>NC_086292.1:0-600000 GCF_963924245.1 Chroicocephalus ridibundus | reverse complement strand
GGCTGCTCGGTCTGCCTCTACATCCAGCTCTTCCTGGGGCGGGGGCAGCGGTGCAGCACGGGCGGAGGCGGCTCCACGCAGCTGCCGCTGGGGAAAGGCCGGGGGTGCTGCCAGGCTGAACCAGGGGCAGGCGGACCCGGGGACAGCGGGACCTGGGACAATGTTCCTCTGCTGGTGGCACAGAGAGCAGCAACCTCTCTGCCTGGGGGTCAGGCCACCCCCAGTCCCCAGCTCTGGTGGCTCCTGCCATGGCTTTCCCCGCTGCCCCCGGGGGCTTCTTCATGCAGTGGCTCTGCCTTGGCAGCGGCTCTGAGGGTCTCGCGGGGGGGAAGGTCGTGGCCACAGGGGTGTCCCCAGGGACTCCCGCAGCGCCTTGCCCAGGTGGCATCCACCACTGGCTGGTGTCCTCCAGGACTGGTGGGCATAACCTCCCTGCTATATCCGGGGAAGCTCTCCCAAACCTGCGCAACACTACCACTTTGTTTTTCCATGTCAGCCACGACTCCCTGGTCTGGGTGTCCCCGGTCCTTGGGGGGTGCCTTTGGCTGATGGTGGTGTTGGATGGACAAAGGGAGCTGCTGCCTCCAGCCCTACCTGAGGCTCCCCCAGCAGATGGTGACCTTTGGCCCCCCCTGGGGCCCCTTTTCACCAAAGGCTTGGTGAGAGGCTGGAAACTGCAGTTAGTAACTGTGAAAACAATATAAAACCAGGAAGGTAAATAATAGTTATTTCAGAGGTCGCGACTGCGTGGAGAGATGCGAGCATCCTTCGTCGATGGAAAGAGGGGAAAAAAAAAAACCAAACCCACAAAACAACAACCAAAGCCCGAAGAGGATCCCGAATTCCTTCAGAGCAAGAAGTGCCGGAGGTGGTGAGGGCTGTGTGGAAGCGCAGGGTGAGAGGACACTGGAGCGACCGGGCGCTCCCGGCGAGAAGCCCGTCCCGGGCACGGGGAGCGGTGCCGGGGGCTGGCAGCAGCCACGGGCCGGCAGCGAGCGTGTCCCCGGGAGCCACGGAGCTGCCTGGGAGTTCAGGGCTGGAGTCGCGAAGCCGCAGGTGCGGGAGCAGCGCTGTGGCTCCGGCCTCCGGCGGCACCGAGGGGCCCCGCGCCGCCCGCCCGCGCCTCCCGACGCGGGGAAGAATCGGCGGAAAAAGGCAAAACTCGCGGGTTGAGGCAAAGGCAATCTACCAGAACAGCAAAAGGAACAGGAAAACGACGACAATAACGCGGATGGAGGAATATACGAGCGCGGTTATGGAAGCTCACCGACCGGACCCGGGCCGCCCCCGCCCGCTCCAAGCGGCGACTGCCCACCCCCGGCGGCTCGGGGCGGGAATGGCTCCACGGGGTGGGATGCCCCGTCCCTGCGGAGCCCGCGGAAAATTAACCCTACCCCCGCCGGAACAGGGACAGTCCCCTAGAAGCACGATCGTGCTCCCTAAAGAGCCTCTTAAACCAGAGCCGGGCGGGGGTGTGTGTGTGCAGAAGAATAAGAAATCTGTAGCAACGGGACTTACAGGGAGGACCAGGGCAAAACAGCACTGAAAAGGCCTGAAGTATCAGGAATTTCAGTCCCGCTGGTTGTCTGGCCCCGGGGGAGTTCTGTTGGTGTAAGCCGTGTTATCTCCCCCAGCAGCGGCGGGGTGAAGCCCGAGCGTCTCCCTGCCAGCCCTGCAGAGGAGCCGCTGCCCCCCGGGGCGGACTCCGGGGTTATTCTGCTTGGGAGAATCGCGGCTGGCTCAGGATTTGCCCCGTCCTGCCCGGGGCCGGAGCAGGACGCCCTGAGCCCCGCTGGCGGTGTGCAGCCTGGGAGACACCGGGTGGGCTCTGCCCCGCGAGGTGAGGCTGAGCCAGGGCGCCCCACCAGCCGGGATTTTCACGCCAGTCTAATATCGTGCCTTGAAGGCGGCAGAGGAGCCGCCCCCGCGGCCCGGCTGGGGGTGTTTGGGGCTGGGAAAGCCCTCGGGAGGCTGCAGCCCCGAGGCCGGGGGCACGGCTGGGCTCTCCAGTGCCCTGTCTGCGGCGTGCTGGGGGCCAGCGTGGGCCCTGGGGATGCTCCTCGCCCCGTCGATATGGCCGTTCGCCGCTGGGTGAGAGCGGGGCTGGTGGGCAGCGGCTCCCACCCATGGGAGCCTGTGGGGACGAGAGAAGGCAGGTGGGGGGAAACAGGAGGGAGCGCCCTGGCTCGGGGGGAGGCAGCCCGGGCAGCGACGTGCATGACCCCTCCTAAAGCAGCTGCTGGAAGGTCTCCGTCGTTGGTGGGTCAGTCCCGGCAGGACGGGACGGGGCAGCTGTAACGCCCTGCTGTGTCCCCGCGTAAGGGCTGAGCTGGGTCTGGTCCACCCGGGGCTGTCGGACCCCACCGTGGGATGGGATCCATCCCCTCGTCTCAAATAAACCCACTTTGGATTCGTGCAGCTGCCCCCTCTCCATGGGGCACAGCTGGGGCTGCAGCCCCGGGACAGCACGGGGAGCGGGGAGGAACGGGCTGGGGTCAGCAATGCCTATAAATCGGATCATATTTGGAAAAAGGCTAGGAGGTTAAAGAGATTTCTCTCTTCCCCCTCACCCCCAGCAGTAAAAATTGCATGGTAACAAGAAAAAGAAAAAAAAGAAAGAAAGAAATGAAAGGAGAAAAGCTGGTGGGAGGAAAATGGATCTGGAAATCAGGTATCTTGGTGTCGGGGGGGAAATCGTTTTCAGAGAGAAGATTATTGCAAAATACTGCATGAATAGGATTGTACCCGGTCAGAGAGGAGGTAAAGCGGAGGGAGAGGGCGGACGGGTTGCCATTGCAATTGATTCTGACTGTAATTTTGTAAGGGCAGGAACGGTTGGAGCGGGGCCTGGCAGAGGCTGGATTCTCTCGCTTGTAAGAAGAGCTGGGTGGCATGCTGCTAGAAAATGACTTATTCCTTGAAAAATGGAGCTTGAGTAAAGTTATTCAAATACCCAAGGTAAATTGAAAAGTGTAACCATTTAGGGGAAAGCTGCAATGTTTCATCTGGAGATTTTTAAAGAGAACAATACTATTTTTCCTCTCAAATTAATGTTCTGAAATGCAGTGTGGGTTGGTTTTTTCAGATTAAAATGAAACAAAACCCCTCCAAATGAAATAAAAGAAAAAAAAAAAAAAAGAAAAGGTTTTTAGTTCAATAAGAAAACAGTACCATTTTCATTTTGTAGGAATCCAGAGTAGGTTTTATTTATTGTCTCAGTTTAACTCTAGTGTGAAAAATAAATACCTCGCAGCGCTCTGTTGCGTGCGCTGGGGGAGCGGGGAGCGGGGGGGCTGGGGCTCGCTGCGGCGTCCACGAGACCTTTCTGTACCGACGGGGAGAAAACGTTGAAAACAGATATGTCAAGAAATTTATGAGAGGTTATTTGTCAGTGGCTGTTGCAGGCACTGGCCGTACTGTCAGGCTTTTCATTGGAAAATCAATAATAACCGTGTCCCCTCCGCATTAGCTGCAGCCGGTCGGTCTCTCGCGGACCGGTGGGGATGAGCTGGTCGTCTTAAGTCATCTTGATTTAAACACTTGGAAGGCGTGGGGGGAAAAGGAAAAACTCATTTAAACCCAACACAAATCATTTTAAAATGGGGTTATTTCTGCACAGTTTTTCCCAGAGGAGGCGCCGGGCTCGGGCAGGACGGGAGCAGGGCCGGGGACTTGGTCTGTCCCGTCTCTCTGAGCAGCTGGCGGAAGGCGGGCGCCCAGCATGGATGTCTTGTCCATCGCCGGTGGCTTGTGCTGGCCTGGGGCGAGTGGAAAGAGCCCCGAAGTGTCTATCCCTGGCCACGCAGCCACATCCTCAAAAAACTCACTCCCCCAGCCGAGCTCTGGCTGCTCAGGAAGCTGGAAAATCCCCGGGGAGGAAGCGGGATCCAGGCTAGACGTTTGCATGGATGGTGCAAGCCGGGAACAGGGAGATGGGGCAGATTCCAGCCGCCAAAGCGTGTCAGAAATGGCCTCGACAGGAGAGATGGGGCAGCGGGAAGGCAAAACCTCTACAGCTTCAGAGAACGCGTGTGGTAACGCCCTGGGTCAGAAGGGTTTGCAGTGGCAGGACTCGGGTCAGCCTTGCTCAGGGTGCTGCTGGCTCCCTTTGCTTTTTAGACCTTTATTTCTGCTCTTTTCCATGTTTTGCCTTGAACCCGCATCGACATCGCGATGAGCAGCGCTTCTTGACAGCTGCTGACTTTTATTGTTGTTGGGTTTGCTATTGTCTGTGTCTGCATGGCAACGGGTACAATTTTCCTTGCATTTAATTTCAAATGATTGTGCATCACCACGCTTATCCCCCTTCCTTAAAGTTAAGAGGGGTGGAAAAAAAAAAATCATCCAGATGGTGAGCTGGTCCCCAGGGGAGGGTCTCTCTGTTTCATTTTGCTCTTTGTGCGCCCTCTCACCGCCTGACGGACGTCTCGGACGTGGCGTTTCGGAAGCTGTCGTGGGTGAGGGGGAGCCGTGCTGAGCAGCGGGGCACTGGGGTTCGCCTGTCTACACCAATGGTAATTTTTTTTTTTTTTGAAAGACTGGCAAAAGATGCAGCTTAAATCATGACAGGGCAGGCAGAGGACACGCAAACCCTCGCAGAAGGTGCCATGCGGGTGGCTGGCTCTCAGTCATTTCTCAAGGTATTGGAGTTTGCCTTGACCATGCAACAATGCCTGCAAACGGGCGTCTCGGACGGTCTTTCCAGACCCCATCGCCCTCTGCAGACACCCAAGGTCAGAGCTGGGCACCACAACGCGCGGATCTGATGTTTGATGTGACCCGGAGTGTCCCGCTTGGCATCCACTGCCTTTCCCAGAGCCCTTGGGTCTCCCATAAAGCCCCTGGAAATGCATATCCTGAGGCTTCTGCCACGCCGCGAGACACCTGCGTTTTGGTCCCTGGTGTTTGTTTGGAAGCAGGGTGGCCTCTAGGGCCCCACGGAATTTATTTCAGGGGGCTGGCTCACTTAAGGCTCCCTGCACACAACTTGGGGTTGGTGTCAAGTGGACGTGTTCTGGGAGCGGGTCTAACACGTGCTGCCCAACGGCATTCCGCAGTCGCTGTGTTTTCCACCCTGGAGGTGCCAGACTTGTTCAGGTTCAACTCAGACTTTGCGGTGTGAAGTCGGGTTCAGTACCTACATTTGCTCCGTGTTTTGCAAGGGGATGCAGTTGAAGCGTGAGTATTCTGCCCTGCAGCTGGTTGTGCCTTCGGGTCAGGTAGTGTCTGCTTTCCCGGCACAGACTGTCCTGCCCGCCACGGGGGAACGAGGGCCTGACGTGAGGGGGGGGATCGCGCCTCTGCCCAGGCGAGTGGGGTAAGTGAGTCCATAATCAAAGTCACTATTCTTGTTGAGAAGAAGAATAAATGTCATTCATCCCTGAGCTGCTCCTCAGCAAAACCCCCAGGGCACACGCACCACCATGGCGAGCGCCGGAGCCGTGAGAAACCCGCCTTGGCTCCAGCACGCTCCGGGACACCGCTACCGGTGGCACGGGGGCTGCAGGGGGCCGGCAGCTGGTGGGGCAGGGTGAGCCCAGCTCTGCTTTGCCCCATCCAAGGGCTTTCGCAGCCTCCGCTGTGCCGAGAACAAGCCCTGCTCCCGGAGCAGCCCCCTCTCCCACCCACCTTCCCAGCACCTACCACCGCTCCCGCGGCTGGAGCTCTGCGTGTGCCGCGTTTCCGTGAGCCAAAGGCACGTGGACAATCTGGTAACTGGCCACGAAGGTGCAAAGCCTTCTGCTTTGGGTACTCAGACCTGGGGTTGTGGTTAAATCCTGGCTCCCGGACTCCTGTGGAGCTCTTGTCTGTGCCTCAGCCCCCCGTGCACGTACGCTCACGGCCTTGGCACAACGCTGCTTTTCTGCTGCGCACCGCGGTCTCCGGAGACCAGCAATTCCAGCGAGGGGCCGTGTCTATGATGGAGGCAAGGGAAGAAACCTAAGCAGTAGTAACAAGGAAGACGGCGGTACCCCGGGGTGTGTGCGGCACTCCATGGAACCAGCGTGACAGCCTGACGACAGGGTCAGTGTCGCTCCTGAAATAGGCCACCAAGTTCTTCAGCATGGCTCTCGAGGGGTTCTGGACCCTGGCTGCCTGCAGGCCCCAAGGACAGTCCTGCCTTGGTGTGGCCAGCGGATTCTGTACACTGACTTTTTGTATTACTGTATAAATGTAAAAGACAGCCATATATGCTGTTATCCAGCCGTGCTCAGCCAGTCACACCATCTGTTCCTTCCCGGTAATGTTTTAAGCCATGCCAACCGGGTTCATCAGATTTCCTGAAGTCTTTGGTGAGTGCTGGGAGGCGAGCAGAAAGTCCCCCTGCGAGCCAGCTGTGGCCAGTCTGGTGGCCAGTGGGTCGGGACGTGCAAAGCAGAGACCAGCGGGACACGGCCAGCCCCTGCGAGTGGCTCGGCTGGCGTGGCATCAGCCTGGCGTGTACCAACCTGCGCTGGTAGGGAGTGGAGAGCTAGTGCGGATCAGCCCTCCCAGGGTTCACTTACGGAGGCAAAACGTAATTAGCTGAGTTGAAGGCGCTGCACTAAGATGCCGTGGCTTGTGGCAGGACCGTTACAGTCCTTAGGGAGGGCGTTGGGGTGGCGTTACGGGGATGGTGACGTGTGACGCTGGGTCAGCGCTGCAGTGCTCGGCGTGCCCTGCCTTGGGACGGGCTGTGCCGACACGGTCCTGATGGCTCCCGCGGCCCTCTGTGACAGGGTCACGGCGCGGGGGCGGGGAGCTTTTGGAGAAGGCACTCGACTGTCTCCGGCTGTACTTGGACGCTTTGAAATTCTGCATATTTGAATGCAAAACATCACGATTCTCACATAAAGTCTTTGCATCAAATATTTTGATGTTCAGTCCTTGCCAAGCTTCCCCACTCCTGCCGTGAGGCTGTTGCGTGGCGCAGCACCGACTGTCTGCTGAGCACCAGCCCTGCCGCTCCCTTCAGCCTGCACCGTTCCTCCTCCCACCGGTTTTGGTGTCAGATCCATGGAGTTTGTGGGCGAGAGGAATGAGCTGCTACCACAGGACCCGGGAAACAGGCCGGGTTCTCCTCTGGGTCTGTGTTAAGAGGCTTGTGGGAATTCGGCTGTGTGCACATCTAGTTGGGGAAGGTGATGGGGCTGGGTTGGTGCCTTTGCCAAAGACCTTTAATCTCTGTGGGGTTTACCCGATTCCAGCAGGAGCTGGAGGTTTCGCGCCCTGGGCTGGACCTTTGGTCCCGCTGAAGGCCCACAGGCCGGAGAAGGCTCCGTTCCCTGCCCTACGGGTGAGCGT
This sequence comes from Chroicocephalus ridibundus, assembly GCF_963924245.1. Classification (NCBI taxonomy): domain Eukaryota; kingdom Metazoa; phylum Chordata; class Aves; order Charadriiformes; family Laridae; genus Chroicocephalus; species Chroicocephalus ridibundus. The sequence continues at coordinate 592,716 of NC_086292.1, read as the reverse complement.
CCATGCGGCCGGCGGTGATGGGAAGAAGGCACGGTCCCCCGTGGTGAGGGTACTCGCCTTGCTGTGCGGGCCCCATCCTTCACAGACCCCTCCGTCAGGGCACGGTGCGAGCCCTGGTGTTCACTGCCACCGGTCACGCACCGGAGAAGTGAACGTCTAAACTTCTTAACAACGGACAGTAACAGGGAAGTCCCCCAGGGCTGGGATGGCTTTGGGTGTATTCGCTGGGTCTGAGCCTGCTGCTGGGAATGGGGCCCTTTCTGCGGCAAAGCGTTTCGTAGGGTGGGTATTTTCAGCATTTCTAATTCCGCTCGTCACCGCTGGCTGCGAAGGATGTAGCAGGAGAGAGTTACCTGTGCCAAATGACCAGTAATCCCTGGATCTCACTGGAGGAGGGATGAGGACCGGGAGGCGCGAGAACAGCACTGGGTTCTCCAGTATTTGAGTTCCCCAGCGCTGCAGAGCGTGCTGGGCACCGGCACCGGCTCTCAGGCTTCCTATGCAGCTTTTCCACTTGGCAATCCCGACACAAGCGCTGGCTCAACAACGTCATTGTCACGCCCTGCCCTGTTAGGCGAACTCTGTGAGACATTCCATCGTGGCATAACGTATTATTCGGGGTGATTTTATAAGGTGCTGCCTTGCTCCATGTCACGGGTGTGGAGTGTCATCGGTCGAAATGTAATTCTTCAAAATCTGATGGTTTGAAAATGATACTGTGTTTGTGCTAGGAAATGTGTGATAAGAGGTTGCGATTGACCTAGAAGGCGGTGGTAATGCTTTACCTGCTGGTAAACGCGGCACCCGCGCGCCCCGGAGCAGACCGGAGAGCCGGCTCTGCGCTCGCGGAGGTTTCTGCGGAGCGGGGACCCTGTCTGCGCAGCACCGTGAACCGCAGATGAGGCCCTAACTGAATCACACGACTAAGCTGACGCGTTGCAAAAAGTAACCCCACAAAAATTAAAATCTCAGTAATTCTGGCCTGTGGCAGGGCGTCGCTGTTCGCTGGCCTGCAGGTTGTCTGCGTGAGCGTCGGGGGAACGCTCCCGGCAATACGGCCGATAGGAACCAAAGCTTTCCCGGTTGGCAGTGGCTGTGCTGTTAGTGCCTGACAGACTGGCAACATGTGCGTAATTATCTCATTAACCCCAACCCGGCAGAGGCAGCGCAGGGGAGGTGACACGTCCCTCCCGCTCTGTTGAGACTCACTCTGTTTCCCAGTGGGTTTTGGCAAGCGGGAAGAGCAGAAACACCCTCCTGCTGAATGTGTTGGTGGCAGCTGGTGCTCCCCGGGGCGGGGGATGCTGCGGAGATGGCTCCCAGCCCTCTGCCAGAACCAAGCCTGGATCCACGCCGGGAGCCGGCCGTTCCCACGGGAATGCTGTACACAGGTCCTATGGAAAGAGGCTGGTGCAGAGACTCAGGAGAGTGTGTAATCTCTCCTAATCACGGCAGCACGCAGCGGGTGTGAACGGCCGTGCGTGCCGGCGGGCTGGGCACCGGCAGCTCTCGCCAGAGACCCCACCGAAAACCAGCGTGTGGAGCGGCGCCCTGGTCCGGGTTTGCAGGGTCTGCAGGAGAACGGGACGCGCTGCCTCTCGGTCACAGGAGGCAAAGAGAATCCCCCAGAAGGTGACACCGGCGTGAGACGGGGGTACCTGGGAGGCTGGGGGTGTCACAGACCGGGGGGAGTTGATGGCAGGGGGGAGGCCGAGAGCAGTGCTGCAGCGGGGCGTCCCCCGAGGTGGGAGATGGGGAGACGCGAGAGGAAAGGCCAAGGCTTCAGCGGAGGGGAGCAGGGGACAGCTGGGACCCGAGGGATGTCGCAGAGCACAGAGATGTATTTTCTGCTGGGGCTGCCAGGCACAGACACGAGAGCAAGAGCTTCTATACCTTCCACGTTGTGACTAATTTATTTTCTAATTAAGCGAGTTACATGGTTACAGCTTGTTATTTGTGGGTAATTAGCAACTTTTCCTTCCTTTCTGTATTTACTATGTCTTATTTACGTTAGTGCTGTGTTCCAATGGCAGCGTGGCCCCACAAGTGCTCCTCTCTCCCTGGACCCCATGCCCTCAGCCTGGTGTCCGAGTCCCCGCTGACCCCGCAGGAGAGCAGATCCCGATGAAGGTGTCATGTCTCACTGCTGCCCCATCGTGACACCTTTGTCAGGAGCTTGACCTTCTGCGGTGCGGGATCTTCCTACAGGACGTAACAGGGCCTTGCTCCCTGTGTCCCCCCACGCGGCTGGGAGGCGTTCGGGCTCTGGTGCCGGCCTGGCTGTCCAGGGATGGCGGCAGGGTCGGGGTTTTTCCCCCACTCATCAAAAATCTCTTTCGTTATCTCCTGATTTATTTAATTACAAACTGGTGCTGGGGGAAAAAAACCCCAACCCAACTAAATAAGGACAAATGCGGTTCATTTAGCCCGAGGGGCTGGACACGAGCTGTGTGTTTCATTAGGGAGCAACGCCTCGGTGCTGCTGTTAAACAAACTGCCCAAGCAACTTTGAAGAGTTATCCTTTGGGATAAATGAATGCTGCAGCCAAGTGACCCATCCCAGGAGCAGGACGCGCTCCAGGGAGGAGTCTTGGGGTTGATCCATCTCCCCCAGGCACACGACAGCCACGGAGGGAAGGGACACGGGGAAATCTCTGCTCCAGCCCCTCGCCCACAGCCAGCCCAATTCTCAAGTGACGCTCAGCTTGGAAGTGAGATCCTGGTGCCTGTTTAAAGCCTGGTCCCAAGATCCTTTAATGCATCAGGACCCACCCGCACCAGGGACCAGCCTGGGTCTGCGAGTGGGGCAAGATCACAGGGCCAGGACTGAACTGGTGTAGCTGGGAGTGCTGCCGGCGGCACGGCTGAGCAGAGCTGGGCTCAACCCAGCTAGAAAACCCTCCTGCTGAGACTGGTCCCCCTCTGCTCTCCGCTTCTCCTTGACCTTCTGCCTAAAGCAGCAAGGAATGGGCAGCCCCAGTGGGAGCGGATCCGCTGCTTCCCCAGGAGAACCCTCCTGCTCCCCCCACTGCGCCCCGCAGGGCTCGGGGTTCCTGGGCAGAGCCACCCTGCACGGGGTGGCCACCAGCATAATGCAAAAGTAGGACAAAACCCCTCTCATTTTGGCCTCCTGTGACCCAGCCCAGCCTCAAGCACGGTGTCTAAATTCGTGTCTAACAGCAGGTCTCTGCAGGGGCCGCGGGGTGGGCGCTGCATGCGAGCGTCCCTCCTGCCAGCGCTGCCACCGCGCGGTTCTCCGCTGGGCGGGAGGGGACGGTTTGGTGGTACTTGGGGATTTCTCGCAGCAAGCGTCTCTTTCCTTGTGTCAGAGAATATAAAGCCCTAACCTTTCTTTGCCGGCCGATGCACGGGTTCGCAGGCTCTTCTCCATCCCTTTCCCATCTGTCTCCCCTCTGAAGGAAACAATCGCTCCTTTCAGACTCTCTTGAGGGCAGAACGTTTGGGGACATTTATCTTCGTTGTCTTGTTGCTCAGAGCCACTTTTCACCCAGAGACGTCCCCCGTGGGACAGGGCCGCCCCCGCCACATGCAGCATTTTTCCGAGGCTGCCTCCTTGGCTGGGGGAACGGCATTTGCTTTCTGCAGGATTCTGCTGTGAAACATGGCAGAAGGGCTCTCCCCTGCTTGAATCCTCTCAGACCTCACCTGTTAAGGCCTCTGGAGTATTTATATCGGATAATTGTTAGCTGCTTCAGACCCTTCAGTGTCACGGTAACTGCTTGTCCCGTGGCGTGTTATTATTCCATTATTTCTACGAATAGGTCAGTGATGGAGCCGTCGCTCAGCGCAGGAGCCGTCTCTCCACTCTGGGGCTGGGCGCTCCCGCTCTGCCGCGGTCACTGCCGTGCTCCGCCGAACACCCCCGCGATGGGCAGCCTTCGGAACGGGGCCTCGGGGGGGTTGTGGGCCCGGGGTGGGGGGGGGATCGGCCACGACGGGCAGCAAGGTGAGCAGGGGACGATCCACCCCGGCTCTCACAGGCTGTCGGGGGCGCAGAGGGCATTTAAACTCCTTGAGGAGAGGAAGGGCTCTGCCTCCCGGCCAAAATGAGGATGGGAGCGGGACCTTATGTAGTGCCGACCGACCAGTGGCCACGTGTGGGTGGCAGTGGAGACTTTTCTTGGGTAGCCGTGGGGCACCGCTGCCCCCCCAGTGCATCCCCTCCTGCTCCATCCCTGTCTCCCCCGGCCAGAGCTCCCAGCTGGGACCCGGCGGATGGATGGAGCTCAGGACAGACAGAGTTTGGGACAGACGCACCCCAGTCCGAGCACCCAGACCAGAGCCAAGCCTTTGCTCTGGCTGGCAGGGTGGGAGCACTGTCCTGTTTCAGAGCAGGTTTGAGCCTGGGGGGGAATGGGGGAGCCCGGGGGCTGGTGGGGGTTGCAAACCCAGGGCTGTGTCTGCGCCTGGGCTGCCGCAGGTCCGGGAATACAAGAAAGAAGATTTTTCTTAAGCACAAACCCTTGCCATAAAAGATGAAAACATTAACTGAACGTTCCCAGAACTCTGTGAATATCCGCATGTTTTAATGAGGAAAGTTACAGCGATGGCTCATATGGAAAAAATGTCTCCTAATTATTGCTGGGCAGAAACAGAACTTCCGGATCTGCACTTTTTTGGTTTAAATATGACGCCCCAGTGCAATGTCAGCAGAAGAGGCCGGAGCGGTTAACATGCATCCAAGTCCTGCTTGCCAGGGCAATGGAATCACGCGATAACAGCTCCCTGATTTCCGTTCTCTGTCTGTGCCGTGTTTATTCCCCGTGTGTACGGGGGGGGTTGCAGCACAGGGGACGGACGTTCCCGAGACAGCTCCAAGCCCCAGCGCTGCCTCTCCTACGAGGAAATAAAAAAGCACTATTTTTCTTCTTTATTCCCTTTTGGGTAAGGATGAAACAAGCATCCGAGGCATAGCCTTCTATTCCAGCGCGTTTGCTGGAGGCTCACTGGGGGCGAGCGGCAGCGGGACCCGCGCTGGGGCCGGGCGCCCTCGGACACGTTGCTGCCAGCGGGAGGTGCCGGGGGGGCTCTGGAGGGGGTTGTCAGCAGCTCCAGTGGGCGATCAGCAGGGAATAAACAGGAATTCGGGCGCTCCACAGAGATCCCGACGGATCTCTCTTTCCATCGGTGGTGCGCCAGGTGATGTAAAGCAGCTGGGGCTGGTGGTCCTGGCGGGGCGCAGGGAGCCGTTCGGGGCAGGCGCAATGGGGCGGTTTGGGTTCCCTGATAAACGGCTTTATTCGAAGGGCAGCACCGAGCCGTCACACAGCCAGGGCTCGGCAGAAAACAGCGGATCCGGGAAGGTTTCCCAGCCGCCCGGAGCGAGCGCGTTCCTGGGGGCCGAGGGGGCTGTAGGGAGCAGGGGGTCTGCGCGGCTGGGGCTGGGGGCGATCTCTCTCTGCCCGAAGGGATTAAACCGGGACGACGGGGCAGGTGTGTCGGAGCCACGCTCGGGCACGCTGAGGGCTCCAGGGCTGGCTCTGGGGGCTGAGGGCCATGGGAAGGACACAAGAGGAGGGGACCTGCCCCATCGGAGCCATCACCCCGGCGGGGCTCTTCCCCGCACACCCGGGAAGCCTGGGATTAAGCTTTCCCCCTCTTCTTAATTTAAAAATACAGACGCCTGAAGTCGCGTGTGCGGCTTCAGTGAATCCTCTGGCCGAAAAGCTGCTGAGTGGATAAACCGTTTGAAATGGTTGATACAAAAACTGGGTCTTGGCATTTTCGGGAGGAGGAGTTCCAATGTCTTTTCATTTTAAAAAGTGCTCGAAAATGAGTTAAAAGATCAGCTGAAATGGAAGCAAAACTGTTTGAAGTTCTCTAAATATGTGTATATATACACACACACACAGAGAGAGAGAGAGAGAAAAAAGGGAGAGAGTTCTGATTTGATTTTTTTTCTCTTTGCCTTAGGTACATTAATTTTATTTCAGCTTTTCATCTGGTTTTGTAATAAGGCCTTTACTTTTTTTTTTTTTTTTTAAGATGTTTCTGGGATCAGGATAGAGCTTTCTCCACTTTTCGGCGGCTGGGGGAGCGGGGAAGGAGACTGGCACAAGATCTCCAAGTGCCCTAAAGCTGGCAAGGACAGAAAGTGCCTGTGCTCGTATTTATCTGTTACGGAAGAAAAGAAACTCTTTGTGCGCCATGAGCGTATCCGAAATGCAGGGTCCCACAACGGCGGTGTGAATGCGTGGCTCGGGCAAGTGCCACCGTCAGGGGGGTGTTTTACAGCACAGGGCTGAGGAATTTTAGCTGCAGCGTTATTTCCTTCCTGGCTAATTCTTCACGTCATTAATCTTAACAGATTTCTATCATCGCCTGGTCTGACCTCCCGTGTGAGGCAGGATGGCAAACCATCCACGGGCAGGCTCGGGCCCCGTTCCCGTGTTACCCCCTGAGCAGCTTCGGTGCCCGGGGCTCGGCTGGGCTTTCCCGCGCTGGCCCCGCTGTGTGCCGTCGGGCCGAGCCCTGTGGGGCAGAACATCAGGACGAAGGCTGCGCTTCGGGGGCTGGAGCGGGGGATTAATTTTTGGCCAGACAGCAGTTTCTGCTTCATTTTCAGGACTTTGGCTCTCTGCAAGCCTCGTCTGAAGCTTGGGATTTTGCGTGAAGAACAACACTGTGATGGTTCGTGTCTATTTGAAGCACATTTCTTCCTAGGAAGCCAGTACGGCATGCTGTTAAAAACCTCATGTTGGGTTTTTAAATGGGGAAGGAGATAATAATGTAATATGGACGTTCCCCTGGCTGCCTCCATTTGTACAGTCCTGCTCTATTTACCATCCTAATGCCGTGCTAAACCATTTTACTGTCCTCTGTTTCCTTTTGCATAATTTCATTTAAATTCTCAGCCAGCGGGAGCTGTGGGTGTGTTAAACATGCTTCGAACTCTCTGCCTCCGAGAACTCTTCTCTCCCGCTCCCCAGGAAAGCCCCCTCCCGCTGGGCTCACCCGGGGCACGGCTCAGCGGTGCTGGAGGCAGAGCCGAGGGCTCTGAGGAGGTTGAGAGACGAGGTCCCAGTGGCTCTGAGAAGGTCAAGAGAAGAGATGAGGTCCCCAAGGGCTCTGAGATGGCCAAGAGAAGAGATGAGATCCCAATGGCTCTGAGAAGATTGAGAAAGGAGACAAGGTCCTCAATGACTCTGAGAAGATCAAGAGAAGAGATGAGGTCCCCAATGGCTCTGAGAAGATTAAGAAAGGAGACAAGGTCCCCAATGGCTCTGAGAAGGTCAAGAGAAGAGATGAGGTTCCCAATGGCTCTGAGAAGATTAAGAAAGGAGACAAGGTCCCCAATGGCTCTGAGAAGGTCAAGAGAAGAGATGAGGTCCCCAAGGGCTCTGACAAGGTTAAGAGAGGAGACAAGGTTCCCAATGGCTCTGAGAAGGTCAAGAGAAGGGACAAGGTCCCAATGGCTCTGAGAAGATTAAGAAAGGAGACAAGGTCCCCAATGGCTCTGAGAAGGTTAAGAGAGGAGACAAGGTCCCTGGAGGCCACGAGAGCAGCCCAACAGTAAGAAGCCATGTGATAAGGTGGCTGCCATGGAAGGAGCCGTGTCTGTGGGTGCCCAGACCCAGGACCGTGCTCTCGGCTCAGCTGCACCAGGGTCTCCTGCTCTCCAAAGGCTCTGCAGGTCCTGGCCATGCCAGCCCCAGGTGACCCAATGGGAGAAGGACCGGCCAGCAGCCCTCCTCCCCCATGCAGAGCAGATGAGGCTGATCGCACATTCCGAATGCTGCGTTCCCCTTCAACACTCATCTTCTTGCGCAGGAACATTCTCTCTCCTGCACCTGTGCTGCATACCAAACACGCCGGGGCTGCCTCCAACACAGGCCCTTCAAGGTCTTTTCTCTACTAGCCTCGGTTTTAACTTTTCAAAATAGTTCCAAAGAGATCTCGCTGATGACTTGGGGAGTAGGAGGGATGGTGCGCGGCAGTGTCCCCATGGGCACGAATCTTAATGGCAACGTGCAAACCTTCAGGTGGATCTGAGAAAGGAGAAGAAGATGGTGTTCCAGAACACGCCCCTCAGCGTTACGCTCCCATTTGCCATTAGACCTGTGCACATTTGGAGATTAAAGAGAGACCAGTCTAATTAAAGCCAATATAAATTTGGAGCTCCTAAAATATGACTGATTAATAATGTATTACGCTCTAGCAACAAAGAGCTGTAAATTACCCAGGCTGCGTGCCACGCTGAGCGCCGCCAGTGACGCCCGGCTCTGCATCGCGTCTGCTTGGGCTCGTCTCCAATAGACTAGAAAGGCTTAATTCTCCGAGTTCAGTAAATGGTGCGTCTGTCTTACACACAGCAAGTAATTCATTGCCTCCCGTGTAACTAGTAGGTCAAAGATCTTCATTTAAAGCTCTTTGTGGGGGAATGACTCTCTCATGCGTTAGGGATGGTTATGGAGTCTCTCATTTTCAAATTACTGGGTAAAACCTAGGCCATTAATTAGAGGAAGTAATTGCGGCTCCACATCTCTTCAGCCTCTCGAATGTGAAGGGAACCCGTCGTTTTGGGCCGGTTGCTGGTCAGACGCCCACGGCACTTACCTCTAATTGGGTCCCGACCCTGGAGGGGACGGGGCTGAACGGACACAGAGGCTTTGGGGCTGCTTGGCACATCCCTCCGGTGGGGAGGAATCCGTCGGCTGACGCAGCGCCTCGGCACACCCCGCGGCTGGGGCCGGCGATCCACGTTAATGAAAGCTGGGGTTTGGCTGGCGTAAATTAGTGCCGCTGCCGAGCAAGAGGAGTGGGCTGGGTGGTGATGCCCTGCCTCTGCCGCCCCGGGAATCAGCCCTGAAGAGCCCCTTTTCCCCATGGTGAACGGAGCAATCTGCCCGCGGGTGCCAAGGAAGTGTCCAACGTGCATCCGCGGGGGTCTCGAATGGTTTAAGGAACCCTCTGTGCCACCGAGGTGTGTGCTGGGGACAACGGCACGTGGGCTCTGCCTGCAAAGGACCCTAACGCACACGCAAAATTCTCCCTCATCTCAGCAGGAGACTGTGCCACCAGCCCTGGGGATTCGGGGTGCCTGCCTGCTGCCCTCCCCACGCTGCCAGGTCCCTGTTCCGAACTCCCCACCTGCCCCACAAGCAGCACATTTCCACCCTGGAGAAACAGTGTGGCCGGAGCCGCCGCCAGCGGGAACCTGCTTTTCCCAGGCAGAAGAGCCTCCTCATGCCCCTGCTCAGGTTTAGTGGCAGCACCAATCCCCCGATTCATAGAATCACAGAATGGTTTGGGTGAGAAGGGACCTTAAAGGCCACCCAGTGGCACCCCCTGCCCTGGGCAGGGACACCTCCCACCAGCCCAGGTTGCTCCAAGCCCCGTCCAACCTGGCCTTGAACCCCTCCAGGGATGGGGCAGCCACAGCTTCTCTGGGCAACCTGGGCCAGGGGCTCACCGCCCCCACAGCCAAGAGTTTCTTCCCCAGATCTCACCTAAATCTCCCCTCTTCCAGTGGAAAACCCTTCCCCCTCGTCCCATGGCTCCCCTCCCTGCTCCAGAGTCCCTCCCCAGCTTTCCTGGAGCCCCTTTAGGGACTGGCAGGGGCTGGAAGGTCTCCGCGGAGCCTTCTCTTCTCCAGGCTGAACCCCCCCAGCTCTCTCAGCCTGTCCCCACAGCAGAGGGGCTCCAGCCCTCCCAGCAGCTCCGGGGCCTCCTCCGGCCCCGCTCCAACAGCTCCGTGTCCTTCTGCTGTTGGTGCCCCAGGGCTGGAGGCAGCGCTGCAGGGGGGTCTCCCAGAGCGGAGCAGAGGGGCAGAATCCCCCCCTCGCCCCCCTGCCCACGCTGCTGGGGATGAGCCCAGGCCGCGGGGGGTTTCTGGGCTGTGAGAGCACATTGCCGGTGAATGTTGAGCTTCTCACCCACCAACATCCCCAAGGGGATGCTCTCCCTCAGGGCTGCTCTCCATCCCTTCTCTGCCCAGCCTGGGTTTGTGGTTGGGGTGTCCCCGACCCAGGTGCGTCAGGGTTCGCAGGGCTCCCGTCCTGCTCTCACCAAAGCCCGCAGCAGGCAGCTGCTCTCTGTACGCCACGGTCGGGTTTGGGATCAGGTCTCACTTTCCGCAAGGTCTGGCACGGGCTGCTTTTAATTCCTGCATCCCTGAAAGCCACCTGGATGCTCTTACAGCACCTTGCTGCTGAGGAAGAATGAAAGCACCCTGCCCACCAGGAGGATTTACACCCTTTGCCGTGGGTGCCGGGGGACACAAGGGACGGCTGCTGCTCCCCGCGGCTCGCGCACGGCAGCGGAGGCTGGCGGCGGGGCTGGCGCTCTCGTTACGGAAGATGCATTCTCCAGCTGCGGGCTAACGGCTTTGGCTTGGTGATGCCCAGAGACCAAGTATTATAAATAATAGCAGATTAGCAGCGCTCTGTTAACGCTTCAGACTCCTCTGATGTGTTTGTTAATGTCTGCAAATGAGCTGTACTCGAGTGTTTAGCAACATCAACTTGCAAATGTCACCAACAGAGAAATCTAAATCTTTAACCGATTTCAAAAGCCTTTAAAATTGCAGCGCTCCTGCTCACACACAATTCAGAGGAGTGTAAATAACACACAATTTATTTTTATGCTTCACCCTTCCTTTGGAGCGTGACAAAGGTCTGCACGGCTTACGCAGAAGCTGCGAGGGGAAGGAGTGTTTAAAGCGAGCTGCAGCGGCGGGGGCACACGGCAGTGCGGGCAGAGAGGACATTTTTCCTCTTTCCCCGACAAGGAGATGTCGCCACAGCCCGGACTGTGTCCCTGTAAGCCAGCAGAGAACGGCACGGGAACAATTTCACAGACAGACCGTATCATCTTCACGGATGACTGCAGGCAGCCCTGCGCCCTTCATAGCCGGCGCCAATCTTCTGACTAAAATTATCTCGGGGCTGAGCCGGAGCCTGGCGTCAGCCCAAATGGGCGACTGGCCCCACAGAGCCCAGAGAGGAGCCGCCAGCCCTCCCCGCGCGCCGCGCAGGCACAGCTCGGCTGCGGAACGCAGGGACTGGGGCAAGCGCAGGCTGGAGTTAATGAGTGGGAAGCGGGATTCGAGGTGCTTTAGCGTCTGTTTGAAGAGCAAGGAAACACTGGGACTACTTAATTGAAAGTAACTGTACAAAACCCAGAATTAATTCTTATTAAACATCCACAGTGCCATTTTCTTAAGTGGAAATTAATCGGAGATTAAGGTGAAGCCTCCTAAGACTCTCCCTGTTGTGACCAAGAATATTTTAAGGCCCCAGACTATGTTAAATTTGAAGAAATGAGCTGATCTGTATGCAGTTTTATGTTTTTCCCTCCCTCTGTCTCGCTGCTCAGGCAAGCAGAGGGAGCTGGAAGCAGCGGGTGCTAAACAGAGATGCTCTTAAAGCCTGTGCCCCCTCCGAGCCCTGCTGTCCCACCTGTGCCTGCAAGCACCGCCTGCCGGGGGGAGCAGGGATGCCTTGTAGAGGAAGGGCTGGATAAAACGAGAAAGGCCTTTTCCCCTGAGGTTCCCCGGCGCTCTTGGGCTCAGGAGCCCTCACTCGCCGCCCACCCCCTGGGAAACCAGCACAGATCCAGAGCCGGGGGGTGGGGACGGAGCTGCTAAACCCCCCACACCTGCGATGCCGAGGCAGGAAGGCACCCACAGGTGGCCAAAAGCAGAAGGTAAATTGGGAGTGGAACCTTCATGTCAGACCCGTGGTACTGCCTGCTGCTTCCCCGGGGCACGGCCGCGCAGCAGAAGCTCGGTGGGGGCAGGTACCCGGCAGCGGGCTGTCGGTGCCGGTGCAGCTCAGCCGTTGGCACGGGCGGGTGCAGGGAGCCGGAGGAGCGGCCGCAGCACGGGGTGGGAGCTGGCGGTGAGCGGAGACCCCCGCCGTGCCCGTGGGTGTGGGTAACGGTCGGACGGGCTCCCCGCTGCTGCTGGGGTCTGGGAGGTAACGGCAGGCGGGCGATGGAGGGAAAAGCGTCTCCGCGACAGGCTGGGGGCTCCGCTCACGCAGCAGCCGAACCCCGGCGACAGCACACGGACCTGCTCATCCCCCACCGCCTCCTCCCCAGGGCAGTGTCCTGCCAGCGGGCACCAGGCACGACCAGCTCCTCTCTGGGTGTTTTTCTCACAGGCATTTCAGCCACCGGCAGAACGATGGGCAGCCGAATCTTCTCCAGAAGCCTGCTGCTCCTTGCCTGGGGGTGGTCTGCAGGAAGGACTCTCTCCCCACGGGCCACTTTGGAGGGTTTCACACCTCTGCCGTTGCATTCAAAAGGGCTGTTTTCTCCTGAGGCCATGGAGAAACCTCCCAGGTTTGCAAGAGCAGGCAGTGCCCAGCCGATCCCGCGGAACCGACTGCTCCAGGTGGACTTCCAGGGGTTTGTGGTCAGCCTGGCACCCTGTGGTGCGTCGTGAACCAAGGCCATTGGGTGGTCTGTTCCAAGCCCTTCTTTTTCCAGCTTCTGGAATGAGAGATGTGGTTCCTCCTTTTACCTCTGCCCCTGCCTCCTTGGAAAGCAACTTCCTGGCAAACTTCTGGAAAAACAAGTGGCTTTGAAGGGCCACCAGCCCCTCTGCCCATCTCAGCAGAGCTGGGACCCCATCTGAGCTGTCAGCATGTTGGGGAAAGAAGAGAGGGTGGAAGACTTGCCAAGAGGGATGCAGTGTTATGGAAAAGGAGCTGAGCGGGGCACTTCGACGCCTCCATCCCTCTCCAAGTGCGAGCTGGGTGAGCTCTGGTCACTGTCCACGCACTGGGGGAAGAGCCAGGAGGGAGCAAAGGCTGCCTTGGAAACAGGAGCGAGACGGAGAGCACTGTCCCACCGACAAAGAGCACAACCTGCCAGAAGATGAAAATTTGGCTGGAAATTAGAAGTTCGTGCTTGCCCATGAGGGCAGGAGAGCTCCTGTGGGAGTAATACAGACAGAAAGCTGATCTTTTTATGACGGTGCTTATTAAGTTTCTGAAAGAGGTTGTGTGACACAGTGCCCAGAGCTGGAAGAAGATGACTGCCACCAATGGCTCCTTGCGGTGCCAGGCTCCTCCGCTCCTCACTCAGCTTCCAGGTCTGTCCATCTCCTCTTCTCATCCAGTGCACTGTTCAATTAATTAAATATTCTCTCCTACGGATCGCTGGCTGAGGGTGACACACGTTTAATGAACAGCTGCAGGTCCCTAATCACATTGGCAATTAGGAATGTAATTAGAGCACTTGCAAATGGTTTTCATGCTGATAAAACATGACAGAATAGAGCGTTTTCACTCACTGTCAGCTGCCAGACAATCTGTTACCCATCTAATGGCAATTTAATTACAAATTCCTTCACTACCTTTGTTTCCGATCGCTCAAGTCCAGGGCCTGACTGGGCAGCTCTGGGGTCCGAGTGCAACGCTCCCCGCCGTCGTTGGTCTGGAGCTGCGGGTGGAGAAGCCCAGGTGAAGAAGGGGTTCAGGAAAGGAGGTCCAAGAAGCTGGTCCCTGGCCGCGGCTGGGCCGGGCAAGCGCCCGTCCGGAGGGGCAGAGGCCTGTCACGGTAATGTTCCTCGGAGGGCTGAGCTCAAAGAGCCCCAGGAGCCACTTTTGGAGGGGTCCCGGCTGGCGCGGCAGCGAGCACAGCGAGGGCAGGGCTGGAGCACAGGGCAGCCCCCGCCACCGGGACCGGCGCGGACTTACCCCGGTGAAAACGCGATGCGAGAAGCATCCCGCTGAAAGGCTGGTTTGCAGGCGCAGCGAAACAGGCGGGAGGTCTGGCTCTGAAAGCTTTCTATTTCGGTGAAGGCTCCCTTTATTTCTTCTTCCTTTCAGAGAGTTATCTGGTCTCTTTTGTGCAGCGCTGACCCTCGAACTCCCGAGTCCCTCACGCTGTGCTCGGGTCCCAGCGAGGGCTGGTCAAGCCCTCCCTTCTGCCGGCCGCTTTCTTCCTGTGACCCCGTTTTTAGCTCCTGAACGCCCTTTACTCTCCGTGACTTTACCAGTGCAAACCTGCCTGCCGAGAGCCGGCACAGCCCCAGGACAGCCTGTGCCTTCCCAGACCGACCCCCGCCTGAGCTGAGCTGGGATCTGGAAGTCACAAAGCTCCCGAGCCAGCGCATGGTCCTCCCAAACGGTGCCACCGCGGCTCTGTCCCACCGTGACAGCCCCGAGCCAGGGGCCACAAGGGGCAAAGCTCCAGCGGGAAAGTCCTTCAACCGGGTCTGCTCCGAGCGGTGCAGCCCCGGGGCCACCACTGTTCCGCTTGAGGAGCTGCCCCTGCCCCGGTGGCATCTCGGCATTGCTGTCGGGAAAAAAACAGGCATCCTTTGTTCCTTAAAGCCTTTCTTGAAGCAGCAGCTCCCCTTTAACTGGCAGCGAGTGGTCGTGAAGAGAAAGGGAGGACGGTGTAGCCAGCAGGGGCTCCCATTTTAAGGGGATTAAGGTGAAACCCAGGCTAAAGATGATGCTGCAGCCTGCGCTGAATGGGCCGGGCGCTCCTTCGGGCTGGGGGGGCCGTGCAGAGGATGTGGGCAAGCAGAGCCCAGCCCCCATGGGACTGCGTGTGGCGGGGGGATTTGCAGGTCTTCATGGAACCCCAGCCCAGGGGGAGAGTCCCACCTGGCTAAGGAGCCCTTGAGGACGTAGGTGTTCCCCACCATCACGCAAGAGGCATCCGATGTGCCCTGTCACCAGGGATACTTGGGGAAAAGGCTCCCGTCCCATTAACCAACCCCAAATTGCTCCTCTCCTGGGCAGGCGCAGGGATGCACCGCAGCACCCCGGCCTTGCCCACCTCCCCGGCCAGCTGGCCCAGGTTGCCCAGAGAAGCTGTGGCTGCCCCATCCCTGGAGGGGTTCAAGGCCAGGTTGGCCGGGGCTTGGAGCAACCTGGGCTGGTGGGAGGTGTCCCTGCCCAGGGCAGGGGGTGCCACTGGGTGGCCTTTAAGGTCCCTTCCCACCCAAAGCATTCCATGATTTCCATGCCTGCTTTCCTGGACCTTTGTGGGGGTGACTAAGTCGGGAAGCACCGGTGGCTGTGAGCAGCGATGCTGGGGCTCAGCCGTGCGGAGCACAGCGGGGCAGAGCCGGGGCGGATCTCTGATCCCCTGATCAGGGACACAAAACACGGCGAAGCCTGGAGAGGAACAGACCTGCAGGGACAGCCTTTCCCCGGGGCTTTGTTGCTGCGGGGGCAGGCGTGTTCCCGGGGTGCGCGGGGCGGAGGGGAGGGGGCTCGGGCCGGAGGATGGAGGCACGGGGGTGTCCCAGTCCTCTCAGAGGATGCTGCTGCGCATTCGTGCAGTCGCCGTGCGCTGCCGAGCTGAAATAACTGTAATTTTGCCGTCAACAGCACTTCCCCTCCCTGCTCAAGGTGCTGGGTAAATGTTAAGAGTGTGTTTAATTCATTATCAGGTAGAGCAGGATTAAGAAGCCCATTTTACAAATGAAGACACTACTCGAGAGAAGTTATTCACATCAAGGTCACGAACTGCGACAGCTGGGAACAGAACGGAGGGCTTTCAATGACAAGTGAGGGACAAAGATCTGACAAACGACTGCCACATTTTTGGTACGTAAAATATCAGCGCCCAAGTCTCATCTGAAACGTTGAATTGGCCGAAAGTGGTGATGCTTACCTCGCTGGTAAACCCGGCGGCTGAGTTCCCACCTCTGATGGGACTTGTCGGAAATCTGCAGGTAGTTTTTGTCGCCGTTCTCAAACCTTGCAGCTGATGTTTAATTTGTCTGTGTGCCCATTAAAAAGGAACCGAAGCTGCACAGGACGTTGCCGTGGGCTGCACAAGGGCGGCCGGTGCTCCCGGCCCACGGGCTGGCCACGGGCAACACGGGGCGATGGGTGCTGTGCCCTCCCAGTCCCAGCATCCCAGGGCTGTGTCCCTCCAGGTGGCCCCACCGGTCGCTTTGCCCTGACAGCTCTCTGCTGGCAATCAGTGGAGGATGTCACAGCAAGGGGACCTGGACGTCAGACGCGGGGCAACGATGACGCCTCCTCCGCCAGGGTCCCGAGCAGGCAGGGGCTGCACGGCCGGGGTCCGGGCTCGGCACCGCGGCACCCGCCTGAGCAGAGGCAGGAGCGGGGGCAGCACGGCCCCGCCACCCACCCTAACGGGGGCTCACACGGACCCCTCTGCGAGGAGCCTCCCCGGCAGTGTGTGCCAGCCTGCTTAGCTCTGTAAATAAAACAGGGCCAAATTCGAGGCCGGAGAGGCAGGAAAGCAGGGGCCGTGCGAAGAGAAGGCTCTTGGCTCAGCGAGGCTGGGAAACAGAGGGAAGGGCGCGTTCCTGGGTTGCAGAGCAGCCAGGCAGAAGACGGTGGCGGCGGAGGGATGTCTGTGCTCGGCGCAGCCCCGGGCGTGCTGTTCCACGCGGAGCACCCACAGGAGCTGGCACCGAAGTGCCTCCAGCTTTCCCGTGGCTCCTGTCCCTGTGCCCGGGGCTCTGCCGTCCCCAGAGCCAGGGCAGGGCTGGGGGACCCCTCTGCGATGGGGGGACGCTTGGTGGGAGCTGCGATTGGGCTCGGGGTGGGGGGACAGGGCTCGGGCTTCCCTTGTTGCCCGCCCCATCCCGGTGGCTCTATCTGCCTTTCCGCCCGGGTGTTTGCTCTTAAAACTCCTGGGAGCGCTTCGCCTCCTCGCATCCTGCGGCTGACCCAGTTCTTGCTCGTTGCCATGGAGAACTGGACTCCTTTCCATTTAACATCTTCCTGCTGCTCCAGCCCTGGCCGCGGCCCGGCTCCGGAGCAGGGGGATGTGCTGAGCCAAGCCGTGGTATTCCCGGGAGAGGGGCCGGGTCAGCTTTGCGAATACCACCCAGCGGCTGGAAGACGGCTCCTGGCTGCCTGTCTCCAGTGGGTCAGCACGTGTTCCCGCAGCGAGCTGTCACCTCGGTCATCGCTCCAGCACTCCCGTGATCCAGCTTCTGCCGCCCGCCCGTCCTGCGTGTGGATACCGCCGAGCCCGCACAGCCAATCTCTGCTGGCCTGGGGCTTCTGGGGGACGCTCGGCATTTTGTTGGCGCTCCCCTGGGGCCCCAAGAGGAAAAATAAGCACGTAGTGGCCCCGTGTGTTGGATCAGCCGCCGCACTGGTCAGCGGCTCAGCTGTGCCTTGTGAGCGCCGTGCCCGGCTCCCGCGGCGTTGTCTGCACGGAGGCATCACCACCAGTCCTGTGCCAGCCTCCCGCCCAGGCACTGGTGCCACTGGGGGTGGTTGAGATACGCCGGTCTGTAGAAACAGGAACGCCGTCGCCCAAACGCTCCTCCGTGTCCCCTCCTCTTGGCAGGTCCCTGCCATTTTCAGTCGGAGACACGAAGTGCTGGGGGTTCCTCACCCCCACGCCCCGCAGCTGGGAGGGATGGTGAGCCCCTGGCCCAGGCTGCCCGGAGAAGCTGTGGCTGCCCCATCCCTGGAGGGGTTCAAGGCCAGGTTGGACGGGGCTTGGAGCAACCTGGGCTGGTGGGAGGTGTCCCTGCCCAGGGCAGGGGGTGCCACTGGGTGGCCTTTAAGGTCCCTTCCCACCCAAACCTTCTGTGATTCTGTGATCTCTGCTGCCCTCGCCCGCGCGGTGCTGGCAGAGGGGACCGGCCACCACGGGGTGCTCGGGGCAGGGCTTCGTGCCCCACTCCCCGCTGGGCACCCTCACACCCCGCCACCCCCTGCTTCCGCGGCCCCACTTGGCCCAAACGCCAATAGACTTTGTGTGACAGTCTCTGTAAGTCCCCATTTCAACACACCCTTTAAGTCCAGCAATACTTCAGTACAGGCGTTCTGGTCTCATCGCAGGTATTTTCCGTCATTCCACAGCCAGACCAAGAGAATATCTCTGCAACACGTTAAGAGATGCTTTGGCGTGTCTAATGATCAAGAACAGTCAATTTTAGGGGCTGATGCTTCAGATGAGTATTTAAAATCTCAATTAGAGTTCTATTAAGGAGGACTAATTTGGGGCCAGTTCAGAGAATGTAGCACAGACACCATAAATCATTTACCCCATGCGGTCTATAAGCGGCTCAGGGCTGTAATTTTCTGTTCTGTCCATTTATTAAACTGTTGGGTTTTTTTTTTCAACCTGGAGTGAATTCACCAGTTAAAGGACTTTTCATTCATGGATGGAGGGACTGCAGCTTTGTATCCCTGGCTCGGATTACCGCGTCTCAGCGCAAGCCATTGTTGTCAGTCGACAGGAACAGATGAGGCAGTCTCTTGATGTCACTTGCTGTATAAAAATAGTGATTTGTCCTGTCTTTTTGCTTTGCAGCTTCCCAGAGCAGGGGTGAAGCCCCAGGGCTCCCATGAAGTCAGCGGGATTTTGAGCTTTGGCAAGGGAGGTTTTTTTTTTTATTTCCCTGTTTCATGTACGTCAGAGGAAATAAAAAAAATAAAAAGCCAACACCAACCTTCCCTTCAGCCTGCCCCACAGTGTGCCGCCACCCCCCCAAACCCACACTACACCTGAGAAACCGTCCTTCTCCTGCATCCCCCCGTCTCAGAGCTTGGGGGCGCCGGAGGGGAGCCCGGAGCCCCCGAGCCCCGTCCCTGCCCCGGGCACCGTCCCACAGCCCCCGTTCTTGCTGTGGCAGCCCCCTCTGCGTGGCCCGCGCACGCCTGGGCCGGGAGACCCCCGCCCGGGCACCGCCGTCGCTGCCTTCATCAGCCAACCCTTTGCAGGCTGATTTCTCCCCTCCCGGCTGACTCGAGGAAGCAATTTCTGGTTTGATTTGTGGCGCTTGTGACATTGAAGCCTCATGTGCTTAAAAGCGCGTTCCTGGAAAGCAGTGGCAAAGCTCATTTCATCTTCTCGGCGAAGGCTTTTTCTTTCTATGAAGCCATCTGCCGTGTCAGTAATGGTTTTAAATTGACTTTCACAGGTGCCCATCAACAAGAGCTATTGTTTCCTAGAAACCAGAGGTTAATGGAGAAAGGCAGCAAATAAAGCAAGAAGAAAGAGCTCCTTCCTGCTCTCTGGCGAGCACCAGCTGCTCCGTAAAAGTAAAGATGACCAGCAAGTGCATCCTTTCACAGAGCAGAGCTTCCTTTGGCTTCCAGGAGACGCGGGCAGAGCCCGGGACCATCCCAGCGCGCGGGGGGCTGGAGGAGCACCCGTTGGGCTGGCTGCGCTCCCCCGTGTGCCCTGGCTGGAGGGGACAGCAGGAGAAAGGAGGGTCCCACCGCGCCGATGGCTCTCCAGAGGCTCTGGGCACAGCCAGCGGAGACACCGCCACGTTTCTGTCCAGGGCAGCCACCTCAGTATGGGCTCACCCCTTACCTTTGACTCCCCCTTTGCCCCGTTTCCCCCCCAGCCTTTCCCCGTACCCCTCTCTGGCACCCCGCGGGCTGTGTCCGGAGCCACCCAACACAACCTCCGCAAGAGGGAGCCCCCAGCTCTGCCGCCCCCCGCCCCGGAGCTCTTCACCCCGCCGGGACCCGCTGCTGCTCTTGTGGCTTGTGCTGGGGACGCGGGCCCAGGGTCGGGCTAAAGAAGCTCAGCGATGGATGAAAAGCCTCAGGGGACAACGTGGGCCTCCCGCCCGCCTCTCCGGCACGTCTCGTTTCCCTGATTAATGCAGTCATTCCATGGACAATAAAGCCATCTCCGGAGCGGTGGTGTGGAGTTTCCCCCCCGGTGGAAGGACGGGGAGGGCGCGATTCACAGCGCCCCCGAGACCCTCACTTCCGAAGGCTCGCGCTTCCAGCAGCTCCCGGCCCTGCCAGCTCTTCAGACATCCGGATTAACGCTCCCCCTTCGCAGCGCCGGGGCTCGTGCCGCGGGAGCGCAGGTGCCCTGTCTATTCCCGGCGACACCCAGTCCCAGCCTGACCCCGGAGCCGTGGTCCCGACCAGCAGCGTGGGCCGCGTGTCCCAGACCACCGCCGTGCACAGCAGGACCCCGGCTTTCCCCCGCTGCACGTTCCCTCTGGGTCTCCTGGCCCCTGCGTTGCCTCACGCGCTGGAGGTCACAAATTGTTCACGGCTTGAAGAATTCCCCCTTTTCAACATTTTAAAGCTGTTACTGTGCCTGACAAAGGAGGCAAACCAGGAGGTCTTTGCTCAGACCCTGAAATTATCGGGAGGCAGGTTTTGAAACAAGTATGAAATGATTTGTGTTTTTCCTGATGCTGCTTCAGCGTTCGTGGCCCCCACTGCTGCAGGACGCGTGCAGAAGAGGAGTTATTTGGGGGTGGAAATCGCCACGCAGGGTCAGCCCAAAGCAATGCAAACAGGGCTTCCAGCTCAAAAACGCCTCTGCGCTGCCAGAGCCCGGCAGGACACGCTCAGTGCACACGAACGAACCGCAGGGCGCTGCCGCAGAACCCGTCCTGGAGAAGGCTGGCCGGGCGGCGGGCAATGGCTGCTGCTCCGCTGGCAGCAGGTGGGGGCAGAGCCGTGGGGGTCAGCCCCGCGCTGAGCACAGGCTGCGCCCCACACCTTCCTCCTCCTCCCCGGGGCAGAGGAGGGTGGGCCCACGTGTACGGCTCTCCACGACCCCTCAGAGACCCTCGCTCAAGGGGGGACACGTCAATCCTCCCCCCAGAGCAGGGAGGGACCGAGGTTGCCCACGACAGCCCAGGAGCCGTGTGTGGTTGCCACAGGTGAAAGTGGGTTCCACAGGCTCTTCTGACGCTCTGTGAGGCTGCACTTCGGTGCTCGTTTAATGCCAGATGAGCTTCAGTGGCTCATTAGCGCGTGGTTCATCAGCCGTCGCTTGTGGCTTGTTGTGCTCATCTGCGCCAAGGACCCACAGCAAGGGCTGGCTGGTGCCCCTGACTCCCTCCGTCCATCGAAGGGGTGTCTTGCTCGCGGCTGCCACGTCTGCTGACCCGCTGAGCTCCCTCTGGCTGGCGATGCTCCCTGTCCCGTGAAGGAAACCCGCCGGCTGGTCAGAAGGAATGGGAACTGGCTGGCCACAAGCACCCCCAGCCCCTCGGGAGGTTTCTGCAGCGCTCGCGTACGTGGTGGCCGTGACGGCGCTTAGACACCACCCAGGTCACCTCCCCCAGACCCTCCGGAGCACGCAGGACTGGCACGTGTGCGCTAGAAACAGCTGGCACCAGGAGGCATCAGGAGGGCCAAGGGGGACACAGTCCCGTCCCCCCTACCCTGGGGGGGCTGCAGGCACCCCGGTGCGTGCGGAAGACGGTATGTGCACGCGCTGGTTGGATCGTCCATCCGGGGAGCTGCTTTCTGCGGAGATCCCGGCCAAAGTCGGCGTGACGAGGCCTCTAGAGCTCTCGAAAGGAGCGAGCCCTGACGGGTGGCCCCGAGCCAAGGCCCGGGTGGCTTGTCCTCCCCCTGTCCCCACTGCCGCTCTGGGAGGGAGCGGCGTGCGCTGGTTGCGACGGGTGGACGGTCCGTGCTGCTCAGCTGTCGCGAGAGCTGGGTGCGAGCCCCTGCAGAACCACCTCCTGGAGGGTCTGGGGGCTCCGCTGACGTGCAGGCGGGGCTGGACAGATGTATTTTTTTGCAGTTTTGGGGTTTTCACGGGGTGGGAAAACAGGCAGAGCCGAGAGCAGTGCCGGGCGTCCCCAGGCTGAGGCTCTGCTGTCTGCTGTCTGCCGGCCGAGCTGCAGTCGTTCGGGGAACGTTTCTGCTTTGGAGGATTTTCTTTTTCGATTTAAAAAAAAAAGAAAAAGGTCCTCACGCTCAGTGGAGCTCAGCAATCACCGGGGTGAGCTTTAAGCACCATCCTCTGAAAGCGTTAACAGCTCGGAGGAACGCAGCCCCCTGCGCGGCGGCGCCTGGGTGCCAGCCCTTTGTGGAGCGGAGATAACCCTGCTGCCTCTCACGGGGCTCGGGGAATAAACGAGTGTTTCTGTGAACCGCTCCGCTGCGGCGGTGCCCAGCGCCACAGAGATGCCGGTGTGGAAAAGGCGAAGTCTGCTTTCTGCGCCGCGCGGGCGCGCGGAGGGCGCGGAGGTTTAGCAGCGGCTGCGGGTCAGCGAGCAGCCGCTTCCCGAGGAAGACCATCCCCTGCCGGCGCGGAGCGAGCCAGCCAGCACGCAGCCCGGGCAGCGCCGGCGTACGCACAGGAGGGGACACCCAGGTCTCCGGGGCAGGCCCGAATTTCAACCGCGCCGTGCCACCAGTGTTTTCAAAGCATTTTCTGCCCTCTCTCTCCTCTCCGCACCAGTCGGTACAGCCAGAGCGCTGGAAAATTGGGAGGGAATAAATGAAAGCGAGCGTGACTCACGCTCAGGGAGCAGAGTCGCCGGCACTGATTTAGGAGGCAGCCGAGAGCAGAGCAGTATTCCTGGCGAGTGTGTGCGTGATTTGTCCTTCATTTGTGGGCAGGAGCTGTGTCCCCTTGTGCAGGAATAATCACACCTTGCTCTTCTCGCGTCCTCGCTGCTCCCCGGGCTGGGCTCCACGGCTCGGCGTCTCCCCCGCCGCAGGGGCCGGTCGCCCGTGCCGGTGTCACCGCTGGCGATCTCCATGTGTGTTAGGAGCTGCGTTAGGGCCAAGTGGGAAAATGGCCTCCTCTGGTTTGGTAGCCTTGGAAGAAAGTTTGGGAAATTTTTAGATTAAGGGAAAATCCACTCACAGTTTTTACCGCCGTACGGGGCTTGCCTTTTATCAGCGTTTTTGGGGGAGGATTGCTGGAAGGGTTTGCTGAATGCGGCTTTGCTGGCCCGTGCCCACCGTTCATTTGAATTACCCATGCGAGAAGGGAGATTGAAGATGCACCGAAACACGTGATTTCCCTCGCTGACACCTCCACGAGTGCGGAGAAGCATTTGCTTGAACTTGAAAGACTGAGGAAACATTGAATATGAAGACAGGGATATTTTTTCCAAAGCCGAGGCTTATTTCCAGCCCTGCTGATGTCAGCAGCCCCGCTGCCGGGGATGGGAGTGCAGCAGCCCCGGGCTCGTTTCCCACGTAGGCTGTGTTCGGGAAGGCTGCCCGGAGCCGCATCCCCAAGTGTCCCCACGTCCCAGCATCTCGGCAGCAGCGCAGCATCCTCAGCCTTTGCTGGGGGACGGGGGGTCTGTGAGCCCGGGACCCGACCAGACCGTCAGAGCCTGCAAAGGGTGGGCTGAGGCGGGTTTGAGCACTCCACACACATTGGGTCCCTCTCTCGCTTCTTCTTCGCCGTCTCACCCTCAAGCCCGAGGGCATCTCCTCTCCCTTTGCTGTTGCAAGGGCAGGGTTTTGGCCAGGGGATCCAGGCTGGGGGTCCATCGGGACCACCTGCTCTCTGCCCTCCAGACCTGCCTCAGACGAACGAGCGGCTCCCACAGGCTTCCCATCCCCACGTGCTGGGGGCACCCAGCCCCTGTGTCCCCAGTGCTGGGGGGGTCCCCGGGCTGGGCGGGCACACTCACGGTGACACCGACGGGGCTGGAGCCGCTAACACCACCCGGGGGGAGTGCCAGCACCCTTGGGACCCCTCTGAAAGGGAGCCAGAAAACCAGGGCAGCCTTCGGCAAGCCTGACCTCCCCCTCCAGCCCACGGCCAGTGGTGGCCCAGCCCTCCCCGTGCAGGGCCCAAGCTGACTGCGAGGGCTGAGCCATTGCTGCAGAGCTGCTCTGGTCGCCACGTTAGGAGATGGCGGCTCGCTGCAGGGTTTGCTTATTACCCAGGAATTCACAGACAAGAGCTTCCAGGGCTGCAAGGCGAGCAGAGGGAGGTGACCGTTAGCTGGGCTGGAGAGCAGGTTCTCCGGGTGGTCCCCAGGCAGGAGCAGCGCCATCCTTGTGCTATGCTGTCTGTCCTTGATGCCGGCTGAGCTCTTCTCTTGGTATTTCAGACACGTGCTGCCATGCAGAGAGGAACTCTCGCCCTCAGCTTCTGCCCTGACCGGGCGTCACCATCCAAAGAGAAGGGACGTGCAATTAGCAGCCTCGTTGACTTCGCACCACATGGGCAGGCTTTGGGGTATTTGCTCCAAAAGCGAGGGTTTGGTTGCGGTCCAACTCTCTGCTTCTGAACTGCAACTCCTTTACCCTGAGGCAAGACTGGCGGAGCCAGCACTGCCGTCTGGGGGGTGTTTGTGCCTGGGCTGCTGCGAGGCCCTCAGAGCCCCACGCAGGTCTCCAAGGAGGCACTGGATGGAGGTACATGAATTCAAGTCCAGGTGTCAAGGTGTCCATCGAGGGCCAAGTGTTATTTTCAGAGTGTGTCCCCGTTTTGACAAGTGGCTGGAGCTCAGGAGCCACCTGCATGTCCCTACCGAGACCCCCCCCGCCCTCTGTCACAGCAAAGCAGGATGGCCGGAGCAGAGCGACAAGAGGATGGTGAAGGGTTTGGGGATGGGACAACCTCCTGGCCCGCTGCAGACAATGTGGGGCTGTCTCACCCTGCCAGGCTCTGGGTCAGGGAAGGCCAGGGCTGGAAACGCAGGCTGGGACCCCTGGGGCTGCGGCGAGAGCTTGGTGTGGGGCTGGGAATTAGCGGGGTCTCCAAGCTGATGGTGCTGCGTGGAAGATGCCGGAGCATTACCGTCAGGCCCCGGCCAGTGGCTCATTAAAGTTGTGTTTGTCAGCAACACCACGCGGCGAGAGCAGAGGTCTGAGGTAACGCAAATGCCACAGATTTTTCCCATACTGAAAGCAGCTACTCAATCTTGAGGACAGTTTCCATGTGTTGGTGGTTAAAGTTTAATGGGAAAAAGCCTAGAGCAAAGGAATAAAGTAAGAAATATTTAATTCTACAGTGTTCTTTTGCACCATATGTTTTCCACTTAATAAATATTTTAGGCACCTATGCTCAACAAAGACGGGGTCTGTCTTCCGTGGGCTTGTGTGTCTTTGCGCGTCTTTGCTTCCCCGAGGCAGGTCCTGGGCTCCCCACCCTCTGTCGGTGCCTCTTCTCCGGGCACTGGGGGGAGATTCCTGCCGGTGGCCCCGTCTCAGCCCCTGCACAAGGTCCAGCTTCGTCTCAACCAGGAGAGGACGGGGCAGCACAGGGGTCCCAGCCCGGCCGGGGGCCAGGGCTGTTTGGTGGGGTCCAGGGGGGACCCCGAGGACCTTCTCCCAGGGACTCGAGCCGGGGGGGCGCTCAGCACTGCTGGGAGCTCAGTGCTGGGGCTGAACAAAGGACCCCCTCACGCTTCTCCTTGAGGGACTCCTACCTCCTGAAGCACCTCTCTGGGGCAGCTGCAGCGTCAGACCCTGCAGCCCCAGCTTGTTTTACCCAAACACAGCCCCACGCGCCGCCACGGCCTCACGAGCAGTGGAGATGGGGGTGGGGATGGGGGGGGTTCCCAGCCAGAGCCCAGCTCCGAGGCTTGGGCGGGCAGCGTGAGGGGCTGTGCTGGGGCAGGGGGACACGGGGAGCGCCGGAGGCACGGCCAGCAGAGAGGGAAACTGGTACGCGAGGAGGGAGACGAGCTGGCTGCAGACACACGGCGCTGTGGCAGGGGCTCTGCTGCAGAGGAGAGAGATGCTACGGCCAGTGCTCAGCCCCCCCGTGAGCTCAGTCCAGCACCGTGAAGGATGGGGTCGGCCTCCATCCCTGCCCTCCCACAGCTCCTGGGGCACCGGGGCGTGTGTGCAAGCAGGACCAGGGCTCAGGAGCAGCAGAAACCAGGCTCCAGCAGTACTGGGCTGGCACTCCGAGATTCCAGCAGTCCTTGTGGCCATCAAAGGCTCATGAAAGGGAATGCCGGAGCACTCGGTGTCCTGACAACCTGGGGATGTCAGCCGTCGCATGACACCCTCTGGGGGCTGACAGCAGGGCGCAGAATATTTACGTGTGCGGACCTTTTTGCACAGGGCTGCAGCATCCCGCGTGACCTGCCACCCCCAGGGGCTCTGAAGCCTGAGTCACCGTCCGGGGCGAGAACTGCTGCCGCTGGATGGTACCACATACCCCCCACTCCTGCAGATGCACAGCCACACGTTTGGCAGGTCCCCCTGAGCGACCGTGACACACAACGTCACCCCTGGGGAGAGGAACCCCCTCCCACTGCCTCCTGCTGAGCTGCCCCACGGGCCTGCTGTGCTCCCAGGGGCTTTGCCAGGACCCAGCTGGGCTGGCTGCTTGTCCCCACCCTGCGTTACCTCAAGTAAAGGCCTTTTCTGTTGTGTTGTTCATTTACTGCTGCACCCGTGACTCGGTAACCCTGACGTTCAGGGTCTGCGCTTCATCAGAGGTTTGGAAAATGCCAACTGTGATGGCCAAGGACGTCACACACTGCACAGTCTCTGCCACACACACACACATCCAGTAACGTATATATATTATATTATATTATATTTTTATATATATATATATACACATTAACAAAGAAGTTGCAAAAAAAAAAAAACCCAACAAAAAAGGGAAAAAACATAACAGGAAGAACAACCCTCCCCCAAACCGAGCGGGAACAAACATGTCACGGGTGGAAGAGGAGCGTGCGAGGGCCCGCGGGCGGCCGGGACCCACCGCGCCCCGGTCTATGCAAGGGAGCCGGCAGCAGCCCCCGCCCCCGCGTGCTGCCCCGTGGGAAACGCGCCCATTCATCCCCCGGGGCCGCAGGGCCTGCAGGGCGCGGATTGGCTGGAGCTGCCGCTGTGTCCTCATACGCCAGGCGGGTACAACCAATGGGATCGCTCGCTCGCTCGCGGGCCGGGGGCGAGGGCTGCAGGGAGCGTCAATGGCAGGGGCGGTGGGCTGGGGGGGGGCCGCTCCTCCCAACCTCGGGGGGCTTTGCCGACGCCAGGAGGCGAAAATGGGGCTCCCCCCCCAGCACGGCCCGCGGGGGGCTCCCCGCTGCCTCCCCTGCCCGGCCGGGCCCGGGCCGCGTGCGGCGGGAGGGGGATCCCACCGCGATTAGTGCAATTTCATCAGGTGCAAATGTCACGTTAATGGCTCGTGTGCTCTGAGTTAACGGGTGTGCCGCGTCCTCTGAAAATGAGTCAGGCAAAGCGGTGGCGGCGCCGGCAGAAAGCTCGGCACCTGGATTGCGAACCCTACAATCCATCTCCAGTGCTTGGGCATTCGTTTGAGGCCGACACATTACGAGCAGCCCCGGCTGGGACCGGCACACGGGGAAAACACTTTCACGATAGCCCCATGCGGCTTTGAAAAAACATCCAACTAAAAAAAGGGCAGCTTAGCCTCTTAAAATGAGCTGTGTTTGTGTGCTTAGCTGTGGGGAATGGTGGACGCGACCCTGCTGCATCCCCACCCGGCGCTCCCACTCACTGGGGCCAGAAGCAGCAAATAAACCCACTCTGTCCCTCGGGAGGGATGTGCCACAAGCCCCTGCCACGCTCCCGGGAAAGCAGCCGGGGTCCGAGGCAAATCCCCCTCGGCCTGGCAGCGCAGGTGGCAGATCCCTTCCCCGCGGGTGACACCCGCCTCCCTTCCCGCAGCGTCAGGCAGCCAGCCACCAAAAATGCCACCCAGGCAAAGCGGAGGGACGCTGTGCTGAGCAACAGGGTCCTTTTATACACGCTCTCCCTGGACAAAGCTATCGCTGGCAGCTGCCACTGCCAGACACAATCACGAGTGTCCTCCAGGCTGGGTCTCTGGTGGGGAGCACCCACTTTTGGACAGGGCCAACTGCCTCCAGCCGAGCCCAACCAGCCTCTCCCACAGCCCTTGTGGGACAAGCCTCGCCATGCTGTCACCCCCTCTGAATCACCTGCCCCTCTGAGGCTGCTGGGCTTTGAGGTAGTTCCCTATCAGCAAGGTCCAAAAAAAGGAAGGAAAAGGCTGCAGAGCGAGGAGGTCTCAGCCCGATGGTCCCTGTGCAATGCCACCGAGGCATCTGACAGCACCACAGCCAGGGGAGAAACAGGGGGTTTCAAACACCATGGACCAAAGCTCAAGCACCAGCCTGCCCTGGCCACCGTGCTGCCTGACCCCCTCGCTGCCCCCGGCACCCCCTCCACGCCGTGCCACCAGCCACGGGTGCGATGTGGACGTCCACGTGCCCACCTGCCCCGAACTGTGCCACCGACCCTGGCTGCAGGTGCCCGCACTGGGTCTTTGCTCCTTGTGACACAGGGACCGATGTGCCTGGCCTGGCTCCTCCTGGCTCTTAAGCAAATGTGGAAACTGAAGCTTGGCCAGGGGACTTGGTGCTTGTGTTTACTGGGAGCACTGGTGGCAGCCAAAGAGCTCCCAGTAATCAGGGGCTGGAGCCCCTGGGATGAATTCAGTCCTTTGCCACAGAGCAAACAAGACGGCCCCACGCTCACACCACCGTGGGGGAGAACAAACCAAGAGCCAAGATTTGGGGTCACAAATTGAGATTCGGGGCCATAAAGCACAGAGATGAGTCTTTGGGCAGGACTTGATCATCTGCTCAGCATGGGAAGACATGCTTTTTCTGCAGGGACACCAGGCATGGAACTAACGGAGGCCTACACAGAGCCGCACGTGGTGGGGCACAGCCGGCTGGACCCTGCCTTGGGCAGGAGCATCTGCCAACCTCTGGGCCAGGGGCGAGACGCTCCTTGGCTTGGTCCTGAAGGATGGGGGGCTCCCAGACTCCTGGTGAGCTCCTGAAGCAGGAGACACGGTGGGGTCAGGAGACGCGGTGGGTCAGGGTCTGCGGCTGGCTGCCCTCCATGGTGGGACTGCAACCCCCGCCGAGCAGAGGGAACACGGCCAGCAGCGGCACACGGCTGGGACAGGCAGTGACACCAGCCTTCTCAGCACCGCCTGCGCTCTCACAGACCATCCACCCAACCACCACCCACCGCACAACCATCACCCACCACACAACCACCGCCAGCGCTCGCCAAGTGCAAGGGGTCCATGCGATTATCTGCTGCATCAGAGAAGCTGCTGAACTTCAGCCAAAGCGAACGCCCTCCCCAGGCAGCGATGCTCGGGTCCCACCTGGCTCTCCAGACAAGCTACCAACGGGCTCCAGAAAGCCAACCCCTCCTGCTGCCACCTGCGCCTCATGGGGATGCACGACACGTCCCCTGACCACAGCAGCGCCTCAGAAGGTCACCTGAAAACCCGCCCCAGCCTTTCCAGCCCCAAGGGGAAGACAGAACCATCCAGGGACAACCTGCTTCGGGAGAGATGGGAGCACACCAGCAAGGAGTTGCACAAGCCGCACTCGCACACAAGCGGAGCTCGCCAGCAGGAGTTTATTCTCAGCCGTGGTTAGAGGTTCCTCCTCTCTCCCCTTAAAAAAAATAACTGAGCTGTGTGTGGGAAGGTGCTCGCTGGTTGGAGCGTTACGGCTGCGGGGTGGCTTCGGGCTTGGCTCCGTAGGCTCCCGGTGGCCGACTCCGACACCTGCCAGCATGGCTGGTGCCCCCACGGGGCACGGCAGGGCAAGGGCAGCCTAGTGACAGGCTTTCATCCCTGATACGTACGGGGACTCCTGGGGCCTGCAGTTACACTCCTGCTGCTCTGGGTAATCTATGAAGTCCGGGGCGGGCAGACCCGAGAGGATCATCAAGGATTTGTTCCAGATGGTGAAGGTGGGACACACCGGTAGGATGAAGGAGACTTCGAAGGTGTGGAGGTGGAGGGAGTTGGCCGGGTCGTAGAAGGAGAGCGCGTTGTTGTCATAATCCAGGAGGACGCCGAGGCGCTTCATCTGCGGGTGGACCTCTACCAGCATCTCCTTGTTGTTGTGCCTCACCACAAAGTTGTTGTTGCAGCGGGAGAAGACCCAAGAGGAGGAGTTCTTCCCGATCCACTCGTTCTTGGGGGCCGACTTGTAAGCCACGCCGATGGCGTACCTGCAGGAGAAGAGAAGCTCCGCTCAGTGACCTCCAGCCTTGGCACGGACAAAGCCCAGCCCCACGGCTGCGGGCACCCCCTGCTTTGAAAGTCCCCCTGAGTGCGGAAGCAGCACGGCAGCAGCTTTACGTGAGCCACTTGCAGAGGCTCAGCTGGGGAAAAGCATCACTCCCTCCCCACACAACCTCCCGCTGCCCCACGGGGCAAGAGGCAGAGGTGACACAGCTGGGCACTTCCAGCAGAACCCTCCATTCGAGCCCCATGGAATGCTGCCTCCGTCTCCCACGGAGCACAGGGAGGCCTGGCTCTCACCTCCTGCTCTGGCAGCCTCCACCCGTGGAGCCTGGACCAGGGAACAGCCACGAAGCCTCTGCTGAGAGCAATCCCGGCAGAGGAGCCGCTGCGTCCTGGGCTGTGACTGCTCCTGGCGCTCCACCGAGCCTGGTGGCCTTCAGCAGATGCCAGGGTGGCCCAAGGTGGGGACAAAGCTCTGCGTTCCTGCCGGTGGGAGGGAGACATGGACTCGCCCTCCCTGAAGAGAAGCAGCTCGTGGCAATGAAGGCAGCAGCTCCCGAGGCAGAGCCACCCGGCAGCAGCACAGGGTGAGGGAGGGCAAGCGGAGACTGAAGCATCCCCCTCTGCGTTGCCCCGCTGTCCCTCTGCCACCACAGGGCAGACATGTATGTCCCTACGAGCAGGGCAACCCACGCTTGGGATGGTTTCTCCTGCCAGCCTGGAATGTTGGGGTATGAATACAGGGTGACACAGAGTGAAGCAGGCGGGGGACAGGCTCCCCCCGAGCTGCCGACCCTCACAAGGGTATTTCAGTAGCTCGCCAGGCCTTTGCAAACCTCCCCTGGAGACATCCCCGTCTCCTCACTTAGCCACGGTCCCCCTCGGCGTAGCCTTCCAGCTCAGGCTTCACAGCCACGTCTGGCCCAGCTCAGTGGGACCTCGCACGAGAGGGCACGGGGGGGGACACCGTGCACAGGAAAACCAGCAGGTTTAAAGCTCCCTGGCACCTCTGCCCCGCCGCCGGCGTGAGGTTTGAGCCCTGGCAGGCATCAGCAGGTGAGGGGAAGCTTCACCTTGCAGCCTGACTGGATCGGACCCAAAAGCTTCTCGCAGAGAAGAGAAACTCCTAAACCTCTTGAAAGCCCCAGACACCCAGATTTAAGGTCTCGACCACCTCCCCGCCCATGAGCAGCTCTGCCAAAACCCTGGCCCTTGACCCTGGTGTGTCCCACAACATCTTTGGGGAAATTGGAGGGCTTCTAGGAGAGAGAGGGAAGACAAAGGTGCTGCCTACCAGGTCGAGGATCCCACCACCACCTCCCAGTAGTGGCAGCCGCTGTCGATGAAGACGTTGCCCGCCGCGCCGTAGCAGCCTGTCCCACTGAACCTCTCGGGCGTGTGGCTCTTCTTCAAGGAGCTCTCGTCCTTCTCCATCTGCAGCCCGTCGTTGGAGATCTTCAACTTCTTGTGAGCCATCTTGGGGTCGAGCTTAAAAGGCTGACCTGTTAGAACAGGACACACGGGTTAGGATTTATGTTTGTTACCATCATTGTGTAGGAAACGTCTGCCCCAGGCTCTCTGGACATCCTCCGTGAGCCAAAGACTCCCTCACCAGCCAGGGACACTGGATTACAGATGCCCAGCAGGACACCGAGGCACATCCCCGTGCCTTGTACATCTACTGTCACGGGCTGATCCGTACGCCATCAGCCCCTGGGCTGCTCCCGTGCCCTGTCTGTGCAGCGGCTTCCCCAGCCCCGCTGGAAGGAGAAAGCAGTCACCGCTGCCAGTGCCTGGGGGGCACCCACCACCCCGTCAGCGGGGAGCAGGGGCCAGAGCAGCACCCGCACCCTGGGCTCATTCCCCAGCCCGGGAATCACCCACCTTCCTGGACCAAACAGAGGGAAAGGAGGCAAAACTCAAAAATGCAGAGATAAATTCCAGAGGAGAGTGGGCTCTGCCCCCCGGGAGGATGCGGAGCCCAGCGCGGCCGGGCTGGGCAGCACGGCGCGTCAGGGGCTGGGTCATCCCGGCTGGGGAACCCCCGGGGTCTCCTCATTGTGCATTACCCCCTTCGGATGCCTCATTCCCCATGAGAGCAGCTCCCTCTCGCCCTCTGTTTATGAGGCAAAATGTGGCAGAAACAGGGGAATGTCTCCAGGTGATGGAAATGACACTGAAGACGCCGTGGAGATGCACACAAACCAAACCCAGGCAGGGCATGTAGCCTGAATTCCTGAACGGATCCATACTCTATTAGCTGTGATGAGAGTTATATGAGCGCAGGGAAGGGAGAACAGCCCCTTAAGTGCTGGTTTAACAGCTCTGAATCACAGAAGCAGCGCTGCAGCACCGAGCGCGTCCCCGCACCCCCATCAGCAGCCGAGCAGACTGCTCCCCGTCGCCCACAGGCTGCTATTACATGTTGTGGGAAGCACGCCCGAGGTTTTCCAGCGCTTCTCCGCTGCCAAACAAGGTCTCAGCGCTTGGAGAAGACAGTCTGGGCCGGGCACACGGCGGTGGAAGCAAATGCAAGTCGTCGGGTCCAGCCGGTGTTTCGGGGAGGCTGGAGGGAGGTGTGAGCACGGGGCCAGCCAGCGAGCGCACGCCCCGGGGCTTCCTCCGCAATTAACAGAACCGGGTTTGATGGATTTTGCAGATCCTTAATGCTGGCTTGAAACCCAACTGCAATTCCTTTGTAACGTTACCAGCACGCAGAAAGCCAAGCTGCTTCCTAACTGACACAGGCTGGCTGTCCCGCTGGCTTTGATAGAGCCCTCCTGAAGATCTGCAAGGGCAGGGAGCATCTGCCCCCCCCCCAATAACCCCTCTCTTTCGGGCACCAGCTGCCAGCTAAGCTGAGCGCTAAGGATTTCCCTGGAAGGCTCCAATTTTTGGTGCCACGCAGCCTCGCCGCCCAACTAACCCTCACCGGCTCCCTGTGTGAGCAGGGACACGGGTGGGGACGGGGTCAGGAAAATACTTGCAAACACGGACTTATTCCGTCTGGAGGGTCGGGGGGCTGGGTGCACCTTCCGCTGGGGCTGCTCGGGGGAAGCTCTGCCAGCGATGCCCAGGTGATGCCCAGCCAAGACCCCATGGTGTTGTAAAGAAGCAAATTGAGTTCTGGTGGGTTTTTGTTGCTGTGAGTTTTCCCGCAAGATACAGTAAACAGCACAGAGGTACCAGGAAGGATTTCTATAGGGTTTTGTCCACCTCAGCACAAAGCAAACTGAAGGGGCAGCTGCAGCAAAACACCTTAAATAAGTGCTTGCAAGTTAAAAACCAGGCTTTGGTACCTGGCCGGGGGGAAGGAGCTGCCGGCAGCCCCTGCGCTGCACAGAGCTGTGCTCTCCTACGGACGCCGGGGCTGGGCGAGGAGAAGCGCCGCCGGGCTCTGCCGTGCTGTGGTTTCCAACCGGGGCCGGGAACTGCCGCAGCATCAGCTCCGGCACAGCCGGAGAGCTTAACCCCCCGCCGCAGCTCACCCGCGCCGCTCTCTGAGAGCCGGTGGTAGCACGTGTTGGTGTTCCTCGGAGCCCAATTTGCTCGATAATTGAGTTGAGAGGCCTGAAAGCAAAGCTGCAAATTGGGAGTGACCCCCGCCCCTTTCCTCCAGCTATTTTAATATTTCTGTAGCTATCTTTTTCTGGTCGTAATGCGAGGAGACAAGCTCTGAGGAAGTGGGGTATAAAAATACTCGGCTCCGTCAGCAGAGAGACAGTCACAGCCCTTTTCACGAAGACGACCCCTTTTTAAGGTCAGTGTGAGCAACTGGAGTCCAGCCCTTGTCGCTGGTTTGTGCAGGCACATCCTGGCCCAGGGGCGCGGGTACCATCTGCGGATGGTGTGCTGCGATGGG
This sequence comes from Chroicocephalus ridibundus, assembly GCF_963924245.1. Taxonomy (NCBI): domain Eukaryota; kingdom Metazoa; phylum Chordata; class Aves; order Charadriiformes; family Laridae; genus Chroicocephalus; species Chroicocephalus ridibundus. The sequence goes on along the minus strand of NC_086292.1, from coordinate 559,211 downwards.
CAAGACGGGCGTTAAAAGCCCGCAGGCTGGGCTGCAAAATCTCGCTGGGGACAGAGGGCATTTCAGAGGACGCTCTCATCTGACCCCTTCCCAAAATACCACCCTGGCGCTGGGAAACAACGAGGATTTCACGGCCTCCCAATGGTCCCGATCCCCAGCCCGTCATCCCGGCTGCCTTCGCAGCTGCCTGCACCACACACCCCCGACAATGCTGCGCTGCACGAGGCGGGTGACGGGAGGATGCCGGAGGATTCCTGGCCTGAGGACGGCATGGCTGGAGAAGCAGAGGTGCCCTGACTTGGGGGGCAGCGGGGGAGCCCAGCCGGGCGAGGGGGCTGCCCCACGGCAGGGGGATGCTGCCAGCACACAGCAGCCCCCGCAGCGTGCGGGCAGCACAGACCAGAGGAGAAGGGAGAGGAGAGCACTGCGGCTTGCACGGGCAAGGGAAGGCAAAGCAAGAGGAAAGAATTGCTGTGTGCTGCTGGGCGGGACGGAGATGCTGGAGTGCCAGCCAGGCTCCCCCCATTGCTGCTCTGCAATGTCCCTGGGGGGGTTCGGCGGCACGAGACAGAGCGTGGGCAGAGCAGCCGTCACGCACTCCCTGCCCAAAGCCTCCCGCACCTTCCCCTTTGCTGCCGGGTTTCTGCACCTCTCCAGCCCCCCCAGCCCGGCCTGGCAGTGGGCGAGTTACGGCGGTTCCTCCCATCAGTTTTCATTAACAGAACCATCCTGGGCCGGTCACTCAGATAACTTCTATCTCGCAAATGCAGCTTGCTGGAATATTCCCTACAGCCTTTTGCTGGTTCATCCCTGCACGGGGCTTGCGAGACGTGGGAACCGGGCCAGCTGCAGGGCTGGACATGGCAAGCTGCACCCGCCAGGGTGTTTATCAGCTTAATTGCGCTTCCCTTCCCTGCGACGTCCCGAGCGTGCAGTGTTGGAGCAGAGGAAATCCTGGCTGGCCTTGGCTATGCGGGAGCAAAGAGGGAGGAGGGGGCAGTGACGGTGCCGCTGGGAAAATGCTGAAGGTTAATTAGGCAGGTGAGCGTGTGCCGGGAACGGCAATGGGCAGGGGGGAGGTGCTGGCTGCTGGGACCCGCACCCCTCGTCTGCGGGAATCCCGGTGTCTGCCCAGCTCCCCAGACCTCAGCGGGCTCCTGCCACCCCCGAGACGAGCAGACGCTCCGGCTCTGGACGCCCCCATCCGCCCCTGGCTGCCGGTGCCTGGGGGAGGGCGGCGCAGAGGCAGGAGCACACGAGGCTCCCGCACCCTGGGAGCAGACAGGAATGGGTACTTTTCTGTCTACCTCGGCAGTAATTTGTCTGCAAGACGAGGGCTGTTAATGGGGCAGATACACTGTCAGATTTTCTTTTCTTGTTGCATCATGGAAGGAATCAGTTCTGGTGAAGCTCAGCAGGTCCTGCTAGCCGTGCCAGCTCCGGCCTGTCACAAAAGCCACCCAGAGGGACAGCCAAGACGGGGCTGCCTGTTGGTCTACATGAGAGCTACAGAAACAACTGGACCGAGATCCCCCGGGCGCAAGAGACAACCTCCAAGTCCAGCTGACGGGACGAGGAGCAGCAAACAGCAAACCCCTTCGCCGGGCGGCACGGTGCGGCAGCTCCCCGTGCGCCCTGCGAGGACAAGGGGACAGGGCAGACGGACGGTGACCGCATTTGGCTGGAAGCACGCTGCTGAGGGAAAGGCAGGGATGGAAACGCACTCCTGCTCTCAAGAAATGCTCTCTGTCCTTGGTCGCAGATGTCCACCACACACAGCAGAAGAGCAAACCAGGCCGCAGTGACACACCGCCAGCCCTTCTTGCTTTTCTCTTCTTCCTCTCTGCCCGCAGCAGCAACGTCCCTACCCTGACCAGCCATCTCAGATGCCACCTGCGCCTCATATGCAGAAGTTCCCAGGTACAAAACCTGCTGGCCCTGTGGTCCTGTAGCTGCACCATCAGCCTGGTCCATAAGCCCCCCGGCAGCTGCCCCGCGGTCAGAAGGAGACGAGCTGGAGAAGGCTGTGGGGCACGGGACGCCTCCCAGAGCACGCTTCCCAGCAGTGACTACTGTCCTCCCATCAGACATCACCTCAAGGAAGCAAAGCTGCAGAACCGCTGAGTTGTCGAGTCGCAGGAAAGCAATAAATCTATCTAAATCTATGAATCTTCCAACAGACGTCCTGCTGGGCTGCCTGCTGAGGGACCATCCCGCCCCTTAGAAAGCATCTGCACACACCCGGTCCTGACGTTACCAGGGCCCTCGGAGACCATCGCTCAGGCGGCAACGCTGTGCTGCAGCACCCCCCGATAGATCCGGCGGCGGGTGTGAGACACCCCGTACAACCCAGGAGGTCTCACGAGAGATGCACAAATCAGGAAGAGACAGAACCATGAGTGAGAATAAGCCCGGTCTGCGACGGTCAAGGCAAGGACCATAAAAACCACCTTCGCTGCACTTTATTTACTACCAGAGCTGGGGCTGTCCCTGTATTCTGGCACTTTTATCCACTTTTGGACACTCGCAAATAAATAAGACCCACTGAGGCCCAGACTCAGCAAAGGGAGGTTTCTCTCTGTCGCTAAACCAGAACTATTCTCCCAAGCCCTTCCCCTGGGGCAGTTCGGGAGCACAGATTTAGTGCCAGCACTGACAGCACTGACGCTGCAGAAATTGATACGTGTCCTGACACTGACCTGCTGGCGATGAAGGAACCTCTCCAAACATCACTTCTTTGAAGAAAGAGGGCTGTGAAATATGTTAATTGGCCCATCTCCTTCTCGAGCTGCTGACATTTGCACCAAGGTTACAGCAGCGGAGAGGCGTGTGCCATGTTCTGATCGCCCACCGGAGAAGGAGAAAGCCCTGTCGCCACGCAGGGACAAACAGGCGGGAGGAGGGGCCGCGAGGACGCGCTGGGGGAGCAGCACGGTGCGGCAGCACCTCAGCCGGCACCCCCCACCCAGGAGCATGAACACCCCAAAGGAGCCCTCGGACAGCGAGGCTGGCCATGGAAAGAACATATAGAAATATACATTATATACACATATATTGCTAAATCGAACATTCAGAAATTTCCCTAAACGCTTTCCATGGGCTGCAGATGTGTGCTGAGACAGTGGCCAAGAGGAACGCGTGCCCATGGGACGCCATGTCCCTCTCCCTCCCACCGCCCGAGCAGGGACACCGGGATGGGCTCCTCGGTCACTGGCTCCTGGGAAAGGAGGTCCCGGCCCAGGCAGAACTGCCGTCACACGCCGTGGTTTGTGCAGTGTGAGACCTGAGGTGTGCAGGGAGCTGCTGCAGGCACAGCCCTGCAACAGGGGGAGGTCAAAACCCACTTGGGCTCTAATTTCCACTACTCAACGGGTTCATCCCCAGGGAGGAGCCCCCAGCGGCGTGCCGGCGGCGCTGATGGCGGACGCTCCATTGAGAATATGAGAGTAATCCCGGTCCCGTGGGAGCTGCGGCCGCAGGCGAGCGCCCTCGCTCCCCCCGTGCCACGCCAGCGCCCTGGGCTCCCGCGTCTCCGGAGCACGGGGAAGCACTTAAAAACAGCAACCGCAGGAGGGACGTGTTTTTAATAAACAAGGCAGAATTGGATTGGAGTTTGTTTCTCGGCAGCTCCCCGTCAGCCCCACTGCTACGCCGCCCGTATGTAATCTCATTTGGTTTAGAGCCGCACAAAGAAAACGGGGAGGTGGAGGCGATAAATCACCTTGAAAGCCTCGTCAAGGCAGGAGCGACTGCGGCGTTGGGAGAGGAAGGAGAAGGGAGGGCTGGGCTCGCGGGGACGGGCAGGGACGGCCTCGGAGAGACGCAGAGACACGGCCATGGAGCTGGCAGCTGCGGGCAGAACCCTGAGAGACGACTGATTTTCTCCCTTAACATTTCACTCTGTCTCCCCGTTGACGTCCCCCCGGCAGTGTGTCCAACAGCCCCGCGGTGTTTGCTGCCCTTCGAGGGGAAAAGGCTTCCCCACTCCCACTGCAAACCCAGAACCTCCCTCCTTGCCAGGACCAGGTCGGCTCTGCTGCCCTCTGGTTTTTGATGGACTCTCACTTTGATTTCCCGAAACACATTTAACCCCCCTTGGCCATCCCTGGGGCAATGGGAAGCGCGAGCTCCTCTCTGCTCTGCGCGTGGCTGCAGAGCCCATCACCACCACGCAGACACCTTTGCTCCTTATGGTCCCCCCAGGCCCGCAGCCCTCTGTGGGCAAAGCCAGGCACAAGCACACAATTGCCCCGGGACTCCACGCACTGGTCTCAAAAAGCCCAGTGATGTAAATCGACCAGAAAGATGGATCTTCGCCATCTCCTAAAATCCCAGCCATCCCAGGGACCCGCGGGGACGGGCACCGAGGGGAGCAGAGAGCTGACGGGAGCCCCAGGCACGGTGCGTGGCGGCAGGAGACCATCCCTGGAGGCGGGGAAGGAGCTGAGACACCGAGTAAGACGGGCACGTTAAATAATTTAAACCACCCGGGGGTCTCCATCACGCTGCCAGCAGCTGTGGGCTCGCGGGGAGCGGCTCAGCCGTACCCCCCCAGACCCGAGCGCCCCCGAAGCTGCTCTCCCCCCTCCATCAGCGCGCGGCGAGCAGCGGGCACCTACTGTTGGTCTTGAGCCGGGCGGGCTCGCTGTTCCGGCTGCCCGCCTGGTTTATGGCCTTGACGAGGAAGATGTAGCGGGTGCCGCTCTGGAGCCCGTGGACGGTGTAGTGGTTCTGCTTGATGTTGGGGACGATCATCCAGCTGTCCATGGAGTTGTAGAGACCTGCGGGACAGGAGAGTGGGGACAGATTTATTCAGAGGAAGGGACAGAACACAAAGAGCACGTGCTGCTCGCACAGAGCTCACCGACCACGCGTCCCGCAGGCTGATTTACCGCCTGCCTGTGAGTTAAGAGCACCTGCAGGAGAATTTCCACAGACGATGAACCCCAGCAACTCAAAGAGCTTTCTTTACTCTCACGCGAAGGCAATGCTCGGCAAGGCACAAGCCAGGGCTGGGGTGCTGGCATCTCAAGATGCCGCTGTGGGAAGCGATGGGGAAAGGGCGCAGAGAAAGGGGAATTCCACCGGCGGCATCTCCCAGCCAGGGCAGACGGCACAGACGGCACAGGCAGCTGCCGGCGATGCCGCTGTCACCCTCCCTCGTTTCTCCGCTCCTATGGGACACCCTCCCTGCTGCTCCGGGCGCTGCAATACACAACACCGGTGGAAGGACAGACACGTCTGCGCCCTAATCCTGCCCCTGCCCTGCACACAGTGCTCCGGGGGAAGGCAATAATCCATGTCCAAGGCGTGCTGACGCTCCTGCTCCCTGTGCAGACTGGTCTGCAAAGCGCTTCAGAGAAAATTACAGCCCCCAGCAAAGGGAGAGGGATCCGGACGCTTGGAGAACATTCAGGGGCCTAAACTCTTTCTGTAAATGGAAAGGAATTAAGAGCTCAAAGACCTCGGAGGCACAAGGCCCTGCTGCTGCCAGAGTGGCAGGGCCTGGCCCGTGGTGTTGTATCTGCGGTGGGACGACACAGCGCCCGGGGCAGGAGGGCAGCACCAAGGGGTGCCACAGAAGCCACGACGGCCACCGGCATGGCTGGGGTGGGAATGGCCCGCAGATGGCACAGCATGGCTGAGAGGGGAATGGCCCGCAGATGGCACAGGTCCCGGGGGCAGCCAGCAACAGGGAAAGGATGATGCGGGTTTCGGGAGCCACCTCCGGTGCAGGCACCAGGGGCCGGGGACAGCCCAGGGCCCGGCACAGCAGCTCTGGGCTCCCGGAAAAGGGCTCGGGACAGCTGTCGCCACACGGGGCTGCTGTTCTAAGCCGAAAGAAGGGAATGGAGGAGGCTCAGAAGCAGCAGCCGGAGGCTACTGGGATCCAGCGGGTGGCAAGGGGACACGCGAGGAGAGGGCTGCGTGGCGGGGGTGGCGGCAGCAGGGCCTGAGCCTCATCGCCGGCACACACGTGCAGGGCTGGAGGCAGGAGCCCGAACACGCTCCAACCTCCTCTTTCAGGGCTGACATCGGGGTGTTTATTTACCTCCGGTGGCTCGCTCAGCCCGAGGACAAGGGCAGGTTGCAGCCATTGTCAGCCTGGTTTTGGTTTAAAATACACGTGGAAGTGGCCTAGGGGAGCAGAGCAGTGCTATTTGAAGTAGAAAATAAAACAGATGTGATACCGACTGCGTCCCAGAGGCAGAGCTGCTTTCATGGGAGCACACGGCTTCCAGCCCAGCTCCGGTAAGTGCTGTCTCCTGCAGACAAGGACCAGCTTTGGATCCTTCAGCCCCAAGGACAAGGTGGCTGAGAGATGGCTGACGGTCTGAGAGTGATTTGGCCTCCCAAGCAGGTTTCTTTCCCAAAACAAGAAGGGGTTGGCCTTGAAGACTGAGAGCTTCTATCCTTGCCAAAGCTTAAAAAAATCCTTTTTATTGCAGCTTTCAACATCCATAAAAATGTCCGACTCCTGCCGAGCTCTTGGCTTTAAAGGGAGCGTGAAGAGATGGTTTGCACAGGCCAACTGTGTGCTCTTTGCAAAGGTATTTCCTTTCCCGGGAAGCCTCCGCGGGCCCCGTGAGCCCCAGCCCGCGATTTCCAGTGTCTCCTCATGCACGAGTTCAGCCAGGACTTAAACGCTCCCAGCACCCAGACCTGACCGTGTTGTTTCAAGTGACAATCTATTATTCATTTTCTCCTCTGAGATGTTAACCGATGATTTCTTTACTCCTTCTGTGAAGAGCTACTGAGGATGGCCAAGGAGGATGCTCCTGACGTGCCTCTCGGGGCGTCCTTCCAGAGCTGCCCTTGCTGTTCCTCACCGCTGCGGCTTCCCCCACCCCACCGGACCCCACAGCCCCCAAAAGTCCCCGAAGGCCCCTGAAGGCGGGCAGGGGACTCGCTCCCAGCCCCGCCGTGGACTGGAGTCCAAGCCACGTGCCCAGACTGGCGTTGGGGGAGAGGTGGGAGCCAGACCCTTCCCTGAGGGCAGCGGGGGAAATCCTGGTTAGAGAAGGAAAAACTCCTTCCAGCCGAGGGTGGGGAAGCACGGGAGCGGCACCCCGAGAGCTGGGCACGCTCCACCCTTGGAGGCGGTCAGTGCCCCGAGAAACCCACCCAAGGTCGAAGCCAGCCCGGCTTACGCAGGGCCGGTGCGAAGCCCTTCAGGCGTCCCTGCCCACCGGAACACCTCGGGGACACCAGCACGGCCCACTCCCCTCAGCTGGCAAGCGCAGGGCAGACGGAGGCTGGTGGCCATCTAAGAACGGCGCCAAAGAGGTCGCTGAGCTTGCCCAGGCTCTCGGAGACGAGCAAAACGCTGGAGAGGACACGTTGAGGCTGGGGGAGGAGAGGACCGAGCAGGGAAATGGAGCTGCTGTAGCTCCGAGTACCCGCAGCCAACCTCGGAGCGCCAGGAAAGAAACCCCCCGTTTTCCAGGAGGGCAAAGGCCGGGGCTGCGGCTTTTATCAGCTTTGAGAGGCGCAAGCGGTAACCTTCCCTGGCAGCTTCCTGCGTATTTTAAAGTGCACTTAACAGCCTTCCCGTGCCGTGACACCGCGCTCCCAGCACCCGTGTCCTGCTGACCAGGGAGATAAACCCGCAGCGGCCCAGAAACTCCCTGGGCGCGTTTTGTCAGCACTCCCTACAGCCGCAAGCACTACTAAGGGAAACCAGGAATAAAACTTTCTTTGCAGGAGCCATGCTGTGGGGATGCTGTGCTCTTCCAAAGCGCTGCTTCAGGACGGACAAACTGGGAGCTATAGTTTTGTTCTCCCACTAAAACGTCCATATTTTTTTCTTGTATGAAACAAGCAGTTTCCCTGGACTCTTTCCTACAACCCAGCCCATAAATTAACTTTCCTCCAGAACGCAAACCCCCTCCAATTTTAGGAAAAAGGCAGTGTTACCAGAAATCATAACAGGTACATATTTCTGATGCCTCGAGGACACGCCGGGTACCCGAAGGAATAAATCCCTGCTGCCGAGACTGGCAAACAGTCCTTGGCTTTGTGGCTGAACGGCTCTTCTCTCTGCACCTCTGTGGAAACTTGGACAACCCCCTTTGCTGCCAGGACAACCAAACCAGCTCTTTCTTTTTCAGATAAACCTTCCTGACAACGAACAAGGAGGAAGACTACATGGCTCCTGCAGATGTGACATGTCTGTCCCCAGGGGCACAGGGCGGGTCACGGTTTCCAGCCACGGCTTTTTCAACCTGCAGTTTGCCAGCTCTCCCTAATGATAAGCCACGGTGCTAAAGAGCTGGGTCTGAGTCTCTTCCCATCAACTCATGGGTGGTGGGGAGGAAATCGCCATCCCTGAAGGGATTGAAAGGCCGGGCAGACGTGGTGCTGAGGGACATGGGGTAGTGGGGGACTTGGCGGTGTTGGGTTGATGCTTGGACTCGATGATCTGAAAGGTCCCTTCCAACCCAGACGATTCTATGATTCTATTCTATGAAATTCAATAGACATTTAGCGCGTTCCCTTAGTTTTAATCCCCAGGCAATTTCTGGCTCATTGTATCTTCAAGCCTTCGGCTGATGATACATTCAGGATGTCTGATGAAGTCTGCCTGGCTAATATCAGAGCAAAACTCCAGCCCCGCTGTCAGGCGGGGTGGGTGCAGCCCCCCGACTCTCGGCACAGCTGCAGGCATGGAGCTGCCCGCGGCACCTCAGCGCTGCCGCACACAGAGCTGTTTTGCACCCTCTGGCCACGTTTGTCCTCGGCCGGGGCTGCGAGGGGCTTTTGGAATCTCCCAGGCACAAACCCCTCGACTCACGCAGCTGCCGCGGGGCAGCAGAACACCAGAGCCCCCGCACATGGACGGGACGCCCTTGGAGGACAGCTCTGGGTTTCAAGCTCTGATCTTTGGAAGAGCAGCAGGAGGTCACCGGGACAAATGATGCTTTGCCAGCGCTGCTCCACCTCCCCCCAGCTTGCAGCAGGTCTCTCCCACCACCCCTTTCTCCCCTCGTCGCTTCTGCTCCCTTCGTTGCCTTCACTGCTGCTGTTCTCCCTCGCAGGCAGCCGCAGGACCGGGGGCAGAGTGCATCCCTTCAAAGTCACCATCATCACAAGCTCGCTTTCTCCTGTTTGCTCCGGTCGAACACACACCACGGCTCCGAGGGCGCCTCGCAAACAACCAGCCACCCATTGCATGGGTGTCTCTGGGTCCCACCACCTCCCCAAACGCTGGAGCCAGCTGTTAAATACACCGTTAAAATATTTGTAATATTAAAAACCCCATAACTACCATAGTCTTCATCAAATTATTATTCTTATTAGGAAGAAATTGTTTGCTGTGAGGGTGGTGAGCCCCTGGCCCAGGCTGCCCAGAGAAGCTGTGGCTGCCCCATCCCTGGAGGGGTTCAAGGCCAGGTTGGACGGGGCTTGGAGCAACCTGGGCTGGTGGGAGGTGTCCCTGCCCAGGGCAGGGGGTGCCACTGGGTGGCCTTTAAGGTCCCTTCTCACCCAAACCCTTCTGTGATTCTATGAAATATGAAATATCCATGAGGGAGCTTTGCATCGAAGAGGTTGCTGTCCTGACCTTGTGACAACCCTGGAGGCAGGTTCAGCCCTCTAAAACTGTTTTCAAGCTGCCCCGTTGCACTAGAAGATATCACGGCGCGGAAAATGCGCTGAGCACCACACAGTCCCCAAAGCCCAGGCTCTCCCAGAGGAGCTGGATGCTGCGACCTGCGCTGCAGGTTCCGTGCTGTACCCAAGGGATTCGGTACCACCACAGACCCATCAGAGCCCTCCTCGCTCCTCTAATCCCATTCCTGCCAAGCAAATTTGTGGTGGAGTGGAAAAATAATTGGGTACGGCAGTTATTTCCAGGAAAAATTACCTGGAGACGTGCCTCAATATTGTTATGGCGGGTATACAAATGAATTATCAGCCCAGAGAGCAGCGCCTTTTTCTTCCCGAACCGGAGCACGATCCCCCAAGCCCATCTGGCGCGCAGCGACTTACTGATGAAGTTGGCTTGGCCGGTGAAGATGGTGTACTGCAGCTCGTAGGAGCTGACGCTGAACTCGTCCTCCGAGATCCAGTGGACGGTGATGGTGTCGTGGGAGGCCGTGCAAAGCTCCTCCCGCACAGACGGCGGGTTCGGCGCTGCGGGAGATCACAGGTAACACATTTCCATAAGTTTGTGCTTTCTTTTCTTAATATACCTAGGGCTTGTTTGCTCCCTTAAGGACAGGGACGGGCTCGTGTGGGGAGCAGAGTCTCTGGACACAAACAACTGTCTCATTTTATCGTCAATGCTTTTCCTGCTTAACTAAATTTTTTACTGTGACAACAAAATATTCAGGGGCCAGTGCGTTTTCAGGCCTGCCAGAACGAGGGGTTTCCACTGCTGCCCCGTCAGGTCTGACACCCCCACCCTCAAACAAGCCAAGAGGCCACTTCAAAATTTCTCAGCACGGGTTATGGAATAAGTTATTTTGTCCCATAACTGTTGTGGACACACGTTTGTTGTTAATCTTTCATTGCAAGCTGATCTGCTTCGCGATGAAGAAGATTGGATTTGGGTGAGTAACGATGTCCCCACATCTCTGGAGCTTTCCTCCCTCCCCTGGTTTTCCAGCAGCCGCCCATCGCCACGGGGCAGCTCCCGGACCCCGCCATGGCCCCGGCCAAGAGCCGCGCCGAGCCTGAGCTCCGGCCACCACGACAGCCCCAGGGGCCCTGCGAGGTCTCTGCCCTCAGGAGTTCATAATTTAGCACCAAGAAACCCACAAAAAGGGCAGCAGAAAGGAAATGCTAAAGCACGCAGTGCATTAGAAGTACAAGAATTGGTTAATTTACCGTTCCCTCCCTGCAATTTGCCCTCTCGGATCCTTTTGGGCGTCAGCCTCCTCCCTGGGTCCTGAAGACCATCATTTTTGACCTGCTTTCTCACTTTCCCACCTGCCCCCCAGGAGAGGCAGAGTGCAAGCAGGAGGAGAGGGACGTGTCACTGTCCTGGTGACAGCGGGGCCTCTGCTCAGCCACAGCCAACAGGGCACTTTTTACTGGTGAGAATGAGCAGGAACCTGGGTGGCTTTAAAACCCTCCTCGGGCGCAGGGGAAGGGGCTGCGGGGAAGACACGGGGCGCAGAGGGGGAGCACAACCCGACACTCACCGGTCAGGTAGTCCAGCCCCTCCAGCAGCTTCTTTTCTCTGGAAAAATCTAAAGCGAAGTTTTCAAAGGCGTCATTAAAATTGATATCTGGTATCAGAACTTGAGAGGATGCGGTTGCCATGGCGACCCTGAAAGAACAGAAGAGAGCATCAATACGCACCAGGGCGCGTGTCGCTCCCGACACCCAGCAGTGGCGAGTGGGGGATGAAAAGGGTGCAAGCAGCGGTGACATTACACGCCGCCGGGAAACCGGCTTGCACGACTAACCACTGCTGCTGCCCCAGGAGGGTGGCCCGGCCGGGGGACAAGTCCCCCAGGGAGGTGGGGGGGCTCCATCCCAGGGAGTCCCAGCCCCGACTGCCCCAGAGCTCCCTTTGCATTGGCATTTCCACCACTCCCCCCGCAGGGAAGGACGTTTGCCCCCACAGTAGATGTTCAGCTTCGTTAGGACCTGCCACGCAACTCCTGTCTGGTGAGGGACTGGACCGGGGCCACCCCTGAGCCCGGGGTTCATGGGAGGGCAGCTCGCTGCAAGGGGGAGGACGGGGAGTCCCTGGGCAGGGAGCCGCGACCAGGGCACCGCTCCAGCGACATCCCATCGGCGTCCCGGGCCGAGCACGCCAGCCCACCTCTCAGCCACGTTCCTGGCTGTCTGCAGGAACCGCGCGTGGTCATTCTCCTTCAGGATGTGCTCCGCCTGGTTGATGAGCACCGTCGAGCGCTCGAGGCACTGCCGGCAGTTGGCGACCTGCTGGGCCAGCTTCCGCAGCTTCATCACCTGCGAGAGGAGCAGAGGGACACAAAGGTGCTCAGGAACAAGCACGTAGCCTGAAAAAGTACAGAGGAATCCCCATCCTAAGCCAGGGGCTGCTCAGGGCAAGGAAGGAGCGGTGAAATGGCACATAAATGCCCGGTAAGCTCTGGGGAGGGAGAGCAGCAATGCACTTTCCGTGTTAAATTTTGCTTGCAGGTGGGAAAGCCCCAGGGAAAAGCCCCCGCGCTGCTCAAGGGGTCCCACGCGCGATCGGCGCAGGAGAGCGACGCATCCTCTCCCCGCTCCTCCCGTGCAAACCAACGCCATCCCCGGTGCCGGCTCCCAGGGGATCTCCCGGGGGAGGAGCGCTCCTGCAGAGCAACCCAGCACGGGGCAAGGAAACCTCATCGGGCTCAGCCCCCGCAGAGCTGCTGGAAAACATCACATTTGCAGCCACGAATCGTTCGGCAATGAGAGGTGAGGGGCTGCAGTGAGACGGGACAGGAGAGTAACCCACAGCACAGAGAAGCGGGAGCTGAAACGCCAGCTCAGGCACCAGCTTGCACCCAAAAATAGGGCACGTGGCTTGAAGGGGCTCTGGTTCATCCACACCAGGGTCCGCGGGTCCCCCACAGCCCCTGCGAGGCGCCAGGGCGCAGGGCTCTGCCGTGGCCGGTGGAAACAGACCTGGCCCAGCCACCGTCCAACGGGGACACGAGGTGACTCCAGGGAAAAGCCCCTCTGACACTTGGGTCCTTTCCCCTGCATTTACCGATGGCTCAAGGCAGCACTGAACACGCCATAAAGGAATAGAACAGGTTTGGTGGCATCTCTTCTCTCTTCTGCAAAGTACCGGTGCTCAGCAGCAGTGAGGGGGCAAAGACACCAGAAGAAACGCTAGTTCTTAGGCAAAATCTCCGTGTCTCAGGGGAACGCTGTGCTGGAGCACTAGGAAAAGCCCCTTTGAAATTTCCACCTCCTCCATGCAGCCAGGGCGAAGCTCATGGAAAGGCAGGCACAAGCTGGTCATCCCTGAAGCTGCTCATGGATTGCAACGGTCATGTTTTTGTAGGTCTACTGAATTAGACAACAAAATCATCACGAGATGTGACCCCCTTCTTTCCCTTCTGTCTCTACACGAACACACACACACACACACACGCGTGTGCAGCCACCCCCCGCATCACCCAGGTAAACCTGTACCTGGGGCTGATGCCGGCAGCACCCAGGGAGCAGGGACGGAGCAGGGACGGAGCAGGGATGGCACCATGCGGGACAGAGAGGGCTGGGAACCCAGAAGCGACGGGGGCCCCTCACAGACCAGGCAGCTTCATGCTGGACATGGGGGAACCGGGCTGTCAGCCAGGAGCAGAGCAGGTCGGAGGGAAAAGGGAGGTGACAGAGGAGATGAGAGATTTTTGGGGTATTTTTCCTGCCCAGCTGGGAGCCCAGGGGAGCTCAGGAAAGCCTGGCGCTGGAGGTGGCTGAGGTCAATCCCCTGTGTTTAAAGCCCGCTGTACCGTTGCTCTGCCTGACGCCTTGCTGGTGCCAGAGACAATATTTTGCTTCAGGAGGAGCAGACCGGGGTCCTCCATCGGCACCAGCAGAGACACAGAAGAAAGGAGGCGAAGCAGCACACAGGGAATTGCACTGACAGCCAAGCTGGAAGTAATTCTGTATCTGAAAAAGCATCTTGAGAGGGGCAACAAGGCACTTGCTAATGAAATATAAATTCCCACTGCCCTGTTCCTGCATGCATCTGCAGCGGAGGGCTCCACAGACACCCAGGGGAGGGGAAAGCAAATTTCAGCAGATGGAGGTGGGCTGGGAATGCCTGAAACAGCAGATTCCGAAATGATAAATCCCACCTCGGCTCCCTGCCCTGTGCTCTGCAGCCACATCCCACACGGGGCTCTCCTGAACGGCATCGCACAAACGGACCTTACAAGGGAACGAGGGGTTCTCCAGGCGCGCGCCCGCGGCACCAACCAGAGGAACACCATCTCCTCTACCTTATTTTGCAGACGTTTGCAACCAAGCATCGTGCCGGACTCACCCTGGGAGAACGCAAGGGCATTTAGAGATTTAGCCGCGTCCTCTCTGCTCCCAGCCCACCTCCGAAGTCGTACAGCTCGTCTGCAGCCGTCAGATTATTGCCTTGCCTCCTCTTTTTAACAAGGGAGCAGGGCACTTCGCGAGCCTGGTGAAGCTGCGGTGACAGCGGCTCCCGGAGCCCTGCACGTGGCAGCTCCTCTCTCGCTGCCCCGCAGCACGTCGTCAGTCCCCCCCACCATCCGCGGTTTGAAAATCCATCGGGAGCAAGAGCAGGAGCTCCCGGAGGTGACGGGAGGCTGCTCGAGCTGCTCTTCCGAGGTGTCAGCACTGTCACTGCACTTACAATCAAGCAGCGTGCTAATCCCCCGGCTGACAGCAGGGCCCTGCTCCCCGCGCACGGCTGTGGGCGCCCTGCCGCAGCCCCTGCACCTCTGCGGGAGCTCAAAATAGACAAGACCAAGGGTGAAAAGCCAACAGGTGAGCTCCAAGCACCTCAAGCCAAGAAAAAGCCATGACTTTCCATCGCCCACAACGCCTAAGGGTTTCCATTGCACCCTGCGACATGGCTGGCTGCCCGCTGACGGAGCCCCGTGGGACCAGCACGGCACCCACCCAACTGCAGCCTCTCCAGTGCTGCCACGGAGCAGCACAGAAACACCAAATGGTTTGGGTGGGAAGGGACCTTAAAGGCCACCCAGTGGCACCCCCTGCCCTGGGCAGGGACACCTCCCACCAGCCCAGGTCGCTCCAAGCCCCGTCCAACCTGGCCTTGAACCCCTCCAGGGATGGGGCAGCCACAGCATCCCAGTTGGACACCACGCCGGGCTGCTGGCGTGCCCGGCCCCGGCTCTCCTCGGCCATGTCCCCGTGAGGACGCAGCCTGCGGCGCTGGTCCCCAGCAGAGCCTCCGCCGTGGCCACAGGAGAAGGAGGTGCAGATGCCCTGGCCTGGGGCCAGCCGGCCGGGCTGTGACACCGGCTCCTGCAGTGTCCCGGGCAGGTGACGTGGCGCTGGCAGCCGCCGTCCGGATCCGCGCCCTGCAGAGAGCTCTTCAGGGCAGCCCAGCTGCCTCTCCTCTTCCCGCTCCTCCGCTCCCATCCGCCCTCATGATTTTCGCTGCCTCCTGGGTCCTTCCCACATATCGGCATCGCCTCGGTGCCACAGTCGCCACAGGGTGCTGCCCAGTCCCATGGGCACGGGTATCACATCTCCATCTCAGCTACCAAAGCGCTCCTGCGACGGAGCAGCCCGTTCCTCCCAGGACCACACTCTGGCTGGAGACAAACTGCCGCCTCGGCATTTTTGCCTCCACGGATTGTCCTTCTCAGGCCCAGGGCTGTCACTCTTTCCAACGCTGTGCAATCAGGCTGCTCCACGCATCCGCCGGGCCATTTGTCAGGAAAAGCAGCCCAGAACAAATGGAAAACCAAATGGCAATTCAGCAGGAAAGCAGTATTTCTCGCCCTGCAGTTGGAGCACTTCAAACCAGCCGCAGTCTCCGGCGCTTCCTCCTTTCTTTTGTGTTTGGGGCTTTTTAAACTCTCCAGTGTTTGCAGCCAGGGCTCCCCGGAATGGCTGCTTCCCATTCCCACTGGAAATCATTGCTCAGAGGTGTCGAAAGTAGCGGAGGAAACCTGCCCAGTCAGCATCGGGGGCTACGGGGGGGCACTGCAGTGCTGCAAACGCACACGTTTCCGTCTCCAGCCCCATTTCACCGGCAAAGAGGCTTATTCCAGTGTTCAGGTGACTTTGGGAACCAAACCCAGTCCCCTGCCCGGTACCGCCAGTACCGCCATCCCCACTCCCATCTCCCGCTGGTGTGGTGCTGGGTTTGCAGCTCCGCGGGCACAAGCCTGCCGCTCCTACCCTGGCGGTTCCCAAGCAGCTGAGTGCTGCTGCTGCTGCTGGTTTTGGGCACTAATCGGGGCCTCTCTCCTCTACCCAGCTGCCAATTTGTAGGAAAATAACATCTCTGAGCCTCCCAGCTCCCTGCCAAGTATGGCTGAAACTGGACAACATGGTCAAAAGACGTTAGGGGAGAGGGTGGGAAGTGAGAGGCAGACAGACAGATGGACCAGCAGAAGGCACCGTTACATAAAATATGTTCCCTGAAGTGGCTGGGATAAAAGCAGGCGTTTTAAAGCTTTGCTCTCGCCGAGGGTGTCCGAGAGTCGTGCTGCCGGGCTCTCTTGCGTATGCACGCATGCACGCACGCACGCACGCAGCGCAACCCACTCCCAAACCTTTGCCTGCAAAAATAATCTGTATGTGGGGCGATGCCGCTGCCCGGCTTAGCTATCGGCACGGTGACGGGCACGGAGCTGGGCCCTGAGGCGCGCTCGGGCTCTGAAAGAACGGCAAAGGGCTCACGCACACACGCTGCAAACTCCCGTGGGCACCGCGCAGAGCGACAGCCGATGCCTCCAGCCTCTCCCCATGCCACGGAAACACCGGGAAAGGCCAGAACACCTGGAACCGCTGGAGGAGGGGTCCAAACACGCCCCCAAAGAACAGGGCGAGAAACCAGCTCACCTATGGCTCCGCTGCAATGCAGAACGCGGAGCCTCTCCTTTATCTGCAGTGCAGGGCTCGGACGGCCCTACAGTATTAATTCTACGTTATTATATTAGCACCGCAGAGTTAGGAAAGCCCTGAGGAAGCTGTCTGGACTGATCCAAGCAACTGCACCAATTTGTCACGCTGATCAACACGCCGTCCCTCCTCCGGCCATGTCAAGCCCACGCCTTGTCCTCAGCAGAAGAGCCCTGGGGACAGCAGCAGCGAGGGACAGCGGGACTGGCATGCCGTTTGGGGTGACGGAGATGAAGCTGTGGGCACCGGTGGCTGCCCAGAGCAATTCCTTCACGGGCAAGGCAACGTGCGTGGCTAGCAGCCCCTCCGCGTGTGGCTGGGCCATCGCAGCATCGCGGGCTGCCGAGCGGCTGGGCTGTGCCCGCAGAGGGAGGGCAGGCCCTGCCGCGGCCACCCCAGGGGCAGGAGCCAGCCCCCCTTACCTTTGTCTCCTTGATCTTGACGGCAATGACCTGCTTGCGCTGGCGGATGATCTCCATGAGCTCGTCGCACTCCTCCATCAGCTTGGCCTCGTGCATGGCCGTGTTCACCTGGCAGGAACAGCAGGACACCCCGTTAGGAGGGACACGCTGGCCCCCGCGCCCGCCAGCCCCACGGCTCTCCTGGTCACACCGGGGGAGATGCAGTACACATCCTCCATGCCGGGCCTGGCTCTGCCGGCTGCCAGGGCTGAGCCGGGCAGAAACACCAGCTGGCTCGCCTGCGGCCACTGCCATTGCAGCTGCAGGAAGGAAAAAGGCCATAGAGAGGTGTGAATTCCTCCCTGCTGCACGTCCGGGGTGGCTTGTGGGGCACACACTCCTTCACAGGTACCCTATTGATTCTATTAAATCTCTTTATATTTCAGCCCTCGGGTTTCTTTATGTTTTTTCCCCGATTCCCCTTCCCAGGTGGGGAGGGGTCATCGGGTGAGAGAATAATTGTCTAAAGGACAATAAATTGTTGTGGGTTCCTCAAACCACAGCAGGTGCCAGCGCCGACACCGCGCAGGGACGCTCAGGGATCTCGCCACCCCCCTTCCCGGGGCAGGCTGTGTGTTTTGGGGTGCTCTGCACAGCCACAGCTGCGGCTGCTCCCAGGGGACCCCCATCCTGCCCTGGGCTGGGGGGCAGCGGGAGGTCGCCCAGCCCCAGCCCCAGCTTCCAGCAAAACTCACGGCTCCCCCTGGCACCTACACCGGGGCAGTGCCCGTGTGCTAATTAAAGCAAAAAGAGGTTTAAAAATGAATGAGGGCGCCCTGCCTGGGAGAGCCAGGGTGGCCGTGACTTCAAAGCATCTGCAAGAGCGAGCGGAAGCGCACGGCGCGGGCAGCGGGAGGGAGCGCAGGCAGAGCCCGCAGCGGCTGCGAAGGGCCGTCGGGAAGCGCCGTGTGGGGTCTCCATGGAAGGGCTGAGCCAGGCCAAGGCAGCAACAACCATGGGCAACTTGGGCTGTGGTAGCCGCCTCGCCTCTGTACTGGCCACAGTCCGCCCCGAGCTCTGCAGCACCAGGGCCCCGGGGAGGAAAAATCTCCCCCTCCCGGTGCTGGAGGCTGCTCCAGGGCTCCAGGGGCTCCAGCACCTCCCGGGAGGCGGCTCTCAGCCCCCAGAGCAGGGAAGCCGGGCACGCCATGCCAGCCGGCAGGCAGCCCCAGGCTCCACGGACACCCCCGTGACCCGTGTTCTCAGCCCCCGCACAGCTTCCAGCGCCTGCTGTCACCGAGCACCCCTCGGGACCCTCTCTTTGAGCAAAGCCTTTTACAAATAGCCATCTTCCCCCTCGAAAAAACAACAAAGTACCAGATGCTGCTGCCACATTTCTTCATAGTGCAAGGGTTTGGCAGGTTGCGAGCCCAGACCGTAATAAATCTTTAAGCTTTCTCCAGCTCAAGACAAGTTTCTTACTGCGCTTGCAGTTCAATTCCTAAACTGGGGCAGCATCCCCTAATGGATTTTGCTCTGGGCTCACGACGAGGGGAGCCTGGTGATGCTCAGACCCACAGTCTCCTCCCTACACCATCCCCTCCCCGCCGCGGGTCCCAAGGCGAGACACGCAGCTTCGGCTGGACCGGCCCCGGCGGAGTAAGGGAGCGAGCATCAAACAGCACTTTCATCATCACGGCCCTTTCCAGCCTGCTGCTGATATTCCTCCCTCCCCGACCTCATTCCCGGTATTTACGGTTCGGTGGCAAAGACACACAGCCCACCACACCACCAGTTCCTCCCCCCTGCCCCCCAGCACCGCTGCGCCGAGGGGAGGGACCTGGGCCGTGGACCTTGCGTAGACCCGGGCACCCGAGTCAGTCCCAGGGCGGGACTGAAGACGACACAATCAGACTGGCCAGAGCATCCCAAAAGTCACCCTCAGGTCTCATGGGCTATTGCAAACGCCTTGGAGACGACCAGGCCTCTTCCAGAGCACATCTGGACGGGAGGAGGTGACACGGTGTCAGCCCCAGGAGGCAGAAGGAAACGGTCCTTCTTTCTCCAAAAAATGCTGCGCGTGTCCTGCTTAATTTAGGCTAATTAATCCCTGCTGGACCCACTTTTCAGGCTTCAAATACACAGTTGGTTTTGTTGTTTCAAAGCTGGAAGGAAAGGCATGCAAAGAGCGCAGCGAAAGCACGGGCAGAGGATCCCGTCCTCTGTCTCCAGGCAAGACCAGCGTCCCTGGGGGACGGACAGGAAAGGGGGACACACTCTGCAGGCGGGGAACTGTGCCCGGTCTCTTCAGTCAAACAGTGGACTGGAGGACGTAAGCAGTTTCCTTCATTTGGCACTCTCAAAGCTCTGTGAAGCAGCGGGGACGTCTGAAGGCAGCCCAGAGTTAAACACATTTGAGACAAGATCTTTTTTTAAAGCCAGCCGGCAGATTACGCAACGCTGAAGTGGGAGACAGCCGATGGCCTGCGAAGATAACGCTGCTGGGGAAAAACAGTCGATAATCGTCCAAGCCTGCTCAAGGCAGCAGAGGGGGGAAGCAGCCGCAGGGTTTGGAGCCGGCAGCGATCTGTGCCGGTGGCAGCAGAGGTGACCCCAAAGCGCCAGCACCCCAAAGCGCCAGCAGAGCACGGCAGTGGGATTTCAGACCAACACGGCTCTGCTGGCAAAAGCCCTGGCTCAGACACAGTTATTTGGATGAACTAGTTCCCAGGTAAATGCTGCATTTCACAGAATCACAGAATCTTCAGAGTTGGAAGGGACCTCTAGAGATCATCTAGTCCCACTCCCCCGCTAAAGCAGGACTGCCCAGAGCGCATCACTCAGGGCTGCATCCAGGCGAGTCTTGAAAGTCTCCAGAGGAGACCCCACACCCTCCCTGGGCAGCCTGTTCCAGGGCTCTGTCACCCTCACCGTAAAGACGTTTTTCCGTGTATTTGATCGGAACTTCCTATGTTCCAACTTGTGCCCGTTGCCCCTCGTCCTGTCACTGGGAACCATTGAAAAGAGTCTGGCTCCATCCTCCTTCAACCCACCCTTTAGATACTTGTCAACATTCATAAGGTCTCCCCTCGGCCTTCTCTTCTCCAGGCTAAAGAGTCCCAGCTCTCTCAGCCTTTCCTCATAAGGGAGATGGTCCAGTCCCTCCATCAGCTTAGTTGCCCTACGATGGACCCGCTCCAGCAGTTCCCTGTCCCTCTTGAACTGGGGAGCCCAAAACTGGACGCAGTGTTCCAGTTGTGGCCTCACCAGTGCAGAGTAGAGGGGGAGAATGACCTCCTTCGACCTACTGGCCGCACTCTTCCCTCTGCAGCCCAGGATGCCATTGGCCTTTTTGGCAACAAGGGCACATTGTTGGCTCATGGATAATTTACTGTCTACCAGGACCCCCAGATCCTTCTCCTCAGAACTACTTCCCAGCAGGTCCACCCCTAACCTATACTGGTGCTTAGCATTCTTCCTCCCCAAAGAGGAGGTGAATTTGGGGGTGAAGACTCAGCTACAAGCGTAGGAGAGCTGGGCGTGGGGGGAGCTTTTAGCCATAAGAAGGGGGTGGAGGGAAAATACTTGACGCTTCCCCTTTTGGGGGGAAATGTGCTAGGGACAATGCAGCCCTACAATAAAAAGCAAATGGTAAAACTCAGGCCTGGAAAGAGCTTGTGCTGCAGCTCGCGGAGGGACGAGGAACATCCTCTCAGCCTGAGGCGTGATTCACGCTCAGACAAACCTCCTCCTCCGCTCCCAGGCGGCAGGAACCCAGCTCTGAGACGGAGCAGAGCACCCAATCCCACCCCCACTGCTCTCACCCCAAAACCACCAACAGGCTCCTGAGTACGCAGCGAGGCAGCCGTGCCCCAGGGGACACGCACTGCCTTCCACCATGGCCAGCCCCGCGTGGCAGAGGGCCACCAGCCCACCCTGCCAGCGCATCCACACGGGCAGCATCTCCTACTGCCCTCCCTGCTGGGGACATCGGGGTGGGTGCCACCTCTGCTGCCCACCCTGCTGTTCTACAGACTCAGCTTCTTTGTAGGGTCGCTACCTGCTCTCTTTGGTCCACATTTCGGTCGTGGTTGCAGGATTGGTTCCCCTCGCCCTCTCTCAGCAGCAGCCTCCCACGTACCCACCGCACTGGGAGTCACCCCTCGCAGGGCCAGCGGAGGCTGGGTGGCTTGGGGACACCTCGGCCCCCTTCTCCGGAGCGCCTCCCTTCGCACCTCAGGGCACTGGTGGCACAGTTTGCTGGGCATAACGCGGGACTCACGCTGGACAGGACTGGATGGGCAGGGAACGCTGGGATCGCGTGTGTCCACCTGTATGCAATGTCCACAGACAGCCCCAAAGCAAAGCCCCCTGCATTCGGGCTCACGGAGAAGTGCAGAGGGGCAGAGATATTTTCTACTTCACACTTTGAGGTACTCTCTGAAAAGGTGTCTCTGAAGGGCAGGACTGCATATTTAGTAAGGCTGAGAAATGCATTTCAACTGTTATTTTAAGCAGAATGACTGACAAAGCTGAAAACTCCTAAACTATGAAGAAAATGACAGTTTAGAGGTCTGAAACTTCCAGAATCAGAAAGAAATACCAAATAGCTTTCAATTCATCCCGGATCAGTTCGTTAAGATGCTGGAGCAGGACTCAGAGGAGGAGGAGGAGGTTTGGTAGGACATCCATATGCATCCCTGCTCCATCCCCAGTGGGGTCTTGGAGTAAAGCGTGACCTGTAAGAGCAGTGAGTGCCGGTGACTGTCACCAGGGCTCTGCAAGGACGTTCCGGCTCCTTCTCTGCCTGCAGGACATCCATTTGCTCTCTATTTTGCCATAGTCACTCCAAACCTGCTTAGCCCTCTGGGAAGACGCAGCCCAGGACAGACACCTCCGACAAAAGCCATTCCTACCCCAGAGCCAGAAGTCCCTCTGCCCACCAGCACACACCGGCGGCCGGAGAAGTAGGATGAGCGAGAGGGGAGCATCGGCGCAGCCCCGCTCAGGAAGGCCAGCAACGCTGCAAAACCCAGCTGGGGGTTTCTGCTCCTTATTTCGGCATGAAAACTCAGGGGGTGTCTCTGCTCCCCCCTCCTCGCACACTGCGCTGCATCCAACAGTGGCCCGAGCTGCTGGCGGCACTGCTGGCACTCTCAGAAAGGGGGCTGGCACTCTTTTCCTCTCTCCAGACCATCAGAGCAGCAACAAGGACCTTATTTAGTGAGCAAAGAATGAAATGCTGACGCTGCCTGCGGGAAACAGTGGGGTTAGGAGGTTCCTGGCCTGAGCCCCGGCCGCTCTCCGAGCTGGGGATGGGGACGGACAAGCTGCAGGTCCCTGTGCAAACACATCCCCGTGTGCCCGCTATGGGGAACGGCTTGGGCAGCATCCCTGCATCCCTGCCGGCTGCTCGGCCACGGGGCAGCACGAGGCAGCCGCAGGGCTCGCGTCCCCCTGCAAGGGCTGGAGCGAGTCGAGGCGAAGCAGAGAGCCGCCGTGTTTGCTCAGGCACTGGCAAAGCCCCCGAACCCACGGCAGCGACCCCCACAGCAGCCGGCTGGTTTTATTCTCTGGGAAGGTGTTGGTTCAAGGAACCACTGCTCAATTTAGCAACCAAAAAAATCAATAGCCCATTAAGAAGAAACTAATTGTGACAGTTTCTCACCATGTATCACTTCGGTAAACAAAGCCGCAAATTAATTTGCTATTAATTGGTATGTGCACTCTGAAACACCAGTAAGGCATTAACTGCCTTCTTCCTCTTGCATGTTTTCCAGGGAGTGCGTCGCCGCTGAACTCCTGACTCCGGAGCCGCGGCCAAGAGGCAGCGTCAGGCTGCTGGCACCGCTCGCACAAACACTGCCCTCGCCACGCAAACAAAAGACGCCTGATTGCGCACCGGGAACACAAAGAGTTTTATAGATCAAGTGGTCAAAGCAGCAAGGTCAGCAGAGTGCCTTTCTGCAGCAGGATTAAAGGTGATCTCTTCCTCCCGCGCTTTCTGTAATCCCCTCTACAAAGCCCTTCCCACTTGCTGCTGGCTTAAGCCCCAGCGCTGCCGTTCTGCAGACAGAGGGGCTCGGGCGGGGAGATCGCAATCGCCATCTCCGACAGCAGGAAGGATGCAGGGAGGCAGCATGCGGGTGTTTGGGAGGAGGAAGGAAAGCGAGGAAGAATCCAGCCTCTGCAGACCGGGAGAAAGGCCGGGACCAGCCTTGCCCTGCAAGGGGAAGCTGCGAGGATGGAGACGACGTCCCCTCTGCACCGAGGGGCTGGGGACAAGTCACTGCCTACCCTGCCGCAGGGTGAGGCCGGCCCTGAGTGAGAATGAATGAGAGAGATGAGGAAAACAGCTTTACGGAGCAGGGCGAGGAGCAGCGGGGAGCAGCGCAGGGCACTGTGCCGTCCCGAGGAACGGCAGCTGCCTGCCCGGGGGGTCGGAGGTGGGATGGCTCAAAGACTACACGGGAGACACGCGTGTGAAAACTGCAGCCACGGCCCTGGGATGCAGAAGTGGGATTATAGCCCAGAGACAGCCAAAACGACCCTGTCCTCTCTCCTCAGAGCACTGGAAGAAGAGCAGAGCATGGCTCCACCTGGGGAACCGCACAGGATGAGAGAGGCTCTCCCAGAGCTTCTGCCCTGGGTAGCAGCAAATTACACGGCAAAATGGGAATACAGAGGCTGGAGGCAATGCCTAGAAATCCTCCTTGTACAGCAAAGGTCAGAAAAACACTTTTGTGCTAATAGAAGAAGTGAGGATATGCCAAAGTGCTTAGGAGGAGAGAGAGACTCAAATGAGCCTTGACTTCATCAGCAGGCTCAGCCTCATCAGCATTGCTCTGGGTGCCCTATCGTGCAAAGGAGCTGACCCCCAACGGGCCTCCCCCAGTCACACCTGACCCCCCCTTTATTCCCTTGGGAAGAGTCCTCATGACCAGCCCTGGTTCACCCAAGCCCTGCAGAAGACACAGGCACATCCTCCTCCAGCACGAAGACTTGCCGCAAACCCACTGCTCACCCAGGTGTTCCCAGCATCGCTGCCCGTGCCTCTGGCCCCCCTCACCTCCAGCTCCTGGGATGGGGATCTCTACACCCCAAACACCCCCGGGTGGGAGCACAGCCCACCCACTAAGTGCTCACGCAGCCGCGGGGATGTTACACCGGTTCCTCGCCAGCCCTGGCAGACACCCGTGGCTCCCCCCCATCCCCTCCGTGGGGCTGTGGGGAGGACTTTTGCTCGACCCACCCCAGCACGGTGGGATCCCACCCTCTCCTTCCCAAGAGGAAAGGCTTAAAAGATAACGAACACAGCACAAGCACCCTGCGGCTGAGAAGGACCCTGTGAGAGCTCCCGCGCCGGCCTGGGCAGACGCAGTTTTGACACAAGCTGCGGTGACGTGACCACGACTCCCTCGTGCCGGCGGCGAGGACGGCCGGTCCTGCTCTGGCACAGCTAGCCACGTCCTGACGGGCTTTCCCGGGGCGCTCGGCACTTTGAGATCCAAGCGCTTGGCAAATATTAGCTAGTTTGCTTTAGGCACCCCCAGACAAGAAAGAGGAGGTGCAAGAGGGTTTCACAGGGAATTCGAAGCACGGAGCACCACGGCCAAAAGGGTTCGTTGCTGCTGGGAGCGCAGCTGGAGATCCCCAGCCCTTGAAGGCCGGGCGCAGGCCGCAGCACGCCCAGCGTGCCCAGCAAACGCTCCCTAATGCCCCCGGCTGCAGCCAGGGCTTGGGGGGATCGGCCCCAGCAGATCCCACCCGGGCACCAAAGGGAATGGGAGCTGCCGGCAAAACCGCACCGGAGCGCAGGCGGCAGCCAGGGGAGGGGGAGATGGGGAGGGACTCTGGAGCAGGGAGGGGAGCCATGGGACGAGGGGGAAGGGTTTTCCACTGAAAGAGGGGAGACTGAGATGAGATCTGAGGAAGAAACTCTGCTGTGAGGGTGGTGAGCCCCTGGCCCAGGGTGCCCAGAGAAGCTGTGGCTGCCCCATCCCTGGAGGGGTTCAAGGCCAGGTTGGACGGGGCTTGGAGCACCCTGGGCTGGTGGGAGGTGTCCCTGCCCAGGGCAGGGGGTGCCGCTGGGTGGGCTTTAATGGGTCTTCCGACCCAAATCCTTCTGTGATTCTATGACTCCGCTCCCCGCTCCCCGCAGGCCGAGCAGTGGTCACAGGCTCGGTGTCACCCACGCTTGAACCACAAGCACCCCCTTGTCCCCTGTGCCCAGAGCAGCTGGGTCCTGCCTCCCCGAGCCAGCCCAGCAGTCTGGGTCTCCTCCCAGTCATGTCCTCTTCTCCCCCAGACCCTACAGACCCCCGGGAACTGTCCCTGCGTCACCGTCATTGGGGGCTAAACTCTGCGAAACAATTCAGCCTCACGCCAGCCCCTCGGCGCCAGCGATGCTTCCCACCACGCTCATCCCTGCTTCCCACCACGCTCATCTCTGCTTCCCACCACACCACCCTGCTCCCAGGGCAGCCCCCGGGGAGAGGACATGGGAGCAATGCCACACATCCCGTCACTCGAGCCGGGAGCTTCCCAAGTGCCTTCCCCATCGCCCGCCCGTCCCCCCATTGCTCTCACCAACCTCCACTTGCTGGCAGATCTGTATCAGCTTGGCCATCTGGTTCTCCAGTTCACTGTTGCGTTTAACCAGGTTGGTGAGATTCGTCTCCAGGGTTTGCTGCAAGTCCAGAAATGGGGGAGGAGAAAGAGAAAAAACAGAAAGATCAGCAAAGGCAGAGGACTGTCCCCGCTCCCCCAGCGAGGCCATCTGCCGCCCAACATGCCGCCTGAGGGAGCCACAACTTGAGTAACTTTGGGCAAAGGCTGCTCCTGGCAGCTCCTGCCCACGCCGGCGATTCTGTGAGCGCTCGGCCCAAGATGGGGAAGCCACCGAGCTTGGCACCACGGTGTCCCTGAGGAGGTCACCAGCCGGCGGTGACAGCGTGGGTGCCTGCCCTTCGCTGCCCCTTTGGAGATGGTTTGAGAAGCCGGGGTGGGCCGTGTTCCTGCAGCAAAGCTGAGTTTTTCCTGCGTCCCCTGGAAAATTTTACGGGCAGCCGGAGAAACATCAGCAGTATCAAAGTTTCTCAAAACTGTCCTCAAACCACTCCCTGCTGCCGAACCCTCAGACAAGGTGGGAGAGAAGAAATGTGCTGCTCCCCACGTTTCCACCAGGGAAGAAGCCAGCAAGGCTATTTTCGTCATCGGTTTTGGTTTGCACATGGCAAGGAATCCAAACAAGAGCCTGTTGCACCACCAGAGAGGGATTTCTCTCCTTCGCAAACCGTCTCTGCTGCCGCATCGCAGGCACAGGAGGCAGAGCACGGCGGCAGCTCCAGACCGAGCCCTGGGGACAGCTTGCCCTGCGTGGGGACAGAGCCCTCCCGGGCTCCCGCCGGGCTGCCCACCGCCGCCAACATCTCCCACCACCCCCCACCTTCTTATGGGGGTACAAAGAGCCATTCTGCTCCGGCGGGCAGCCAGGAATCCTGCCTGCTCCGGACGACCCGCTGCTATTTTCCATCCCCGCTCTCCCCCCTCCGGCGCCCACAGGCTGCAGGGAGCGGAACGGGAGCCAGGAGAGCCCGTCTGAAAAGATCTCGATATCTGTGGCCACACAGTGGACTCGCATTTTTTTGGATATCAATAATTTAAGTGACACCGCATTTCCATTAAAGTACGTGGCTCCACTAAGAGGAAATGTTTTATAACAAAGTGCTCACTACCTGTTGCAACGCTTGTCGGGAAAATGATATCCTATTAATATTTTAAACTTCAGGGCTGGGAGAGGATCCCTGTGGCGTTTTATTCATCCTCGGCTAGGAACTGCAGTCCGAGGCTTTCATCAAGACTCCAGCAGACCCATAAACACGGCCTTTCGCTGCACGCACGCATAATTTGGGGGCTAGTTAGCCAAGAGAACTTGAATGATAGTCATGAAGCACAGGCAAAGCATTCATTCCTGGAAAACCACTGACTCCTAAAATACTCCGAGCTCGTTTGCAATGCTGCAAATTGCTAGCCAACGGCAGGGGAAGCAGAACACAGAAACAGGCTTGAAAAATGAAATAAAACCCAGGGTGCCTTCATTAAGCGGAAAGCGCTTTGCACGACGACGCTGTATCGATAATGAAAAAGCCAGCTGCTAACAGTTCCTGCCACCTTCTTTCCTTATAGCTCAATATTATTAAATATAATTTGACTAAAGCATTGAACATTTAACTTGCTAATTACCTTCCTCATCACCAACTCGGCTGCGCTGAAGTCACAGCTTTGAAATTGCAGCCGATCTGCTTTAATGTTGGAGGGCTGTTGACGGGGGGCAGGGAGGGAAGGGGGGGAGATGAGCTCGGGATACTCGCTTTGAAGCCCAGGAGTCCAAAGCACATCTGCAGCATCCCGAGTTTTCCAGGGGACAGCATCGCTCTTCCCCCACCCATCCACGTACCCAAAACCTGCCCCGGGGCCCTCATCCCTGCGTTAAGCTGGGATACGGCAGCGATGCTGGAGCAGCCGGCGGTGGTTCGCTGGAATTGATGCCGGCTCGAGCAGCCAGCACCCTCCCTCGCTGCTCCTGCTGTCGCGGGGCTCCTCAGCGAGGCGCCTCCGGCTGCTGCAAGCCCTTGTGCAGCTCGTGAGAATGCAGATGGAACCATTTCCTTCTGTTTGATTTGCTGAAACAAATAAAATATACTAGAGGCTTTGATTACACCAGCTGGTTATTTTGTAGGTATACATAAATTACAGCAATTATAGGGGTTGTTTTTTAATTGCATTATAACCTGCTCATAAGTTCCCCAAACATTCCCCTTCTGGCCAGAAACACAGAATATTTGATTTCTCTACAATTGGCAAGAGACATGAGAAGAGAGATAAAAAGGAACCACCACCACGTCCTTGAGCAAAAGTCACTGGCGCTCGGTGAGACGAAGGGGCCGGGTCCCGGGGGATGGAAACTCGGGACGGCGGGACCGGAGAGGGCGAGTGCAGGGACACGGCCCCCGTGGGAAAGCAGCCGAGCCCTTCCCAGCCTGTGCCCGCTGCGGCCGCGCCGTTTGCAAAGTGCCCCCTCAGCACCAACCCCCCCCGGCAGCTCAGCGCCTGCACCCCATTCACCCGCAGCTCACCAGATCCTAAATAAATACACTGGCACCCAACCGAGGGAGCTGAATAAGGCGGCACGGACGTGCAGGCACTGATGCTCATGCTTTATTTAGTTATGTGCACAACGAGCAACAACTGCTCGATTCTCCTTTTTTTCCAAATGTCAAACAGGCAGTTGAGCTAAATATGGATTTCTCTATTCCTGTTTGAAGATAGCATCAGGGTTGGGGGTTCAAGACAACTTTAGGAATTATAAATATTAGGCTTCCTCCGGGTCTGCTGTGCTTTGTCTAACACGGCCCTGCCCGCAGCCGGCAGGACCACATCCTGCGCTCCCGGCACAGCTGGGACCGCGCTCCATGGCGGGTCCCCACCCACCGGCCTGGAAGCTGGTCCGCACTGGGAAACACCGTCAGCCTCATGGCTTTAACCAGCTGGGAGACGGGAGCAGAGCGGCCTTTGAGGCCCCGGCAGGGAAGGGTCCCCACTGAGCCACCAGCAGCGTCGCACGGACCGGCTCTTGTCGAGTCGACGGGGGACCGATCCCCACGGGCTTGGAGCCACGCGAGCCTGGGGTCTTCTCCAGTGGGACCCCCTGGGCGTGGGGTGGGAGCCTCTGGAGTGCCCTGGAAAGCCTCAGACACAGGAGTGCAGAGGCTGCCGGTGGCACGGGGGGCTGCTGCTGCTGCTGCTCTGTGCCGATGCTCACTTGCCGCGTGCTGCTGGGATGGGTGCGGGGGCTCAGCCCCACACCATCCTCACGGAGGGTGTCGTGTGGCTCTGCCGTACTACAGGACCGGCTTTCCACAGTCATCTTCATGCAACGGCAGCCAAAACTGGAGAGTGTTTATTTTCAGTGATTTATTTAGGGTGTTTTTCACTGCCCTCATTCATTTATAATTGTTTTCAATAAAAGACGCAGGTCCCGGCCCTGCTCCCTCCACGTACCACAAACACAAACCACATGTGCACACGTAAACACACGCAACGAAGTCAAACCAGCTGCGAAATGCCTCCCCGCACGCCCGACGGCCGGCCCCGACCACCGGGGCAGGGGAATGAGTCCCACCACCCTGCACCTGCGTCATCAGAGCGATGCAGGGAAGGGCACCCGCGGGATTTCTGCCGGGCTGCGGATGCGGGGCCAAGCCCTCGCGGCTGGGGATGTGCCCTCAGGTCTCCCGGCACGGGGAAGGGTCGCGGCTGGCTGCTCTCTGCCCGATCTGGAGCAGCGCAGGAAAGCCAGATGCCACCAGTACCTCTCCCAGGGTATCCGGAGTCTCCACGATCGCTCCTGCGGCAGCTGGTCAGATTTTAAAACCAAAAACCAAAGTTCTTGATGGCATCCTGTAGCTGCAATGCTGCTGGAGCCATAGGAAACCCACCCGCTGCCCCTGCTCCCGGCCAAAATGCTGCTTTGCCCTGAGCTGCTGCCCCAGGTACCCACTGGCTCCGTGGGGACGAGGGGCACTGGCGCGACTTGTCCCGGGATCACCGGCACGGCGTCTCCTCGGGAGCAGTGGCCAGCTCCCAGCAGGATCCATCCCGACCCCGTCTGCCCCCCCGAGGCGTGTTTTGGGGAGGGAGGGTGACAGGGTGGCTGTGCCGCATCCTCCCTGCTCCATTATGACAACCGTCTCCGCGCTGCCAAACGGAAAGCCCAGGCGCTGGCGAGCACCGCGCAGACCAGGCTCCCGGCCACGGGCACCGCGGGTCCAGAGCCCCGGCACCGCTCCTCTGCCGGAGGATGCTCCTGCTCCCATCTCCCCCATGGGTGGCCACAGGACTGAGCACGGGGCCCACCCGCTGTTTCCCACACGTCCCTCTGAGATGATGTTCATAATCAATTCCCAGACCCCAGCAAAAAAAAAAAAAAAATCCAGGGGAAAATATGGGAAGCAAGTCAGCTGCCTGCCTGTGCGACAAGAATTTCCCCAGACAATAGGACAAGTGACAGAAAGACACGACTGAGCTGCTGAGCAGCTCCCGCCTTGTGACACTAATGCATTTTAAGTCGCTTTGGAGCAAAACACACTGAGTAAAGGCTGAAATAAACTGCCAGCTTTTGGTGCCTGCTGTCACCCTAACCGGCAGAGCTGACCTAGAAAATCAAGCGATTTGTTACGGCGAGGTTCTGATGCTGTTTCTAATTGTGCTGAAGAGAGTCCAGAGCAGGAACCCTGACCAGGCAAAGCAGTGCTGGCAGCTCTCCCACCAGTCGGCCACCTCCAGACCCCCACGTCCCCAGACCCCCGTGTCCCCAGACCCCCGCGTCCCCAGGCGCAGTCAGATAAAGGAGGAGGGAACGGGCCCGGAGCCCAGCGGGGCTGTGCGGGGACGTGGGTGCAGGACCAGCCACGTGTGCTCCTCCACACGGCCTTACCACGGCCGGCGTTAGCACACCCTGTACCTAGTGTCTCCTTGGGAATTCAAATTTAGGAGAGGAAAATAAAAGAATCATGGAATCACAGAATCGTAGAATTGTCAGGGTTGGAAGGGACCTTAAAGATCATCTAGTTCCAACCCCCCTGCCCTGGGCAGGGACATCTCCCATAGACCAGGCTGCTCAGAGCCCCGTCCAGCCTGGCCTTGAACCCCTCCAGGGATGGGGCTTCCACAACCTCCCTGGGCAACTTGTTCCAGTGTCTCAGCACCCTCATGGTGAAGAACTTCTTCCTAATGTCCAGTCTGAATGGACCCATCTCTAGTTTTGATCCATTCCCCCTAGTCCTACCATTACCCAACATCCTAAAAAGTCCCTCCCCAGCTCTCTTGTAGGCCCCCTTAAGATACTGGTAGGCCACTAGAAGGTCTCCTCGGAGCCTTCTTTTCTCCAGGCTGAACAACCCCAACTCTCTCAGTCTGTCCTCACAGGAGAGGAGAAGAGAAACGCTCAGTCAGCAGGGCTAACCGAATGCAAAATTTGCAGCTGTTTGTTGTGCCGCTGCTTAATGAGCACATCCTGGATTTGTGTCTTATTGGCTCTTCTGGAGCACATTCTGTTGGACCAAGGTAACCAGCTCGGCTTGAACTTGTCTGGTTACGGGGAGCAAACTTCTCTTCTCTCTCGCCTCATGAGAGATAACAAAACACCCCGGGGTGGTAACACAGCCCCTCCCCACACTGGCCAGCTTTGCACAGACCCCCACATCCACCCCCCGGCAACACCATCACAGGGTCCCAGCAGCTCTACCCCTTAGTTACTGGCAGGTCCCAAACCCAGCCTAATGACAACCTGTGCAGAACTCTCTTTAACCAGCAACATGCTATTTACTGCTCCCTCCCAGGGCAGCTCTGCCGAAGGGCTCGCGTGTGGCTCCTGCATCCCCTGGCACATCCCCGGGGCTCCCAATCCCTCCGTCCCTGCAAAGGACGAGGAAACGACACGCTGGCCCATGAGGGTTTGAGTTGCCTTGTTTCCCCACCAGGTCTCCAAAGCTCCTGGCCAGGCAGTGCCCGGCGCTGGGCTCTTGCCGGCAGCTGTGCCAGCCCCTGGGGGTTGTCTCCAGCAGTATGTGACAAGCCCTGCCTTGGCCGCTGGCTTGTGACGACTACAGCTTCTCGCCACTGAGGATGCAAGTCCACGGCTGAAGGAGGGACAGGGAATGGCGGCTCAGATGCGCACTGGGGAAAGCGCCCATTGGGCAGTCGTGTGTCCTGATGTCTCCAGAGCAGGGTACGTCCCAGCCGGCCACCAGCTAAATACAACCCGTTGAGTGTGCAAGCAAAGGGGCGACCCTCCGCCTGCTCACACCGGTGCTGCCCAGCCACGGGGGATCTCCCGGGCACATGGGGCTGGAGCCTGCGCTGGCAGGGACCCCCCGGGACGCTCCTGCCCCTCTCAAGCCATGGCTTCCTCAGGCAAGGCTGCCAGGGGGCTCTCTACATGAGAAACGCATTTCCTCCAAGGGGAGGCACCCAGACTCCTCCAAACCCATCACCTAAGGAGACAGTAAGATTTTTTTACCCTTCACATAATTGCTGCGGTTTTTACTGCTCAGGTGATTTTCTCGGCAGCTCCCCCAGGACCTGGCTCCACATCAAGGCACAAGCCTTCATTAGAGCCCAAATTCCCTCGCCCCGCTGGTAGGAAGGGAAGCGCTCCGTGCCCAACACGTGCAGCAGGCACGCGGCCGCACGCCTGGCGGAGCCTCAGAGCAGCATCAGCAGCTCGGCCGGTCCGGAGACCGCAGCCCCTGCGACCAGCCCCGCGCCGGGCACCAGCAGCTGGAGGGGTGGGAAGGGTGCGCAGCCCGCAGGAAGGGGCTGAGCAGAGCAACGCGGTGCTCCTGGGCAGGGAGGAGAGTTTTCTGCCCACGGATGTGCTTATCCAAAAAGCAACATGTTTCCGACTTGTCGTGCTTCCCTAATAGAAAGGATACGGGAAAAACATCTGTCGCGACTGACCAAGCTCTTCCACTCAGCGCCCAGTGCCTGGCTGCAGGGAGCCCTCAGCCTACGGGAGACGAGCATCTCCGAGGCTCCCCTGGCCTGGCCGAGAGCCGGTGTCCCCCTGCGGTGGGTGCCAGGCTGCAGACACCTCAGGCCGTCGACCCCAAAGCGCCGCAGCCGCAATATCTGCGGATGCTCCCCACCCGCTGCCGCCCCGTCCCTGCCCTGCGGCAGGC
Organism: Chroicocephalus ridibundus; assembly: GCF_963924245.1. Taxonomy (NCBI): domain Eukaryota; kingdom Metazoa; phylum Chordata; class Aves; order Charadriiformes; family Laridae; genus Chroicocephalus; species Chroicocephalus ridibundus. Next base: position 526,519 of record NC_086292.1, on the reverse strand, counting down.
AGGAGCCCAGGGCAGGCCCTGCCGAGCTCCACGTGCCCCGGGGTCCCCCCCTGTACCTGCCCCACCAGCTTCTGCCCCCCTGCAGGTGCCTCGCCTGGAGGTGAAAGGAAGGGTCCAGCGGCGCGGGCACAGCTGCCTGAGTTACCCGGAGACTGCGAAGCACGAAGAGCAGATTGCTTCGTTAGGGTGAGAGATTCGACGCCGAAGGGCGACGGAGTTGATAATGAAGACATGACGGCAGGAGCCATCTCTCCTCATGCCAAGGGACTGGAGGAAAGCAAGAGGAGTGGCCAGGGCTCCTCCCCATGCTCTGCCAGGTGCCCCCGCTGCCCCGTCGCTGGCCCATGGCCACTAACGACAGAGCCCTCCTTAGGGGCTCCTAGGTAGGGAGTGCCTTCCCCGCAGCAGCAAAGACATGGCAATGAGAATGGCTTGTTTATCCTCCTCAGGAAATTCCTCTCCTCCCGCGGCTTCAGATGAGCTCTGCTTTTTGGCAGGATGGGCGGGAGGGTGGGAACCGGACCGGCATCGCTAGCGAGGGGGGCCTGGAGCAGACCCGCTCCATTTGCACAGACGCAGCTCATGACCACCGAGACGGTGGAAAACCCCACAGTCGGTGTGAAGAGGCCCTTAAAATGAAAGGACATGTCGTATTTTCGCTCCCCTGGGTCAGCTTTGTGTGAGGAGGTTCGTTGGTGCCGCTGGAGCAGCCCCGGTGCCCCGACAGCGCGACACCGCGCAGGGAAAGCCCCGTCCTGCGGCCGCTGCCCTGCGCAGCCGCCCGGCACCTCACCTCCTCCAAGGTTATAACAGCCCCTGCTTCCGCAAGCCCATCTCATCCTCCCGGCAAGGCCACGCGCTGCCGGCTGGGGGGCTGATGCTACAAAAGGCACCTTTGATTTTCGGGGGGTTGCCGGCGACGGCCAGCACTTGCCCCGTCCCCAGCTGGTGCTGCCAGGGGGTGCGTGCTCACGGTGAAAGACCCGTCATGAATTAAAGGAGCATTTTCCTTGCCTGTTGTTAACCCAGCCCCGCAGCCTGGCAGGGCTACAGCACCCGCACTCCCCACGCGAGGTGACCCGGGGCCGCAGGGGGTAACGCATCCAGCACAACCCTGGCGCCGGGTCTCCTGCTCAGGACCTGCCCCCAGGCACCGTACCGAGGTGCAGAGCAGACGTGCTCGGGACGGGGCCAGGGCTGCCAAGGCGTGAGCGAGCTGCTCTCACCTGGCTCCGCCGTCCTCCTCCCTGCCTTCCCCGGTGGCGAGGCACCCACCATACCCTCTCCCCACCGACCTCCCCCCAGCGGGTGGGACACGTCCGCTGGCAGGATCGCAGCCACCTTTCACAGCTTTTGGGGCTGGAACTTCCTGGAAAAGCGACCTTAACACTGCCATGACCCAGGATACCCTGCTACAAAGGTTTGCAGGCTCCAAAGCACCTCCTGGACCTTTCCTCCAAGGCGCTGTGGCTTTGTCAGGGCCCCTTTCCTCCCTCTGCCGGTGACAGTCCTTGTCTGCCAAGGGGGACAGCACCTCCCATGAACATCCACCTACGTAATGGCACCTACACATCTTTCTGAAGCCCACCACACTTCTCCTAGAGCTCATTCCTCCAAACATGGCGAACTGCTGGACCTCTGCATGATTTTACTGCTGCTGGCTCTGGGACTGCTCGTGAGCATCTCTCCATCCCCGCACACACCCTCACGTACCACGGGGACACAACCAAAGCACATCCTCGACCACAGTGGAGACTTCAACTTCCACCAACACACACGAACGCACGCAGAGCTTTTGTCTTCTTAAGGTACATCTGGTTTCTCAACTAAAGAAATGAGAGGTAAAAAATGGCCATGGATAAAACTCACTGCCCGTCAGTGGGAGCAACCCAGGGTCACACTCACCTCTTCCCAGAAACTCGTTCTTCGGCCCAATTTCCCCCCAAAAATGACAAAATGTTTCTGCTCTACAGACAGGCAACCTGAGGAATGGGGTGGGGAGAATGCACTAATCCTCTTATAAATCAAAGCTGTCCCACACAGTTCCAAGGAGGGAAAATAATCACATGAAATAGTTTAATGTTGTCGTTTCTCCAAAGCTGCTGATTAGTTGCAGATTCGGTCTGAAGCATCGTTTTGGCAAGTTGTGCCGTCTGGTTGCTTAGCGTGCATCTCGAGGACTTACACTTCCCCTGTTTGCTTTTTCTGTAACTGCGCTACTTCACATAAACAGGGGCTTTGCTTCCGAAAATATTCCTTCAGGCAAAGACCCTGTAAGAGCCCTAACACATGCAAGTCCTTGGCACGAGTCGTCCTCCTCGCCGCCGAGGAGGAACGGCTCACTGGTGACGGACAACCTTTGCTGCTGGAGCTCGTCCACACAAGCGCAGCGCTCAAGGAACGAGCTGTTCCCTGGCAAGCCACCTTGTTCTGTTTTCCTGCGTAAAACAAGAAAAAGGACGAGAACCAGCCAGCTGATCCCCCCCCTCTCGTTACAGGGTGACTAGACCTGCTCCTAAGTCATCCCAAGCCACGGCGGATCACAGGGTGCGAGGGCTCCAGCAGTAATTCCACCCGACCGCAGCGCAGGGAGGGGAAAGCTCCCGCAGCTCCTGGGCTTGCCTGTGCCACGTCCTGGGAGCTGGAGGAGAAAACCAGGAGCTGCCCAAAGGAGAGCTCAGCTTCCACGAAATAAACCTCCAGCAGAGGCTGGTTCCCTTCCTCCCAGCGACAAGTCAGTGCAGGGCACAGCACAGCAGCTTTTTGGGTGGTGTCTCTTCCGCATCCTTCATCACTGACTGACACATCCCAGTACGGCACCCAGCGCTGGGGCCTCAGCACAGGAAAGACAGGGACCTGCTGGAGCGGGGCCGGAGGAGCCCCCGGAGCTGCTGGGAGGGCTGGAGCCCCTCTGCTGTGGGGACAGGCTGGGAGAGCTGGGGGGGTTCAGCCTGGAGAAGAGAAGGCTCCGGGGAGACCTTCCAGCCCCTGCCAGTCCCTAAAGGGGCTCCAGGAAAGCTGGGGAGGGACTCTGGAGCAGGGAGGGGAGCCATGGGACGAGGGGGAAAGGTTTTCCACTGAAAGAGGGGAGATTTAGGTTGGATATCAGGCAGAAATTGTTTGCTGTGAGGGGGGTGAGCCCCTGGCCCAGGGTGCCCAGAGAAGCTGTGGCTGCCCCATCCCTGGAGGGGTTCAAGGCCAGGTTGGACGGGGCTCTGAGCAACCTGATTGAGTTGAAGATGTCCCTGCCCAGGGCAGGGGGTTGGACTAGATGGCCTTTAAAGGTCCCTTCCAACCCAAACTATTTTATGATTCTATGATCTTGGGACAGATCTTGTTATGACATCTGCTTCCAGGCTACGTAGGGGCAGGGATGGCTGCCAGCTCACCTCCAAGACTCCAAGTCCTCCGTCTGTCAGCGGGCACACACCGAGGCACATGGCTGCCCGATGGATGTGGAAGCACCACAGCATCTCTCCGTTACCCGGCTGCCCAAGGCTGACCCCGTGATGGGATAACTGCTGCCTGCCGGCCGGAGGGACACAGGGCCTGCAGGAGATTAGACAGCCGAGGAAGACACAATGGCAACCTGCTTCCGCAGCCAGCCCTCCGCTACGTCTGCCTGGGTGGGTAGGACGGGCAGAGGATGCAGAGCAGCGTTCACCTACCCAAAGGTCCATCTGCGTCTGTGCTGGTCGCCCAGTTCCCCCTGCGCTCACCAGAAACGATGCCCAGAAGACGCGGCTTGTCCCCGAGGTTCACAGCTGGCAGAGGGCAGCGGAGCCGCCCTGGAGCACTTGCTCCTCTCTCCGGACAATAAGGGGGTCCTGGCAGGATGCTGCCCTTGGGGGGTGATCTCAGCTCAGACCGGGCTCCTCCCCGGCCACCCGAGCTCGGCAGTGTGACAGACCCCCAAAACATTCACAAGTTAGTTACAAATAAACCAAGAAATCAGCAGACAGTTATTGGCGATACCAAAAAGCTTTTCACTTCCACATCAGCTATGAAGGGAGGAGCGGCTGGGGCGCGGGCTGGACACAACGCCGGGGCAGCAGCAAGCCCCCAGCAGCGCGCATGGCTCTGTGTCCGGGGTGTGCTCCGGGGACCCCCCAGCCTGGAGGACCAGAGAAACCCGAGGAACAGCCAGACCTTTGGCCCCGGTGCAGCCAGTCCGGTCCCCGCACCCGCGGCAGCCTCTGCTCCTGGGACCCCGACCACGGAGAGGAGCCTGGAGGACAAGGTGACCCAAGGGACCCCAGTGCCCAGCAAGGTCCGAGAGCGCAGGTTACATTCCAGGTTGGACCATATTCCAGCCTAAAACCACCCAGATACAACAAGGAGCTACCGAGGCACCACAGAGCTCGCCCAACGAACACTTCTGCAAAACTACGGCAGAAATGCACACGGCTTATTTAGGTCCTTCAGTGTTTACATCCTTTAATCTTTTCAGAGCAATTCTTCCACTATTGGATATTACCACGGTTTTCTGTATCATTGCAGCGGTGTTGAAAATTGTTTAAATATTTTATTAAATTCATCCTGACTGTGACAAGCCAGTTTTTACTCCTGAAGCCATCTAACCATTATCTGCTTGTTTGAGCTGTCCTATTTAAATACTCTGAGACAGCACTCCCCGGTTCAGGCTGCGTGCTTTCCAGCTTAAAAGAATGTGATTTTCAGACATCTTATTAAATTTCCTACGTTTGATGTAAAAATTCCCAAGCTACGGTGAATCCCGGGCCTATTTGTTTCTCTTCCACTACTTTTATTTATTCCTTTCAAAAGACAGAGCGAAAGGAAAAGATTTCCACTGCTCCGAGGAATGCCTTTTCCAGGAATTTTCCTCTAGGGAGTAATTCGTGCCTTCTTCCAAACCAGTACCAGAGGTCTGGCCAGGCCGGTTTCCGACGCTCTGCTGGAGGTGCCACGGGCAGCTGCAGGTCCCAGGGGGTGGAAGGGAACGAACCTCCCCACCGTCCCCATCTCAGACCCGCTGTGGGAGCCGGGGCTGGCGGTGGCCCCCGCTGTCCTCCCCAGCCACGGGCCACCCACGCCAGCCCCAGACATCCCCAGGGCTCATCTCGGGAGCAGCTCTGGAACCAGCTCTGCTGTGCCCACGGGAGCTGTGCATCGCCTGCATCCCTGCTTCACTGAGAAACCCCAGCTCTTGGAAAAATACGCCGTTAACAACTATTCTCTTTTGCCGCACTTACAAACCCACGAAAACTGAGGAGGGGACAAAAAAAGAAAGAAGACACCATAGATGTCCACCTGCTCCTTCAGCCCTCATTCTTCGGCCCGCAGTCCTTTCGGGTTTCTGTCCCTCCCACGCCGCACTAGTGGCTCCGGACACGAGCACCCCCCAGAGCCATCGCCGGCCTCGGCGCGGCCACGGCTGCGGGGCTGGTCCCCGCCGGCCACCTGTCCCCTGCCCACCTCTTCAGGAGGGCGGCCCCGAGCCCCGGCCAAGCGCCCGTTCACAGCTCAGGGAGGGGTCGTCAGACCTGGCTGAGCACCGGGGACTCTGAGGCCTTTCTGACGCTTTCTGCAGCTCTTTGTTTTCATTGGGGTTGGCTAAATTTATCATCCTTTCGGGTCATTGTGGCAGAAAGCGCAGGCGGCCGCGGCAGCGATGCCGAAAGCCCTCCCTGCAACAGTGTGCAGGGACAGCGTGCCTGAGACCAGAGCGAAGCCGCAGGTTTGGCCAAACCAAATGTTTTCCATAGACTGAAATGAAATTTTTATTTCAATTTTGACCCGCGCTAGCAGGGGGGAAGGGTGGGAATGAAGTAACCGGACTTGGGCAGTCATAACATACCCTCTACAGCTGCACAAAGCGTTTGGGCTTCCCAAATTTTTAGCGGCGAGCAGCAGAAATCATAAATAAAGGACCAGTCTCCTGACGTGAGACATCGAAAAGGAGTAGGGCGAACTGTGCTTCAGCAGCACCTCTCTCTCCTCCAATGAGAAAGGACATCCGACGGATCAGCTCGGATGCCAGCATCTCCAGCACATGCAACTCCAGGCTGGGAAGAGCAAACCCATCCAAAACTATTCAAAACTGGGAAAATCTAAGGCCATTTCAAAGTTCTTCCTCCTTCTTAAAAAGTCACAGTTAGGGAAATACCCCTGAAAAATACTTCACTAGGAAAAGGGTGGGAACCTTCAAAATCAAGTGATTTACCATGGGTCTGTCTGTTCCAGCTCGCCCTGACTGCGGGCACTGAAGCCCATGGCCGCAGCAAGCGCCTGCGCCCTCCCTGCCTGCTCACGCAGCCGGTAAGATGACAAACCCGACAGCTTGCTAGAAAACTGGCTTCATTTAACCAGAAAAGCAACAGCGTGAGGATTTTTCTCAAAAACTCCCTGGAGGCTGCAAGGGAACAAGCCCCTTCCAGCTCCCGGAGACACTGCAGCAGATCCCGCATGGGAGAGGGAGGATCTGCGCGCGGGCAGCAATGCAGATTCCCTCCCGCGACACTCAGTGTTTTAAAGACACCTGAGGTGACCCAATCCCGCTTTGCAGGGCGTGCTACATCTCCGAGGGTCTGCGAGACCCCGGTGGGGTGGGCTTCCCTGGTCCCACGCCTGGAGCTACACCAGCAGCATCTCATGAGCCGGACGGGGAGAATCCCAGCCGGCAGCGGGTGACGGCCCGGCAGAGGTTACACACGCAGCCCTGGGACAGCAGGGACTTCACAGGGCTTGCAACAAACCACAGCCTGTGACGCGGACTGGCAGCCCCGGACACAGAGGAAGGGTTAGGAACCAGAGTGCAGCTGGAGGACCCCTTCCGAACGCAAAGGAACGACAAAAGGAGAAAGCGAACACCGATGCACGAACGGGATGAGCCTGTGAGAAAACCGCGGCTCTGTTCCCCGGCTGAGGAAGGGCTGTCGGACACGGAGCAGGAGCGGGCTGCAGCTCCCAGCACCCGGGTACCGCTGGCTTTGAAGCCAAAAGCGAACAAAACTCCTTTCAAAGTATAAAAGATAGACAACACAGCTTCACTCCCATAAATATGTATATCCTCGTGGAATAGTCGGCTGGTGGAACAGAAGATGTGTCCTTTGAAGGACTTACATGTACACGTGGTAGGCAAAGACAAAGAACCACACAAAAGTTGCCCCGAAAAGGAAGGGAAGGGAGGGTGGGTGGAGACCAGCGCCAGCGAACGTGAGTCTTCACGGGCTGGCTAAGGACAGTGCAATTACGTTAACTGCTCTTGCTGCAGAGCGTGGTAGGGCTATGAAGAGCCCTTAAAAATATTCCTACAGGTACGCGAGAGTCTCCTGCGCAGATGGGGTTTCCAGGAAAAAAAGCCAGACAAATGCTGATCTGAGACACACGGGGAGGGTCGGAATAGCAGGAGACTAAGTGCCACGGATAATGTTTGGGATTAATTATTAAAGACAGAAGAGGACAAGCTAACTAAAAGAGCATCAACAAACATTTTTGACATTAAGGTTTCCTAAGGAAAAAAATAAAGACCATAAACGTCTTCATTTTTGAAACATGAACATGAAACACTAAAATGAATTTGGACTATGAGGAGGAACAACATGTGGAGAAGATGTTAGGAGGAGCTGTAGGAAGTCTACAAAGGGACAAACGTGGCCAGCGAAGGGGGACCCCAATGGCTTCGGTTGGCCAGAGGCGTGGGCAGGACCAAAGGCCTGGGCTGAGCATCCCCCAGGAGGCTGCTCCTACAGCGCCCAGACCTGTAACGGACCAGCCGGGAAACAGAACCGTAATGAAAAGCAGAGCCATCGTGGAAGATGCGGAAGTTTTAACAGAAGATGTAGGAAGTCTTGGAATAGGCTGCCTTTGGAAAATAGGCTATTCCAAAGCCTTTGGAATAGGCTGCCCAGGGCGGTGGTGGAGTCACCATCCCTGGATGTGTTTAAGAGTCGTTTAGATGTGGTGTTAAGGGATATGGCGTAAGGGAGAACTTTGTAAAGTGGAGTTGATGGTTGGACTCGATGATCCCAAGGGTCTTTTCCAACCTAAATGATTCTATGATATGATTCTATTCTATAAGTCCTAATGGGAATTACGAGCAATAGGAAAAACGTGCCCTCGACAAAGAAACAAACAAAAAAAGCAGTGGTATGGGTTGTTAGAGCAGCAATACTGTGATAAATTAAGAACTCTTTAAAAAACTTGGAGAACTGAAGCTCCAAATCAGAGACCCAGCTCCACCTCTCGGGCTGCTCCCTCCCCGAGACCCTCCTCCTTCCTCCTCCCCGCCTGCCCTCCCGCTGCCCTCCCCGGGCTCAGCCTGGAGCGTGTCGCTGCCGAGGACCCACCGGGGTTCTACCGAAAGGCTCCGACGCTCTGCTGGCCATTCCCTGAGCTGCTCTGACTGAAGACGCCCTTCGCCCCTCACCTCTGGAGCTCTCCATGCGATTCGCAACCAAGAAAGCTTCATTAGTCAAAAGCTCGCTTGCATTTGCTCTCTCGAACCCGGAGAGTACGGTTACGTGGGGGGAGGTTACCAGTACACCCATTTCATTGTCGTGACTGAGTGGTAAACAGCCCAGCGCCGGCGACTCCCTCCTCAGCGACAGCTGTAATAAGTACGTGTGTGAGATCAGAGCGGACTGCATCCGCTCTCGCCAGCAGTTTAAGCATGGTCTGGCAGCCGAAGTGACGGTCTGCTGCAGCCCCGGCAGCTCCGCAACCACCCCGTGCCACTTGCAACGCCGAGGCTCGGCACGTGGCTCGAGCTCTGGGAGGTCTGACGGCCTTTCCAAATGAACGACAGCATCTGAAGAGCTTAAAACGCCCAACCCGAGGCTGCTAAAAGGAAATTTGTGATCTGGCACATCGTTTACGCAAATTCGTATTCGCACTTAATAAACAATCAAGCTTCTGTTGCAGAAATGAAGAGATGAAATTCAAAGAGTACTCACTTAACAGAAAGTTTAGGAAAGCGCTAGAGAGAAATTCATGGAAGATTCGTACATTTCCGAGGAACATCTGGTTTCCATTCAACAATAAAAAAGACGCTTTGTGATTTTCACCAGACAGATAATGGTTTTATCAAAGATTCGCTAATTGCTTCATTCAATTTCTATCACACCTCCCAAACCAAATTAGCAAAATTCGAGCAAAAAGTAATGAAAAATTGCAAGGAAGGTACCTGCTATACCCACTTCTCCTCGCTGCCTGGCCTGCCTATCAATATTTAGATTCAGCTCTTCCAAAACTGAATACGAAATGCATAAAATGAATTAGAAATAGAATTCACGCCTAAACACCGGGGAGCTATGTTTTGAATTACAAATACAAAATTAGCTTGAAAGTGAAGCTAAAGCTCCTGCATTTCAAATTATTGCAGAAAACATATTGAATTCTGCAGAGATCAGAAAGATACAGCATCAGAGGTCGAGGACAAATGATGGGGGAGAAATCAATTCAAGGGGAGCTTGACTCGTGTTACGACCACGACCCAGAGTTTAGCTTTACTAACCCAAAACACCACAGAACATGATTCTAATCTAAAATATTAATCGGCAATGAAATGCATAAATTATACCTGCAAATGGCTTGTCCTCGGGATGGCCTGTCAGTCCCACCTCGTGCATTTATTTGGTCTCTCCCCCTCCTTGCCCCGGTGGCTTTTAGTGTCTGCGTCGCCGCCGCACTTCTGCCCACCGGCACCCAGCGCCGTGCCCCACGCCGATTCCTGCCAGTTCCTCCGGCCGGGAGCTGGGCAGAGGCTGGTACGGGAGGAACATCGGGTGGGTCCCTGCTGGAAGGGAGCGAATGCTGGGGGATGGCGGGAGGAGGGTTCGGGGGGAGGACGGCGCGGGAAGGGTCACGGGCACTCGGTGCGATGACCAAGGACGGGGAGAGCGGCAGGTTCACGCCGAGGGGAACTGCTCAGTGAGAAACCAATGGCAAAGCCCCATCCCATAGTGAGAGAAGGGCTGTCCTACAGCTACGGTGGGGCAGGAGCTGCCCGCCCTGGGGCTGCAACACCTTTCCCTGGGGCTGCAACACCCATCCCGCCGCTGGGGGACATCCCACCCATGGGGCCGGGGCTCAGCATCTCCGAGCGCGGCAGTCAGAAGCACCAGGACAACCTGCCCAGGGCAGCAGCCTCCCGGCACCTGCTCGTGACGGGTCCCAGCACAGACCAGGAGAGACGTCGACAAAGCTGTTCAAATATTCACTCCTCCAGCCCCGAGCTGCTCCTGCCCCCCTTTCTCACACCCTTCCTCCCTCTTCCAGCATCTCATGCTGGAGAGGGGGCACCGAGACGGCTGCCAATGAATGATAATGAAATACAGAGCCTACGGTTTGGTGCCTTCCCTCTCCCAGCGTGCCCTAAAAAACTCAGCTCCCAGCTCTGTGGATCAAACAAGATGATCAAACGCTCCAGCAGCTGGTTTTTAATTCCCCGTTGCTCCAACTCCTGCGCACGCCCAAGAGCCCTTTTTTTTCCTCCTTCCCCCGTCTCTGCAGCAGAAGTAACGGGAGCTCGCAGCCGCAGGAGGAGAGCAGGCTGAAGCACGAGCAGCAGACGTGAGAAAGTCAAAAATCAAAAGCATCTCTTTACCTGCCCTTGTATCGAAGGATTTCTCTCAGTTTAACACCTTCTCCACGAGTTGGCCGGGCAGGCAGCATGGCTGGGCTGGCCCCGGGCGGAGGATGGAGATGCTGGTGGGACCTGGCTCTCGGGTCCTCATCATCCTGATGAGGATGCCGGGGGAGAGAAAAGCCAGGGTTTCCCCAGAGGCCCCCCTGGCACGTGGCTTCCCAAGAGGTAAAGCCACGGGAAACGTGCACAGGGCGAGGAAAAGGATCAGGAAGTTCACGGGGTCTTGCAGCGAGCCCTGTAGGGACCTCACGCGTCTGCGCCCACTGCAGCTGGGCATCGCTCCCACGGCACGGCAGCGCTGGAGGAGCCGCAGGGGGGAAAGGCTAGAAACCTCCCCTGATATTTAGACCATTATTTCAGTCCTGAAATAGATGTAGAGGCACCTCGCTCCGCATTTAGCTTTGCCAAACCCTATCGTTAGCAACGGGAGAGGATCTTCAAAACCGGCAGGAGGTGACAAGCCCCTCGGTGGAAGGGACACCGGGAGCGAGCAGGAGCCCGCAGGTCTGCCTTGCCTGTCCCTGGGGAAACAGCCGGCGCTGGGAGGATGCTCTCGGCTTGGCCATCAAACACAACCGCCAGCTCCTAAGCCAGGGGCGGGAGAGAAGGAAAGCCCTGCGCTGCTGGTGGACAGTGCTGCAGGATAAAAGACGGAAAAGTTTCCTTAAAGTCACGTTCCCCACACTGCCGCTATATTTCTCCTCAAATTCGAAGTATTCAAGCTCACAGCAGGGGCAGAAGGGGAGACAAAAGACCAGAGAAGCTCCCACAGCCTCCAGAGCAAAGATCTACTTACTTTATTTTGGGGGGCAGGATTTTCCAAGGGTTCCCTTCCCTCCGGGGGAGAGCCGGACAGACAGGGGACCCCGAAAAGAGGGAAGATTTCACAGGGAAACGTCCCTAGGAAAGCTGCACCACTTGGTGGCATCGTTCTCAAAAGCTTGGGCAAGTGGGGACAGTTTGCCTAATGGGTATCGCAGCGATTAGAAGCATCAAATTATCTTCCGCAGCACACAACAAATAACGCTAATGGTAGGGATAATGTCAAGCAGAATTACACTGGATTTTAAACAGTACTGATAGCACATGTTAAGCAGACATATAATTAGCACTGTGGCGCCTTGATAATATTAATAACATAGCTAATTATACTGATATAAATAGCAAGATTAATTGTCACAAAACATCAGTATCAGGCTTTGAAAGGCATCCCCAAACCTTGCCACTGTTTGTCAGCACTCGGGCACCGGGGCCGTAAGAGACGGCAGCAAAACATTCCCGATCCATCCCTCTCCCGGGGCTTGACCCATCGTCCCTCCCGAGGGTCCTTCCCCCTGGGGATCAGGGCACCCCCCGCGCTCCGGCCAAGGGCCACAGAGATGGCACTCGGTGAGCACAGCAGGGACACGTCCGTGCCCCCGGGAGCCGGGGCTGCTCGTGGACGGGCCACCGGCCGAGCAGCCATCCTGTCCCCTCCGTGTCCTGTGGCACTCGGCGGGGTGGGAGCCCCGGCCAGGCGCTGCCCCAGCCCTGCACCCGCGGCACCTGCAGCACCCATGGCACCCGCAGCACCCGCGGCACCCGCAGCACCCATGGCACCCGCAGCACCCATGGCACCCGCAGCACCCACAGCACCCATGGCACCTGCAGCACCCATGGCACCTGCAGCACCCATGGCACCCGCGGCACCCGCAGCACCCGCAGCACCCATGGCACCTGCAGCATCCACGGCACCCGCGGCACCCACAGCACCCATGGCACCCGCAGCACCCGCAGCACCCATGGCACCCGCAGCACCCATGGCACCTGCAGCATCCGCAGCACCCGCAGCACCCATGGCACCTGCAGCACCCACAGCACCCATGGCACCTGCAGCACCCGCAGCACCCACTGCACCCATGGCACCTGCAGCACCCGCGGCACCTGCAGCATCCGCGGCACCTGCAGCACCCGCAGCACTCATGGCACCTGCAGCACTTGCAGCACCCGCAGCACCCATGGCACCTGCAGCATCCGCGGCACCCACAGCACCCATGGCACCCGCAGCACCTGCAGCACCCATGGCACCTGCAGCACCCACAGCACTCATGGCACCTGCAGCACCTGCAGCACCCATGGCACCTGCAGCATCCACAGCACCCACAGCATCCATGGCATCTGCAGCATCCGCAGCACCTGCAGCACCCGCAGCACCCATGGCACCTGCAGCATCCGCAGCACCCACAGCATCCATGGCATCTGCAGCACCCATGGCATCTGCAGCACCCGCAGCACCCACAGCACCCGGCCCTGGGCTCCAACAGGCTCTGATGGAGGCAGCACTGGTGGCAGGAGGGCACATCCCGGCGCTGAGGCGCCCCCCGATCAAGCACGGGCGTGCACAACCCCAGCAGGGCCGGGGTGCTGTTGAAGCCCCCGTCCCCGTTCAGCCCCCGCAGCCCCGACTGCTCTGGATTAACCTCGCTCTGCTGAACGGCGGCCCTGCAGGAAACAACCCCGGCTGCTTTCCCTCCCCGTGGCCTGAAGACAAATGAAGACGGCCGTTGTAAGCCATCGCAGGAAAGCTTTTTTTGCATCAGGGCATTTGCGCTGTGCCTGTTCACGGGAGCAAAAAGAGACCCTGAGGCCGCTTTAGAAACCCGCATCCCAGCGCTGAGCAAAGGCAGGACGGTGACAAATGGGAACGATTAAGCACAACATGCCCTTTGGGAGACGTAACCTCTCGTCTGCGGTTGTCTCCTGCCGTTAGGCCGCTTCGCTAAGCGGAGGGACTGGCAGGGAGCGCAGCTCCGCCGCCAGTGAAGGACGGGCCGGAGGGCGGCATCGCAGCGGAAGGTCCCTCCTCCCACTTCTCTTTGCGGAAGAAAAAATTTGGACAGAGAAAGCAGGACGAGCTGGGCAGAGGGGCACCAAGGTAAAGCCCGTGGAGGCTGCCATCTAAATAACTTCCTCTCAAATTCCTGCTTCGTGCAGGACTTGCCTGTGCAGAACAAACATTTCCAACTTTCTGGCACAAAGCTTTCCACTTTTCTGGCAGCGGCACATGAAAGCCTCCGGGGGCACGTTCAGGATGCCCCACTCCACATTCCCCAGGGAACCTGCCCTGAGTTCTCTCCCTGTTTCGCACCAAGCCCCGCCGTGGGGAGACGGAGCCGTGCAGCTGTGCTGGTGGTGCGGGGGGTCCTGCTTTGAGCAACACAGGACTCATTTCTCTTCTAACGCCTGGGAAAACTGCCCTTTTGGAAGGCTCTAGTGTCTGAACTGGTGAAACTATTTACTTTACAGCCAGCTCTGGGGTGTGGGTTTCAAGGTCTCGGTGTTTTTGAGCTCCCCAGGCACAGGGACGAGGAGGAGCAAGACCCGGGCACTTGACCCAAGCTGCCAACGGGATTATTTCATCCCATGAATGACACATTCAATATAAATTAGAAAGTTTGCTGAGGAGTTCTCTCTCTCTCTCATCCCGAGCACTCCCTGCCCCGGTGCCGGAGCCCTGAGCCCTTCCCTTCCTCCGCAGCCGCAGCGCTCGCGGGGTCCCACGTTGGCTGTCCCTGCGGGGAGTGCACGGCTTCCGCTGGGGAGCGGGCTGGGGATAGTCCTCGTGTATTTTATATTGCTGTCGGCATCAATACTGGTTCTTTAGTGTTATTAATGCTAATTATTTAGTCATTCTATTAAATCTGTTTATATATTAACCCTTGGGTCTCCCTGTGTTTTTCTGATTCCCCTTCCCGGGTGGGGAGGGGTCATCGGGCGATGGAATAATTGTCTAAAGGACAATAAATTGCTGTGGGTTCCTCAAACCGTAGCAGGGGGCTCGGGGCTCGCCCAGCCGCGGCTGCGGAGCCCTGGGAGAGGCAGCGCGGGGCTGGCTCCCGCTCCCCTCCGCTGGCAGGGCACAGCGAGTGCTGCCGAGCACCGAGAAGGATGCAAACCCTCGGGTTTCTCTTGGAAGCAGATACAACGCGCCAACCAGCTGCCGGGGATGGAGCTTATTTTGGCTGATTCGTTGCTTATGTTTAAGCCACGGTGAGACTGTTAAAATCAGAGTTGGAGATGTTGAGATAGACCGGTACAAACTCAGCCCCAGGGTAAACGCACTGATTTCAGCAGGCTTACGCTGCGAGGAGGCTTTAACTCCTTCTGCAGATGCGAGCACCAGGCTCCTGTTCCTGCTGCCTGCTTCTTCCCTTCACTGGTATTTTGCTGCTGGAAAAGCAAACAAAATGCCTAAACCCACCAAAAAGTCACCAAAAACACCTCCACGCAATGGGACAGACAGCGCTTTTGGAGTTTCCTCCGCAGCCAGAGCCTCAGCGCTGCCTGGGGACCCCGCTGTCCCCTGCAACCTGTGGGATGCTACAGCGGGCTGCTGCGGAGGGACGTGGCGGGTACAAAGCTTGGGCACCCGTGAGTCCCGTCAGGCCAGCAAGCACCGCGGCGGCTCCAGAAATCCGGGGTGAGCTCACGGAGCGCGGTGGGGCCGAGCCGGCAGCCTCCTCCAGCGCGTCCCGGCACGCTCCCCTGCGCCCGCCGTGCTGCACAGCCCCTGCTTCCCCGCTTATCCGGCAGATCTCGGGCACCAGCCCCACGGATTGCACAAGCTTCGACGTCTTACAGCACCGGGCACGAGGGAAAATGTCTGAACAGGTTTTCCTTCCTGCAGAAATCAGCCCTGCCTGCTGCCCGCTGCCCTCCCCGCTGCCCGCCCCAGCCCATGCTGCTCAAGGGCTGGGGACACGGCACGGTGACGGCAGATGCCCCAAAGTGCCCGAAGCCAATGTGTTTGGGCAGCCCGGGTGACACGGCGTGTGCCCAGCCCTGCCTCCAGCTGGCCCCCGCTGACGTCCCCAGCAGCAAGACCCCACCTGGGCCGCCCCGCGAGCTCCCCACCCCGCTCCACGCTGCTGAACCGACTCCGCGAAAGCCTCTCCAAAGGCCACTTGGAGGAGAACAGCCAAAACCAACCAAAGACAGGCTTTTCAAAAAGTTACAACATTGGGAAAACGCGGAGGGAGGGACCGCTGGAGCCTTCAAGCCAGGCACAAGGGTAACTGCTCATGCCAAAACCTGTTTCGGCTGCCTTAAACTTGGCTAAAACTTCACCCAGTGAAGTGCAAAGCTCCCGTCAGTCCTTCTTCCCTCCCCAAGAAAAAAAAAAAGTCCGTTTCAGAGAATGAGAAACGGAAAAATTCTCTTTCCTCTCTCACACTAGGAGGGAAAGCCCTAAAATTTCAGTTATTTCCCTACAAAACAGCCAAGGTCGAGTTTGGAGGATAGGGTCAGCTGTTCTGGAAAAAAAACAGATGTACAGAAGCGATGAGGTGCTGCAAGGTGATTTAGAGTCACGGAAACCGCCACCTAATGAAGGCCAGAAGCAGCGTTAGCCACGCGCCCAGAGCACCCGCTGCTGCAGATGGGACGCACGCCGAAAAGGCCAGTGCCTTTGTCGGGGAGGCGAATGACCCTGCACGACGTACGGCTGTAACGGCGCTGCCGTGCCGCGGGCAGAGGCTTCAGCTGACGCCGCCGAGGCTGCGGAACGCCGAGCGGAGCGAACCACGGAGCATCCGCAACACACACCGCCCGAACCCCCGCGCCTGGGCCTGCAGCTGGGCTGACACAACACACCAACCCAGTGAATAGAGCCGAAACTGTGGGGTAAAAGCCCCATGGAAAGCGTCTGGCTGCTACGTGCAGCACCGGCTTCAGGAAGCAGGAAATCTCGGCGAGTTCAGAACAGAAAAACCTGCCGAATCTCACGTGCAGCTGAGGCGGCTCTGAAAGAATAAGCGGGTGCTGTAAACCCGCCCGCAGCACTCATCCCCCGCACAAAGCTGTCCGCTGTGCTTCAGCGAAGCCAGCGCCAGCCCTTCGCAGCCCCCGCCGCAGCACACAGCCCTGGAAGGGGATGCCCTGGAAGAGGATTCCATGGAAGGGGATGCCCTGGGAGGGGATGCGCTGGAAGGGGATGCCATAGAAGGGGATGCCCTGGGAGGGGATGCGCTGGGAGGGGATGCCATGGAAGGGGGTGCCCTGGGAGGGGACGCGCTGGGAGGGGACGCCATGGGAGGGGATGCCCTGGAAGAGGATTCCATGGAAGGGGATGCCATAGAAGGGGATGCCCTGGGAGGGGATGCGCTGGGAGGGGATGCCATGGAAGGGGGTGCCATGGAAGGGGGTGCCCTGGGAGGGGATGCGCTGGGAGGGGACGCCATGGGAGGGGATGCCCTGAAAGAGGATTCCATGGAAGGGGATGCCATAGAAGGGGATGCCCTGGGAGGGGATGCAGCGACGCACTCCTCCACTCACCTCCCTCCTACCGCCAGCCCTTGCACTTGACACCCATCAGCCAGGGGTCCCCCGGACCACAAGGCTCACAGAAACCCGGTGTTCATCTTACCTGCTTCCTGCCTTTTGAGTCTTTAAAGGTCACAAAACCATGTATTTAAAAAGCAAGCTGAGCCTCTCCAGCCCCAGGATTCCCACGGCTGCAGACGTAAGACTAATGTAGATGCCCAGAGAGGTGGGGAGCGGAGCATGACCCAGCAGACGTCCTGCCACCCCCCATCAGCTATCAGGTTCTTCCGCACTGTGCTGTCTCGGGTGTCACAGCTTGGTTTCACGATACCTTGCAACCCCATTTCTGGGCACTGCAGGCAACGTGCCCATCGAACGGCCCAGCGGAGCTGCCGAGCTGCCCTGTGGTGGCCACCCCTCACTGGCTGCGCGGGGCACAACGCCCCCAGCACCCGGGGAGCCCCGAGGACATCCAAGAGGTCGCACCCCAAACCTGGCCCAGCTCCTGGCTGGCGGCAGCACCAGCCTGCAGGAGGGTTTCCTCCGTGTTTGTCACCATGAGGGTGGGACAGGGAGAGGAGGGAGAGGGAGAGAGAGAGGAGAGAGAGGGAAGTCTGTCTGGCCTCCACAAGCAGAAAAAAAAAAAGGGTTCATTATTTTTTTGCTATTAGTTTCTGGTGCCCAGCCGCAAGCCCTGCCCTCCTCCTTTCCCTCATTCCCCATCGCTCCAAATGCCCTTTGGGAGTTCTGGCAGTAACTGATAAACACCCGACTAGAAACCCGGTGGGGAGGTAAGTGCCCGCTCTCCCCCCACGCGTCCGGGCTGCGGCGTCTCCCACCGGCCGTGGCTTCCAGCTGCCCCCGGCGCTGGGGGAGAGTCCCCAGGGAGCAGCTTGTGCATTTTAATGGCTGGAAAAGGCCTCCAGAAAGGGCTTTGCAGAGCCAACAGCTCCGCTATTCCCCTCACCGTACCCCTGATCCCTCGCGGCATTACCCCTCGCTGCAAAGTGCCTGCCTGGATCCCCGAGACCCTCCAGCACTCGCTCCCGGAGGTTCCCCGGCAGTCCGGGCTCGCCTTGCCAAAGTAATTTTCTTTAAAATGGGCCTTCTGAGCGCCCTAGCAAACCGCAGAGAGCTGCCATCAGAGAAGTGTTTGCTCACCCTCCCAACACCCAGCCACAAGGGGCCAGGCGCTGTGCCCTCCCCCGGCCGCCAGCGCCGTCCCCGCAGCGCAGGGGGGGTAGAGCTGACCCTTTCCCCTTGCCATTCAAACCCCAAAGATTATTTCTCCGAGATACTTCGCAGCAGAAAGGAGACAGATCTGCTCCCTGGCACAGCTGGCAAAGGGGACCCCAGGCCCCCCCGGGGTGGGGTGCGATGGCGCAGCGCTGGCATTGCCCCCCTCCCACCCCCACACCCTCTCCCCCCACACAAGGGTCGCCAGCCTGGCCCCAGCAGCGCCCCGAGCCCCGGGCAGCTTCTCGCCCTGCGAGAACACGGCAGGGGCCAGGGACGAGCACCGAGGGTTGCCCGGGCCCGGGCCTGGCAGCGAGCTGGGAGGTTTCGGGGGGCGTGGGGCACCCCCGCGGGCAGCCCCTGCCCCGGCAGCTCCCGATGGCAGCAGAAAGTCCCAGGCTGCCGAGCCCCGGTGTTCAGCGAGTGAGTCAGAGCCCAAGCGCATCACGAGACCGGCTGGAAAATCCCAAGAGTTTTAGAAAACAAATAAATACCTCGTGGGTACTCTTTATTTTCCTGACAGCTCTTTTTGCAAGCCTTTGGAGTGGATTTGAGTCAGCTTTTGGGCTTCTCTGCGACGCCTCAGTCTCAGAATAACACACGAGGCAGCCCCAGTGATGCCTTATTTGACACGACAGCTGAGGCTCTCGCATCCCCTCTCCTCCCCAGGGGTGGGCTTTCCACACACCCCCCATAACTGGGATAAGCACTTGCACCAGTGTCACCCTTTGCCCCCGTTCCAGTCCCACTGGGGACTGGGAAGGCTGGAGTTTCACCTGGCATTGGTGGGAAGCAGCTGGGCATCACCGGCACTGGGAGCGATGTGGGGAGCTGCTGCCGAGCATCCCGGCTCCGCGGGGCTTGGGCCGGCTCACGGCGGGCACCGAGAGGGGCAGGCGAGCCCGACAGATCCCGCAGCTCCGGGAGGAGGGGCAGAGTCCAGCAGAAGCTACGAAGATGATAAGGGGACTGGAACATCTCTGATAAGAGAAGGCGGAGAGCCCTGGGGCTGTTCCGCTGGAGAAGAGCGGGCTCAGAGGGATCTCATCGATGCTCAGCAGTAGCTACAGGGCGGGGGGCAAGAGGATGGGGCCAGACTCTTCTCAGTGGTGCCCAGGGACAGGACAAGGGGCAACAGGCACGAACTGGAACACGGGAAGTTCCATCCCAACGTGAGGAGGAACTTCTGTGCTGTGAGGGTGGCAGAGCCCTGGCACAGGCTGCCCAGAGAGGTGGTGGAGTCTCCGTCTCTGGAGACATCCCAAACCCGCCTGTGCCACCTGCTCTGGGTGCCCCTGCTCTGGCAGGGGGCTGGAGGAGATCATCTCCAGAGGTCCCTTCCCACCCCTGCCACTCTGTGGGTCTGCGATGCCCTGGGGGGGCTCTGCATGGGGCAGGAACATGGGGAGATCCAGCAAAGCCGCAGCCTGGGCCCTGCCCGCACCCTCTGCGGCAGCAGCAGCGCAGGAGCCCGGCTGGCCCCAGCCCGGACGTTTTCCAGGCAGATCCTGCGTTATTTCCATGAGCCGCTGGCCGGGTAAAGGCGGCCCCTGGCCGCTCCCTGCCCCCTCCCGCTCCAGCAGCTTCTTTCCTGCACATTCACCAATGGGTCAAAAGACTCTTTCAAAATTTAGCAGTGTCACGGCACAAAAATAAAACCACCACATTGATCTTCCTGGCAGAGCCCTCCACAAAGAGGGTTACTCAGAAAACCTTTATCTAGTTTTCTTCTCTTTCCTTTATTTTTTTTCCTCCAGTCCCCTCATCTTTCTTTAAAAGCTAATCTTTGCTAACGGGAACTTTTTGTTCCCTTTGACACTGCTAATATATGTGTTGGCAAGCATGTCTGTGAGCATACATCTTCTGGAAGAGGCCTTGTCACGGGCTTTGAAACCAGCCCAATTAGCATTTTATTTCTATTTTCCGATTGCAGTGTTTTACAACAGTTTAAAAAGCAGATATTGAGCACTAAATAGCTCTCACCAACAGATATTATTATAGGTGTAAGGGATCTTTTCGCTTACCCAAGAAGAATTATCCAAGGTTAAACAAAGCTCAGCTGTGGATAACTTGAAAGATAAACTCCCCGGCTGGGCATGACTGGGGTTTCAATGATTTCAAAAGCCGCCACTTTTATTACTCTCTATTCTCCTTACTGTTCCCTGCTTTCCCTGTGCCTCAGCCCGGCAGTGAATGGCGCTGGGACCTCTCCGGCAGCACCGCCGGCAAACGCCTACATCAGGGAAAGACCCCGCAGTGTCCAACCCCGTCTGCCGTCGGCGCATCACCCCGAAAATAATCCCCCAGCTCTGCAGGCAGCAATTACAGTGCTTTCGGAGTAACAGCCCCTCCACGCAGCCCCAGCCGCGGGTGCTGGGGAGGAACCACCCTCCAGCCGCGCTAACGCCAGCGGAGTCTCTCCCGGAGCCGAGGGCCAGGAGGCTCTCCCAGCGGGATAGGGAGCGTCAGAGCCCTGCCGGGGAAGCGGCTGTGACCCGCCTGCCCAGCCAGAGGCAAACCCGGGGGCTCTCCCTCCCGGTGTACCGGGGTTTGGCTCCGCGCACGCAGCCCCGGCAGAGCTGTGGAAGGGCTCTCCCTGCCTGCCCATCACCACTCCTCCGCAACACGCCATGCCCGGGGCACAGAGCACCTGTCTCCGGGGAATTTCCCACCAGCTCCCTGGCCCCCACCCACAGTGCTGCCCTGAGACCCCCCCAGCCCCGGCAGGGCGCCGAGCAGCCCCCCGGGCACAGCCAGCACCTACCGCTCCTCCCAGCTCCATCACCAGCTTTCCATGCACCGAGGCATCACGCTTCAAAAAGATCACCCATTCTAAACAAAAATAAAGAACGCACAGGTTCCAGGGTGGGGGTTTTGGCATAACAAGGGTTTAACGGGAGCACACAGGGGTCGGGGCAGTGCCTGGCGTTACCTTCTGCCTTCCCCACTCCGCTCTCCGCCAGCAGCCGACAGTCCCAGGGCACATCCCCGCAGGCTCCGGCACAGCACGAATGGATTCAAACACCAAACCATGACCAGATCCTGGTGCAAATGAATTTTTAATCCTCTTTGCTTCGCTGTCCTCCCCCAGCAAACTCCTGGGGAGCCTGCGGGAATTGCTGGCAGGGGCTGGGCGCTGCCAGGCACCGTCCCTTGCCAGGGCTGGGTGAGACGGGCGGCGAGCAGACCTCCTGCACCGGGACATGCTGCCCATGGAAGGTTTCGATTCATCCCTCCCCTGTTCCATTTCAGACAGAAGGAAAAAAAAAAGGACAAGTTTTGTACCAGGAATAACATCCCCCTCCCTCCAAATATCCCACATGGTCTATCTGTTCCAGAATCACTATTTTGAGAGGGGTCACAGCACACAAACGCCTTCATCCCTTAATGATACATGAAGGGAAGACTCTGCATCACCTCGTTATCGAGGCAAACTCGGAAAGGGAGAGCAGCCCTAAGCTGTTTGTAAAGGGTCCATAGCAAATGCAAATGAACTTAGGCTAAGGACACGAATTCATTCATAAAAGCCCATTCATAAAGCATTCTGTGTCCAACCAACAATTCCCCACGGGATGTGTCCTCCACCCGAGAGATGCTCAGCTCCTCCCAGCAGGAGCACATGCTGCTCTAACAAGCTTCTTGGCAAAGCCCCTTGGTAAAAAATTAAAAAGAAGAGAAAGCTGCAGGTGGTTCTAGACCTGGATCATAACTGCACCACTTTGGGTGGGATATTTTGCTATGTTTCAAAAAATAACTGCACATTCATGTGAAAACCCCGTGTTGTCCTGCTGCTCTGCTGGCCAAGCCCCAGCCGCCCCGCGGTGAAGCCGCTCCGAGAGAGCACCTTCCTGCTCTGCTCAAACCCCAGTTTTGATGAAACAGGGGGAAAAAAACCCAACCTGGCCCATGCCATCGAGCTGGGGTCAGGTGGGGCTGGAGAAAGCTCACCCCTACCTTCATGCTGCCGAGCCCCTTCCAAAGGGGGTGGGGGGAAAAGGGGAGGCTCCCACAAGCATCTTTCCGTCTTCCCTTCCGAAGGCGCTGGTCCAATATAAAAAGGGCTTCGTCCACGCTGCCGTATTAAAATCGCTACCTTTGTTGGGACACGACCGAGCAACGCTAGAGCAGAGGACCTGGTTTTGTTGATAATTTATGAGACAATTTATTTCAATGATGCGCTTGAGTGCAACACCTCGCTGGGGGCTGCCCGTTACCAGCAGGCTGAAGAAACTGCAGGATTCCTTTGAACCCTGCAGCGAAGGATAAAACACGGAA
Organism: Chroicocephalus ridibundus; assembly: GCF_963924245.1. Taxonomy (NCBI): domain Eukaryota; kingdom Metazoa; phylum Chordata; class Aves; order Charadriiformes; family Laridae; genus Chroicocephalus; species Chroicocephalus ridibundus. The sequence continues at coordinate 504,099 of NC_086292.1, read as the reverse complement.
ATAACGGCTGTAAAGTGGCAGGGAGATGAGAGGAAGGCAGCGCAGGCAGGCTTCAGCATGCCGAAATGGGAAATTTAAGCGGCTTATGGGAAAGACTGGGCCACCTTGACCTTCAGGGGGCAGGTTTGGGTTCCCATGTGAGGAGCCCACCGATCCCCAAACACGCGTGTCCTCCAGCACATCCCTCCTGGGATGCACAGAGATGCTCTAACTGAAATCCCTCGTAGTAAGTGGTACAAATTCAGCAGATCGAAACCCCGTGCGCAGAGTTGTGACCCAAAGACATCGTCCACCTTGTGCTCCATCAGAGCGGTGTCAACAAGCCCATGTTTGCCGTCACCCCAGAAGCTGTGACCCGAGGGAGAGCTGACGCAGGACCTCCATGAGCAGAAATAACCGTTTTCCTTCTGCTTAAGGACGCTCCTCTCTGAAGCCCCAAAAAAGCCCAGAGGGAGATCCTGAACCCAAAATAACCACACAACGCCACACCTGGAGCTCCTGGCTTTGGGCTTTGGCTCCGCCAGCGCCGCACCCAGCGCGGCTGTGGGGCTCGGGCAGAGGCTGCCCGACGGTTCAGGGAGAGATGCCGGAGAAGTCACCGCGGCAGACACGTTTCAAGGGAGGCTGCAGCTGACAGATACGGGCACAGCACCAGCGATGCTCGCGCCCGGAGGGAGGGTCTGCAGCCCCGGGGGCCACGGGGACCCAGCGAACCCCCCGGGCAGGGCAGGGAGCAGCGCAGGGGCACCCGCAGCAGCGCCCGTCCCCCGAGCACCGCACGGCGCTCCCCAACTCCGGCTGCGCCCGCAGCGGAGCCGGGACACGACACCCACCAGCGCTGCCAGAGCCTCACCCGCCTGCTGCCCGAACAGCGCGGGAACGGCTCTTTCTGGCCTCCTCCCGTCCTCCTACCGCACCAACACGCTTATGGATTGCGTTAATTAAGCCCGAGTGGAATATAAAATAACTCGGCATCTGCCTGATGCACAACCGCCGGCCAGCACAGCCTCCGACCAGAATTCAGAAACAAAATGAAAGAGAAACGAAAAAAAAAAAAGAAAGGAAGTGAAAAGGGGGGAAAATTGATTAAACTCCAGAGTTCAGTGAGTGACGCGTTTAATTGCTAATGTGGGTCTGGGATTATTCTTTTTTAAGATTGTTTTACCAGCCCAGCTGGTGTCATCCTCTAATACCCAGAGAGCAGCAAACAGATTGCAAGAGACGACGCATTCTCTCGCTGTGCTTTCTGTTAAAAAAAAAAAAAAAAAAAAAAAAAAACAACCAAAAAAAAAACCAACAACAGAAAAAAAAAACCAAATAAAAGAGATAGATCAAAGAAGTGAAAAAACCTTCTGGTAATTTTTTTCCCTCTGGTTCCCAACTGGTCCCAAACATATTTCCTGCTGGGCCTGACAAGGAACACTGTCAAATTAAAAATCACAGCTTTAAGAATCAAGTGGCATTACATTAAGCGGAAATGCTAGTTTTTTAAGCAAGGGATGATGTAGGAGGGTTTGAGCAAATCCTGCCCTGGCCAGGCACAGGTGCGAGGGCGTCTCTGCCGAGGATGGAGCCCTCGGTCTCCCTGCCCCAGGGCTGGGCCACCCTCCGTCACCGTCCTCCCAACTCTGACCTTTAATATGAGTTTTCTCCAGGTGGCCACGCAACCCCTGTGCATCCCCGGCAGCCGTTCCTGGCGGGGGTGTCAGTGGGACATGGCTGCCCCGGTGCCGCAGTGCATCCTGCCCGAGAGCGGCCGGAGCAGCAACTGTCCGCGCCACGCGCAGGAGGGCGAATCCCGGCAGGAGCAAAGTTCAAGCCGATGCTGGCAGCATCCTCACCCCCGCGGGATGGGACGCGGCGCTGCCCTCCCCTCTCCTCCCAGCAGCAGCAGCTCCTCTGGAGACAGTGGAGGAAAAGCCTGGCTGCAGGCGTGCAGAAACCCACGGGAGGAGCAGAGGCACTCCGAGCGCCCGCCCAGCCAGCACTGCCCTTCTGCGAGCTCCTGCTCTCCAACGCCACGCTAAGGGCTGGCAGGAGCAGCCCAGGAGCCACCAGCAGAGACTGTCCCCACCGCTGGAGGCATGGTGTCCTCCCGCCCCATCCCTCCCACGCCTCCGCTCCCTGCTTCCAGACAGGAAGGATTCAGCCCCCATTCACAGGCTGGGCTGAGACACGGGAGATGGAGGAAAAGACGCATCAAGAGAAGGCAGCAAGGATCTCCCGCTATTTAACGAACGATGAATTAACCGAACTTTTCTCAACCCAGGAAGAACAGACGGAGCATCGCCAAGGGTGGGGTGCTTTGGGCACGTGGAGTTCCTCCAGTACAGCTGGTGCTCTCTGGAGACAGGGAGGCACAAAGCAACCCCAAAGGTCTCCACGCCCAACGAGCAAACGAAGCCCCTCTTTGCCTTCCTGCTTAATGTTGCTCTTTTTTTTTGAGCTGACAACAAATGACCCAAAGAGGTGGACAGGATCTTGCCCTCCAGCGTGCCTCCTGGCTGCCCACTCTCACACGCGTCACCTGGAGGAAGGTGAACAGCAAGGCTTTGAAACAGAGGTCAAGACAGCAAATCATTAACGGCACACAGCGTTTAGTGGGAAAACTGACAACTCCATTCAACACAAGGTGAAGAACAATCAATAGCTCTTCGCTCCACCAGATGAGCTCTGAGCTCAGGAGATGGCGTTGCCCTTCAGTAGCGGCTCCTCTCAGCCATCTTCTGTCTTTCAAATGCCAGTCTCACACAGCACTGCTTTGAAGATGGGAAACTGAGGCAGAGCACTGCAAAACTTGCCACAGGCAAGGAGCAGGAGGCTGAATTACCATGAGCTGGTTTGGGGGGTGCAGCCCAAGGCAGAGCTGGCAGGGGACAGCCCGCCCAGCCAGCGGGAGAAGGACCACGCGGCCATGAGAGTGGGGCTAGGGACGAGGGACTGGGACAGCATCCGCCCCTACGATCTTAAGAAAGGAATTTAATCAATTTTGGCAAAGATTAAGTTCTCCCTATGACTCAAAAGGCTCTTCAAGGCAACAGGAGGCTGCAGGGGAGCAGAGAACTTCTCCAGGCTGCAGTCCCAGAAGGTGGTCCTCCAGGAGCCCAGGCCCCCTGTCCCTGCTCGGGCAGGACCCTCGGCACCATCCCTGCTCCCAGCGGACGCTCTGCTCACTAAGGGGCAATCGAAGGCCCAGGCAACCCGGCCGAGGGCGCGAGAAGCCGTGCCGGGAAGTGGTGGGGCCTCTCCAGGCCGGCCCGGCTCCTCGCAGCTCCCGCCTCGTGCTCCAGGCCACCCAGTTCTCGCAAAAGCAAAGACCTTACAACTGATTTTCTTAGTGAATGCTCGTCAGATCAGAGTGCAGCAAGAGAAAAAGCTGAGCCAGGCACCGCTTTGTGAGAGCCCATCTCAGCTGCTCGAATGGCTCTTGGTGACATCTGTGTGCGGCGGCTCTTCAGGGGGACCACAGGGACGGACCCCTCGCCCAGGCAGCACCAACGCACCCTGCAGACCCAGCACCGCCTCTTCGCAAGTCCCCTGCCAACGCCAGCCACACGCTCGGCAAATCGGACAAGCGGCATTTGTGTTTTTTTCCACGATGGAGCTTCAGCTGAGACTTCACGTGGAACGGGATGGATGGCGGCGGGATGATCGAGGGGGCTCCAGAGCTGACAGGCTGCTGTCCCAGGAAAGACATCATTTCTTGCAACTCGTGCAGCAGGTCTCGATCTCAGCAACGGACGCCAGCAGCATCAGCAAAGCAGGGGAGGAGGCCCATGGGTCTAGCGGCCAGGCCAGCAGCGCTGAGCGAGCCGGGAAAGATAAATCTCTTCTCCGGAACCAGAGCAGGCGCAGGTCTCAGCCACAGCCCAGCAGTTCCCAGCAGCCGCGGCAGCATCTCCTCCACCGTCCCTGAGCACAACACCCCCCCCAGGGGCTCCGTGCCAGCGCCCCACAGCACCTGGGGGGAGCCCGGCGAAACCATCACCCCTCTCCTACCTCCCACCTCTGCCCTCAGGCACACAAATGACCTTCTGCCTCTGCCCTCGCCTCGCACGTCCAACACCACGTCAGTACGCTCACGGTGCCAACAGCGCGCCTAAAATAGGCCCCCCTGTGTCCACGCTCCTCCCTCCACCACCCGCTCCCAGCCTCTCCCCGTTTTCCAGCCTGCGTGGCTTCCCGACGCGGATCCCGGCATCGGGAGTCTCTGCTAAGGAAGGCATTGCTGGCAGAAGCTAGGTGTGGCTGAAGCGAAATTCGGCCTTAAACTCTCCTGGCTTTAACCTAGTGACTAGTCTCATAAAACGTTAGCGTTCCCCGGACACCGCCACAGGGCTTACGGCTTCCCCGAGACCCTTGCCCAGTTCTTCGCCTGCAGATACCATCAGAGAATATCCAGCTTTAAACTTTTGCACCCAATAAACCCACAAACCTCCATCCAGCGTTAATAAAATGGTTCCCGACAGCAGTTATCCGGGAAGAATACCATTTTCGTCAGTATGGAAGTACTCAGGGTAAGTTATTTTGAGATAAACCTTTACAAATGCACTTTAGAAAGACCTTCCATTGCGTTAGACGCCATGCTGCAGACGCCGTTACCCTTGAACCACTGCTCTTGGAACCGTCTCCTTCTCCATAGTACTGGGAGAGCCTCGGGCAGGATGCAATTCCTTCCCTGGGAGGCCAAAGAGGGGGCTTTTTTTTTTTTTTTTTTATGTTTTCCATTATAGGCTGGATTTTTATGGATCCCTCCACCACAAACGTCAGACGACTGCCAGGACGCAGAGCTGCAGCGGGCGTATCCATCAGGCTTTTTCGCCTCGTGACCTCTATTTTCCAATCATCATCATCATAAAAATAAAAAAATAAAGCCAAACAGCACACGCTGAAAGACAACCCATGCACGTTTTCTCTTGGATACCGGATGTTTGGTTCCCAAAAGCCCTTTAGAGGAACAAGGGAGGAATCTGGATTTATTGCTTTGGCACATCCCGCGCGACACACGCCTTTCTGCACATTATTTTCTGAGCTTATCCCATAAATCAGAGATGCCCGCAGGAGCAGAAAGGGGTTCAGCAGGCTCGCAAGGATTCGGCTGCATATCGCACTGATCTTGAAAACTAAAATGCCCAAATTCTGGCCCCTTGCAACCAGATGTGCCTCCAAAGCCGCAGCACAGGGTGCTCGGCCAGGGGCCAGCCCGGAGCATCCCTCCTTGTCCCATGGCCCGCTGGCCAAGGACACCAACGCGCTGCCAGACGGTGGGGTGCAGCCCATTGATCCACTTGCCTCCACAGGTGAAAATGCCTGGAGCATCCCAGGCTGCTCCCAGCCAGTGCGTCCTGCTTGCACAAGGCAGCGGGATGAGCATGCCAGCGACGGTGCCGGACAGCCCTCCTGAGAACAGCGTTTGGGCAGGCTCCCATCAAAGCAAAATGCTCTCCCAAACCAACCAGACAAAAGGCAGGCAACGGGCAGGAGCAGCAGAGACCTAATCCGTGCCTTGACTATCAGAAACCTCTCGCTCCACATCTAAGACTCCTTCTGCTCCAAGCAGCAAAGCCAAGGACATCGATCTATGCCCCAAAACCGGCACATCGGCTCCCCAGGCCACCTGGCTCACACGGACGCTTCAAGCACCTGATGGCAGCCCTAATCCTGCTGCGTACGGCCAGAGCCCCACCACGAGAGAAAGGCAGGTCAGGAGGACTGACTGTCTCATTAGTTTAATTAGCAATCAAGAATTCGGTCTCAGTGCTAGCCCAGCGCCGTCACCCTGCCCGGCTGCACAGCCCACGGCGGTGCTTCCGTCCTCTGACGTGGATGCCGTACGTCACCCATCGGTGGCACAGAAGCTGTACGCTGATGCTGCGCGTCGCCCAGCAGCGTACAGCGCCGACGTCCCGCGAGGGCCTGGCTCTCCAGCTGCTACGGACGTGGCCTCCTATGGACCACCCAGCCAGGAGCGCGGGGTGCAAGAACTTGTTCACCTGGAAGCCAGCCCAGGAGGCTCTGGGGACACACCTCTGCTTTCCTCAGCACAGACATACCTGTTTATAGATAAGGATCACCCCCGGGCGGGCTGGTCTGCCAGCCATTCATAGCATCATTCAGGTTGGAGAAGTCCTTTCAGGTCAAGCGGATGGTCCCAGCACCCATCACAAGCTGGATTCTGCCGGGTCTGCGGGATGTGCCCAGCTCCGCAGCGAATAACGTGCGCCTTCCAGCAATGGAAGGTCTCCCTGGAGCTGACACACCGAGAAGGAGAAAGCCCAAAGCAGGAGCTGGGACCCTCCAGGGACCAGCTGGAAGGGTAGAGCTGGTAACGCCCCCCAAAACCCTCATCTCAAGGTCCCAGGATCCATTTGCTCTCCCAATACAGGAGGACTTTTATCAGCAGATGCGTTGCCACTGTACATTAATTTCTATAAAAGGATACATCAAACTACACCGATAGGATATTCAAATAGGTATTTTAAAAAAGCATGTCAGCCATCATGGTAAAATCACTTAATAACACCTGTAAGCCTATTTAAGGGTCTAATGTGATAATAATAGCAATATTCAGCATCTCAGAGCATGACTTCGAGCCTGCTAAGGAATTCATATGACGCTCGCCCCAGTGCACGCAACTGATGCTCCAAATTGCTTAAAGATACTGAACGTTGCTGGGACACGCTTTCCAAGCGAGAGTACGCGCCGCGAATCGCTGAGCACAGCCCTAACGACAGCCAGTGCCTTCCCCAGTGCGCACGCAGCATAATTAACCGAGCTATGCTAATCCACGCTCTTGAATATTCATTACGCCCATCATGCAATATATCCTGAATATTAAACAACAGCTACTCAGGGCAGGAACATGAATCTTTCGGCAGAGCTGGGGGTGCTGTCGGCGAGTAGAGGGCTGCGGTGCCGGGCAGGAGGAAGGGGGCCAGCGCTCCTCCCTGGCGATAGCCACGCTGGCCAGGTGGGCTAGTGGCCCCTCTGCGCCCCAGGAGGGGGATGCCCAGCTCCAGCTCCAGCCCACCCAGGCAGTGACGCTCCTGGGGCAGTGATGCCATCCAGCCACCCCCGCAAGGCAGAAAAGCAGGGCTATGCTCTCCAAAACTGCTGGCTAAGCACTTTGGGTATTTTTTGTTTGGTTGTTTGGTTTTGGGTTGTTGGGGGGGTTTTTTTTGGTTTGGTTTTTTTTTTTTGTTTGTTTGTTGTTTTTTTTTTGTTTTGTTTTGTTTTTTTTTACGAGAAAATGGACTTTCTCTTCCCCACAGGAGCATGTTGACAAGGTGCCACTTCCCAGCGTGAGCACCCGAGAGCCCTCTCCCCTTCCCAACGGGGTCTGCCCATGGCGGGAGGTTTCAGGCAGGGCTTGGCACCGACATGGCTGAAGTCACCGCGCGGCGCCGGGACCAGAAAGAGGGAAAAATGCTAATAAAAGAGAGAATGCAGCAGCCACGAGTTCTCCAGAAACGTGGCCGTCAGACGGGGGAGCGTGGAGACTCATTCCCTTCCCAGCCCGTGAAGGGAGAGGGTCACCTGCAAGGGACGGTGTTTCCGAGCAGGGCCAGAGCCCTGAGCTACGGCGAGGGGAGGAGAAAGCCAGAGCCGTGAGCAGAGCCTGCTGAAGGAACACAAGGACAGGCTGCAGAAAACCTTCTGGGGTAAGAGTGTCACAGGGGCAACACACCTACAAGTCCAAAATAAATTTCTCCCCCTCCCCGTGACAGCCCCGATGCCGAGGAACGGGGACGCCGGGCGAGCGGGTGGTGCGGGGAGCGGGGACTCCGGGACACGGGGCTGCCAGAAGAGGCTGCCCAGAGCTCGGGAGAAGCCTTGGGAATGGGGCAGACCACGGGACACAGCAAGGGCAACCTCCAAGGGACGGGGTTACCAACGCCACAAAGCGAAGAGGAAAATTCAGAGTAAAGGTGCAGAATAGCTGAGAACAAACAGTCTGAAATAGCATCGAGAACAAACAGTCTGAAATAGCGTCCTGCTCTTGGCAAGGGGCGCGTCTGCAAGGAGCAAAACCACCTCAGGGAACCCGAGGAAAGGGAGCAAGAAGCAGAAGAGGTACCCGAGCCCCGAGCTCCCCAGGGGACGGGGCAACGCCGTGCGGCCGGGGGAGCATCCCCTCCCCTCCCACGCAGGGAATCCACCACTGCCGGAGACTCTCCATGGGATCTGGAGTTGCGCTAATTCTTTTTTTTATTTATTTTTAAAAAAACCCTATTCATGTAGAACTGAAAGAGCTGAAGTTCAGCTCACACCCTTAAAAACATCACAAACCAGGAGCCTTGAAAAGCTAACGGCTTGCAGTTGTGTCAGGAAACAAAAGCACCCCTTCTGGGAAGGAGACTGTGAGCAAGGGGTAAGTTCTTCCTGAAAGAGTTTGTGTTGCAGAGAAACAGCAGGAGTACATGAAGAGAAAAATCAGAATGAAATTTAGAAACGGCAAAAGAACACAATTTGAGGCATCCAGAGATGCTGTAAAGAAAACTATAACATAAAAGTACCTGCATTGTTAACAAATCTGTTGACAGAGGGGAAAAAAAAAATATCTGTTAAATGACATGACAAGGGATGGCTAGAACAAAGATCAGGTTTGGTGGGAACATGAATTGGCTTAAAAAACTATGGGGCCATGGCTCAAGGACTGGCATAGATCTGCTTACACTGGAGAGCAGTATCAAGTATCAGATCTCAGAGATTATTCCCCCTCTCCAGAAACGGCACTGAAAACGCAGCGGCTACACCTGTCCTCTCACGCACAAACCTCTTTGAGAGACACCAGACCAGCTGCAGCAGAGCCCACTAAAAGCCACAGCTGGACTTTGCAGGCGATCAAGACCTCACTTTTCGCGGCGTTTGAACACACCGTTCCAGGTCTGGAACCACCACCTGATGGAGTCGTGCGAAGCAGCATCGGGGTAAAACCCACCGGCTCAGCCAGCGGGGCAGCGCCTCCCAAAGCCAACGCTGAGCCGCGGCTGCCAGAGCCCTGTCGGAGGGGACGCCCCGGACCACGGCACCTCCATCCCCGGCACAAGGCTCCCTGACAACCCGCTCCTCTTCTCCAGCGGTGTTACCAAAGCCTACCCCTGAAACGTTATCAGTAACTAGTGTTGAAAGGCCCTATGTGTATTCCCACGAATAACGAGGATTCTAGCCTTGAATTTATGAAGCATCAGCTAATGAAAAGAACTCCTAATCAAGGGAGGCGAGTGTTGTGTCATTCTCGAGGATGGCACTAGTCTGCACGTTTTGAGAAGTTCAGCCAACTTGGCAGGAAAGTGGGAATTCTTAGTGTCCCAGGCTGAAGTACCTTCATTGTAATAGTAAAAATCACCCCCACGGGTCAAGACGACCCTGGCCCAGGTGAAGACCCTTCCCCTGAGCACGCGCGGTAGCTGTAACTCCATGGTGTGACCCTATGTGAATTACTGACCCGTCAGATACAGGTAGGAGGTACTGATGTCATCATGACGTCGTAAAACGTGTACAAAAATCGCACGGAGAGTTCTGGTGGGTGCGTGACAGGAGGAGAGATCCCCGTGCATCCAGCGCTGCAATAAAGAATGCCTACCTTATAAAACTCAAAACAAGTCTTAGAGGGGTTCCCTTTAACCGGATTTTATGGTAACCGCGGCACTGCCCACGCTCTCGGAAGGTGGCCACGGCTGGGCCAGAGGCAGCGGTGAGGTCCCAGCACAGACCGGGCCACCACAAGAAGCCCAGCTCCTGAGCGGGACTCGCTGCCGTCTAACAGTTCCCTGCTCATTTCCACCTCTCCCTCTTCCCGCAGCCCAGGGACAGATCCCCCTCCGAGGAAGTGACAACCAGAGACGTTTTCCTGCTCATCACTAATTTTCCTGGCGGTCCTCAAGCCCCAGGGTGTAGGACACCAGCAAGAAAACACTCACGAAGGGCCACGCAGCCCAGGGTCTCGCTGCAGGGAGAAAGCTCCTTCCCTCGCGACGCAGCCCGGCTCCTCCGCAAGCCCTTCTGAGCAGGACACCAGGCACCTCCAACGCCGGCGCTTCCCTGCACGTCCTGCCCAGCGCCGTCAGCACGGGCCGGAGGCACGAGCAGCACCCCCGCACCAATTATTCCCACCCAACTAATCACCCTGTAAGAGTCAATCATCGTAAGCAATACAGTTAAGGAAGATTTTAATACCTAACGATCTGGAGCTGCTGCAGTCGTACAATTTGACACGCTCATAAATTTTTCATTGCTAATCTACCAGTGCAACAACTTCTGCCAAAAAAATTCCCCGTCCCCCTTCGGTAACTTGGACGTGTTTCTGTTCCTCGTTAGCCCCCGATGAAAGCGCTGCAGGGCCACTTGGGGTGGAAACGCTGCGTTTCCAGCCCTGTTTATTTACAGACTAATGAAAAAAATTACATCTTCAAAAGAGCATCCTTGAGCTGGGGAACCAGCAGCGTCGGAAGAAAGCGCAGACCGCACCGGTGCCAAACACGCCACTGTCCGCCGGGGAAGCGGCACCAGGGGCACGGCAGCCCCAGGACCCGTGGAATGGCCCTGGGCGCTGCATGGCGACGCTTCCCAAACCCCGCCTGACCACTGCCCACACCAGCACCTTGCCAGCGGCCCAGAGGCAGCAGCTAATTAATATTAAAGCAAGCCACTGTTGCAAAAACTATTTGTAAGGAGAGCAAGGGGTGGCACGGGGACATTAGCGGCGCCCCCGCAAGGGATAACATGGTCTGAGCGTCCTTTGGCCTCATCCTTAGGCGTGGGCTACACAGGCTCATCGCGAGCGCGTTGCTGATGTTAATGGCAAAAGGTTCAGGGACTTTTATTTTATTCCTGTTGTTTTTGAAAGCCCATCTGATGCATTGCTGCTGCCTCACCGCAGGCCTGGAGGAGCCGCCAGGCTGGGAGAAGGTGGGAGGCTGCGGCAGACGGGGGCACCCGCTGGCTGCAGCACCGCAGGGACGCGGCGTGCGCATCAGCCACATCCTTCGAAAACCACCCCGAAAGCCAGCACGTGGAGCATGCGCCTGGCAGCCCCTCTCCCGTCAAAAGCCAGTACCTTCCCAAGGGAGACATCTCCCAAAGCAAGGGGCTGAAGCCGCCTGGACACCTGGACCTTCCCTCGCCCCTCTGACCCCGCTGGCCTGGGCACGGCCGCTCACCTCCTGCCGTATCCCGTCACCCAGGGCTCCGTACCGAGCACCGCCGGGCAGCAGGTCTACGGCGTGGTCCCTATTGGCTTCGTCTGCCCAAACAAGTCAACCCTCCAAGCCCACCAGCATCTCCCCCAGCAGCGTCCTGCAGCCTCACGCGCTCCTCAGCTTTCACACTCACCCTCTCTACGCTCACGCAGCTGGTAAGAGCCGTGAATTTGGGTTTATCAAGCCCAGCAAGGGTAAAATTCATTCATATCCTTAACCATCACCGTCATTCCTTCCCACTGCTTGAGGCTGCCGTGACAGACGAACAGGCAGAGCACCAGCCCCTTTCTGAAATCAAGGCATTTGGGGGCATTTAATAAAAGAAGGTGACACCTGTTATTTAAAAATATCTTCACCTGCTTAACGTCTTGCTTCTCCACAGACTTCAGTTCTGGCCCCCCGTCTCGCAGCACCCGAGGGCTGGAGATTAATCCTTCAGCCTCAGCCCGAGCACAGCCTCCTCCAGCGATTTTTGCACCGCTTTGCACTTTCATTTCCCAGCTCCAGCTGCTCTTGAGATAGCAACACTGAAATCGGCTTGGATGTGAATGCCGTTTCGCAAAAAGCAAGAGATTAATCCAACCAACGCAGTTTCTCAGGTCTGCTATCTCAAGACCCATAACAACTTAGTTAAAAAAAAAAATAAAATAAATCCAAACCCTCCCTAAAGAGCAGATTTATGGAAAAAAAAATAAATAATCCAGGATCCCAGCACTCAGTGCTGATTGCTGGTCCCCATGACCTACAACCAGCCAGCAGTTAAACAGCTACCAACACTCGGGTCCTCCGTGCCGACGGGAACCTTAAATTGGGAGCTACGTGAGGCACCAGGGCAGGTTTTGATCCCTCTCCTATCGCAGGGCACAGCAGCCAGGAAAACGCTGTATTTCCATCCAAATCACGCTCCATAGGTAAATGCTAGGGCAGAGGCGATGCTGGGCTTGTGCTCGCGCCCACCGCGTGCATCAGTTGGTGTTTTCAGTGAAACCCGAGCAAAAGGGTAACAGCAGCGCAGCCGCGGTGGGGAGGTGACGCCAGCCCCAGATGTGCTCCCCAGATGTGCTCGCGAGCCTCCTCCTGGGGCCTCTGCGAGGCCAGGGCAGCGGCTCGACAGGGGACAGACGTCCCTGCGTTGCTGGTGCTTCCCGCTGGCACGCCAAAAAACAGGCAGGGCCACAGCTCCAAGCTTTACGTTCTGCCTGTTTATTGCCAGCCTTATTTCCACAGCTACAGCCTCCAGCCCCGGGGCTCCCCTGCGGCCCAGCAGCCTCCGCCTCCACGGGCACAGCGCGCCAGCCCGGGGACTGGCCCCCTCCCCTCCCCGGGGAGAGCAGGGCTGCGGGCGCCCTCGGCTCCTGCGGATGTGCTGCACCCCCAGGGCCTTTCCCCATCTCCCAGCAAGGTCCCCAACTGGCTGCAGCTTTGTCACCAAGCCGTAGCAGTGGGGGGCACCCGAAGGGCACGCTGAGCGGCTCCAGGGAGGCCAGGGCAATCGCTTGATATGGGAACCTGGCAGACAATCGAAGCCTTTATCTGCACAAGGGACAAGACAGGATGCTCTTCTGCGTGTCTTCAACACCCGCTAAGCACCCGCTGCTCTGCCAGGGCCTTGGCCGCCACCGCGAAGCGACGGGAAGGAGAACCCTGTGCTGGGACCCTGCCCTGGAGCACAGCTCTCCGTTCCCTGCTCAGAGGGATCTCTCACACCCAGCCCCTGCACTGCAAACACGACCCAAGACAACAATAAAACCACAATGAGACCCCCTCTGCCAGCATGGTGGGGGCCGCCTGCCCCCCCACCAGGGTCCCCGGCGCAGAGGGGGGTGGCAGCTCCCACGGTGGCCAGCCCCGGCCGGGTTGGCATCCCCTGCTCGACGCGGGTCTCCGAGAGGAGCAGCAGGAGCGAGTCCGGTGCTGGGGGGTGTAACGCAGCCAAGAGCCACCCTGCAGCCAGAGCTTCCCACGTTCCTGCTGGGAACAGCCCCCCGTGCTGTGTAGGAGTCACAGCAGTCACCACTGTAACCCTCCTCCTCGCCTAACTCTTCTTTGTCTGGGGGAAATACATATATATATATAAAAATCCCGTTTAGCCCCACGGCAGTACAGTAAATTATAAATTAAGCAGCAATCTCAGTGACTCAGCGCAAGCGAGAACACGCTCACAAATCCCGAGGCGAAGGAGTCCTATATTGCAGCGTGGAGGAAGTTCTTTCCCCTCACGTTTTCACCCCACCGCTCTCTTAAGAGCCGTGGAATCAGCGCCAGCTCCCTGCACACCATTTGTCTCGCGCAGGGACGTGGGGGGGTTGTTCGTTTAATCTCGAGTCCCACTCACAGAAACCCACCGGGGGCAGCACACCTCTCTGGAGCGTAACAGGCTTTCCACCTGGCTCATTGCTCTTCCTTTAGCAAAGAGCAGGTAGAAAAGTGTTACAAAATACAGATTTTTTTTATTTTTTTTTTTTTTGGTATTTCCAGCCTGTCAATCAACAGGAGCCTCAGCAACAGCAAAGGAAAAGCCTCCTGTGAGCTGGCCCTCAGCCGGTCCCTGCAAAGGGAACAGAGCAGATGGAAAAGCGAAGGATGGCAGCAAATAATTAAGGCAAAATCCTTTCCCTGCAAACTCCTGCCACCACGAGCGGTGGACGGGAGGAACCAGCCAGAGCCCTTCAGTCCTGGCCTTTCCTGCCCCATCCATCCCTCCCTCCCGGGAGTCGCGGCACACTGCGGCCACCGGCACGGCACGGCACGGCGCAGGGAGGGCACCGCTCCCGAGAGAGGATCTTAATTACGAGTTTCAAGCAATCTGAATTTATAATTGGCTGAGATTTTACTTGGCAGATAATGTGCTGCTATCCTAGGCGCTCACTTTATCTAGGTCAAGCCATTAGCTTTGCTCTTAATCTACATACATTTTTAATTTGATCTTTAATGTCGATTTTCAGCCAGCAAGCCGAGTTGATGGACTTCTTTACCACTGATCGCGTTCAACATCTCCACCCTTCCTCAACACGCAGAGAGGGAAAGCAAGCACCAAAAATCCCCGTGAGCTTTGGCTGCTCATAGCCAAGGTCATGCCCACGGGGCTGGGGAAGTGAAAGCCAACGCCGTCAGCGAGCGAGGCCGGTCCGTGGTGCCGGCGCATGCCTCACCACCACAAGAAGGGCTGCCCACACGGCAGGACTGGCAGCCCGAGGCTGAGCAAGCCCACGCCAAGCAGAGCACACCCCAAAGACACAGGACCTCCAACAGCTCGTGCCGGGGGTTTTGGGCAGCCAGCGAGCCTTAAGGTGAGCTGCGAGAGGACAAGAGATACGAAGATGCCTTCAAATGTGCAATGTTGACTTAGGTCCACTTTCTGAAGGCACCACCCGGTTCTTCTCCCAGCTGAACGGCTGCCACCTCAAAGCCAAGCGGGTGCTGGAGATAATTTCCGACGTGATTATGTCGCCAAATGAATCCTCAACCAGCAACATGCCAAGACTCTGCCCAAAGAGCCCGACACGTGCCCCCTCCCCAGGCTCTGGTTGAGCAGCCCGGCTTGAAGCAGAGACGTGCCCGCAGCCTCTCACCAGGGGAAGCGTTAACGTCAACGCCTGGCGAGGGAGAAGGCAAGGAGCCCTTCTTTCTCCACCCGTCGCAGCTGTAAGCAAATAAAAGGCAGCAGCACAAGGTAAGCACTTCTTCTGGCTGAAGGGAAGTGTCTGTCGGCGCGGGATCACGCATGAATATTTCAGCACGGGTCTCGGCACCGCGGGTCGTGCTGCGGCAGGACTCGCTCAAATGGCTCACTCCCAGCAAACGCCGAAACCTCAGAGCAAGCAGAGAACACAGGCGGAAATCCAACCCCTCAAAAGCATCGCGGCCCTCGCCTGCCCTCCCTCCGGGTCCCTCTGGCATCACCCTGTCCTCACGGCACCGCTCCGTATTGCGGCTCCCATATCCACAGTTCTCCGAGGGCTTAAGGACAGGGCTGGGAAACAGCCGCTCCATTACCAGGCACTTTCTTACCCAAAGAGCTCTTTTTCCCCTTCCCCCGGGGCCTCTGTAGCTGACAACCATTGATGTGGAGCCTCCCCAGGGAAACAGGGTGCCGCTGCATCCATCCCAGCCTCGGAAAATTCCAGGACACGCTCCCACAGCTGGCATCCTGGCCTGTCCCCTCCGAAATGCAGATGCTGCCTGACCTGGGCTGCCATCCCACGGCGAGGGCCAGGGAGTGGGAGCTCCTCTCTCTCCGTCTCAGACCCAGGTGGGTGCTTTCGCAGTAGAAAATCCAGCGGCGTTGGATGGGCAGGGCTGAAAATACCTGCGGTTTGTGCTGCCCTGTCAGCATCCCCGGGCTCTGCGACGTTCCTGCAGCGGCTGTTGGAGCTGCCAGACCGCGGCCGGTGTCCGAGGTGCAGCGCAGGAACCAGAGACGCTGTTTCGGAGGAGCCGACCCATGGCTTGAGGGAACCGGGTGCGTAATTATGCACCCACAAAGAGCAGCGTGATCAGAGCGAGCGCTCCTTCATCCCACAGCAACAGGCATTGCGTGAGCAGCCACGAGCAGGTCCAAAGCCCCAGCCCGGCGACGTTCTCTGCTCGGATTTACCGGATTCAGGAAAACTGCTCGCACTTGCCGGCGTCTTTAGAATATAAACAGGCGGAGCTGAAGATGCACAAAATAAAACGCCATAATACACCTCGTAATACACCTTAAAGGGCTTAAAGATGGTTCCTAAAGCACCCTGAGGTTTGCAATACGGTACAGACAGACTGTGGCAGAGCCTTGGGGGGAAAGCCACGCTGTGGGCTCGCACCAGAGATTTCTGATGTCAAACAAGCTCGGAGGGGAGGGGGAGCCCCGGGAGATGGTCTGGGGTCAGACACAACAGGACGGTTTTCAGGCATTCAGTTCTTCTAAAGAGGGGGAAAAAATTAACTCCCCCCAAAGATTTTTGTGGAAAGCACAGCCCTTTTGACAAAATGAACTTACTCAGTTCAAAACACATTTTTCCATCAAAAAACCAACTTGAGAGGCGTTCCCAGCTCGCTCTAGCTGCAGGATCAAAGCCGGAGGTTCAGAGCAAGCACTCGCTGCCTGAGGCCCAGGCGTGCGGCGGGTCCCCCAGCTGCCGCCCAGCTCGGCGGGGGGACCGCGGAGGGACGGAGCCCTGCGGGGGGACACGGGGGCTGCGGGAGGGAGCAGCCACCCCCATCAGCGTCCCGCCAGCGCCCCCAGCCCAGCCCGGTTTTAAGGGATTTCAAGTATTTCGGATCCTCGCGAGGATGTGGAGCCTTGCCAGAGAGCGCGCGGTGGTCGGAACGGCAGAGCGGGGCTGGGAGACGACACCGAACACTAACGCAAATATTGACTCTGCCGGTAAAGCTCGGCATCGATCCCGTGCAATTCTTGCAGCGGAGGTAGGGCATTAGGGAAAATGCCATCCAAAAAAAGCCCAAAAAGTAGTCAGAGGCAGGGACTGCAGACACTGAGCCGAGGTGCCCCCAGGGGGGGTGCCCCACCGGGGGGAGACGCGGCCCCTCGCCCCGGCTCCCCGTCCAGCTCCAGCTCCTGCCGCTGAACCGGCGCTGGGCAGGATGAACAGCACAGAAAGAACGTTTCTAGCAGAGGAGACCTTCCCTCCTCGTCCAAAATCACTTAAATCTGTTATTTAAAAAAAAAAATTAAAATAAAAAATGGTGTTCTGGCAACCTGCAAAATTTGGCTGGCTGAAGAGGCAATTCAGGTTGCCAAGGGGGTTTGTCTCCAGATGAACGTGCCAGGCCAGCTGACACGGGCCGGAGCAGGGGGGAAATATTAAAAGGGTTTTGATTTCTATCCCCAGGTTTTATTGCGTGCAAACATACACGGTCATTTCTTTCTAAGGTTTCCAATTTGCTAATTGAGACATTTCCTCATGGAAAAAGAATGTCCTGGCCCAAGGACGGGGCTGGCACCGCTCTGCACACCGGGGGAAGCTTAGGTGAGGCGCGATGCGCAGGGACCGGCACACCAGGGTCCGCGGGCAGAGCTCAGCCATCACCAGCCCGGGCACCCCCCGGCACCCCCACCCTCTGGCGGCACCTCCCAAAAGGCTCGGGGGGAGACAGAAACACGTCCAGGACATCCTACAGCACGTCCCTCCTGCCGCTGCAGAGGTTTGACTCGCACCACTGGGCAAGTCACACCAGCTTTGGGAGAGTTTTGGAGAAGGGCAGGTCGGAAACCAGCCCAGGAAACCGGACATGTAGGAAGATTTCTTCCCAGGCATCAGCTTGGTAAAAAAAAAAAAAAAAAAAAAAAAAAAAAAAAAAAAGAAAAGAAAAAAAAGGAAAGAAATAATCTGGCCTGCACATAAAAAAAAAAAAAAAAAAAGAATCTTGCTAGAGTGATAGAAGTATTTCTTCTGCCCTCAGAAAACAGAAGAGCAGACAAATCGATTTTGTTCAAAATATTAACAAGACAAAGAGCCAAGAAAAGCACTTTTGGGTCAGAACAAGCCCCGAACATTAAGCAAGAAAGGACCAAGGAAGGAGCAGCTGGAAACCCATGAGAAGGGCTATAATGGAACATGACTGCTGCCACGGTTACAGCCTCACCAGTGTGACCTCTAATGGGACCAGCTAGATATATTTTTTTTTTAATATTGAAAAAAGGAATTGAAACCATTTTGCAGACTCATGTGGAATGCACGGGGGACAAAGAGGGATTTCTAACTTTAAATAGGTCAAATATCATCCACACGGGTTCACACAACATTCAGTACAACCACAGCCACTGCATAAAAGTTAAGCTTCAAGGTACCCCGGAGGGATCCCTGCTTCGTTTGCTCTCTCCTACCTGAGGAGCAGCAGAACAGTAATTCAGTTCGGATCAATACGTGCTACGAGCGCAGGGGGGTGGAGAGCGATTGCCCATTTCTGCCACTTCAGCTTGGGGGAGAACACGGGCTGTCGACGAGAAGAGGCTCCCCACCACGGGGGCTCCCGCTGCTGGGGTCGCTGGGCTCAGCAGGACACAGGTGGAAGGGAGACCCCAGGCACAGGACCATGGCGGGATCTTCAGAAGCCTCCAGCCACCTTCTACACAAGATGGAGAAGGTCTCTCCCTTGGCTCGGTGCCTCTGGGAGACACAGAGGACCGCTCAAGCCATCCCTGGAGGGGCTGGCATCTGCAAAGAGCCAAAGCGCTGAGATCCCACAAGAGGGTGAAAGACAGAGGAGCTTGGGGCACTCGGGAAGCAGAGGGGAGCTCCATCACTGCCTCATGGAATAACAGAGGGTTTGGGATGGGAGAGACCTTCAGAGATCACCCAGTGGCACCCCCTGCCCTGGGCAGGGACACCTCCCACCAGCCCAGGTTGCTCCAAGCCCCGTCCAACCTGGCCTTGAACCCCTCCAGGGATGGGGCAGCCACAGCTTCTCTGGGCAACCTGGGCCAGGGGCTCACCCCCCTCACAGCAAAGAGTTTCTTCCCAATATCTCACCTCAATCTCCCCTCTTCCAGTGGAAAACCCTTCCCCCTCGTCCCATGGCTCCCCTCCCTGCTCCAGAGTCCCTCCCCAGCTTTCCTGGAGCCCCTTTAGGGACTGGCAGGGGCTGGAAGGTCTCCGCGGAGCCTTCTCTTCTCCAGGCTGAACCCCCCCAGCTCTCTCAGCCTGTCCCCACAGCAGAGGGGCTCCAGCCCCCCCAGCAGCTCCGGGGCCTCCTCTGGCCCCGCTCCAACAGCTCCGTGTCCTTCTGCTGTTGGTGGCCCAGGGCTGGAGGCAGCGCTGCAGGGGGGAGGGATGTCCACAGGGCTGAACAGGCACAGCCGAGCACAACAGTCTCGGGGATGATGCTCGCAGGTCCCCCCAGCCACTCTTTCCTGCCGCAGCTCTGTCACAGGACAGGACAAACCCCAGGGGAAGCCACACTCCTGGGGCAACAGCCACGGGTACCTCGGTGCCCAGTGACGTTTCCCTGACTGGCGGCTTGGGGAGAAGGTCCAACACCTGGGCTTGGCACATACACACACACCAGCAGGAGAAAAATAAAACAGCAGAGACTTTGCTCCAATTGCGCGAGCGAGACCCAGCTCAGGCTCCTGGTACCGGTGCTGGAGGAGCCCACAAGCTCCATCCTGCAGCCCACAGATCTTTCAGGAGCCATTTGGCTTAAATAAGAGGTGCCCCTGGGGCATCTGGAACCAGCTTCTGCTCGGGCAACCATCCCTGGGCAAACAGCGGCCCCCCGCAGCCGCGCTGGGTGCTTACCTTCAGCTTTTCAAAGCGATCACTGAGGGATGCCACTTGGTGGTCCCGGTGGCGGCCCACCAGTTTACATAAGGCACAGATGAGCTGGTCGTCAGCAACACAGTACATGTTCACCTTCTCGTTCTCGTGCTCCAGACACGTGAGTCCTCGGAAGTGCGCGTCGGGCACGGGCTCCACCAGCCGGTGGCTGGTGAAGGGCTTCTTGTTGGGGTGGGTGGCCCGCAGGCAGCGGTCGCAGTAGGAGACCTCGCAGGTGATGCAGGTCTTCACCGCGTCCCGCGGGGGATCCTGCTCGCAGAACTGGCAGGCGATCCGCTCGCCGGCCACGGACATGGTAGGGCTGTTGCGGTAGGTCCTCTCGCGGCGGCTCTCGCTGGGGGAGTTGGGGCTGCTCAGGGACGCCTTCTGGAAGCGGTCGATGATGTTTTGCAGGGTCACATTCCTCTTGAGGCCCTCCAGGCCCCGGTGGTTGAGGGAGATGACATAGCGGCACGTGGGGCACTGGAAGGCGGTGATGGGCTCGATGGACTCGCTGGAGGAGCAGCTGGAGACCAGGACGCGGTGGGCGCAGCTGAAGCAGAGGCTGTGGGCGCACGGCAGCAGGAGAGGGTCTTCGAATAACTCCAGGCAGATTGGGCAGGTCAATTCTGACTCCAGTGTTTCCATCTTTAGTTAAAACGATCCTGATTCAGCATCAAAAGCCGAGGAAGGTGGTGTGGTACCTGGGAGAGAGGAGAGCGGAGAGCTGAGACGGTGGCTCTGGGCAGCCCCCCTCCACCAGAGGCAGGCGCCTGGGGGAGTCGCACACACACCACCTCCGCTACACCCCGGCACTCTGCCCCCCGACGCCGTTACTGCAGCCCATTGGCGTGGCTGAAGCGCCTCACCAAACCACCCACCCGAGCCCCGTCACCGGCTGGGAGCAGCGCCCAGAGACGCCGTGGGGCAGAGGAGGGACAGCAGCACGCTCCTCGCCAGCACCTCCCTGCCCAGCCAGGGCAGAGGGCTCGGACAGCGAGGATGAAGGCAAAACCAGGAGAAACCGCATGATTTGGTGCTTCTTTTAGCGAGCGCTGCCCAAGACAGGAGCGGGGGCCGTGCTGGTTGCCCAGCTGCACAGCAAAGACAAACCTCTCAATACCCCTCTAGCAGCCACACAGTCCCGTCTCCCTTTGGCGAAGGGGAAAAGGTGAATCATGTCCTGGAAACTCTGAGCAAAGTGCGTCAGGAGCTCTAATGTACCATCCTCCTGCCCTGCGTTTCGCCCAGCCGTCGCCTTTCAGGAGCGGGGCGGGGAGAAAAGAGCAGCACAATTACAGTCTGCGAACTTGCATCTCTGGCCTGTCCTCCGCTGCACTCCAGCAGCAACCAGGGATGCCCAAATCAACTCCAGCTGGAGACGAACGAGCCCGTATTTTTAGATCTCCCCCCCTGCACGAGGCTGGAAACGGGCTCCCTGGAAGCCACCAGAGCCACTGCTGTGCCGTGCCCAAGCTCCGGTTCTGCAGAGCACTGAGTCGCACCAGGAGGGCTGGGCTGCCTCTGCCCGCGTCCCACCACGCGCCCAGCAGCCCCCCCTCTCCAGGGGGTGGCCGGCAGCCTCCCCACCTGGGCTGCAGGACACATCCCCGGCCGGGCAGAGGAGCAGCAGCAGGCACCAGGGCAGCCACCGACAGCCCCATCTTCACAAAAGCCCCACCGGGCACAGGCTGCCATCCCACCTCCACACCTCGCACCAGCTTCTGGCAGGTCTCCGAAGCACAAAGGGATGGGAATAACAGCCTGGCAGGGCTAAGAAGAGGAACCGCCCGCTTCCCACCCCAGCTTCGCCGCAGCCACGCGCGGTGATGGGGACTAATTAGCGAGGAGGGGGACGGGGTTTGCCTTACAGGCAAACCAGCAACCCACTCATCAGGCCTGTGCTTCCCACCGAGAGAAGCGCTTGAAGAGCGGCTCCCTGCTCCGCAGCAGCACACCACCGCTCCGGGCCAACACCGGCGGGGAACGTATCCCGCAGTTTCACCACCTGGGCAGGGTCCGGCTGCGCGGTGCCGGGACCCGGGAGGTACCGGCAGGAGCTGAGCCCCCTGGGAGGCCTCGCGCTGGCGGGGACTGTGTGGGCAGCTGGAGCTCCCAGCAAGGAAGCGCCCAAGGGGCAGCCTGGGGATTCCTTTCCAAGGTCATGGCGGGGAGGGGGACACTGAGAAGGTAATTCCCTTGGGACACCGGTGTCCTGGGGATGGGAGAGGCATGCCTGGGTGTTACCACCTGCAAGTCACCATCCTTTTTTTACCCCCCCAAGAGAAACAGTGAAAAATCAGCTGTGTCCAAAAAAGCTGAGGAGCACACAGGCTCCCAGCAGCTTCTTCTCTGTGCCCCCTGGTGCCGTTCTCAAGCCCCGGCGCCCGCCTCAGCCATGGGAGAGCGTTGGGGAGCAAAGGTCCCAGCCACCTGCCCGGCAGCGTGAGGCAGATGCGCCGGGCTCCCCACCACGCTCCCCGCCTGTGGGACTGGGGGCTCCCGCTGCACAGCTGTAATGTCACCGTCACCATCACCGCAGCCATGGGCAGCTCCCCCGCACTGCTCCAAAACCTCACAAACCCCCTTCGGGTCAGGGTCGGTCCCTCGCTTTGCCGGGACGCTCCAGGTAGAGCGGCTGCCTCGCCGTAGGAGCCCGATGCTGCCGGCTGCACGGACAACCCCCACGCCGGCAGCGGAGCATCCCCACCTCCCACCTCACCCACGGACTCTCTCTGGCCACGAAATGCAGAGAAAGGATAAACGACAAGAACAAGACTTTTTTCAGAGTCTGACCGACATCGGGAAAATGCTCCCCAACAGCCCCTGCAGAACAGCGCGAGCACCGCGGGTGGCCGGGCCGGTCTCCCACAGGGTGAACGTCGCACAGAACCGCGAGCTCTGTGCGCTACCGTGAGCTGCCGCCTGCCGCCAGCTCCACTGCCATCCGGGGAAAAGATGCCGAAAGTTTAAACAGCATTTTGCTTTGTTCCTGAGGACCGTTCTCATGTTAATCTTGTTTTCCTTGCTGGGACAACAACCTTGAGATCCGAGATAACCGAGAGGAGCCTCCAAGCCCAGGCTGGAGCAGAAGCGGGGCCGACGCTCGCTCAGACGCACCTGGGCGAAGCAGTTGGCGCTGCCTTTGGAGCCTTTCATGCCTCTCACTTTGATGTCCACTTTGATGTCCAGGATTGACGTGGCACGAGGAATAGCTGATTAGATCATAATCTACTTTGTTTAGAGTCATTAGCTCCCTAAATATAGAAGTTATAACATATTAACACAGTTTACAAACAGCCCCGTGTCACTTGTGCCCAAGGGTCAGACGCCGGCCCTGGCCACGCTCCCGCCAGCCCCTGGGGAAACTCCCGGCGGCTGGGCAGGGCTGGGGCTGCGAGAGGCAGCAGTTTAACAAAGCCGTAACATAACAAACATTTTTGCCCTGGAAACGCCTGGGTGGGATTTCTCCCATCGCGCAGCACAGGGCAGCCCGCAGTGTCCCTCCAGCTCCCAGCAGGACGGCAGCGAGGAGCGGCTTTAGGTGGGTGCCACGTGCCCAGTGGGCACCGGCGCTGCTGCAGGGCAGAGTGTGCAGCGGGAGGGAGGTGGGCAGGGCACCCACCCGCATCCCTGCGACCCGCACCCTTGCCGCGGGTGCCACGCATCCCTCTGGGTACCACACATCCCCCCGGGCCGCTCCAGAGCTCCCAGCTGACCGGCTGGCCGGGCTGGAGGCACGACTCACGGAGAGATGTGCATGGCCATGGCTCCTGCGTCCTCACCAGGGTCACTGCTCCGGGCGGTGGGAGCGGGCCGAGTGCCACCTGGAGTCCCTGCACCAGCCCAGCAGCAGGGAATGGCACCCACACCCCATCCCTCCTCCTCCCAAAGGGACAGACCCCGCAGCAGTGCGTGGTGTAAACCCCTGCCACCCCCCGGCAGACGCTGCGTTGCCACCACCCGCACGTACCGGCACGTGGGGCGAGACCCCGCGCCCCCCGCTCAGCCATAGAACGACCCCAATGGCAGGTCGCTGCTGAGGAACAGAACGGGCTGCGTTAATTTGAGCTCTGTTCAAAACCCAAGGGAAAGAGAGGAAAAAAAATAACAAAAAAAAATAATAATCAATGACTGCCAGAGAAAGCAGGGCAGAGCCGGAAGGGAGGGACGAAAGCAGCAAGCACCGGGGCGAGCAAAGCGATGCTGTGGGTGCCGCGGAGCCAGTGGCGAAGCCAGCCGCCAGCTCCCCTGGGACACAGTGCGACCAGAGCTTTTACTTCAGGCCCAGCTTTTTGATGGGCTCCGAAACCCACGTGCTCACTCGGAGCAGCATGAGCGTGGCGAGCCCCAGGGGTGCACGGGACACCCTTAGTCCTTAGCAAATTATACCAAGGGCTGTTTGGTAGAAGGGTTCCCCTATCATCTCTCACAAATTATTATTTTTACAAGATCAAAGCCAAACAGGCTTCATTGCTACCTCCAGCTCAAAGCTTCCCCGTGAGTGATGCAGAGGTTTGTCACTGAGGGAAGGAGGGAGGAGAGAAACAGCAGATGCTGCTCACATCACCCCATCTACACCTGGGAGGGGACATCCCGCTGTACATCACCTAATGCCATGGTCGGCCGCCCCGAAGTTCCCCTTGATCCCTCTGACTGTCTTTAGGCAGCCCAAAAATCCCCTTGCACCTTCTGCTGTGGTTCCCCCTTGGCTCCTGGTGCAAGAAAGCTCTTGCTCACACATCCACGCCACGCAAGCCCTGTGCCGTGAAGTTCGGATACCAAAAATCAATACGACGCATTGTAACTGCATTTAAAACCAACGGCTGCAATTCCTGTTCGTGTCTTGGGCCTGGCCACAGCTACATCTTGAAGCGGGTCCTCCTCCCCCCGCCCAGCAGCGCCCCAGCTCTTCCCGAGCCCCGCGCATTGTGGGTTTGATTGACTTGGGAGGCAATTCTCGTGCTCTCCAGACATCGGCGAATAGTCACTGTATGACTGCGCAGGGTTTATCGGGCCAGAGAGCCCAGTCCCACCCAGCGCGTGGCTTCGCTACCACGTGGTGGTGACAGGTCAACGCGCCTTGTGCCCGGCAGCACCAGCCTTTGCCGAGCCCAACACAGCAGCACCCACCTTCCTAAACGGTTACGGGGAGTTTAAAGCCAGCGGCGTACGTCTGCAGGTCCCGTCTTCCCCTCCAGCACACCCTCCCGGCCTCCGCCAGCCCTCGCTTTCAGCGTTTGCTAAGCCCACCCGAACTTCCCCCAGTCCCCCCAGCACCAAAGCTGGGCAGGGCTTTGCCAGCCTTTCAGAGCCCACATTGCAACCCCCCCGCTCTCCAGACCTGCTCAGGCAAACACTAACTCTTCTTTGTTTGTCTTCTTCCCCCCCCTCCTTTTCTTTCCCCCTCCCCCCCCGTTTTGGTTTTTTTTTTTTTTTCCTTCTTTTTCCTTCTTTTTCCCCACCAGAAAAGCTTCAGCCCAAATTGCTCAGCCACTTCCAAGAATGAGGCTTAAAAAAAGCTATGTTGCTCCACCCGGACGTTAAAAAAAAAAAAAAATAAAAAAAAATATGGCAACCCTTTCCTTAATTGGCTCCACGACAGCAGGATATAAAATCTGGGCAGCAGTTGTCTCTGTGCTTTTTGTTGTCCTCGGGAAAATTAGCTGGAAATTGGATTGCTGTTCAGGGAAGAATAAAACGCCCCATCCAGCAGCCACGTCCCGTCCCCGCGGAGCCCAGGCGGGACCCGCTCCCGGTGTGATGGGGAGAGGGGCTCCCCCGGCCACACCGTGCTCCACAAACATCACCCCTTCCCACAAACAGCCCTAAATTCACCCTTGGGACAGGTCTGCCCAGGAGAAATGGGGGTTCTCCAAGGGAAAACAGCCCCCAACGTGTAATTAGCAGCAGCTTCCTACCTAACGAAGACACTCCAGGGAGAGAGAGAGAGAGAGGGGAGGCAATCAGCCTCATCCAGCCAATTTAGACCTAGCGTCACCTAATTTTTCTGTGCTTGACTTGCAACCTTGATAAGCTGCTGCGCGTGGAGCTGCTGCGCATATTTAACGCCAAGCGTTAGGCTTCAAGCCCCGGCTGGAGCAGAGCATCCTTTGGCCAGGCCGTCGCTCGCGCCTCGCCGCCTGCCCCGTCCTCCCGGGACATCTGCAAACACCAAACAGAACCTGGCCTTTCCTCCCACGGCTCCTGCCTCAACAGTTTCCTTAATAACTTAGCAAATTTGTCCAAGGCTTTCTGAAAATCCAGACAATTCATCTCCCAACCGCTCTCCCCAATCACCTTATTGCAATACTGAAAAAAAGAAGGAAAAAAACCCCACCCTGGATTAAACTGGATTTCCTATATAAACCCCATGCGTTGTTGTCCTTAATCTATCACACTGAATCTCAGGCATTGCCACATGAGCTTTAATTATTTTCTCAGCCAATTTGCTCGGTGCTAAAATAAAGCTGGCTGCTCTGTAATTCCCACAGTTCTTCTCGTACCTCTTTAAATTAAGGACAGAGCAGAAGAGGCTGTGCTCCCATCCAGCAGTTGCTGTTAATGAGAGATTACTTTCTGCTGCCAGTTCAGCCGCTTCATCGTTAAATCCCTTCACAAGAGCTGGCTGGAGCCCATCAGGCGCTGCTGATTTGTTGCTCTTTAATGTCTCCGTTTGCACAGTACCTTATTCCCCTGGGAATTTCGTCTTCACCACTGCTGACGTTGTCTTGACTGACGGCATGAAACCATTTCGTTTCATCACAGCATCCTCCTTCTCCTGAAGCTCTCCCGTTGGGCTCCCCGCGCTCCCCCAACTTCTGGTTGGGTTCTGCCCCCCCCCCCCATCCTAAAAAGGGGATCGTTCCCCATGTGTAACCTCTGCCGGAGCCCCAGCCGGGGAGAGGCAGGCACTGCCCCACGCCAGCCCCCCGGCAGCATCCCGGGTCCAGCACATCCCCCTGGCCACCGCTCGCGGCCCCTGAGATGCTCCGCTTTGGGACGCTGCGTTTTCCACCCCCCTTTTCTCTCTTGTCTTCCCGACAACATCTCCCTGTTCATCAAGCAGCTCCAGGAGCCTCCGCTCTCTTTCGCCCCCCGGATTTCCGTAGTTTCCCATGCACAGCAGCCTGGCCCTGGCAGCGCTCCCCCAAACACGCTGCCCCAGCACGCCCCGCCGTCCTTCCCCCCCTGCCAGCGCCGGGCTGAACACTTCCCATTGTTTAAACAGCTAATAATACCTTTACAGCTGTGCAGAAATCAATTGATTACGCCATTTGTTCTGGCAATGCCATGAAACCTTCCCATCTGCAGCTGCCTCCGATCCGCCTGGTGTGAAACGCAGAGCCCCGCTCCTGCGGGCTGGAAGTGTGATGTGGGGAGGGGTTTTTTGGCCAAGAGTTAAACCATCAGCTGCTAATGTCCTATTCGTCTGGGCTGATAGGGTTGCAGCGCAGGACGAAGCACAAAGGTTGTGGTGGTGTTTTAAGTCGGCCTTGACTGCAGGAGAACACAAGCCGTCACCAAGCTGTGCTCCTCATCCACCGCTGCTAGGTGCCAGCCTCGCAGCACATCGTTTGGATTTTGTGGAGATCCTGAAAGCACCTCAGACCCACCAGTATCCACAGCAGCCCTCTGTGGATGGAGACAAACGCTTCACCCACAGACCCTTTGGCGGGAGCCCAGCACGGCTGCCATGGCGGGGAGTAGGGGCAGCTCCCAGGGGCTCGTCTCAGGGTACCCGCACGGGGCAGGGACGCTCCGGCCAAAGCCCAGGAGGTGTCCACCGGGGGAGACCTCATTCACCTCCGAAGCGTCAGAGAGGCAAGCACCAAACACAGCACGTCTGTTTTTCCTCCGGTTACATTCTGGCCAAAGGGAAGACTTTACCTCTTCCCGACAAAGGGTGCCCGGCTCAGCATCGCGCAGGAGGCACCTGCTCGGCGAGGTGGCAGCTCCCCGGGACCCCAGCACAGCACGTGCCCGCCGAAGGCTGCCGGGGATCCAGCACTCGGAGTTAGCGACGTGCGAGGCAGATCAGGGAGAGATGGAAGAAGCAACTCCCCCAGCGGCTCCCGCAGCCCCGCACGCCAGAATCATGCCGTGTGTGTTCCTCAGCAGCCGGCACGGCTCAAGGAAACCCCACGCAGCAATGGTGCGCATCGCCCTCCGGGAGCCATAGGGGGCAATTCCCACAGACACGGCGTGGAGACCTTCCCCTGCCACCCCCTTCGGTGGCCTGGGGCCTGACAGGGCACGAAAAGGTACAGGGCGTCTCTCCGGTCCCCCCGATTCGGCAGCTCCCCGGAGCTCTGCACAGTTGCTTTTGATCCCCAGGGAACGCCGCGGCTCCCGGGGCCCTCTGTGCCCCCGCAGTGAGTAAAAGCGGGGGCTGCGGCAGCCAGGCACACCTTCCCGCAGGCAGCAGCCCAGCCCAGACCTCCTCTCCCCGCACTGTGCCGCGTCCATCATCTGGCTGTCCGTCCGTCCCACCTCCCCAGCCGGGCGGTTCTGCCTGCCGCTGCCCAAACCCTGCAGCCCCTGCCCCTCTGCCACCACAGCCTGGGGGACAAAGCCCGCGGCCAGAGGGTCACGGCAACGCCGGGCACCCCAGCCCACCATGCCAGAGCCAGGGACATCTGCAGACACCCAGCTCCGAGGGCTGCAGCGGGAGCAGCCCCACCTTCCCAAGATTCCCAAGACCGGCACAGATGGGAGCGAGCCACTTCCAGCCCGGCCATTGAGAAAAAGCAGCTGGGGACTTGGCACGTCACCAAACTGGCACATCCGGCACTTCCGTGGCCCTGGCAGCCCTGCCACCCCCCGCCAACCCTCCCTCCCCTGCCCTCCAAACCCCCCTCGGCCCCGGGTCCCGCCACCTCCCTCCCTCTGTCACCTCTCCTGCAGTCGTTCGCTCTCCTGCCACCCTGGTCTCCGCTGCCCAGCGCGGCCAGCCGCCGCCGGAAGGCAGGCGAGCGAGACACGGCACTCGTGTCAGCACCGGCAGCTCCCAAAAAAAAGACCTACGCCCAGCCGGCTCCTGCCAGACCACACATGGCAGCGGCTTTTTGATCCAAGCCTTCCTCCGGGCGCAGCCCGCAGCTCTGCCTCTTCCCCGGCCACCGCCTGCAATGCAGCTCAGCCCCGCAGAGTCCTGCCAGCAGCCGGAGCCCCCGGCCCCGCAAGGACACGGGGAGGGCAGAGCTGCCAACGCAGCGCAGCAGCAGCTGGTGCTTCACAACAGCCTTTTGGGCTGGAGAGCAAGCCACGGCTGTTATCCCCCAGACGGATGCTGCACGGGGGGGGCAGCCAGCCCCGCCGAGAGCTGCTGCAGGCAAAGACCCAGCGACGCAGCACCACGTCAGGCACCGCACGGCCCCCAGCCATCAGCTGCAGGGCGAGCAGAGCCCCCACCACCACCACCTTCTACCTGCACTGACCGCTACAGCTCAGCTCCATCACTCAGCCACAAGCCAGGCAGCGCAGGCGGTGGCATGTAAATCCCCCGCTGGCCTTGGAGCGTCAGGGTGGCTGAGGAGAAGCGTATGTACTGGGGTATCTGTACGTCAGCACCATACTGGGAGCTGAGCATCCTTCAGGGACTGCATCCCAGGTACCACACCAGGGTTATCCCCACTCTGGTGTTTCCAACTGGGCCGCCAAGTCTCAACGCCTGACACCGGCACTGCTCACCCACGGGGGAGAGAGATGCTGGAAACAAAGCGAGGCAGCAAAGGTGAGGTTGGGCTCACGGCAACGTCCACTGCGGGACAGAGCCAGGAGAGACAGACCCAAACTGGGGAGGTACCGGTGCTGCTGCACAAGCACGACGTGGCACGGCACGGCGAGGGGCCAGCCCGTCACCGGTGCTCTCCAGGGACCCTCGAGCTGTGCAAACGTCAAGGCTGCTCCCGAAGGGGCATTTACTGGGGGACAGAATGAAGACAGATCTTCAGCCAAGGAAGGGGTTCCTCCTGCACAGTAGGGCCCCATCCCAGCGAAGGCGCAGAGCCCGAGCGTGCCCGCACCGGGCAGCCCCGCGGGGACGGGAGGAAAGGAGCGGGACCACACAAGCCAGGCACGGCTCCAAAGGGCCAGGAGCTGCTGCCTGGACCAAGGCTCCCACCAACGTCTCGGCCCGCTGAGGGCTCCAGTGTGTCCCACAGCAGCTCCCACGGGCACATGTGCCCGGCGCTGCGCCAGCCCCGCGAGCCCACGGAAAGCGAGCTGCAGCCCACGTCACTGCTGAGCGCTGCCAGCAGGAAGAAGGCTCTTCCACCCTCCCCGCAGAGGGCCGGCCCCGCGGGAGGCCGTGCGAGGCAGCCCACGGCCACCGAGCCCCCCCAGGCTGCCCCGGCCTCCAAACCCCAAAACCACCCAGCGCCCCGGCCGCGCTCCCGACGGATGCCACGCAGTCGGGGAATTCAAAGGCCATTGTGCTGCTTTGTGCAAGTTTAAATATATCTGCACAGGCTCCTTGGGGTTGCATTCCTGGTGAGGCGGGTAAGATAAACAAGGCTTCCTGCAGGAACTGAAGACAATGGGGGAATAATTAGCGTTAATCCCCAATGCAGAAACAATGCAGGTAGCAGATATTTCGGACTTTCACACCCTCCCCCCTGCCACAGCCAGGAAGAGGCGCCCAGACTGGTGTGACCTGGCCCACGGCCTCGGCCAAGGGACACGCACCGTGGAACGGGAGGGAAGAACATGCCTCCGGGGCAGAGGGACCAGGCCGGGGATTCGCCGTTCCGGCCTTCCCCTCCCAAAAGCTGACGGTGTTTCGGAGACGCGTGTTTCCCAGCGTCAGCAGCTCCGGGCACCAGCCGGGCTCACGCTGGGGCTGTGGGCACCCACACGCCCAGGGTCCCAGAGCAGAAGGTTTGGGCATGGAGTTTGTGCCCGTGCCCTGCATCGCTTCCAGCGCGGCACAGCTAGCGACCCCAGACCGGAGCAACCGCTGGCAAAGCCAGGGAAAAGCTGCCCCATCGCCGCAGGGCTCCCGTGAGGAGGGTGCTCAGACCCCACGCCTCCCTCCGCAGCCCGGCCAGAGGACGTCGGAGATCCGCTGCTCCAACAGTTACCACCTTTTCATTCCAGAGCGCGACACACCAAGGCTTGTTTTCAAATCATGGCACTTTTTTAAACTGTTTTCCTACATGGGCCCCTTGGGAGTGCTCTGAACGTGAGCCAGATTTCCCTGTCCTCCTCCCAGCGATGCAGTGACAGAGGGACCTCAGCGCTCCCTGGACGTTTTGCCAGCGCATTAAACAGGTCATTTGAAGTCTTTCAAGACGAAATGCTCCTGCACTCTGAGGTGACTCACAGCCATTAGCATCCCTTTGGAGAGGGCTCTCCAGCCCTCAATCACTTCTGCACATACGCACTTTTACCCTTCATCTCAAAAAAAAAAAAAAAAAAAAAAAAAAAAAGCAAGCACCAATTCACCAGGCTCAGCTTTCCCCCAGCTGTATTCCCCCTGGCACCGAGATTATTCTGCAGTTGTGTCTGCACTGCTCCACTGCCACGCTCCGAGCTCACAGCGTGGTATTCAGGGAGCCCACTGGCCACCCCTGCCCGAACCGCGCTGCTACCGGCTCTCCGGCAGCGGGCACGGCACGAACCCCACCGCGGCGCAGGGAGCCATGGGCAGGTTCCCACCTCCTGCATCTCCCAAACCCCTGACCCTCCCGTGGTGGTCCCTCGCGCTCTGTGTGGCACGTCACAGGATGCTCCGCCAGCAACACATCGCAGCGTCCTCGGGAGCACCCCGGGCTCACTCCTCTGCCACCGAGGAGTCCTCTGACCAACGCCAGCTATCAGCAGGACACCAGTGAGGCCACGCTGCTGCAGGACACCGTCCGCCGCGTCCCACGGCTCGTGCCAGGATGGGGACTAAACACCCAGCGCGCAGAGCAGGTCCTGAGCGCGCACAGCCAGCTCAGAAACAAGCAGGTCACCAAGTCCCCAACAGACCAGATCTCGGTGAAAGACCAGGGCAAAACCCTCGGACCCCCAGCTCCAAATCCCAGCGCAGTCTGCGTCCCAGAGCAGATGGAATTATTACACATTCTCACCCTATTTCCCAGAGGATTCTGACCACACTGGTTGCCCCCATCGCCCCCCGTGCCTGGCACAGCAGCCCACGCTCCCCAGCCGGCATGGCACGGCCACGCAGCATCGCCCAGAGCTCCTCCCTGCTCCACGGGGCAACCGGCACCATTTTGGCAGCGTGCAGGGGGCACGGCTCTCCCCGCCATCCCTCCCAGTGCTCCTTCGGTGCAGCTCATGAGACAAAGCAGGTAACTCCAAAGGTAATTTCCTCCTGCCATCCCTGCTCCCTGCCTGCGGGCTGCCAGAGGGAGGCAGGGGATGGCTTTTGGTGACAAGAGGCACAGCACAGACCATACCTGCTACATAACACTGAAGTGTTCTTTTAATGATATGAAAGAAAAAGGAAACCCTCCGTATTTTGCATTTGTAATAAATCACAGACCCTGCAAGAGCCTCGCTGGAGATGGGGTTTTACAGGCAGAGGCGCCTTCGCCTCTGAGAGCATCCGACTGCCTCGATTCTCCGCGCGAAGCCCGCTGTGTCTCCGCAGAGGGACGGCAAAGCTCACGGCTGGTGAAGAATAACAAATGCACACAAATTCCAAGGATGCTAAAGGGAGCACGGCACTTTGCAGGTTACACAGAGACCACACCGATGGCCAGAGGCTTAGGAAAGTATTGGCAGAAGTGAAAGAGTGTTAAAAAAAAAAATTAAAAAAATATAAATTAATTTGTCCTAGCATGTCCAGACCATGGCCTTTCTCAGCCAAGGGCTGGAGCGTTGAGCAGCTTTCCAGGTGCTGGGGAGGAGCCCAAGGCCCCCCTCCCACCTGCTGTCCCCCACACACACAGCGAGGACACCGGGGCCAGGGCGGGAGCTGGATCCTCCTCCCTCACCCGTGGCAGCCCCGGCACGGCAGAGGGCATCACCACCCTCCGCTTCGAGGGACACCAGCCCTGTGGCGAGTGACACAGGTCACCCTGCCACTAACGACCCCCGCAGAGCAGCCGAGCCACCTCCCGACAAGCAGGGCCGTAGCGATGCTTGATGGATAATCACGAGATGAAGCGCTGCTACAGGACTTCAGGAATCCAATAAAAAGGATGAAAAAAGGCTGAAATATTTCATGCCAGAAAAATACAAACATGCCACACATGGAGACAGGGGGCCAGGAAGGCGACAGCCCCCAGCACCCAAAAAAGCACCCTCCGGTGACAACCAGAAGCTGGGCTCCCTCCTTTCAAAGCATAACCAAGGCAAAGACCAGTGCAATATTCACCCCAGAAATTCAGTTTCGTAGCCCAAACACTGAGTCGGGGCAGGTACCTGGGGCACCAAAAGCAGAAGCCGCAGCATCCCTGCGCTGCGCTGGGGCGGCAGCAGCGCCAGCAGAAAGCCTGTCCCTGGGAGAGGCCAGCCCTCATCCATGAGGAATCGGGAGATTTCCCAGGAGGAAAACAAGGCTGAGAGGTGAAGCACGGAAAAGCAGGGGCTCAGGAGAACCTCAGGCATGGTCGTGGGGCCAGTGGAGATGCCAGGGGACATCTCCCACCCACCATCCATGGAGGGGAAGGAACGCGCCGAGCACAAAGAGGATTATGGCCAGGATTGCTCGTCATGGAAAAGGCCCCGAGCGGTGCAGCTCGGCACCCACCACCCTGCTGCGGGACAAAGCCCAGCCCGTTCCTCCTTCCTACCAGCACACAAACGCTTCCAGCACCAACGAGCAAGAGATGGAGCCATCCGCAGCCAGGGAAAAACTCCAAGCAAAAAAAGAAAATAATAAAAATCAGAGCACGTTTCTGGGAGGGAAAAGCGCAAGGCAGGCAGACAGAGGCATCGGCATGGAGAGCCGAGGCCAGGTCCCAGCATGCCACAAATATACCGTGATGCAAAGCGCAAGCCAGAAGAAATCAGGGGGAATTTGCTAAGCAAACGCAATTGAGTTTGTCTCATTCTCCGGCACTCTGCCACAGCTCAGGGTCTTGCACGCGGAGTTTCGGAGCCGGCCGGGATGCTTGCTCTGTGCTCCAAGCCCCGTTCAGCTCTGGGGGAGCCACTTGCAGCGACGAGAAGATGACACGAGCGCTGAACCGAAGCCACGGCGGGAGAAGCTGTTGGCAGCAGGAGCGCCGCGGGCAGGGCTCAGGGGACAGCCGGCGGGCGGGCAGGGACGCGCAGCATCCAGCAGCTCCTCAGCGCCAGCTTTAGGAACACGTCGGATGCTTTAACATAAACAAAATGCCTTTACATGGCCTGAGCCAATATATTTCTGTAATAACTCAGAATTTCTGGATTTCTTCTGCACCTGGTGCATCCCACCACCCAACACGGACAAGAGGAACCGGGAAAAGGCAGCCCAGCTCTTCTGCTGGGCTCCGGGCAGAACGGCCGTGCTGGGCTCTGCAGAAGCTGCAGCTCCACGGCTGGGGACAGGGACAGCCCCCAGGAACGTCCCCTGTGCTGGCAGATCCTGTGCCCCAGGGACACCTGGGCACATCAGGGCCGAGCTGGGACCCTCCTGGGAGCCTGAGGAGGCACCACGTCCTTGCAGCCAGCAGAAGGCTTCTCCCAGGCGGCAGAAACCCTTGGGTGACCTTGAGACCAGCATCTTCAAGGCCAAAAGGCCCCTAGAACGGCCTGATCGCACACATAACAGAGGCCTCTGCATTTTGCCCCCAGCTCAGGTTTGCCTTGGCACTTCTCCATTGTCCGGACACCTTTGGATGCTAATGGAGCACAATTCTGGAGCATCACCACCTCTCTTTTTGCAGTAATTCATCACGCACACTATTGAAAATCCATGCCTGGCTTCTCATCTGAATTCCCCAGCTATTCCGGGGGAGCTGAGTAGGCAGCAGAGCCAGACTGACCACGCAGGACAACTCCTCGAGACACCACCCCTGCCTTTTAGGCACGCTGGGCTAAAAGATTAAAATAATTCCTAAATGCAGGATGCTTCCCTTGCTCAGCTCATCCATAATTGCCTGAAAGAGTTTTCCTCTCCTCTGGCCCAGGCAGCAAAGCAGGAACCTCTGACATCCACCCAGCACGTCCCCCATAGGGCTACCCACACCCCCAGGGACCTTCTCTCAGCAACATCCCAGCCCTGAAGTGGGTCATTATTTCCTTCCACCTCTTCCCTCCTCAGCTATAAAACCGGTACTTTGGATGACCTCTGGACCTGGGGCATCGTCTCACCCCTCTCTCCTCTGTTTTTCAATGATTGCTCTTCCGACACCATCACTGCTGAACAGCCCCACACCGGGCTCGCGGGGGGGCTCCCAGCAAGGCTGACCCTGAAACGGAGGGTAATCGACTGTCCCTCCTTCGCCGGCAGCACACCCACTGGCGCCTCGCTCCCCGTTTGATGCCCACCCCTTCAGACAGCGGTCCCCAATATTAAATTCCCTTTGAAGAGCTTGGCAATAGGCCCTTCCCTTCGTGCCTGGGCTCCACTTGTCCCCACAAATCACCCCAAGGACAGGCGTCACCTCTGGTAACAGCCACGCAAACAAGCTGCTGTAGGGCGGTCACCACCAAACCCTGCGAGGTGACAGCGTGGGGCCATCGGCTCTCCCAAACTCCTGTGTTGCAAGGCGAGCGCTGGATACCCTGCATCCCTCCTCCCCGGGGACCACTGGGCACCGCGCTCTCCCACCAGGCCCACCGCGCTCCCTGGGGCTTGTGGATGAGATGCCGGGTAGGTCACAGCAACGCTGAGGTCCACAGGGACCTCCAGGGACGGAGAGGACCTCCCAGGACGGTGGCCCATTGAATACCTCCACGGACAGACGCTCCCCAGCCCCTCTGGGCAGCCTCTGCCAGCATTTGACCAATCTCACAGTACAAAAAAAATAAAAAAATTGTTCTCTTGCATGAGATTTCATCTGAATGCAAGAAGTAGGAGGTGCAGACACGTCACCTGAAGCCACAGCACCAGGGCAGCCACCACCCAGCGGGTACAGGCTCCAGGGCAGCTCCGACCAGGATAAATCCCCTTCCACAGGACTTCTGAAGCCTGGATCCACATCTGATCCCTTGCACGGGCAGCAGGTCCGGCTCTGGGGCTTTGGAGCACTTACGGGAAGGACACGAAGCTCCTGTGCCTGTCCGTCCCCCCTGCATGGGGACTGCAGCCCCCTGCCACCCTCGCTTGCCCCGCTCCCCCTCTCCCAAAGGGGCTGCTGAGCGAGACAGCGGAGAGCAGGTCCCGCACCCGCCGGAGCCCCGGACACCCTGGATGGGCCAAGGAAAGCCCCGGAGGGACACACAGCATCTCGGGCGGCACCACCGCAAGCACAGCAGCCACCAGTGCCACCACCACAGCGTCGCGGGGGGGCTCAGCACCAGCACCCGACAGCAGGCGGCACCCGAGCCAGCACCCGGCAAAAAGCCCAGCCTGCTCCTCACAAAGCGTTAAGCCAGGTCACTCTACAGCTCGAATAAACCCCCCAGATTCCTCCCTCCCTCCCCGCGCATCAAACACCAGCGCTGCCGCCCCAGCCCAGCCCTGCTTCGGGTACTCGAGCATCATCAGATGGCCTTAACCTGCCTAATTTTATTCAGCCCAGTTACACAACCAGATTTAGTGAGGTTCTTCTGGTGACTGCCCATGGAACACATTTAACTCACTCCGCGCCTCTTTGAAAACACAAAAGCTAATTTATTCCACGTCATCTCTGAGTTGCTGCCGAAGGATGCTGCACGGCTGCATTTCGGGGGGGGGTGTATATGCATCTCCTCGTTACTCCCGTACAGATCCTCACCCAGCTCGCATTCATTACGCTGTGCTTCCGTCCTGCCTCACGAAGGCCTCCGCCTGCTGTCTGAAGCTAATTTTTTCCCCTTCGGTCAACCAACTCAAAATTGGTTTTGCGTATTAAAATGAAATTTAATTTCTAGGCCATTACCCCACTGTGGTCTAGCTCCTGCGTCTGCAAAACGAGGAGTAAACAAACAGACCTAGCAATTCATTTCCCCCTCAGACATGAATTCCAGTTATAAACAACAGGAATGACATTCTGCGGAGGCACGGAGCCCCTTTCCTTTCGGGATCCCAGGCCACGTCACGGAGAGCCGGCGAAGCCTCGGGACTCCTGAGGAGCCCCAAGTGCGGGGCTGGCACACACAGACCAGCTAAACCTTTCCTTGCACGGCTGCAGAAAGCATCCCTCGGATCTGCCCTCAGCTTCTCACCGACATAGCAGGCTTCCCGTTATTTCCATGTTGGCTTTTCACGGCTACTGGGTTTTTCTTTTCCCTTTCACAGGCTACTGGGTTTTCCTTTTCCCTCTCACGTAGAGAGTCCAGATACAGAGATATATAAAATACAGTTGTGAGACTCAAGCACTTGCAGCGTCCAACTCTGCAACAGCTGGGGGAAAAAATAACAACACAAAAAAGCCCAACCAAAAGCCAAGCCCCCAAAATCTCCAAACAACAAAACGCTTTTCTATTTAGTCTCTCTACTCTTAAATTTTGAGAGCAAAAAATCCGGCATCATTTTTAACCCATGCGGGTGAGAGCAAGTGTCCCCGTTGATCCACAGGGCGCTCTGGCCGAAGATCGCGTCTGAACCAGATCCCATCCGCGCCCTCTTCCTTCCGAAGTGCGGAAATCCCGCGGGAAATGCCCGAAAGGAAACAAGCCCAGCTGCCGGGGGGAGCGGGCGGCTGCGCGTCACGGGCTGCCGCAGCAGGCTACGAGCTCGCTGCTCCGCATGGACACAGCCCAGCCAGCACAGCCCGGCACGATAAACACGCTTCTCTTCGGGAAACACCCTCCGGACCCCACAAGCCGTTTCCACTTCCATTTAAGAGACTCCCCCGGGCTCAGCCCAGCCCAGAACGTGCCTGGAGCGGCCGAGGCAGCCCAGGAGCTCACAGGCGATGGGGCCAAGCCACGGCACCTGCGGTGCTGCTGCGTCCCCTCCCTGGTCTTGGGCTCTCGCAGCAGCCACTGGTGTGACACAGGGGGACACCGGGACAGCCCACGTCCCGTAGGAACACCCCTGCGCAGAACAAGGGGACATCGCTGGGGGAGAGAAAGCGGGACATCGCTGGGGGTTGGTTGGGGGCAGGGGGGACACAAGAGGGATGACAGCTTGAGACTGTCAGCAAGGAGGACCCAGAGGGGAGCAGGGGAAGGGGCGGCAGAGGGATGTCCCCTGCCCTTCCTGCGCCTGTGGGAACGTCAGGTTTGTTTGTTCGGGGAGGAAGCGGAGCCCCGGCGGTGACGCGGGGACAAGGGAGCTGCACAGACCGGCAGCACCGAGCTGCGAGAGGTCCACACTCACGGGCAGGCACGGCTGACCCCCACCCCAAGACCCTGGGGGGCGGCTGTGACCTGGCACGAGCCTCAAGCCGAGGGGCAGCTGGGCACTCCGAGCTTTTCGTCACCAAGCCCCGTCCCCACACCGGGGTGGTCCCAAGGGGCAGCACCCCACTCCTCTCCCCGCTGTGCTGGCGGCAGCGCCGGGGGGGCTGCCCGAGTCCAGAGCTGGGAGCCTCAGCTGAGCAGGGGCGAGGACGTCCCCATCCCAGCCACGGCTCCCCTGGCACAGGACCCGCTTGGACCCGGGGCCAGGGGCTGCCCAGGCGCGGGGACAGAGCGGAGGCAGCGAGCGGAGGCAGTGATGGAGCCTGGCGCTGCCAGCGAACACAATAAGCGATTTCCTGGGAAAGGCCAGCGTGTCCAGAGGCACAAAAGGAGCTATTCTGCCGCCGGCCCCACTCCCCAGCCTGCTCGGGGCCGGGACAAGGAAGAGGGCGGGAGGGCAGATGCTGAAGCCACCGAGCACTGCACATCTCGCTGACACTGGGAGCCCAGCTCTGCCCCATGTCACCCCCAAGGGTGACACGCCGCAGGCGCGGGGCTCAGCACCGTCCGCCTCTCCGCTCCCAGCCGATGAGGGGCCGCTGGCAGTAAGAGCGACGGCGAGGTTTTCCAGCAGCCGCGGGTAAGAAAACAGGAAGACGGCACAGGATCGAGGGGCGAGACGCTCCCTCCCCAGCGCCGCCCGGGCTGCCAGAGCCGCCCTCGCACGGCACAAGGCAGCTTTCAGCGGCACACAGACGGGCCTTTCTCCCCCACGGTGACCTCCCTGCCCTGGCATTTTGGGGACCCCGGGCTCCGCAGAGCCAGCCACCGCACTGGGAGAGGCAGCTGAGGGAGCCCAGTCATCACTTCCCCGCCGCGTCCTCTCGTTAATCGGGGAGGCTGACGGAGTTGCTCATTTGCAAAAGATGACCGTAAAGCCAGGCACTCATTAAGCTGCAACACGCGCTCATTTTCCAGGGGAAGAACATTAAAAACAAGCCCAGGAAGCAGCACAGGTCCGAGCCCTGGCAATGGGACCAGACCCTCACCCCAAGCCTCCCCGAGGCTGTTCGTCCCCCTCCTGCTCCCCTGGGCACCCTCTGTAGCCGCAAACCCTCCCGAAACACTCTGCCAGCTCGCCCCGAAGAGGGGAGCACCAGCCTAAGCGAGATCTCAGGTGAGCGCGTTGTCAGAAGCAGTAACTCCCTCCAGAGGTACAAAATAATCACGCTGCTCATTAGCTCCATTTAAAGAACCGGCTGCGCAGCCTGCAGAGAAAGCCCTGGTTCCGCCGGCTCCGACGGGACAGCCGAGAGCCACGGTCTCTCCAGCGACCGGCCTCCGAGACGTGGTGACTCCCAGAAGCTGACCTGAGAGATGACAGGCCCAACCCCCTGCACTGCAGAGAGACCAGCGGCACCAACCACAGACCGCAGAGAAACCCCCCCAGAGCCAGAGTCCAGGGGATTCCGGACGGAAACGTGTGTCCCCATCCCCTAGAGGAGATGATCCA
The DNA here is from genome assembly GCF_963924245.1 of Chroicocephalus ridibundus. Taxonomy (NCBI): domain Eukaryota; kingdom Metazoa; phylum Chordata; class Aves; order Charadriiformes; family Laridae; genus Chroicocephalus; species Chroicocephalus ridibundus. The sequence continues at coordinate 464,749 of NC_086292.1, read as the reverse complement.
GGGACAAGACAATCCTGGTGTTAAGGATAAGTCATTTATCAATCTCACGTGGTCTCAAGGATGATCCCACCCTGCTTACAAACATGTGTGTATATATATGTATATGTATGTATATGCAACAAGACACAAATGCTTAGCACATCACCCCCAGCTGTGCCTGTGCCAACGAGGCCACTGGAGCGCAGCCCGCCCGCGAGCGCTCGTCAAGGGAGGGGATTTATCACCCACTGCAGCTTCATTTCTTTTTCTAAAGCAACGTTTACCAAACAGGCCGTGCAGCTCCCGGGACCCTGGCTGTACGCACGCACCACTTTCACCCCACGCCGCAAACGGCTCCGCAGGGCACAGACCTGCCTCTAATCGCTGGCGAGGCAGCCGGCACACCCAGGCTCTGGAGCAATAACACCACCTGCCTGGATCCCTGCGACTGCTCCTCTCCCTGACGTGCGCGCTTCCTCCTCCCATCCCTACCCCACTCGCTGTCTTTTCTCAGTAGCATCCTCAAGGAATACCCCCTCGGGTGCGAGAGCGTTCCAATACCACTGCCCTGGGAGGGGGACTGCCATACCCAGCCTCTCGTTTCCTGGCTCGTTCTATTACTCCCTCGTTAGGGGTTTCGGGTGTGCTCCCAGCAGGGGAATGGCAGCAGTGACAACCCCAGCGCAGAGCCTGTGGCAGCCGCCGAAGCCGGAGAGCTCTGCCTGCAACAGGCAGCTCTGCCACGGCCCTCCCCCGGCACAAACTGCCCTGACGGAGCCGGGGGAGGCAAGGGAGGGCAGGCACCGCTCAGCTTATTACAGGGGTGAAGGAGCAGCTCAAGCCCCGACGCAACCCCGCGCACGCAGGGCGACGGGTTGGTGACAATTCCCGGCTGTGCCGGACGCTGCCAGGCGGTGACCTGGCGGCTCAGCTGATGCCACCCGGAAGCCAGCAACGTCCCAGTGGTCTGGCTGCCAGCTTCGGTCTGGCTGCAGCAGCTCCTCAAGCAAAGCCGGTCTCCTTGAAGCCGCCTTCCAACAACAAAGGCTCCGTCGCGGTTTCAGGGCTCACTCGAGAGCGAGGAGGCCTGGGCGAAAGCCAGGCAGGGCAGGCAGAGCCGGAGCCATTAACACCCTGGCGTGTCAAGACTTGAGGAAATTATGGAGCAACAAGAGCCATTTGCCCTCTCCAGAAACTCCACAGCCCGCTCTGCAGAACGGCCCTTTGCCGCCCCAGCTTCGTTACAACTGTCTTTAGCCGTGCACATTAGCGCAATAAAATATGCGGTTGATATGTTTTTGGAGGCAAGACACACAAACAAGGCGTGCGGACGAGGAAATTCAGCTCTCGCGTGTCGCTCCGGCGCATTTTCTAACAGCTCGACAGATTCTCAGCACGAGCGAAACATGCTCCGCTTCAAGCCCAGCGGTAACATCCCTGAGAACGGGCAACAGCCCGCCGGAGCGATGCCCCCCGAGACGCCGCGGAGGGCTGGGGTGCGCGGGGACCTTCACATGCCCCTTTTCCCCCCCGGGCCCCGCAGGGAGCCCGCCACGCCCGAGGTCGCCCGGCTCGGGAGAACCCGTTACCTTTTAACTCCCATTTAACGAAACTTCACCGGGACCGACGCCGGCCCCGCCGCCGGGACGGGAACCGGGAGCAGCCGCAGGCAGCGGCTCCGCGACGGGCTCCTGGCGGCGGCGGAGGCCCGCACCAGAACCGCGGGGATTTACAATAAAAAACCGGGCTCAGCGGCGGAACGGACGCGACCCGCTCGGCCCGGGGGAAGCGGAGCGGTGCCGGGGGGGTTGGGGGGGGGATGCCGGCGACCGAACCGGCCGGCGGGGAGCGGACATGGCGCGGGAAGGCGACTCCGTCCCCTCTCCGCCGGGCGACAAACCGCGGCTTCCCGGCGGGAGGGGCCCCGGCGAGGAGAACGGGCCGGGAAGGACGCGGGGTGCCCCGCCGACCCCCCCCCCCCCCCCAACCACCGCGGCAGGGGGGGCCGGGGCTGCGTCCCCCCCGGCTCTCCCCGCCGAGCCGGGGCGGGTTCGCAAACGCACTTCGCAACCGGGAGACCCGAGCGGGGAGGGGGGGACCGTGGGGAGCCGCGACCGGGCACCGGCTCCCGGCAAGGTCCGGCGCCCCCCCGCCACTTGCTGCAGCCCCCCGGGAAGGGCCGCGCCGGGGCCCCGCCAGCGGGCTCCGTACCCCCCGCCCCCGCTGCCCGGGCGCCGGCCGGGACCCCCCCGCCCCCGGGGCCGGTACGTACCAGCGGGCTGCGGCAGCCTCCCCGCCGCTGCCCGGGCATCTTGGAGGCGGCGGCGGCGGCGGCGCGGGGGAGACGGCGGCGGCGGCGGGCGGCGGCGCGCGCGGGGCGGGGGGGGCGGCGCCGCGCTGGGTCCCGCCCCCCCCCGCCGCCATCCCCCTGCAGGTGAGGCCAAGGGGTGACACCCCCCTCCCACCGCGGGGGCCGCGGGCTGTCACCCCCCAAACCAGGGGGGACGCAGGGTGTCACCCCCCCCTTCCACCGAAGGGCCCGCGGGGTGCCCCCGCCTCCCACTGGGGGGGACCGCGGGGCGTCGTCCCCCGCCCTTCCACTGGGGGGGACCGCGGGGTGTCCCCTCCTCTGCGGGGCGCCACCACCCCCCTCGGGAGGGGCCGCAGGGGGCCACCAGCACGGTGTGTTCTTAGGTGGCGGAGGCCAATGTACAGGTTGTTACGAGGGCGAGATGCACGTCCTCCTGCCTGCGCCGGGGGCCGGCTCCTTGCCCCCACACCATTCCCCGTGCTGGTTCTGCCGTTGGTGACGGGGCTGAAAAATGGGTTAGATGGGGGGGTTTCACCCCTTGGTTCGGCATGGCGGGGGGTGTCCTGGGGTTCCCGCACAGCAGAAAGGCTGCTGGGTGAGGTTACGTTGTTATTATGAAGTGCACATATACATATATATGTATCCACGGCAATAACATCAAAGGGAAGCAAGGGAGGGGGAATCCAGGAGGGTAATTTATTCCTCGGCAACGTGGATACGTGCTGTACAGGTTATTTATATTTGAAGACTGCCCGGAGTGTTAAATGAGCCGTCTCTTTAAAATAAGCATGAGGGAAAATCTACCCAGGCTCCCGGTGCTCCCTCAGGTGCGATGGGAGAGGTTTCTGCCGCGCTGGAGGAGGGTTTCGGTGCGCAGGGACCCGCAGCCCTTTCGTTTTCTGCCCTCAACACGCTGCGATACCGTCGTCGCTGCACACACGCACACCCACACACACACCCGTGCTGTGCTTTACAGTCAGACACGGAGCACATGGTAGCTGTCACACTGTGACTTTCCAGCAGAACCAGGCAGCTGGAGGTCAACCCCGTGGCCCCGGCCAGCCTTGTTCTCACCGCGCCAAGGAATTACAAACCCTTTTCCCAAGGAGGACCTGACAGCGGCATAGTTAATATGCGCCACTTATTCTGCGTTAAATCCTATCTCTGCTTTTCTGGCAGCAAAAACGCAGCCTGCGCGGTCGGGGCCAAGTCACGTAATCCATGGCTGTCCTGGGACCGGTCCTCACCATTCGCATCTGTGCAGACGGAGCGAGGAGAGAACAAACGGCAGACCAGAGCCTGGCAGGGCCCGATCCTCCTCGGGCAGGACGTTACAGCTGCTTCCCCGCACTCGGTGCTGCCGGGTCCGGGCTGCTGGGGACAGCCCGTGCCGGTGGCAAGGGTGACGCAGCGAGGGCAGGGCACAGATGTGCTGCCCCGAGACACGGCGCATCAGGCCGCGGGAGAAACCAGGCCACCAATGACAGCAGATGGCTGGAGATCGCAGCAAAGCCCCATCGCCAAGGGCTCGGCGGGTGACGGCCTGGCTGCACAGGGCTCGGCACAGTGGCGGCAGGAGGGTGGCACCTTGGCTCGCACCCCCATGCAGAGACACGCAGGGTTCCCCTCGCAGCATGTCGGCCAGCAGCAGTAGCCGGCTACCTAAGGTGACGATGTCGTGCCAGATCCCAGCTCTGGTGACAGCCTCACTGAGAGGGTCGGGGCACGGGGGGCTGGCGTAGCTGCCGGGGTGACACTGGGGGGCTCAGCCCCAGCCTCTTCCTCTGCCCCCCGGGCACTGGCTGCTGCTGGTGCTCCTGCCCGCCGGCCGGAGCAGCGATGGGCGCACAGGGCTGTGGCTCCGGCTGTGGGACAGGCACGATGCTGGCGCCCAAGCAGGCTGGGACCCGCCAGACACCAGCTCAGCGATGGAAGCGTATTTCTTTTAAGTCCCCCAAACAGTTTTCGGGAGAGACCGCCAGCAGACGACAGCCCCGCTCACAGCGTGCTGAGCGCTGAGCTCAGCTGGGCCTCCACAGTAAAGGCGGGAGGTGTCAGAGGTGACCTTGGGCAAATATTTACAACTGCAGTGGCGTTGTGTGTGTGCATGTGTTCAAAACACAGAAGGGATCAGGTTCAAATGGCACTTTAATTGAGCAAGCAGGGCAGCGGGAGGGTAGAGCTCTTTATGCTAATCTGCTAACCACTCCAGATGAGTCACATTCATTAGGGTGGGGAGATCATCTCCCTCTGCCCACGGAGTCGTTTTGGAGTGGCAAGTGCTCCACAGCCCTTCCAGGAGGACCTGTGCATTCGGAATCGGGGCTGTTGGTTTCCGCAGGAGTCCTGCTGCCCCTGCCCAAGGCGGGTGACCGCGTCCGCATCTCACGGGCGGGGAATGGAGACGCTCGGGTTGTACCGCGTGCCTGGGATGCCTGTTGAATAAGTAACACACGGTTATAAAGCTGGATTTCTCCTCCACAATTTGTTCTTACAGTGGAAAGCATAGGGGAGAAAAAAATCCTTTTCAGTTCTGAATGAATCCCTCTTCCTGCTTCTTCTGAAGGGCAGGCAGGCAGCTGTAGAGAGGAGCAGGGATGGATGAATTCCCCTAGAAGAATCTCTTCTCGTTTTCTTTTTATATTTTGATGACTTCATTCTTCTAGCTCTCATTAGCACCTCCTTTATCTCCAGTTCTTCCCCAGAGGCATTCGGTTCTTCCTCCTGCTGCTGCACAGGGAGCGGCGATGGGAAGTGGATGCTTTGCACCACCTCATGTTGAGGCCTGGAATTTCAGAGCCTGAGCCGAACCCCAGCTCTCTCCCACGGTGAGGAAACCAGAGGCCTCACCTGCCCCAGACAAGCTCTTCTGGCATAGCCCACTTATCCACTCGCCCAACACCTCCTCATCCCCTCGCGGTGTCCTGCGCTTCGTTAAGGCTTCACTGTCCAGCATCCCCCGCGCGAGCCCCGGCTGAGCGCCCCCGCAGGGCTCCAGGGCCGATTTCCAAAGAGGAAAAACTGTTCTCTCAAGGGCATGGCACATCCCTGCTCTGCACACAAACCATCCTGAATCTCAGTCCGGCCCAGCTCTTTGAGGAGGGTCAAAGGACAGGATTTTGCACCACCTTTTTTGTGAGCAGTCCCATCCGTCTGCCTCCCCCTTCTCCCAGGAGGGAAATTCTCCGCTGGGTAGGGAGCCAGGGTGTGATGGGCGAGGATGATCTAGCCAGGTTCCAAGCCCTCTTCTGAGCATCTCCATATTTCAGCTGCTTGTTTGCATTCCCCTCATGCCAGAGTCCTGCTTAGTTGCAGGTAAAGCGGTTTTGCTCAAGGCGAACACAAGCATTAGCAAATCCAACCCTCGCCGATGAGGAGCCCTTCTCTCTCTCTCCTCCCGAGGAAGAGGAGGCCTCTGGGAGGAAGGTGAGGCACGGAGGGGAGAGCCCAGCCCGTTCCCACAGGCGGGGAGCAGGAGCAGTCCCCAGCTTTGCCTCTGAGCTGCCGGGGGCAGCGGGGGGGTGGGAGGAGGCGCTGAGATAAGACACCCATTACCTGGGAGCTCACACTGGGGAGGCGAGACACGAAACTGGGAGCTGGAGGGAAGCAGGAAACTCCCCGCAACAACATCTGCGAGAGCTGCTCCCTGTTTTGGAGCTCCTGGGCAGGGGGTGGCGGGTGTCTCCAAACCCTCCCCTTGCCATGACAAGCCCCAGTCCTCCCCGTTCCCAGACTGGGCTGGGCGGGTGCGTTGCACAATGTGCCCCAGCCGGGTCTCCCCTGCCTCGCCAGGGGCACGACGAGCCAAAACCCTGCCTTCCCTGCGCTTGCGGAGGGACCTGAAGCAACACATCCCTGGGGAAAAGACTACAGCTGGATTTTCAAGCTGCAGGGACGGACTCCCCCATATCCCCAGCGAGTCACCCCGGTAGCCAGGACCCTCGCCACCAAACTAAAGCACAAGTTCTCTGGTCCGTATTTCTTGTTTTGTCAAGCCTTCGCTAACCCCGAGAGTCCTGTTGTACAGTAACGGCTCCCCCCACGGCGGCTCCAAGACGAAGCCATTCCTCAGCCAAACAGGTTCAGCTTCACAGAGTTCCCACTCGGGCAGCCTTGCAGGGCGGTGGGGACAGAGAAGGCAGCACCGGTGCCTGCTGTTTTCCCTTCCCTCCCTTCCCAGACCGGTGCCCAACAGCTCCCTCCCTGACCACCCAACCCCACGCCCCCGGCCCTGCAGGGGGTGGGCAACGGGTGACATCCACCCCAGCCACATCCAGGGCTGGAAGCGTCTCTGCTGCCACAGCCGGGGGCACCGGTGCTGCGTGTCCGCAGGATGGATGTGCTGGTTATCCATGTGGGGCACAGAACGGCTTCATGGGACAATTTGCTTTTCCGTGTTCAGGCTGGTTTTTAAGCCTAGAAAATGGCAGAGGGAAAACACACGGGAGCCCCCAGACTCTGCAGTTAGGCGCCCAGGAGGGCAGTCCCTGCTCAGCCCCTCCTGCCTGCGCATCGCAGCCACCTCTCCTCGCCCTCTCCTGACTCCGCAGGGCTCCCTCCGCGCTCCTGGCAGAGGATGGATGGTGCCGAGGGAGGGGGATGGGGGGTTTAGTCAGTGGGGCTCTGCAGGGACCCCTCCTGCGTTTTCGTGAAATGAAAAAATGCCCAGTGGCCGCAGGCGGAGAACACCAGTGTGACAGGGCACGGCCGGTTCGGTGGAGCCTGGAGGACTGGGGGTTTGTCTCTGCAGCCTCTGCAGAGCTGGAAGTGGCCCCGCTCCTGCCCTGACATTCCCCGAGTCGGGATGGAGCCTGGTGAGCGCAGCGTGACCCATCAGCAGATCTACACGTGTAAGCCCTGTCCTGCCAAGCACTTCAGGGGGAGAAGAAGGACCCCCAGTACCTCAGGTCGGGCATGCAGAGGGGTCACGTGCTGCCTCTGCTGTTCCCTAATCGCTTTGGGCCACAGGTCCCAGCTTTCGGATAGCCACGCTGGAGGAACATTCGTTATGCTTGCGGAGCACATGGACGAGTTATCAGCTCCAGGGGAAGCACACACGAAGACATCCGTAGTTTTGCATTCAGCACAGCATTTCACTGGAGCTCAAGAAAAACCTGGTGAGAGCCTTATTGTGGGGAGCAAACATAGAATTGTTGCATGAAAACCCTGACCAAAGAGTACAGGGACCCGGGGAAAAAACTGCCAAGAATCACGGAGTTAAAGAGTACCTTGCCATACATATGCATGAGGGGAATTTGTGGAAGGTGGAAACTTCGCTTCCCGGTATGTACGAGCTGAGCCCTGAGAACGTGCTTTTAAAGGCAGTGGTACAGCAGCCCCCAGTCGGACACCGGCTCCAGGGAGGCAGCAGGAGGAGCTGGGGTGGGAACAGCCCTCTCACTGTCACACAAACCCCCATAAGGGCTCATAGCTGGGGGCACAAGTTGTTCATTCGCTCCATCAGCGTCCTAAAGCACCCGCCATCTAAGAGATGCAACAGTGACTACCAGCTGCAGTGGCAATCGAGGGCTAGTAACTAATCGCATGGGAGATGAGCGGTTCTCAAGCCACGAGCCCCTCTGCGGCTGCCCAAGTGAATGGCTCAAAATGATCAAAATGGATCAAGATGCCCAAACGGATCCCCACTCAGCCTTCAGCGAGGTTCTCCAGTGTGCTGGGACAGGGCTAGAGCCACCCAAGTCACAGCCGGTCCAGCTGATTAACCCTGGTCCCCTCCACACCAGTCCTTCGTAAACCTCTTCCAGTGCACGAGGAGGGCGAGTCGTCCACCCGCGGTGAACCTCGCTGCTCCACCCCACACGCTACGCCAGCACCGGTAGCCTGAGCCGAATCTGTGCCAGCACCCGGACAGGAAAGGTGCCCCAACCCAGCCAGCCTGGCACCCAAGGAGGTTATTTGGATCCCCAAACCGATCAATTCAGTAGGAAATAAAACAAGGGGGAAGTACAAGGGTTATTCCCGAGGTCAAACAGTGCAGGACACGACAGCAGACTCAGTGGAGGGCATGGATGGCGCAGGGAGCAGGTCGGTACTACAGAAAGGTTTCCCCATGGTCGTGGTTTCAGGCTGGTGGAGCTGCCTTACAGCGCGCGAGGGGAACCTTGTCTCCCAAGGCACTGAGGTTTCTAAGGATTTTTACCCAGGTTTCTCTTTCCCCTGACACACACCCAAAGCCGCACACGAGAAGGTCCCGTCAGACACGGGCAGGTCCCAGCGTGGGCACAAAGGGAGAACAAGGTCACGCTGCACCTGCGCTCCCAGCTCCGGGCCGAGCACGGGCTCCGTCACGGGCTCCTGTAGCACGCTGTGCTGTCTTCTAGGACGCTTCAGGGTAACCTCTATGCCTTGCAAAAGAGAAACTGGCTCTCAGCAGCCAAACCAGCCTCCCCTCCTCCCTCCAGCCAGCGCCGGCACCACCAGACCTGCCCTGACCCTCCCGTACCGCGGGAAGTGTTCCCACACGTCCCACGTCACTGGGCACACGCACCAGGAGCAGCCCTTCAAAAATTAACTCGCACCTCTCACTCTCTTCCACCCTCACATACGGACAGGTAACGCACATCCCGCTGCTAGCTTCCTCACCCTGGCGTTAGGATAACTTGGGAATTCACCAAAGCAGAGGCGCGCTCGGTAAGACCTAGCTCAGGCTTACAACCGGAATAAAAGCAACAGACTCATTCCAGAGCACTCAGAACTTAAAATTTCCTCATCATCTGCACCCTAGGGACCCCGAAGACCTCCGATCCTTCCAAAAAGCAAAGAAGCGCTCCCCCAACTTCTATTCCCCGCCCCCCCAGTTTGCAACACTGGCGTAAGTGCTCCTGGAGGGTCCACCTGGGTGCGCCTGCAGCTCTCCGCAAGCGCCTTCTCCTCCCCGTTCACACCTCCCCAGCTGGAAGGCGCGCAGAGGAAATACATGCTAAGCTTGAGGGAATTTAAGGAGAAACAAATCGCAGCAGCTCCTCTCTTGGAGTTCAAAGTAACACCTTTGGGCAGGAGCAAGCAAGCGCGAGGCAGGGAATTGGAGGGCTGGGGCCGAGGTTTGCCAGGGCAGGAGAAAATCCCTGTTTCAGCTGAGGAGCTGCCCGTGTCTGCGTGTGGCGCTCACAGGGCTGTCCTGAGCCTCCTCCCGCCAGCAGAAAATAAGCCGTGTTCCTACCCAGCACCCGCTTTGTTAGGGAGGTAGAGGAGGGAGCAAAAGGCAAGTTGAGGTCATTTACTAAATTAGGCGTTGAAATGAGAGGCTGTTGCAAAAGGCAGCGTGGGCTCAGGAATCGCCGCGGGGCATTGCCATGGGCTGGCTTCCCACGGGCTCTTCCCAAGAGGGCGCACAGGGGTGTGCGTGGGGGAGAGCGGAGCCTGCGCCGCGGTGTGTGTCCGGGGAGGGGGAAGGTGCCGGGAATGCGGGACGCCCCGGGAGGCAGCGAGTCTCGGGAAGAGACACAGCGTGTGTTCCACGTGGCTGAAACCCAGAGGAAAGCCGGACGTGGACCTGAAACGGGAGGTTGGTCCCTCTCCAGCAGGGAAACAGGCCAACGGGTTTTAAAGAGCCCAGGGAGAGCGGCACTGGCGCTCTGATCCCACCGCGGCAAGCCAGTCAGATGAGATTTGGGCAGACGCACAGCAGAAAATAACAAAATGCAAATCAGAGCGAGAAAAGCTCATCTCAAAAATAATGATGTGATACGCTGCTATTCAGCGAGAGGCAAATGGGAGAGGCAGTGATGCTGAAAGAAATAGAAGCACAATAGCGGGGACTGCAGTGAGGTGACAAGGGAAATGACGGATGCAGCTGGGGCCGCGCTCACCCGAGAGCGGGTGAGTGTGTGGGGAGGTGACGGTCCCTCCGACAGCGGCTGTGGGGTGACCGTGCCTGCACAGTTCTAGCAGGGAAGATAATGAGGCTGGAAAGAAGTGAAGGAAGAGCAAGGCAAGAGCACAGGAGCGGCCGGTGTTGCTCCAGAGGGAACGCGTTAACCAGGGAGTTAATCCGTGCAGCCTCACTAAATGGTGCTGGAGCACTTGTCCACGAACTCTTGCGGTACCAAAATGACGTGGTAGCGGTGGAGTGGTGCCACCGCCCTGCAACGAACCCCTCGCTCTGCACCTCTGTGTGCTCCCCTGGCACCCGGGGACGTGTCAGACGGGGAAGAGAAAACCTGATCCGAGCCAACAGAGCGGGGACCCTCCCAGTGACCGTCGCTGCCATGTCCGGCCCCCACGTCCCCATCCAGGCGTGAGCGACACCTCGCCGGGCTCCCGCCGCTCCCCGCCAGCGCCAGGGCTCTCCCGCCTTGGGAAGGAACGCCCGGTCTCACCAGCGCCCGACCCAGCAGGTCCAACTGGGAGCGCCGCCTGCGCTCCTCCCCCTGCGCGGCGCGGTGCGCGGCGAAGGGAGCAGCTATGTGCTGACTGCTTAAATTGAAGTACTGCTCAATCTCAACGGGAAATTAAAGTCTGGAGGAGGGGGCATGTGAAGCTCTGCACGGGCATACACGTACATGGACTCCTCTCCTTCAGTGGAGGCTGGAGCAAGCACCAACGCCAGTGTGACAGTGCGCACTCATCCACTGCTCGGCCCTGTGTGCCATGAGGGCTTTTAAAAGCTCTTTTTTAAATGGCAAATTTGAGTTAATTGAATGCAGGAGGTTTGGAGGAGCTGGGGATCTCACCAGTGGCTGCTTTTCCAGACATCTTGCGATATCAGGGACTTTTCAGATGATGGGGACAAGGCTCTGCCAGGGTACTCTAGAGAGGCCATATTTAAAGGTGAATCAGGTGATATAAGATAATGAGTAAGTTGATAAGAGAAGTGAAATAACTAACAACAACCACACTGCTTATAAAATGGATTTTGTCTGCCTTTCTTTTTAAGCACCACTTCAAGCCCAGTCACTAATGTTCCCAGGTGCACAGTCAGCATGGTGCTGGTGCTGGGAGGGATTAAAGCCAGCTCCGGCCGAGTCCAGGCTCCCTTCCAGGCTCCCTGGGGTCTGTCTCCTAGGGGGAAGCATCCTCTGGAGCAATGCTGAGCATCAGCCTGGTGGTGGGGAAACCCCCCGTCTCCAGGTCCCATGGAGAACAGAGAACCCCGCCTGGCTCTGCTCAGTCTCTCCTCGCGCTGCAGATGGATCTTGTTTCCCTTCCATTTCTGTCTCCCTTCCCTTGCTTTTGTTCCACACCTGCTCCCCCAGCATTTCTCTTGTAGCCAGACAGCTTTGATAATTCACGCTTCATTACTGAGTTTAGGCCAGACGCGGTGAACTCCCTTTCCTGCAGTGTCTCCGCCGGCTTTTGCGGTTGGGTGTTAGGAGCAGAGGTGGGGGCTATGGAGGAGGAGGAGGAGGGTACCGGGAGGAGCAGAGAACACGGAGGATGCCAATGCAGCTGAAATCCCTTCTGGATTGTTACCACACTGTAAGACTCCGTGCATCCTTCTCTGGATCATAGGGCATAAGAAATGCTCGTTCCACAGACACTTCAGGAATACGCTTCAGCGCGCACTTTGCAGAAGCCCGAGGACGCACTAACACCACCGCTGAGCTCGGGGCTGACGTGCTGAACCTGAGCCCTTGCGTCACGCCAGGTGAAAGGGCTGCTGGCACCCCCGGCACGGGGAGGGACCAGGCGGCAGCGCCAGGACCTTGCTGCGGAGCTGGTGGTGGATCCCGCTGCTGCTGCTGCTGCTGCCCGGCCTCCAGCGGGAGCTGGCAAAGCACAGGAGCAGCCGGGACAAGAGCTGAAACTGCGCAGAGAGGCTGAGAAGCGATCACGAGACTCCAAAACCTCAGTCGCTCTCCGGAGCAGAGGTTATGGGCAACTTCAGTCCAGCCCATGAAAGCCTGCGTGGGGAGCCGACACTGACGGGGAGATTCTTTCATCTAATACAGGTCTAACAGGAGAGCGGAGCTGGAAGTTTCACCCAGAAATCCAGATGAGAAATACAACACACAGTGCTCATTATGAGGGCGATTAGCTATTCAAGCAATTTACTGAGGGATGCGGTGGAACCTCCATCACCAGAGATTTGAAAGGCAGACAGATGTCTCTCCTTTCCCAGTTAAACCGGGACCCGGCAGCGCTGGTCTGTGCGATGGAGCACCCAGGCCACGGCGGCCGCCCTCACCCCCCGCCGAGGGCTGCTGGTCCCTTCAGCTCACATGGCAAAACAAAAATATTTTTAACTTGGATGGAGATAAAAGGTAAAAACTTGACATCTAAGAGCTCTGAAGTGTTACTATTGCGGTGGTTTATCTCCCTGTTTTCCTGAGAGGCTCCGGCTAGACTGAACCAACAGCCGGGACGCGAGCCTTGCTGGCCGCAGGCTGCCGGGGGAAGGAGGGTGGTGGTGCGGATTTGGTGGAACAGGGATGTTTCCATCGGCGTTCTCTCACGCCGGTCCCAGGGCTTAGGGAGGTGCTTTGCTGCGCACGAGACCTGCCGTTTGAGAGGTTGGTCTCGCTCTTGTGCAGCTTATTCTTGTCATTGCGCCTCGCAGGGGGAAGGGAAATGTACTCCTTAACAGGCACATCCATTTTAATGGATTCTGCTTCGCTGCCGAGAGTAAACAATCACAAATCATGGTCTACAAGGACCTTTAGAGAACCCTTCTGGTTCTGATATTTTTTTCTCTTTGTGAATGAAAGAGCACTTCTAAATACCCATTAGCCAGCCAAGATTTACCATTTGGGGAGCACGTGGCTTAACAGAGGGAAGGAGAAAAAAAATCTTTATTTTCAATTTACTTTCTTATTGGGAAGCATGCTCCCTAACCGCAGCGCATAACAGCTTCCCACAGCAGGCAGCTACCACGGGTCCAGCCATGCAGGTGATGCAGTAGCTTGGGTGGGCTGGTTCTACTTTACATCCACCTGCACAGGTTTACAGCCTTGAAAAAAAATATTTCCACTAGCCCAGGAAGAAGGAGAGCCTGCTGACAGCGCGGAGGCTGCTTCCCCAGGCAGGATCCCGCAAGCAGAAGGGGGTCGGGGCTCGGCAGGCTTGGCCGCGGGCAGAGCTCAGCACCTTCCCGGGCGTCCCGCAGGGAGGCAGGAGGCTGGGACCTGCCTGGGTGCTCGGGGTGCTGCCGGGTGGGCTGCAGCGGGGCTGTCTGTCGCCTTTGCAGAGCGTTGCCACGTGCTCCCAGGTCGTGCCTGTCCTGACGGGAGCAGCAGCACAACCCAGAGAGGTCCTGAGGGACCGAGAGTGTGCTGGGGCTGAGCCTAAGCACAGGCCTCGGGTAGGAGAGAGAAGGGCAGAGCACCACCCAGGCGGAGGCGGCTGAAGCTGAGCCGAGGAGCACGTGTGCTTCATCCCCGGCATCCATCCCCAGCCTCCTGTGCCACGGTGCGGATGCGACCGTGGTGGGGGCAGAGCACGGGGGTCACCTCCGGTCACCCGTGCAGGCTCTTGCCTTCCCGGCGTTTGGAGCAGGGGCTCTCTCTCCTGCACGCACTAAAGGTGCAAGTCACGGAGACGGCCGCACCAGAAGGGTCGGCACGGGTGTTTGCAGGTCTCAGGCAATCACCGACACGAGCGGCACCGCTGTACGCCACTGTAATGTGGGGCTCCAAACACCACCCCCCTCGACAAGCCGGACCCAAAGACTTGGCATGTCCAAAGCCTGAACGATGCCCAGTCAATCTGGGAATCTAAAGAGGAGCAGAAGCAGAGCCTGGATTTTATTTTTCTTTTCTTCTCTCCCTACAATGGAAAGCAGCGTTTCCTCTGGGAGTACCAGATCTGCTGCCAGCGTCCGCACCGGCACACAGCAGCGGGCGCTGCTCTGCGGGAACCGGGAACCAAAACCTTCTGGCGGCCTAATGGGGTGCAAACCCCCCCAGCGTGGAAGTCGGCAATAACTTCGCACTGCTGCCACGGAGCGCTGAGAGGGCCAGGGCTCGTCTTTCCCACTGACTCACTCCCCTGGCTGCAGACAGCTTTTGAGCCCTTCCAAATTTAGCTAGATTTATGGTGGTTTTTCAAAATCATTCATCAAATAACTTCTGCAGATAATTATGAGTTTGTTGCTCATTTATTAGCAGTAGGCTATAATTACTCACTATCCAGATGATTTGCTACACGGATCATGTGGTGTTGAGTAGGTCAGATGAGTACAAGGCTCACAATTAGGATTTTAAAGTGTGTTTTCCCGGGAAAGTCTGCAATGCATTCTTAAAGCCCGCTGTGCTGTCAGCAGTGTGTTGTTGGGAAAGCAGAGGCAGAGAAGGTGAATTTGGACATAAATCTGCATCAGCCTTTGTAATTTTGCTCGTGTTTTGCCCTGCACCAGCTATAGCAGTGCAGGTGCCGGGGCTTTGTTCTGTGTTTTCCAGGTGTGTGACGCGATGGAGTCCCTGTGCATCGATGGGACGATTCTCCTGTCTCCAGCTGGTGCCTTTTCCAGGGCATTTTGCTGTTTAGTGGCCAGACCCGGCATGTAAATGGCGGTGCGAAAGCACTAAGCAAAAGCTTTTCTCCTGCGAAGTCGCAGCTGACCCTGTGGCAACCCCCCCTTCAGCTGCATTCTTGTCCCTGGCTGTGACCCCCCGCAGGGGTGGCAGCTCCAGCTCCGAGGCCGGAGAGACGCTGGAATGGTTGTGCCATCGGGGCAAGCAGGCGATGCTCCCTGTTTGTATGGGGAGAAGGACGGCACAGTGCTGGTACTGCCCAGGACACGGGGACCAGATCCTTTTGGCAACGGTCGCAAGAGGAACAGTTGCCCTTTGTGGCTTTGTGTTGACACCGTGTTTGCCACGAGGAGCATCTTCTGCTGCGCAGAGGCATAGCGGCAGCAGGAGCTCCAGCCCTCACAGGGAAAACTGAGGCCCTGAGAACTAACAGGGCTTTTAGGAGATCGCAGGCATACGGCAATTAAAGCTCAGCGTCCCCTTCCCTGGCAGCGCTCCCGGCAGGAGCCTTGCTGTCCTTCGTGCCCCGCTGCGATGGCTCGCAGACGGTACCGATGGAGGTGGAAAGCCCAGGCAGCCCCAGGCAGGACATGGGGCGTCAGAGCCATACGGGGACCCCCCTCCCGGTCGTGGGGGTGGGCAATGCCATCGGCTGGTGGCCTCCTGGGAGTCCTCCTGCATGGACTCGGCTGTGCTGGCGGGGCTCCACTGCCCGCTCTGTCCCGGCGCCAGACAGAGCAGGGACTTTCTCATACCCTGCATCGGCAGAATCAAAGGGGATTGTGGGCTGGCTTTGAAGCACCGGCTTATCTTTCTTTTCTGCACCCGGGGGGGGAGTTGGACGTCCCACGTACCCCAGACCAAAGGTTGTTTGAGGGGGAGCAAGGGGGGGAGGGGGGAGCCGGTGGGGTGGATAGCCTGATTCTGTGTGGGGCGAGTTCAACTGAGCTCCGGCACCTCCCAGACCCAGAAACTGGCCTCACCCTGCAGCCCACATGGAGTTTCGCTCCCTGGAGACCATCCCCGTGGCTGACCACAGCCACCCCAGGCACCTCCGATCCCCGGCACAGCCTGGTCCCACTGCAGTGAGCCCTGGGCATCACCCTGCTTCTCAACACCTTGCTCTGGTGGTGTGTGGGGGAGATGTGGGGTTCAGAGAGCCCCCGAGCAGCGCCACACCATAAACAGCCGTGGCTCTGTTTGCCTCCAGCCGAGTGGGGCGTTGGATGTGGCCTCCTGAAGGGCACGTTCACCTCTGTGAAAGAGAGAAGGAAATTAAGAACAAGCCACGTGTCCCAGTGCAGAAGCTGACTTCGGTGTCTGTGTCTCCACCAGGGCTCATCACCCCGCTCTACAGCCCCCTCCTCCCCCCCGGGCAGGGGGTGCTCACCAGGCACTTTTCCCGGAGGCAGCGCACACGACCACGTCGGCTGTGGGCTCTGGGCTGCCACAGCCTCCTCTCGCTTGTGCAGGTGCCCAGCAAGGAGCTGCGGCCCGTTTTGGATGACTTGCCTCGAGCAGTTAAAACGCTTTGGCCAAAATCCTCAACACCTTAAAATTCCAGAGGGCAGCTGTGAAATCCCGAGGAGACCCCGCACACGCAGGAGCTGGGAGCGATGCCGCAAGACCAGCTGCAGGCACCAGGAACCCGTGTGCTCAGAGCCATTAGCTTAGCCACCCAAAAATGGAGACCAGAAGGGAAGACCGCTTCCCACAGCGCCTGGGTGAGGTCCCCGAAGGCAGCTCCTCTGCCTGTTGGATAACCGGGAATGCTGCCACTCCTCGCTCCTGCGATCCCATCGTACCCGTGTGTCACCAGCGCACTGACTGCACAGGGTGGAAGGTGTCTATTTTGTTGGGTACTTTTCAAAAACATAGTGAAGAAGAGCTGATGCTAAGAGCTCACTGTAGTTCCCTGTGCCCCGAAATATGTGGGAAGGTGGTATCCTTCCCCCGTGGTGCCTGAGCAGGCAGCCGCCTGGGAGACGCTTGTCCTGGTTCTCTCCTGCCGGGGCACGAGGATGCTGGCTGCGGGGCCAGGTCCTCCTGCCTCCCAGCAGATACAAAAGCCCCCTGCACCTCCCCGGCAGGAGAGGAGCCCGTGTGTCCAGGGCAGCACCGCCGGCCCCGCTCTGTCCCAGTGCCACCTGCGGGAGTTTTATTACCAACTTAAAAGTGAGCAAAGCTAGAAGCTAGACCGACACCAAAGGCGCTTGAACACCCCACCCATAAGATGCTTTGGGCTCCTCTAGGGTGAAATATGAGCGCCAGTCATTAATAGTTATCTGCTCTTTCCATGCCAATTCTGCGCAGCCCCCGGGCTGCCGGCAGGCTGCAGGCGTCTCCCCGCTGCAGCCCAGCCCCGCTCCCTCGGGCAGCGCCGGCGGCAGGGGCTCGCAGCCCAGCATGCAGCGCCGGCAGCAGCGGGCATCCCGGGCACGGCTCCGCACGGCGTGGAGGGGCTCACAGGGACACCCCCTCCCTCAGGAGAGCCTTAGCCTTGGCCTTGACATTAGCGTCAGCCTTGGCCCTCGCCCTCGCCCTCGCCCTCGCCCTACCCTTGGGGCAGCTCCACCCGGGGGCCACCTCTGTGCCCAGCGAGGCAAAGGGGGTCCGTGCCTTTCTGCAGGGAAGGACCACCAGCCCCCCAGCGCGGGGTCCGTGGCTTCACATGGGCACGGGGAGACTCAGTGTGGCAAAGACACTGCATTCAGCCTTTCTTTTTCTTTTATTTTTTTTGATACATCTTCCATATTTTACTGAGCGTCCCCATTTCCGAGTGGCTGCTGCCTTGGAGGGCAAAACACTCTCCTGGCCACGTTTCACGGGGTTGGGGCATCTTGCTCTCAGTTTTTCACCCAGATTTCTGGATTTAGACACAAACCAACAGCCTGCGGAGGACAGGACCCACACACTTGCACCTCCCCCAGGTGCCTGGGCCTGGGTGGCAGTTCCCAAAATGAGCAACCACAAGTTTTCACTCCTTATTTCCAGTGCTCAAACAAGGCGTCCCGCGGCAGAGAGTGCTGGGAGCGACGGGAACCTCCTGCCGTGGGACCAGACACTAGAGGGCAACGCGCTCACGCAGGCTATTAAGGGACAGACCACGAGTGCTAATGAACTTGCCCGTGTGAGCGCCGTCGGACCCGCACGCCTGTGCTCAGCGCCGGCCGCTGCTCTGCCGGGACTCACGGCTGCGACGTGAGACCGTCGGGTCTGTCCCCGCACCCATGCCCCAAGACGCAAAAGGCTCCAGACCGATGTTCTGCAAGTTTTGCAGAAAGGTTTGCGGTTGCCTTTTAATCAAAACACATTTTTAGGCCATTGTAGTCCTGCAAGGGAATGAGAAAGGGGCATAAAATGAGCCCACTCACAAATTGAAGAGCTGCCAGCGCTCACCCTGCATCCCTCATACCGCCTGTGCCTGAAAACCATTGGAAGGGAAAGGCACGAGCAGGGACATGGCTGATGCCTTCACGCTAACTCATGCCTGCCAGGAGGGCAAAGACCCCGCCAGCTTAAACATCGCACGCTGACAACAGGGTCACAGCTGCCCTCGGCCTGCGGCGGCTGCCTTCTGCAGAGCACTGCGGTCGGCAGATCTCACTCTGGTTGAATCCATCGCTAACCACAAACCATCACATCAGTCAGAGCTAACACCAGTAAAAAGAGAAAACGTTTACCCGTCTCAGCAAACAGCTGGGGAGAAGAGAGTGTGGAAGAGCGAGGAGGAATGCCGGGTCTCCCAGCTGGGGCCACGCCGGGTCTCGGTGGAGTCCTGGCCGTGTCCCGCTGTCCCCTCCTGCCGGCGGCCGTCAGCCCCCCAGCGCCGAAACAGAGATGCCTGGGCTGACAACTCCGTCGAGGAGAGGAACCTGTCAAGAAGTGAAGCAGGAGGATTGCCAGCTTGATTGGTCGCCTCGGGGAATCTTCCATTAGCGGCTTTAAAAGACACGTGTCGTTTATTCTTTCCCTGTCTCTCTATTTTTCTCGCTGCTCTTTTGGAAAGAACTGAAGCCTTCCTGGGCTGAAATTCCTGCAAAGATCCGCTTCCCGCTCCTCGGCTTTAAAGCTTATCTGTCTGTACAAATTCCTCCCTGCATTACACATAGAGCCTAACCTAATTTTTTTAGAATCGTATTTATGGTTTCTTAATTAGGGGAAGAGTCGTTGCAGAGAAGAAGAAAAAACAGATCCGGATCAGGGAAAGTTGGTGTCCTGGGGGTGTGCATGCGGGTGGATTCATTAGACACGAATGCCCGGAGTGAAACACTCTCAGAAATGCTTTGTACCGTGGACTCGGGGGAGTCCGCCCCCTCCGAACGGGTACGCAGCCATAAAGAAAGTACCATCACCGTTCGGGCTCTGCAAATTGCAGGATTTTCGGTTTGAAAAGTTAATTTGAGGAGCTTTTTGTCTGCAGCTCTGGCACGCAGCCCGCGTCCCCAGAGCAGCCCAGCCAGCACTAATCCTGGGCGATCAGGTGCCTGCGTGCGGAGAAACGCCAAGCGCTTTTCACGCTCTCTGCCCGGACTGGGATTTAAGAAAAAAAAGATGCAATACTGAGAGTAAAACCTCACTAAATCCCCGCTACGTGCGGAGAGCTGACAGCCCCCAGAGCCACCGCTGCTCCGCCGGGGCGACGGGGAGCGCGCTTATCCTCTCGGGCCACTTTTGGGCCTGGGGTCTGCTGGACTGGTGGTCCATGGCTGCCTGAAATTGCTCCTGACTGCCAGTCCCCAAAACCCCTGGGGCCTGGGAACTGATTTCACCCCCTGCTAACGCAGTCGCTGCTTCCGTGCTTTTCCTCCACCAACTGCCTTCCCTTCACGTTGTGCGTGTGCCTCAGGTTAACTGGCCTTTCTGTAACTAAATGAATATTTATTTTTATTTCTTGCCCTCATGCAAACTCTTTTAGGTTTGCAGTATGGGAGAGATTAAATAATAATACTTCTTGGCCTTCTTGGCACCGGGCATCACTTTGTAAAGCTGTGCTGGGTCTTCCCTCCCTCCCAGGGCTCAGTTAAAGCTCTCAGAAATGCCGACGTGGCATGTAACGTGGAAGGTGTTAGCAGGGTTATATCCCCCAGTCCATGACCTTTCTGCTGAAGAAGGGGCCCTTCTCTGCAAAAGATTCAAATAGTGAATCTGTCTTCTTAAAGAACAGTGTGCCCTCGGAGGGTTATCGGGGATAACCGCACTGCTTCCCCCCAGCTCCCTCAGTAGTGAGTGCTTTCCAGGCTTTCCTTCCCAGGGAAGAGCGTGTCCTTGGAGCAGGCAGGTCGGTTGGCATCAGACAAACCCAATGTGCTCTTTACCCTTAACATTCCAGCAGATGCAGGGGCTCAGGGGTAGATGAGACATGAAGAAACCGGTACAAGAGGGTCCCACCCTGAGTGTTCCGGTCCCTCTGGCCGCAGATGCAAGAACACAGAATATATTCCCTGTATTTTTCATCACAGGCAAAATCCTATGCAAAGGGAGCTGAGTGACTCCATCTGGTGCCATCTCACTGCTTTCTGTCCCGCTGCTCTTCCCATGCCGGGAAGTGGTGGCATTCCCGCTGTCCCACGCCACAGCAGAGAAGGGGAGCTCGAGGAGCCTGGAGCAGAAGTGGGAGCAGGATTCAGGCATGCCACATCCCCCACGTGCCCGCTTTAGCCACAAGACTGGCCCTCGCCATTGGTTAAAGCACATCGGGGCTGGACACGCTGATCCTGCTCGAAGTGCGGGGGGCAGCCGTGCGAACACGACGGGTGCCGCGGGGAGAGGGTGAACCACAGCGGGGCACACGCAGCAAACGCCTCGTCTGTCTGGTGGCAGGAGGTCTGGATGCTCCTTGGTGACTTTTAGCAAATCGTGTCTCTTCCCAACACTTCAATTCCCCTGCTGTAAATCAACGATAATAACGTTTACGTTCCTTGTAAAACTCCTCATCCATGGAGACGAAAGTGTGAGGCAGCAGCATTTCTCCAGCCCCTGTTAATGGCTGGAGATATTTCTCCTTTAGCACCCACGTCAGCTCCTACTCTCTTGGCTTCGATTCCCAAATGACACCTTACAAGCATTAACTCCAGCCCTTGTCTACTTCTCTTTTACACACATGGGCCCGAGAACATTGCCAGTGGGACAACTTTTTCCCCCTGGATATCTTTCCATGAGGCATGAAAGGTTTGTGCGCGGCTGGCTGCAGCTGCAGCCCCCTCACGTGGGGCTGCTGCATTCCCAGCTCAGACCCTGCGGAAGCCTGAGCCCGTCCGCGAGGTGCTGAGCGCTCCGTGGAACTGTGCTCTACCACGTCGCTGCCCAGGTCTGCCAGGTGAACCTGCCACGCTGCTGGCGGCTGGCCGCCGCGCGCCGTCGGGAGGCTCTGGCGGGGCTGTGTGCGCAGCACGGCACATTTCTTAGTGCTTACGGTCATCCCAGGTGTGGGAGCCAAGAGGGCTTTCAGGATGCGGCGCGACCAGCGCTGCCGTTTGGAAAAAGCACGTTGGCGGTGGGATTGGCTGAATTGGACATAAATTTTCACTAGTTCTCAGCTGGCGTGTTTGGTTAAGCCATGTGTTTGCTCCCTGCAGTCGCGTGAGGGGTACGTGCTCACTCAGGATGCTGTGCTCAGCGCGCTGAAAGGGCCCTGCTGTGAGAGGCAGGAGAGGTGACGGTCCCACCGCCCTGGCCCTGCTGGCATTTGGGGTACGTCCCCCTGGGTTTGCAGAGCCGGGTCCCGAGCCCCCCGCCAGGGCCAGGCGCTCGCTCCGTGCGGGTGTGCGCAGTGGAGAGGGGCTGGGGGCTCCCGATGCGCTGCAGCCAGCGGGCCAGCGTGGATCCGGGGGAATAAAGGGAAGGGGAGGCAGAGGAGGCTGAGCGTGCTGAAGAATAGTGCAGAGGCATAACAAGCCAGCAAGCCTGCCCCACCAGATGGGTGTTTAGCATTGACCTGTTCTACTTCATATCCCTTTTAAGTGCCTCTGCTTAGGGCTCCCCATCACTTTCCTGCACTCTACAACCAGACAGCCTGGGACAGGAGCTACCCACGCAGTGTCCGGCCGGGAGGGCAAGGGGCCACGCTCTCCTCTGCCCCTTCTCTGCTCCCGTCCTGGCCCCAGCCCTCTCCATCCCCCCGCCACGGCCCAGGGCGGTGCCGCTGCTGCGAGACCAGCTCCTCCTGCCTCCCGCACAGCCCCTGCGCCCCCCGCCTCTGGGGCTCGACGCTTCTCCCTGTCGCTGAAGAAGTGACAGTTTGAAAAAAGATCAAACCTGTCTGCAGAAAACGGTTGGTTTCAACCCATTTTGGGGGAAAAAGTGATAAAAAGTTATAAACGGCTCCCAATGAATGTGGAATTTGTCAGGTAAAATGTAAGTGGTTCAGGCTGAGTTCTCCCAGCCATCAGTGATGGTGAGGTTGCAAGACTTTTCACCCTGCTTTGGGAGAGAAAATTCTTTTCCGGAAGGTTTTTGGGGAGGAGGAAAACCGTCGCCACTCAGCGCCGCCCCCAGTGTCCTGCGAGCCCCTGCTCCCCCGCGCTCCGCTGGTGCAGGCACCGCGGGAGCCCCCCGGGAGCAGCGCTGCCGTCCCGGACTGCATTAGCACGACATGAGTGACAGATCCGAGACAGAGCTTGTCAGCTCCAGGTGCTGGGAATCTAAATATACGGAGATCATAATCGTTGAAAGCTGTGGTTAGAAGAGGCTTTCAACACTTCTGCTTGAAATTGGCTAACGGGGCTACAAAACCCCTTTGTCTCTCTGGCAGGTTACCTGCCGTCCCTGCTCTGATTCGTGTCGCAGCAGACACCCGGCAGCTGCCGCTCCCGCTCCCCTGCCTGGGACCACAGGCCACGCCGCAAACGTGATGGAGGAGGAAGAGCTCGAGACAGGTCCCGGCACACAGTCTCTGGGGCACATCCCACCTTTTATCCCCCCCCACACACCGTGCTTAGGCACATGCCGAGGACACCGATGGAGGTGGTAAAAGGACTCTGGACCTGGCAGCCGTGCGGTGTCTGGTGCTAAACAGACTGTCCTTGGTGCGTGGGACCAAGAGCTCACGTGTCCTGGGAGCTCACGGGGCTGCCAGCCGGAGGGAAAGGGCACAGGAGGAGCAGGGACGGGATCAGGTCAAGGGAGGGGGGCCGGACCAGTGCAGCCCTGAGCCCCTTGGTGCCAGAGGAAAGACCCTCGCTGCCTTCTGCGGGCTCTGAATTAGCCCTGCACACGGGTCTGTTCCTGCCCAGGGTGACCGTGGATGCTGAGCTCTTGCTGCAGGACCGGGGGGGCAGAGGGAGCACAGAAGAGATGGCACACGGAGTGATGGAAACTGGGTTCCTCTGACACCTTTGGGAAGCAGTTCCCAGGCGCAGGGTTCAGGGGCTTGTCCCCTCTACAGGAGAGGAGAAACAACATTTCTACCTCAGGCGAAGCTTTTCCCCTGAGCAGCTCTGCCGGGGCAGCGCAGGATGGGGATGCGCTTCCTTCTGCACGCGCGGGGCCAGCGCTCTGCTCTCTGCTCTGCGGTGGGAGAGCGACCCTGCCGCTCCCACAGCCGCTGTCCTGAAATATGTTCTTAATGAGGTCCCTGTAAGGCCAGGAGAGGACAGGGTGAAAAACCGAGCCACCAGAGCAGGAAAAGCCAAACACACCCAGCCCTCAACCTTTTCACTTCAGATTACAGTCACGGTGCCCTCGAGGGTCAGGCACCCCAGCTCAGCCGGCCGCCGCTGCGTTGGTTGCGGGTTTGGCCGGGCATCGCTCAGGAAAGACTCCAGCTGCACACGTGCGCGGCTCCACCAGCGCGATGGCCCCAGCAGTCCCGCAGGGACCAGCGTTGGGGTCATTTTCTGGGACTGTGTCATTCCAGTGCTTTCCAACGGTGCACAGCTCTGAGGGACACCAGATCCAAATAAAACTTGATTTCTTATCATAGACTCATTGAATGATTTGGGCTGGAAGGGACCTTAAAGCCCACCCAGTGGCACCCCCTGCCCTGGGCAGGGACACCTCCCACCAGCCCAGGTTGCTCCAAGCCCCGTCCAACCTGGCCTCGAACCCCTCCAGGGATGGGGCAGCCACAGCTTCTCTGGGCAACCTGGGCCAGTGTTTCTTGAGCCCTTTCCCTCCCACACCAGCAATCAGACCTCATGGAGGTGAAGAGAGCATAGGGGACAGTTGGGTGGTGGTCCCTGAGGCACATGAGCTGTTTGCTGCATCTGCGTCCTGTTCTCCCCTGTTAGCAGACCCCCTTCCTGGGATGCCCTGGCTGCCGGGCGACAGCGGGTCCCCCTTGGGCTGGTGGGTCACCCAGGCTACCACCAGAGATGCTGATGACCACGGGGAAGAGAGCACAGTGGTCACGGCATTGCTGGCTGCCCGGGGCTGCTGACACTGCCTGGGTGACACGCTGCGGCAGCAAACCCAGCGACGGCCGGGGCAGTCGGGTGGGCTCTGGGGGGCCTCCCCTTGCCCCAGCTCTGCCGGGCTCGGCAGGCATCGCTCCAGGAGAGCAGAGGACCTGCTGCCGCTGAGCTACCCGGGGCCTCGCTACCGACAGGCGGGTTTAGGGATGAAGTCTGGGACGTAACAGTGCTGGCAGTGGCCCTGGCAAGCAGCTTTGTTTAAATTACCCCCCTGTGCAGGTGGTTTCGGGAGGCATCCCGTTATCGGAGACAAGGGGGATTCAGGCCATACGGTTCACCCAGCTCTGGCCTGGAGCAGCCCCTCCTGCCAGCCAGGCTGGGGTTTTTCCCTCCTTGTAAATATTCGCGGGCTTTTGCTGCCCCTGCCCCTGGCTCTTCCTGGCTCTAGGGCAGGGACTGCCAGGCTGGGTGCTGCCACCTTCCCGCCCGGATGCTGAGTGGGGCAGGGGACAGGCAGCCCCCAGCCCCCAGAGCCCGCTGTCTGCGCACCGGCGTTGAGACCACCTGGGGAACAGCGGGCAGCAAACCTCAGCGCTGGAAATCTGGGCTGCAGCGCTGTCAGGAAGCTTCCTGCAGAGCATGTCGCAATGGCAGAGAGGGTGGGTGTTGCGGGAGAAGGCTCCACAGACCCCCTGCGGCAGAGCAGAGCCCCCCGAGCTGCAGGGCCTGTCGGGAGAGAGGGGCCAGGCCCCCCTCCTTGCCCCGAGACGTGACTCTCTGTGGTCGGGATCAGGCTACCGAGCCGTCATTGACGGTCGTGGAAGGAAACCTGGGCCAGCGCTGTTGCAACATGCCCTTGAGCTGTGGGTGGGAACGGGGAGTCTTTCACAGATTCCTTGCACTTCCCAAGCTAACGTTGGCCCGGGCTCCCACTCCCCTTCCCTGGCTCAGGTTGCCCATGTTTAGCACCCGCGTGCTCGCTCGTTAGTGCCCAGAGAGCAATTAGGTTTCCCACACTCCTGGGTGGGGATGTGAGGCAGTGCCCAAGCTTTAATGAGAACCCGGAGTACCAAAGCAGGCGCTGGTACTGCTAACGAGCGTCTGCCAGGCGGGCTCTGCCAGTCCTGGCATGTTCTGCGCGTGGCGTGAGCATCAGAGACCTCCGTGCTCCTTGGTCCACATTACCTGCTCCAGGGCACGAGGAAAATACCCGAGCAGACTTGTTTCAGCTCACGCTGTCGTGACGCACTGGAGGGAAAACCTAAGATGGGCCGCGGAGCGGTGACTGCCGCAGGCACAGCCTCACACCGTGCTGGGAACAGCGTGCACGCAGTGATGCTAACTGGTAACCCCGGGCAAGGGGTCCTCCAGCAACCACCAGTGCCTTCCATCCTCCCACACTGTGTGGACCACCCTGCAGGGACCAGCGGGCAACCGACTGTGGAGTAAGGTGTCCCCTCGCCATGTGGCAGGGCACAAATGCATCCATCCCAGCAGCGAGGGCACGACCAGCCATGCCAGAAGAGGGTCCCCGTGTTACCGCTACTCCTGGCTGACCGTGGGGTTTCTCACACCCTTGCCAGTGCTGTGACACCGCCGCCGGTGCAGCCTGGTGAGACACAACCCTGTTTGACCACCACGGTCTGCAAGGGCTGCTGCGCGTTGGGGAAGAGGGATTCCTGAAGGCAATGCCTCCGGATTTTGGAGAGCAAGCCATGGACCCGTCTGTGCCGCGCAGAGACCTGGAGGAGGGGTGAAGGCAGGAGGCCCCCAGCACGGCTGCGTGCCCCCGCGTGGCTCCGCCGGGGGTCAGGCAGCCCCAGCACGCAGCTGTGGCACGTCGGAATCTGGATTCAGCTCCTGCTGAAGCCCTTTCATCCCCGTGCATGCCTAATTCCAGGCTGTTTGTATCTGTAGACAGCGAGTGAGTTGGGTTTTTAATGAATGTGAAATTCTGGCTCTTGCTGCAGAGCTTTGCCAGGGACCGTGTTGTTTCATGTATCTAGGTCAAGCTCATGCCTTCTTTTGTAGCGTATTTCAGGGAGCTTCAAGCACTGCCCTTCCCTGCCACCCAGCCATGCTTCGGGTCCTGTCATCTCCCTCCAGGATGATTCATTGGGCCAAAGCTGTCTGTGGAGCATCTCCTTCCCAAACAGGGGCTCCTCTTCGTTCCCGCAATGGGAATTTTGCCCAGCACACCGAAGCTCCAACCTTGGGCCAAAGGCAAAAGCCAATCAGCAGAGAGGCCAAAGGCGTCCGGGAATGCCCGGTGTGTGGGGCTCTGCCGCGGCCGGGCCACTCTGCCCCAACGGCACGATGCTATTGAGGAACCAACACGTCCCAGTCCACCCCCGGCCTCTTCGGCAGACTTGAACTTCTTGCTCGTAGCAAGGAGGAGACCCACCGCCTTCCCGCCCCACCGCTGGCTGTTCGGGCACGGCCCTGCTCCTTTGCTCGAGGTGGGGGAGGCCCAGCACGGGCCGCGGGGGACCCTCTGCCAGCACAGCTCCCTGGCTGCAGCGACGGGAGGTCCGGAGCGCCACAACCTCCCTCATCGCGGGTTGTTATGGGGGAGCTAAAGATAGAGCGGCGAGCCGGCTTTCATTTTGCACAGAGAAATTAAAAGAAAAAATGTTGGGTTTTACTTTCATGGAAAAGCATTTCCAAATGTTCTTGCCTCTGTGTCAAAAAAAACTATAAATAACAATTGGTCTTCAAAAGAAGGGTTTGCGCACCAGGAGAGATGTGTGGGGCAGGCTCGAGCCCTGTGTGGGGCAGAGGCCTTGGCCCGGCCATGTTGAGGTTAGTGCCCATGAGCCGCTCTCCCAGCACTGTCAGAACTGGGTATTTCTGCAGGGTATTTCTTGTCGAAACCTCTGCAAAGCAAGGTAAAAATGATGCCGGGACCTCATGCACCGCAGAGATGGAGGCAGGCAGAGGAGGGTGCTACGGTGCCAGCCCCCGGGGCTGCCCCTGGAGACATCTAGAATGGCAGAGACAGTTGTGATTCAAAGTCACGGTACTGATATGCGGCTTGGGAATGGCGATGATCACATTGCATATTTTCTTCTGTTTTCTTAGAAATCCCTCAATCCACGCACGCCACGTCTGTAGCTAGCAGCTTTTATTGGACGAAGCAGCGGGGATGGGGGGGAAAAACCCCTCCCAGGTAGATCTACCCTGCTTTCCCAGCTTGCTAGCTAATCTCCTGCAGAAGGTGTGAAAATATTTGTAAAAGCTGGTTTTCCCACTTCAGAAAGCCATCATAGCTTGTCATGTGGGGCAATCGCAGCCGCTCAGCTCCTCAGCCATTTGTCACACACATTGCCCACTTGGTCGCACCTTCTTCGTGTGAGAAAACCCCCAAGGAAAGCTCTGCAGCCACGTGAAATCCCGCTGGTTTGCCTCTAGCTGCTGCTGAAGTCTGAGGCAGAATTGCGGCGCAGAGACCGTGTCACGCGATGGCCTGGGACCCCGCAATGCCGGTAGCACAAGGGCCACCATCACAGCAAGTGCCCATCACCAAAAGTGCTGATGTAGCAAGGCGCTCGCTGAATAATTGAGAATAATGAAGAAATTTCTCAAAATCAAAGCCTCTTCGCTGACAATCTGCAAACAGAATTGCTGCCTGAATTCATCAAATGAATCACCGGCCCAGACGAGCTTGCTCAAAGCTAATCCTCTTACTGAACCAGAATCAAAACCAGCTCAGAGAAACTTCCCTCTTTCAAAGGCTGGCGAGAAGATGCCACAGATGCCTCCTGCTTGCGAGGTTAACTCTCCACGGCACACTCATATGCCTGTCTCAGCTGTTCATTGCCACCCGGACCGAAAGCATCCTTTCTGCTCCCACGGATCCCCGGCCTCTGCCTGGAGCTCGTTCTCACAAACACGACTGCTTTGCCGTGCAGCTGGATCTCACGTGGACCCATCCTCTGACACCCTTTGGATGTCGGTGCTTCTCTGAAACGTCTGACATATTCCGCCCTCTAGGAATGTCTCAGCTGAAGTGACAACGGTGCTGCGACGAGCAGATCCATTACAGCGTGGGGAGACAGTTCAGGGCTCACGTGTCGGGTTGGGAAATGATGGGCAGGCTGGTCTGACACCTCTGCGGGATTCCTCCGGCTTCGGAGTTGCGTAAGCCCTGAAAGTGATGCTTTGGCCAACCGAGCTGAAACGTGCAGGGGAATCACGGGTAGCCGGGCACGCAAAGGGAAATACCATAGGAGGGATAGAATCACAGGATAGAATTGCAGAATCCTTTAGGTTGGAAAAGACCTTTAAAATCATCAAGCCCAACCATTAATTAAACACTGCCAAACCACCACTAAACCACGTCCCTCAACACCAGGTCTACCCGTCTTTTAAATACCTCCAGGGATGGCGATGCCACCACTTCCCTGGGCAGCCTCTTCCAATGCTTGACAACCCTTTCCATGAAGAAATTTTCCCTAATGTCCAATTTAAACCTGCCCTGAGGTAGACAGAAGTAGGTAGCTGTGGCTCACTGGTCGCACTGGGTTCTCCTGAGGATGGGTGACAGCAGGTGGGGAGCTGCAAGAAGAGGACTAAGGCTGTGCATTTCCAAGGTGACATTAATTTTGGCAGCTGACATCACTGGTTTGCTAGCCCAGGGTGTCACGAACAGGAAAGGACCCTGGATTGTCTCAGCTGGGAGTATGCCTGGGCGAGGAGGAGATCGTGAGCTGGGACCAGTGGCATGTGGTGGCCACCGATGTGCTGCTTCAGTACAAACAAAACCAGCCTCTGTCTCCAAGCTGTTTTGGGGGGGGGGTGCAGACCCCATCCATGGGGCAAATCCATGGCAGATCCGGTGGGGAGAGGACTCGGGTGACAAAGCCCTCCCAAGCAGCAGCTGGAGAGTCTGTGTCCGCGGCCAGGCCTGCGGATGGGCAGGGGCTGGGGCTGCTCCAGTTGCCTTCTCGCTCCGCTGGCCCCCGGCACTGAGGGGTTTGCTCTTTAATGAGGAGAATTCGTTAAAGCATTAGTGGGTTCAGCAGCTAATTGCTGGGGAGAGTGCAATCAATTAGGGGAGGCCCTTTCATCCTTGGATAGTGGAGCGGCACTTTGGAACCTCCCATCAGGAATGTGCATGGGTAACAGACGTGGACTTCAGATGGGAGAGGATCTGTGCCCAGCGCCGAGAACAGGGACACAAGGGAGAAGGTGGAGGTGCCCGTTTTCCACCCTGGTCTCAGCGTGGCCAGCAGGACATCGGGCTCTGCTGCAGGCACCACTGAGAGCGTCAGGGATGGACGTTTGAAGGTCTCTGTAGCGATGGAAAGGTGAGTCTTAGGTTTGGTGCTTCTCTGGACTTTCCTCGGTCACTTTGGGATGATTTGGGCCCCACGAGCACTTGCGGCTAAGGGAACCTGTTGAAGGCCTGGCAGAGCCCAGGCAGGTGTTACCTGGGCTGTCCTTCGGACAATGCAGACGGGGCTCCAGCAGGTCAGGGAAGAACAACTTCTGCTTTCCAGCAGCTGTGCTGAGCTGTCTCTGCCGCACGGTGCCCCTCACTTCCACAGTCCTATTTTTACTTCTCCCAGCCTGCGCCAGCACCAGATGTGTCTGTCCGAGTCCCGGCTCAGATCAGCCCTGCTGTTCCTCTTGGTTCCTGTTTGCCGACTTCTGTATTTCAGTCTACAGCAAACGCTGCTATTCCTACCCTGGATCTCCACCTTGCTCTGGCGATGGACCTTCTTTCCACTCTTGAGCAGTCCCTGCTGCTCCCATCCCCTGTACTCAAGTCAGCTTTTATTTAGAAGACATCCCTGAAAGTGGATGCCAGGCGGCCTGGGACTGGGATGAGCTGCTGTGCTCTCCCGTGTCAACGAGCTCTCGGGATGCAGCATGACATGGGTTATTGACATGACAGAGCCGGTCAATGGAGCTGCCACACAAGTGCACAGCTTTATAAGTAGAAAAGCCTCAGGGGAATTGGGAAAAGAGAAAAAAAAAAAGAACATGCATACAAAATAATTCTGTAATGTTCACATCTCCCTCCAGCCCCGAAGTCTCCAAGCAGCTCTGAACTAATAGCTTGATATTTTTCATCCTACAGTTGAAGCAGTTTGGAGTCAAAGCATCGTCAAAAATGTGTCTGAAGTAATAATGTGTGTCCAGCTCATCGTCTCCTCCTCTGTCAGTCGGTTACAAAACACTTTCTGTTCCGGCCACTTGCTCCGCTCTGATGGATGCTGACTGTGAGACGCGGACGTGGGGAGCGGGACTTTGCAGGCTGTCCCTGCCTGTGGGGACGCCGCTTTGACGCGCAGCAGAGCCTCGTCACATGCCCAGCCCCGACCCCGGCTCATGGCCGTGGCAGTGCCAGGGTACGTGCTTCAGTGGGACCCTACAGCACCGACCGAGGCTGATGCTGATGCTGCTCAACCGTGCACGACAGGCGCGGGTTGTGGGTTTGGGGAGAGGCAGGAGCAGGTACCAAACCCCTCTGCTAGGCACCTGCTCTCCTGAAGTCCCTGCCTTCCCCGTACCTCCGGGGGGCAAAGGGCTCCCCGTTCCTCGGGAGCGACAGAAGGGACCAGCCCTGCAAGTCGGCACCCTCCTGCACCCCGAGCTCCTGCCTCTGAGTGTTCACCAGAGGCCTGGACGTAGCTCAGTGTCATGAGTCAGAGGGAAAACGGCAGGGAGCCTTCCAAAGGCTCTACCAGTTGGTTCCCAGCCCAGATTCCCCTGATTTCCCGTAAGTAAAAGCAAGAATCCCGACTAGACCTCAGGGACTGTATCCTGTGAAAGCAACAGCTTAACTGGGCATGGTTGTCTGGACATGGCCAAGCCTCCTCTGAGTCACTCCAGAGATCACCCTAAGGTCATCTGGGATCTCATCCCAGCTCTGGGAAAAAAATCCTTGTGGGATGTGGCCACCGAGCCAACGTCTCCAGACAGTGTGAACAAAACACTCGCTTTGGCAATCTTGTTTGCTAAATTGCAATCACGCTTCAGCTATCGCGTGGGTAGGGCCGGGCCACTGCTGCCTGTCTGGAGGCTTTGCCTGGCTGCGCTGGCTCGTGTGAGGGTCCCTCTCGCCCCGCGCTGCCCCGAGCCCCGGCGTGGGCAGATGGACTTTGGTCACCGCAGACCAAGCTGGGAGCTCTCAAGCACTAAAATGCACCATCTCTGTGTGTGCTAAGGGCTGCGACAGAGGAGCAAAATCCCACCTGAGATTTCCAGGTGGGGAGAGGGAGAAATAGGTCCCACACTTGAACCTGGGCTACGGAAAGTATGGCTGAACTGTGGAATCCTCACATCTCCAACCCAGCCAGACCAAGGGCCCTGGGGGCTGGAGAAGGTAGGGCCAGAGCAGCGTTAGCATGGAGGCATGGTCACCTGGGGCCACGTGGCAAGGACCTGCAGCGCTGGGGACAGCAAGTGACTCAACTGATCCTTTTTGTACAAGATTTCATGCCACCCAGGGTCACCCGAGGAAAAGATTAGAGGGAGGCACATCACCAGGACCTCTTGCTGTGGCTCCGTGACGTGTAGAGCAGGAATGTAGAGCAGGTCCCCCTGTCCAAGGGGAGGAGCACGCAGGGGTCCCTCCTTGCACCCCGAGGCTGTCAGCGTGCAGTCTTGCACCCCAGGACACCTCACACCCCTCTGCCCCCCATCCTGCCCGCAGCGGGAATCTCCTGCCCACGATGGTCCCCATGTGCTTCAGGACATCCACCCGCGTCTTCCCGAGCCTGATGCCAGCTTCCGCAAGGCACCGTCGCCCGTTCACCCATGCAGACCCTTACAGGAGATGCTCGCTGGTCACCAGCGACCGGCGCGAGTGTCACCGTGTCCCCTGGGGCTGCGGGAGGGTCACACGTCAACAAGAGGCTCAGTGGGATTTACGGGCACTGACAGGGTCTCCCAGCGGGCCAGCACTTTGGCACAGCGTGGAGAGCCGAGGGGAATCTCTGTTTGGAGCAAGTTACTGTTTTGGAAGGTCTGTAATGAGCCGCCCAAGTTGCTGAGCAGCATCAGCTGTGGTGAGGCTGACAAAACGCTTCAGCCTGGCAGCAAAAGCTTTTTAATTGGCAAACGGCTTGTTTTGACACTTCCCAAACACGTGGTTTCCAGGCATTTGTGAGAGCCCCGGCGAGCTGAAGGCGTTGGGTTCGCAGGGCTCCTCTCGGAACACCAGGGAGAGAGGGCTGAGCCCGGGCTCGGGCGCCAGCTGGGGACACGAAGGATGCGGCGTCAGAGGGGACAAGGGTGGGAGGGAGGGTGGCGTGGCCCAGGAGGTGTGGAGCCAGGTAAGGTTCACAGCGGAGCAAAAACCCGCGGGTACGTCCGAGTGGTTTGCGAGGAAAGGCTGAACTGGCTGTTGTGAGCACAGCCCCTGCCCCCTTGGCTTCAAGGACGTGAAGGTGCTTTTGGACAAGAGGAAAAGGCTTCAAGTTGTGCAGGGATGGTTTAGATTGGATATTAGGAAAAATTTCTTCACCAAAATGGCTGTGAAGCATTGGAAGAAGCTGCCCAGGGCAGTGGTGGAGTCGCCATCCCTGGAGGGATTTAGAAGCCGGGCAGACGTGGTGCTGAGGGACATGGGGTAGTGGTGGCCTTGGCAGCGTTGGGTTGATGGTTGGACTTGATGAACATAAAGGTCCCTTCCAACCCAGGCCATGCTATGATTCTGTCATTCTAAGGTGAAATAGTGCTCAGGACAAACGAGACCCATTGTTCGGCTGGAACTGAGATTTTCATGGAGAAAATGGGAAACTTTTTTTCCTTTATTTTTTTTAACTTCAGTCATGGCAGTTAATTTCTGTTTTTCAGTGCCCCCGAGTGCCCTGTTCGTGCTGCCTTGCCCGTGACTTCTCTCCCCTCCCCACCGCCCCCCCCTGGCGTGCAGTCCCAGGGGCGGGCAGGGCAGAGGGTGCGGGCAGCCCCCCCAGCACCCAAAGCCCAGGGACAGGAGGGACCCAGAGTGGCGGCAGTGGGGACCGAGGGGAAGGAGAGCGGAAAGCACAGGGAAAGCCGGGGGAAACCTGTAGGATCCTTTGGGACGCGCCAGCCCTGCCTCTCAGGGAGCTGTCGTCACTTCACGGGGCGAGCGAGACACCGTTAACACCAGCATGAAGCTGCTCATTACAGCCAGGATTTAACTAGCTGAGAAAATTCCTCTCTTGTTAATTAAGGCAGCTGAGCGCAAGCCCCTCTGCAGTTCAGACGCGCGCGTTAATAACCAGAAAACAGCCAAGATTAAGAACACTAAGACGCCTTCATGGACACCAGGACGACATTGCTGCACATCACGCCAGCGCTCCTCAGCGTGAGTCAGCTCTGCCCGCGCCACAGCCACCGCTCTCCCTGCGGCCTTCACAGCGTCGGGGCTCAGAGGGACAAGACAAAACAGCCTCAAGTTGCGCCAGGGGAGGTTTAGGATGGACATTAGGAACAATTTTTACACTGAAAGGGTTGTCAAGCATTGGACCAGGCTGCCCAGGGCGGTGGTGGAGTTGCCACCCCTGGAGGGATTTAAAAGCCGGGCAGACGTGGTGCTGGGGGCCATGGAGCAGTGGTGGGTTTGGCAGTGTTGGGTTGGTGGTTGGACTCGATGATCTGAAAGGTCCCTTCCAACCTGGGCAATTCTGATTCTGTTCTACACTTGGTCCCTGGAACAGGGTCTTGGAGCCTCTGCTGGATGCCACGGCTGCCCGTACTGTGTCCCAGTGCTCCCATGAACCGTGCCGGCAGCCGGGACACCCGGCACAACCCCCAGACCTGCTCTTGTGTTTGTCCAGGAGTAATTGAACAGAAACTGGTTGTGGAGCCACACGTTTCCCCCACCTTCCCCAACTCATCTGTGCCCAGATCAAGGAGCAGAGCTGTGAGGACCATCTTCCCCTTCACCCCTTGTCAGCAGAGAGGGGACCCAGGGCAGACAGGAC
Organism: Chroicocephalus ridibundus; assembly: GCF_963924245.1. Taxonomy (NCBI): domain Eukaryota; kingdom Metazoa; phylum Chordata; class Aves; order Charadriiformes; family Laridae; genus Chroicocephalus; species Chroicocephalus ridibundus. Next base: position 430,752 of record NC_086292.1, on the reverse strand, counting down.
CCTGTGGAAGGGCCGCATGGCGGCGGGGGCTGGAGTGCGGGGCTGCAGGCGATGATGCTCCTGGCTCTCCACTGCGGAGCTGCTAACAAGAAGAGTCGTTTCCAGCAGACAGCTGTTCAGTGCCATCCCCACGTCCCGGTGACATGTGCTGGAGCCAGTGACACCTTCAGCGCTAACTCCAGCGGCGGCTGAGCCTCCTGGAGGCTCAGTGCTAAATGGCCCGTGGATAACAGGCTGCTTTCCAGCTCTCCTCCCTGGCATCTTAAATCCAGGCCAAGGAGCTGGAGGCTGAGGGAGGAAAAGTCCTGCACCCTGAGGTGGTGCTTTCTGGAAGATGGATGGCGCCTCCCCAGTCAGCCGGTGCTGGGTGCTGGCGGTGCGTGTGCTTCCCCGGGAGTGTCAGCCGGTGCTGGCTAAAACCTCTCCCCTTGCCGCAGTGCCAGGGTCCCACGCCGTGGAGCCGTGCCCCGCTGCCGGGTCTGTGACACCCAGGCTCGGCTGTAAATACCCACCCTGAGCTCGTCTGCTTGCAGAGACGCGTGGTCCTGATGGCCACTCCCCCCAAAGCTCCTCTCTTTTTAAAAAAATGGGAAAACCTTCGAGTTTATGCCAATTTCAGTCCAGTTTTCACGCATCTGTGCCATCTACCACCAGCAGCAAAAAAGCTCCTCTGGCCCCTTGTCTCTCGCCACGGCAGTTTTGGCGCTTCCTCTGCCAACACCTCTATCACACGAGACAGAAACCAGGGGCAAGGCCAGGTTGGAGGGGGCTTGGAGCAGCCTGGGCTGGTGGGAGGTGTCCCTGCCCAGGGCAGGGGGGCACGGGATGGTCTTTAACGTTCCTTCCAACCCAAACCCTTCTGTGGTCCTATGAGCCTCCACGGGCATCACTCGCTCTGTTCCTCGCCACGACCCAGGCACCCGCCCCCCGCCCAGCTCCCAAACAGGTCTGAGAAAACCCACTTTTGGGAAGAGCCTCCACAGGCGTGAACCGTGCGAGGTCTGGGGCGAGGGGAGCGTCTGGCGCTGAACGTCTGCAGGGCGCTGAGCCTGCGCCACGCTGCGCGGGCCGCCCCGAGGAGCCGCCGGTGGTGTCTCACCCGACCCCTCCGGCAATTGACCCCCCCGGGGTTCTTTTCACAGCTTATGTAGCCACTCGGGGAAAGGGGCAGAGGAGAGAAAACCAGAAAGAGAAGCTCCCGGGTTTAATTTTTTTTCCCCCCAAACTTTACCCATTCTGGGCATATGGCCAGAAAGTAATAAAAATCTGTTATGTTTAGAAACAGCTTAGAAACGTATAAATAACAGCAGTTTGGTGTTGCAAGAGCTACAAATAAAGTGAGTTGTAAGTTCTTGAGTTTATTAACATCTGAAGGGGATAAAGGGAGTTTTATAACATCTAATTGAATTAAATACAGTACACTCCAATTTAGGGATATAAAATTTGCAATCATGAGGTATAATTAAATACCTTTCTGGCGCTGTTGTTGTTTTTTCTCTACAAGCTAAAAAATAAAATGAAGCGGATTTTTAATTGATGTAATATACGAATTCGTGCCCGTTGCTGAATGGGCTGGATTTGTACATCTGGGGAGGGGAATTGTAAGAAGCGCGGCCAGGAGGTGTAAATATAACACTCAGCTGAGACTGAGTGAGGTGGAGACGGCGGGACGGAGAGGGGAGGGCTCAGGGCAGCGGTGGGTGCATGAAGACAAGGGGGGGGGTCCCCGCTGTCGGTGCAGGGGGTAAGGCCTTCAGCTGCCTCCAGCTGCCCTGAAAAGTCAGGCCAGAGCAAGGCGGCATCGCCTCTCTCTGCTGCTAATGGGAAAAAGATCTAATTTTTAATTGCACTGGGGGAAAAGTCCTCATTAGTGGGTTGCAAATGTGTCGAGCCCTTGGAAGCCCTGGTAAGAGGGTGGAAAGACTGGGGGCAGCCCCAGGGGAGGGAAAAAATATAAGAATATTTGCGAGGAGGAGGAAGGAGGAGGTAAAGCCGACCAGAGCTGAAAGACCTCAGCCCCGTGTGCCCCAGGGGAGCTCCCGTTGCCACGACTAAACATGGAGCCGGGCCGGCACGTTGTTCTGGGTGTCCAGCCGGCGGGGATGCTCTCTGCGAGCAAGGCTGCGGGGGAAGGAGGAACATCTCCCACCGCCTGCGAGGGAGCCTCTGCGGGGGGGTCGTCTCCGCTGGAGGCACCGGGGGAGCCTGGCACCGGCTCCTGGCACCTCTCTGCAGAGTCAGCTCCCCGCGGGACAGCCCGCCTTCCCCCCGCGGCCCGTTGCTTTGCTGGCTGCTGTCATCCCAGGGGGAAACAGAGGGGAGCGACAGGGTCTCTGCTCGGGGCATGCTGATCTGGAAAATGAACATTGCAAAGCTGCTTACCGGGGGCTCCAAACACTGGGGGAAAAGTGAGGTCTTCTGGGACCGAGGTAACCAAACCGTCAAATCCCCACTGTCAGAAATGGCACAGCCAAGTGAGACGTAACCGAGCGGGATGCTCCGGTGGGCTCCGGGGTTTGTCTGCCACGGGGAGCTGACATGGGGGGGTCTGCTCAGGGGGTCCTGCGCCTGCTCCAGCCACCTCTCCATCAGCACAACACCACAGAGATCCCCGATGGTCTCGAAAGGGCTGACCAGCTCCGTTAGGGAGGATGCCAAGACCATCTGCATGGTCTGATCCAAACAGGTCCCTGAAGATTTCTGCATCCCCGCAGGAGTTACCGAAGAGGAGCATCATTGTGGCTGGAAAGAGAGTTTTAGCCTGAGTCCCTGAGTGTGAAAAACTTTGTGTCTCTACAGGAGAGGCCAAAACGATCATGGAGAAGCTGATTTTGTGAACAGAAAAAGTTGCAGGTTTAATCCACACGGAGCTGAGTACAGCATCTGGTTTGGCACCGCTCGGGGAATGACCCGTTGGAGCTGGGACAGCCAAGGACAAGGACACCTGGAGCTGGCTGAAGGGCTCAGGCTGGACGGGAGAGCACTGGCCTGGGACAGTCAGTCGTGGAGACCTTCTCATCCCGTGTCTCTTCCCAGCCCTTCCCCGGGCTGCGGTGCTGTGCTAAGGAGAGAGAGGACGGTCCGAATTTTGGAAGCGCTGTCAGTGTCAGGAGATGAAGGAGGGAGCAGAGGGTCGGGGGGGCCGGTGCAGGAGAAACGGGGTGCGTGCGGGAATGCGTATTGTGCAGCGCACCGCGGGTCTCGTAAGGAGAGGTGGGACCAAGCTGGAGCTTGCTGAAGCTGCTGTCCGTAAACACAGCAGGGGAGGAGGCGGAGGAGAAAGCGGTTACTTGTTTAAAAGCAATATTGGCACAAAAACAAAGGCGGCTAACCCGATCAGGGATCGGTACAGCTGCGTTTCCAACCCAGAGAACAGGGAGGGCCGGGAACTGGCTGGCCCCGGGCAAGAGGTGGTCTCTGCCCGCATCCCCATGGAGGACCGCGCTCCCGTGGCCAGAGACACCCTGTGACCGCGACAGCAGCTCGGTTTCTGAGCGTACCCGGCACCAAACTCCCGGGTTCGCTTCCCGCTGTGCCGTTGGTTTACGTGAGTTTGGTGCAAGCGCTCGTGCTGGTGGTGAGACGCGAGACGGTGTGAGATGGTGCGAGATGGTGGGAGCAGGGCGCTGGCGGGTCAGCGTTTGCGGGCGCAGAGGAGCTCCGAGGAGCTGGGCTGGCTGGGTGCGCGGTCCTGCACTCCTGGGTGTGCAAGGCGGGCTGCTGCCGTCTGGCTGTGGCTGGGATTTGGGATTGCTCAGCCTTTATGGCGCCTTTTCCTGCAGGCTGCCAGAAAGGAGGAGCGGAGGCGATGGCTCTGAAGCTGAAGCAGCGAGGATACGCAGTCCGTGGCGGTTGTGCGGAGCTGGTTCCCGCGCGGAGGAACTGGAGGCAGATGCGTTCACCACCTGGGCCGCCTTTGATCCCAGCAGGCAAACTGCGGAATTGCAGTGGCCTAGATGAAAGGGAAAAGCGAAGAGGAGAAGAAAGCAAAAATGCTGTTATCTGCTACGGGCAGCAGTGTCACATCTCCAGCTGGCACCTCAAGAGCGGTAGCTCTCTCAGCAGTGTCTTCCAAGAGCTTCTGAGAGCAAAAATAGCTTCTGGTTTGTCAGAGGCAGACCCCTCCTGAAGAGAAAGGAGATCTAATGCCCTGGATGGTGTTTTCCATAGCTCACGGCTTCTGCAGCCCCAAGGACAGGCTGCTGAAAGCACAGCACCGAGGGATGGATGTGACCCACGAGGAAGGTCGGTGGGAGCAGCTGGGCGCTGACGCAGAGCAGATGTGCGGCACCGAATGTGCAGCACCTGAGCAAACACACGCCGTCCCATGGAAGATCGTAGAAAGCAAAAACCGAGTCATTACCTCTGGAAGCTGACAAACATCCGGAACCTGGCAGGGACTAGTGGGATACAGGGAAACAGAGCAGCAGAGGGGAGGGAGGAAATCCCGGTCGCTGTTAGCAGAAAGCAGGGACGGAGCTGGCACAGCCCCCACGCAGAGCAGCTGGGGAGCGCTTCAGCGAGGACACTGTCCCGCGGCTGGCACAGCCGTTTGTTCCCAGCTTGTTTCTGAAAGAAGGGCTCGGACCCTCCGCACAGGCTCAGCCTCTGCCGTGGGGAGTTCGCAGAACCCACGGGAACCACGGTGCAAGTCTCCTCGGGGGAGAGCGGGTCCCACACCGGCGGGTGGGCATTGCCCAGCACGGGGGGACACAGTCGCGCCCCGCAGCCCGGTGCTGCGATGGTGACAAGCGGTGGAAGGGACAAGCACGGAGAGGCAGAGACCTGACCCTCGCGCTTCTAACGAGCAGCGGGGAGGGGTGGGCAGGGAAACATTCCTTATCTGAAGTTACCTGTCTGCTAAGTCAACGCAGTTTCTCAAAGTGGCCCGGTTTTGCCCAGTTTGCAATGGAAAGCACCTGTCTGGCTCGCAGAGTTGGTTTGAAAAGAAAAAAATAAATGGTGCTGCATTCTCTGTAGAAGGACGTGGGGCACAGGACGGCTGAGGGGCGTTTTGTGTGCTGTGCCTCCTCCACCTCCAACCACGCTGCCCCGAAGCCTGCAAATTTACTGGGCTTAAGAAATGCTGAAAGTTATGGGACTAAAAGAAAGCCTGCATGAAAAGATAAAATCTCTCCCAGTGCCAGCGACACCAGAAAAGAGCAGACCCACTGCAATTAAACAGATTTTCTCCTCTGCCCAGGTTTTGTATTTGAATCAAGATTCTTTGGAAATAAACACACATCAAAGCTTAAAATCAGGAATCCTGGCTTCGTCTCTGTGTTGTTTACCCGTAGTGTCTTTGTTTCCCTGTAAACTGGTGCCTGGCGTTCCGAGATGGCGAGATGCAGGGCGGCCATCAGATAAACGCTGCTGCGTCAGCCCGCAGACCCCAGCGCTCCTCCAGCCCCAGACACCCGGGATCAGCCGGACCCGGAGCCGCCCCTCGCTGGGAGGGAACCTCGGGGAACGTCTCTCCCACACACGGAGATCCCACTGGGAATCCTGCCCCCATCGCAAAATTGTGTTTCTTTGCACATCCCTGACTTAGCAGGAACGCTGGGTATCAGCGAAGTGGGAGCAGAGTCTTAAAACCGAAGCTTTTCTCCCCTGGCGCCGCTGCTTTCTTGGCGGTGCTTCCCCTCCGCCCAGCTACGGCGGAGCTGGCGCCGTTCCCCGTGGGCACAGCAGCTGCTTTGCAACGTGGTGCCAATCCTCAGGGCTGAAAAAAACCCCCAAAACACAAAACCCCTAAAGATTTGCGTTTGATTCTAGTGTCTTGTTTATGATTATGTTTCTGCTGACTCCTTTTACATCACCGTTCCAGTAACACTTCCCTTGTCCAAGGCAGACCCATCTTTCACACCTAACCCCCTCCTTGAATTCCCCCCCAAAAATAAAAACATTGGAAACCTGCCAGAACTCAGACAGCTTCGCAGGCGGGCAGGGGGGTTCCAGGGTGATCAGTCTGGCCGCCCTCTCGGGGCAGGACTGTCCCAGCACCGCGTCCCGGCTCTGTCCCCCCGAGGGTCGGGAACCTCCTCGGGGTGGGGGGGGGCACACCCCGCGGTCTGGGTGACAGACCCAACCGCTTTATGTCCAGTTGAACAGAACGCTTTATGAACTAACAAAATGGCCTTTTGTCATTTGGCTTTTTGAGGTCGATGGTTGTGCAGCCCTGGGCTTAACCCGCTGGACCAATTCAGGGCAGAGTTGGTTCCGGGGAACCCCCAAAACTGCTCTCCCCAGCCCCCCACCAGCCTCGACCGAGTCTTTGGAGCTGCAAAAGCTGATGGAAAATTAAACCTCACATGGATCATTTCAGCCCATAAAATATAACAGAATTTAAATGAAGAAAATACACCATCAGGGTCACTCTGAGGTGGCGAGCCAGTGACCGGCGACTGGCACGAGCCAAGGGCAGTCAGGGGAGAGATGCTGCCATTAACAAGTCACAGACACTTACATTCCCCCCCGTTCCCTGCTGGCTGTTAAACGAACGGGTCGGCAATGCCTGGGGAGCCGACGCTCGCCGGGCTGTGCCCCTCAGCCGGGGGATGGCGCTGCCTTTGCTGGCAGCCGGAGCACTCCCGTCCCTCCCCGGCCTCGGCATGTCCCCACGCCGTCTGATGGCATGTGGGACGCCGGCCTGGCCGGGCAATGCTGGGGGTGGTCACGCTGGCCACCAGCCCGTGCCCCTGGCCCACCCGGCACGGCTTGGCACTGAGCTCCCATGGCATCAGGGACAGTTTGAGGAGTTTGTTCTTCCCCTGTCCTCCATCGTTTGTCCCTGCCGCAGGGGCGAGCATTGCGAACCAGAGCGGGGAGCAAATCCGACTGAGAAATAACTCCCCCTGCAAAAAAAAAAGAAAAGAAAGAGGGGTTATTTTTCAGCTGACTCATTTCATTCGGTGCTGGCTCAGGAGGGGATGAGGACCGTGCCCGGGACGTGCTGCTGACTCTCCCCATCCTCTCCCGGAGCTCCAGGGGCGTTTGGAGCTGCCCCAGGGCCGGGGCCGGCCTCGAGCACGGGCCCCAGCGACGGGCTGCGTCTGGCTCCGTCCTGAGCAAGAGGCAGCAGAAGACACTCAATTATCCGGGCAGTTCGTGGCTGCCTTTGTCCTGGGCGTTTGTAACCCTCTTTCCATCACATCCCCTCGGCATCCAGGCGGTCGATCGCGCTGGCGTGAGAGCTGCAAACAGTTGTGCTCATGTACTTCTGCGGGGAGAGACGATTTGGGTATCGACAGATGCTTAACGGCCCCTCCCAAGAGATGCCTGCTCCTCTCCCCGTGAGCAAACGACGGGCTGTGCAGCGTGTTAGGACAACAATTTATCCATCAGGGTTGTGCTCAGCAAGAGCAGGGGTTTGCTGAAGACCGGTGGCCTGATTTAACCCACAAGATGACAGCGTGAGGCTGCCCCCTCATCCTGCCCCTCTGCTCGTGCCTGGCCCCGGCAGCTGAAGTTGCTCGCTGCTCGCTGAAACGGGACGGACCGTGCCAGAGGCTCGCGGGCAGCGGAGCCTGGCAGCACGGGCGGTGGAGTGTAGCATCCCCCTCCTTCCCACCCCAGCAGTTTGCCCAAACCGTCCCATTCTCCCAGCGCCCGTGGCTCAGATGGCAGGGACTTGCTGTGGGAGAGCAGCGGGAGACGAGACCGTCTGTGCTGCCAGCACCCCCCGCTGCCTGCCCCACACGCGGCTGCCGCCCCACGTCTCAGCCTCCGAGGTGCTGCGGGCGCTTCTGCTGCCCGTCTGCCTTTGCCCTGGGCAGCTCGACTGGCGTCAGCACGGCTCCGTCCTGCCAAGGACACCCCCGGCTCCACCCCGACAGCGGGGGGAGCTGCCCGGCTCTGCAGCTCCAAGTGAAAGGTCTTAAAGACCTTTGTGGGAGAACGTGGCATCGCTGGGGGCGAGGGATGCTCTTTTCATGCGCCGGCCCCTTCACAGAGGCGGCAGGACCTTTCTCCCGGTGCCGGGGCGGTGTGTGCTGCCCGCTCCTCCCTCCCGCGCAGCCTTTCTGGGGGCGGCAGCGGCTCTGTCCCACCTGCAGCTCCTGGTTGCTGGGGCGCCTGGCAGCCCTCGAGCGTGGGCACGTGCTCCTCCGGCCGAGGCGACCCCGCGGGGCCTCTGCCCAGGGCGTCGCGGTGAGGGAGGATAATTAAGGAGACGAGTCTGATAGCACGGGTGCGAGCGATGACAAAAATGCCAATGGATGCAAAATGGAAGCGATGACGCAGCCAGCACAGCGGCAAGCTGCAGCCGTGCCCTGTCTCATCCATCTTCCCGCACGCATTGGTGCTTTCGCAGACTGACCCGAGCCCTTCAGACGTGGCTCACCCTCTGACAGCGGCTTTTAAGCCTCTTCCAGCCCCCGTCCCCTGCCCAGGAGGGACGTCCTGGTCCGCAGCGAGGGCAGGAGCCGTTAGACTCCCCGGCAGAGCGTGGAGCCTGCAGCCATGCCGCCCTCCGCCTCTCCACCATGCTGGAAACCTGATTTGTTTCTATCCATATTTACAACTCTGGCAGCCGGAAACCTTTGCAGAAAATACCTCTTTTTCTCCTCCATCTCACTGATGGAGTGTTTGGGTAGCACCAAGTCAAGGGTGGAGACCTGCAGCGTCCCCTTGCAACGTCCCCACCGTGCAATGGTCTCCAACTCACAGGCGAGCTCCATCAGCCAGGAAAGATCTCATCTATTTGGTCTATAAAGTTACAGAGCGGTAACTTTTGAATCAGTTGTGAACACTAAGTCAAACCCTCGCAAGAGGTAAAGCGAGCAGGAGGACATTTGTGAACCCAGCTTGTCACCCCATGGCAAATGGTCTCCGCCCCGTCAGGGCTCTGGTATCGCTAACTCTACATTTAAATTTACATTTACCCTGGTGACTTGCAAAGAAGCCTTCAGGCCCCCAGCTGCGTGGGCAGAGCATGGCCTGCCGGGGTTGGTGGCATACCGGTGGCGCTGGGCTGGAAGCACAGCACTGGGACCCGCATTTGTAAGATGCCGGAGCACCCCATGGGCACCCTGGTCCCCGAGGCAGGGACGTGTAGGGAAGTACTGCCCCAGACGTGCCGTACTGCATGTCCCAGCGCCACCGTGCCATTAATCAATGTCACACCATCTCGAGCACGTCCCTGGCCACTGCTGTGCCCCCGGGGCTCTGCCGCTCTCTGCAGCAGCAGATCTGGTTGCCCACGGGTGCAGCGCCGTTTGCCTCCTGCCTCTCGCTGTTGTGAGCCAGCAGCACACAGAGCGCAGGAGGGATCTGGGCTAGAAGAAAAGCTACGCTGATTTATTTATTAACCCAGATCCTGCAAAAATGGGAGAAGCTGCAAAAGCCTGCCCTTCCTCCCGGCTTTATGCCTGTGAGTTGGTGACAGCAGCTCGAGTTTGGTTTTAAACCTCGAAGGAGTAGATATAATCCCACCATTTATGGAGCAACTCCTGTTATTTGAGGAACTGTAAGGATGTCATTTATTTCCTTCCCAAAGCCTCTTGTTCTCTAGAAATGATGTGCGTGACATGGCATCAGGAGGAAAAGGGATCCCAGAGGCCAAATACTCGGGGAACGGCGGGTCCAGAAATATTAAACACATTTTTCAGAAAGGAGGATTACTGTTAAGATCCGTGTAGCGCAGGGGAACAACATATTTAAAAGAATCCAAGAAATGCATTCGACACTGGCACTGCCTACCGCGCTTTGGCACAAGCAGCAGAGGAATCGAACCTATCCCAAAAGCCCGTTTGACGACGATCCATTAGAGAGCGTCGGCAGAGCCCCTGCAGGGGACGGGGGTGAGGGATCTCGCAGCCGCGGCGGGGTCTGCAGGGAGCCCGCAGAAGCGGCAGGCACGCCGGGCCCGCCGGTCGCCGCAGCAGGGCCAGCAGCCGAGGAGCCGAGAGGGTCACGGCAGCCGCGCGTGGCTCTGCCAGCCCGGAGCAGCCGCGGCTGGAGCCCATCCGTGGAGAGAAGGCGCTTCGCACGGCAGGAGGACGCGGGCTGCGACGGGCTAAAGCTGCTCGTGGGCTTCCTCTTTGTAAGCTCCACTGAAGCCAGCCTACGGGAACATCAAACGCGGACTTAAAGCAAGTGCTTTTGATGTTTTAAATTAATCCCTTTCAAACAGGGACTGGAGAGGGGAAAGCCACACAGCCATCGGGGTGCCTGCAGACAAGCCCCCTCCCCGCCCCCCTGAGAATGGCTTCAGATGCAATAAACACTTTCAAGAGGCCAAATAACTGGTAGCTGATGGCTCATAAATAAAGGTATGAGGCGGCCTTCCTTGTACTGCCCTTGTGTAACGCTCTTGGACCCAGAGAGGCGGGTGCTCCCCCCTCCAGCCTCCTCCTCCTTCGTGCCCTGCGCTGGTTCCCATCACTGGCTGGGTAAAACTCCCCATCTTATGCAAAGAAAGTAGGACAGACTTAAAATTAATAATTCACACACTCCGGTCCCTATAAAAGGGCCTGTCTTTGTTAATACTGTTCAGCTCTTGCCGATAGTTTTCATCTGTTTTGGCTGTATATTGACAAGGTCATTTCTTGCAGCTCAGCTGTAGTATATAATTGGTGCTTTGCAAATTTATAAACTGGAGCCAGGCTGGGCTTCTTGTGCAATCAGCTCTTAATGAGCAAAGGGCTTGGTCATCTGCCCTGAGGGATGCTTGGTCAGCCCCTGCTGCAGCCCCGCTGGCAGCAGAGCAGGCGGCAGGGCAGTTTTGGCTTTCACCCTTTTGGCCCTCAGAGAGGCTCTGCCTCCCCAGGGTCTGCATTTTCTGGCCCCGTGTGTTGCTGTGTCTGAGCCCATGGGACGGCGGGTGGGTCTTGACATGCGAACGCAGGGGGAACCTCTGACCAAGTGCTCGCATCTGTGTGCGTGACCATTTCTGCTGGGGAGCCGCGGGTACCAGGGGTGCAGGTGCCTGTGTGTGCTGGAGCATCCCCACGTCACAGGTGCCGTGTGTCACCCATGGCCACGTGGCTTGGGAGAGTGTGCTGGAAAGGGCTCGGGCTTGTCTCTGTGTGGTTCTGGCTTCCACAAGCCCCCTCCCGTTGCACTGATGCTCTGGCAGCACGCAGGACGCTAACGCGCTGGGGATGCTAACGCTAGCCTGCTGTGTGCTATCAGAGGGGCAGCCTGCAATGCCTGCAGAGGTGACAGCAACACTCTGGGGGTGCAGGCATGGTCCGTGGGCAGGGATTGCCTCCTGCGGCCACAGCCACCCCGGTAATGCCAGGGAGAAGGAGCACGAGGGACGGGAGCTGCCCGGGTTGGGGTAAGTCGCTGCCGGGCGCTGGGTGTCTCTGGTGGGTGCGTGCTGGGGCAGCGCTGTGCCATGCCTGCAGCAGTGGGGCAGGCTGGCTCCCTGCCCCACACCGCCTTTGAGGCTTCTCAAACCCACGCAGCCAACGGGCCACGCTCAGCCTCTGGGCTCCCAGCACAGCTTTGCTCTGGAAGGTGCTGGGGCAAAGCACCAGCCCTTAACACCTCCCTCCCTTTTACTCCAGCGGTGGGTGTGAAACACAGGCTTGTGCCAGGATACAGAAGATTCCCTTCGGTCCCGGGAATAGATCAGCACATCTGCTCCCCGTGTCCTCACCACGTGCTTGGCCACAGGACGAAGACAGGAGCAAAAAGCCGGTATGGGGCTGGGACGGCGAGGCTGCCCCGGCATGCTCGGGGCTGGCTGTGAGCACAAACCAGCTCCATAACAGCTCGGAGTTACAGGCTCCCGCTTCCCAGTGGGCTCCTCTCTGCTCCTCACGTGGGCTTCATCACCCGGCAGAGACATGCTCAGCGCTCGCAGGTGATAAATCCCCGTCCAAGGAGGGATTAGGTGATGGTCAATGCTATCTCTCGCTGCAGGAGGGTGCTCAGTTCTCCAGGAACAGCCGGCTGCCCACTTCAGGCTTTAAACATACGGCAGCTGGCTCAATTTTATAGCTCTCAGTGATTCTCCTGTGACTGAGCTCTGCAGAGAGCAAATACCAGAGGGACCCAGGGCCATGCCCTTTCCATCGGGGGGGACCACCAGCTGTGGGCACACTGGGCTGTGTCTGTCAGACAGGGCGAAACCTCCACAAGGGCAAGGACTGGGGAGAGTAACAAGAGCTCCAAACTGGACCCACTGCCCAGATTCTCTCCGATGCCCAACAGAAGGGAAGAACCCATGGGAGTCCCTTTAAACCAGAGATTTCACATAAACAGGGCTCTTCCACGAGATCTCCAGGCTTTGGCTGGATGAGCAGTAAAAAGGACAAAGTCTTTTCAGGGAGAGGGAAACTGAAAGGTGCAGAGATGGCTCCAGTAGGGATCCGGAGTGTTTAACTGGGCTCATGGCCTGAACGTATGGGCCAGTCTAGGGCAGAAGATGGGGCCGGGAACAAGGCGTCAGCTGCCATGTTCCCAGCTGTCCCCTCATCGGCACATTTTGCTCGCTGAGGCAGAGCCACCTGGTCAATGCCAACATTGCTGGTACTGCAAACGCCGTCCTCCGTGCCCACCTTGCCCAGTGAGCAGCAGCAGGAGGAAAATCTGGGCTTTAACCGTCCTGAATCAGCTGCTTTTAACTTATGATGGGAGTGTTGCCCCAAAGGTACTTTAATCCTCACTGGTTATTAAATGCTGCGTCTCTGAACCACTTTCGGGGAGGAACGAGAGAGCAGCTCCCTGCCCCAAGCCCTGCCAGGGGAACCAAGACCTTTTCTGAATCTCGTTTGACTACCTCCGGACAGATTAACGGGAGGTAACTCTTCCTTCCCTTTGGAGAAAGGAGACCTTTGACTGGCTGTTCAGAGTGGATGTGAGTTTCTGAGCCCGTGAGCCCAGCACTATAATACCTAAAGCTAAACATACCTGGATGCTTCAGAGCCTGGGATTTTTCCATCACAGATTGTCCAGGACTTCAAAGGCTTTGTCGACTCTCTCATGCTCTCGCTCGGAGGAGCTGTCAGCAGTAATTGCATCGAGCCAGCTCGCCTTTCTGCCCCGCTTCACTCCGGAGCTTGCATTTTTTAGCAGGGCTCTCCAGCAGCAGCCCCAGCTCGATGCGCCCACGACGGCGGGAGCCGCGGCCGCAGGGTTTGCTGGCTCAGCCCGTCGCTGTTGAGAGGCCTCAATAAAACATCACCCGGCTGCTGCAGGGACCACGGCCGGCGTCCTACAGGCAGCAAAAGGGGAAGGAGGAGATAAAATTGCTGGCTCTGGGCTTCCACCTCCTGGCAGGTACAGGCAGGGGGGGGACCCATCTCCTGGCACCGCCATGTGCAGTCCTGCAGAGCCCCCGTGTGCTGTCCCCCTTCTGCCACACACCCCCGTCGGCGGGAGCGTGCCCCCTCCCCAGCACTCCCCTCCTTGGCTTTTCTTTCCCTGACTTCCCATTTCCCTGCGCACAGCCCCGGTCTCTGGCTCTCCCTGTCTGGAAGCTCTCCTTTGTCATCACTGCCACCTCCCCGTCTCTGCCCTTTCCGTGAGAGAAACAGCCTGGACCTTCTCGGTATGTCTCCATGGCAGAAGTTCTCCCGGCATCTCCCGCAGGGCGTCGCTGGGGCCACGCTCGCCTCCTGCTTTGCACAACAGGATGCTGCCCTCCTGCTCCCGTCCCACCTTGGCTTTGGCCCTGCTGTGGCAAAATAAGCTGCAGCCTTTGCTGGAAAGGTCCCAGGTTAAAATGACAACCCGGATAGAGATTATTCATATGCAACACACAAGTACCCCAGCCCTGCCTGGGAGCAGTCCTGCACCCTGCTCCGTCCCTTCCGCGGAGGGCAGAGGCTGCGGGTCCCGGGCTGCGTGAGAGGGAGGATGCGACGAGGTGCAGAAGTGCAAAAGCTGCTCCCGCCGCAGAGACGGTTCAAGACAGTGATTCTGGGAAGGGCCAACTCCTCGGGCTTGCTGCTGGCTTTCATTTTTCCTGCCAGTCCTCCCTTGCAAGAAGCTGAGGGTAGGACGCGTGATTCCCAGGAGCTTGGACGCTTCAGTGCAAGTCCTGCGTGTGCCCACCCTCTGCTTTGGCACACCAGTGCTGGACGAGCAAATGTCACACAGCTGGGGACAGCGCGGTGACGGTTCTGGATGGAACAGGCAATGAGAAGAGGGGGCTAAACGTGGGACATTTCTATGGACGGAGCGAGCTTCACCACGGGGTGGCCCAGGCCCTGGGGCGCTGTGGCGGGGGGTGCCCTGACTGGACCGTGGATGGGCGGACGGGCTGTGGAGCAGGCGAGGAACGATTCGGGCAGGGCCAAAAGGGTCAGCTCTTCTCCTCTGTCTTTCCTCTCGTGCTGGGCTCAGGGCAGAGCTGCAGACTTTGAGGGGTCCTGGGAGGTTTCCAACAATGAGAAGCGGGTGGCAAAGCTGGTGGCATTCCTTGAAACGGCCCCTGCTGAGAGAAGGCAGAGCAGAGGGAAGGGACTCAGCAACTTAGATCCTGGGGAGTCTTCTGGTGGGAGAGACAGCAAAGCTCAGCGGACACCAGAGAAGTTCTGGGGAGGGGGACATTTAAACTGGGGGCCATGGGAAGGCAGCAAGAAGAGCACTTGGTCCAGACTGATGTGATTTAGGGGTGGATGCAGCCGGAGCTCGATGTGCCTCCGGAAAGCCCGGAGCGAGACATGCCATCACAATAAATAAGCAAGGCAAATCAGGCTGCCTGCGGGGGAAAATCCCAGACTGCAGTAATGATAGGGCTGATGTGGAAAAGTTAACTAGGATTAGAGAAACTGCAAATTTCAAGTGGAAGATGACAGCAGGAGACTTCAGCTACCCTGTATAGATCTGAGTGCTGCCTTGTCAGGATAGACAGGTAGAGACAGACGCAGAGATAACACTCTTGGACACAAATGATGATCCCTGAACCAAATTGTCTAAAATCCCCAAGAAAAGCTGCTGTTCTGGACTCAGTGTGGAGTGCCGCACGGGACCTGGCTCCAGCTGTGTCAGTGGGTGAAGTGCTCTGTGACGGGGACCACAGTACCGTTGGGTTTAGTGCTGCAGAGGGACAGCGCAGGCCACAGAAATCCAGGGTACATACACTCAATTTTAGGAAAGGAAACTATGTAAAAATGAGACAAGTTGTCAAAAAAAAAAAAAAAAGACAGACACAGCATCAAAGCGAGGAAATCCACCAAAAGCAAGAGATGGCTACGGGGTAATAGGTGCTTGGGGATGCTGAGGGCAGAGCAGAGGAGGCCAGTGACCTCTTTGTGTTGGTCTTTGCTGCCAAAGGTGCTGGGGACACTCGTGGGTTTCTGTAGCAGATCCATCAGAGGTGAATCAAGCTGAAGTAACTGTGTGGGTCGTATTAGGCCAGATGCCCTCTATGGCATCCCTAAATGTACCCAGACACAACCAATCTAAGTCGGGTCTGTACGACGCTGAACTCCGAGCTGGTGGTTACAGGTCAGGAAGGACCTTGGAGCCATCTCTCACCTCTCTGAACTCAGTGTTCAGAAGCAGCCAGAGAAAGACCTGTCTCAGGCCCTGATACCACCTGAGAGGGTGCTGGGAGCAAGACAGAGGATGTCACTTGGCCTGTGTCCCTGGAGTGCTGAGCACAGGTCTGGGCACGCAGCTCCAGAGGGAGGTGGGGAAGATCCAGAGGGGGAGGCCAGGGCTCCATCGGTTGGAGGGAAGGCTGATGGACAGCCAGGTCAAGGCTTGCAAGACCCTGGGGAGATGGACAAGGCAGATGGAGAACCTCATCACCTCCTGCAGCAGGAGGGCTGCTCCCGGCATGAGTCCCCATCTGCAGAGGACCTGGGGGTGGGACCGGCTCTTCACCACCACATTTACAGCAGAGCCCAGGCTGCTGATCTTCTGCCAGGGCAGAGTCCGAGGTGAGACATTTGTTTCTTCCTTGGGAGGAATCCAGAGTACATACTTCATATATTTTGATGTGAAACACTGCTTTGCACCAAAATAACCCTTCCAGAAAACTTGAGGCAGGATATTGAGCAACCTGGTCTAGTGGGAGGTGTCCGCGCCCGTGGCAGACGGGTTGGAAGTAGATGATCTTTAAGGTCCCTTCCAACCCAAACCACTCTGTGATATTCTGTTCGTCTTGAGCTGCTCTCGACGAAGCTTAGGAAAAGCAGTGTCACCATGGTGCAGAGGTGGAGCCTGGCCCGTGTGGGGCTGCCCCACCGGGGTGCTGCCCCCCCCAAGCCCCTTGCAGGGGGTCTCGGTGGGCGGCGGGGGCGCAGCTGACAGACGGCTGCCTTGGACCCCCATGGCCCTCGTGCACCGAGAGCCACCGACTGCCGCTGACAGTGCTCTTATCAGAAAATTAAGTAGAGTAGCAGTCTTATCCCCACATCATTATAGCTATTCCTAATGCCAAAATAAAATAAATTAAAAAGAAAAAAAAAGCTATTTCATGCTGTAATTATAAGTCATAAAAAGAGCTGTGCTGACAGATATATAACACCCCAGTAACTGCCTCTGGCAGCCAGGCCCCACTAACACTAATCACGATAACAATCCCAGCAGTAATTAGAGATGAGGCGGCCCTGGCCCCGCACGGTCCCTGACGCCGCCCCGCTCGGGGCAGGGGAGGGGGGACCCCCAGAGCCCCCCCTCCGGCACCTTCCACAGCTCTGCAGCTTTCGAACCAACCCCGCGGTGCTGCAGACGCTCGGTGGCCGCACGAGGATTTCTGCATCCACCCCGCAGTGTGGGTATTTGCACCGTCGCCGCTCGCGCTTTAGCTCTGCTTTGCTATTTCTGTTTTCAGCACAGCACCAGCAGGTTCTGTGATCGAATGGCAGACCCATGCGGGGTGTCTTGGGTGAGATGGGATGGACGCCCCCGGCCCTGGAGCCTGGCAGATACGGTCCTGCAAGGGCCCTCCTGGTGCGCTCACTGGAGAGAGGCAGAAGTCCAGGTGCGACGCGTTAAGGTCAGCCCGGGGGCTGTTTGGACCGAGAGCTCCTGTGCCCTCCGCCTGCTCCCCCTGCACCCTCCTCCTTCACCTCCTGCCACGGCCGACCTCCAAACTCCCGTGGGATGCCTGGGCAGCCCTGAAGAGCAGGAGCTGCCTGGTCTCGGGGGCTGGAGCTGGCAGGGGGTGTTTGACCAAAGCGGTGAGGAGCCCCTTGGTCAGTGTGAGTTGCTCAAATTCGGTTGGTGCCTTGGGGCTTTTTGGTTGGTTTGACAAAGTTCCTCAAGCTGCAGGTCGGATCACGTCCTCGAGGGGGTACTGGGAAATGTATTCTGGGACAAGAGGAAAATCCTAAATGTTTCCTTGGTCCTCCTTGACACCAGGAGCAATCCCATCTCACACATGGCAGAGACGTGTCCCCGCGGGTCTCACCCCATGCGCACACACGACCCCATGCTGCCAGCCCCAGGTCACCTCCTGCCATCCCACGGCTTCTCTTCCCCGTGGTCCCCGTGCGCCAGGCCGTGGGGACGAGCGCGTCCCCGAGGAGCGGCCGGTTCCAGCTCCGCCGCCCGCTCTCTGCCTTCCTCGTTTGCGTCTCATTGCTTGCTCTATCTTGCATTTGCATATCATGCATATTCATTAAAGATGTATCTAATTAAATATTCATGTACACAGTCATTGAACTTGCAATTAATTTGAAACTTGCAGTATTTCTTTTCTCCCCCCCTGCGAGAGGAGCCACCAGCTGCTCTGGCTGGCCCAGGAGCGATGCCGGCACAGACACCCACCGCTCCCACCCACCCACTTTGCCCAAATCCCCGCTGTTTCGCGGGAGGGAGCACGGCGAGGATGGTGAGCGACCCTTCCAGGTCCGGGGGAGGCCGTGGTGCACGACGGCAGCACATAAATAGGGCAGCAAAAATTCTCAGCGCTGCAGGGTGCAGAGGCTTTGCCTCCGAGTGGGGGCTGATCTTATGGCAGAGCTGCCCCCCGTCTGCCACCGCCCCGCCGGGGGGGCACGGCACCCACCCGGCAGCGCCGCTCTGAGGGGACGGGGGGTTGCTGGATCCCGGGGCCCCCCCACGCCCCCCTGCCCAGCCCCCCCACACCCCACGCTCGGCTCCTGCCCCGGGGTGCTCGCGGGGGATGGGTGGGCTGGGAGGCTCGCACGGAGCCCCCCCTGCTCCCGAGCGCTGCCGCCCCCACCGCACCTGGAAAGCTGCTCCTCGCAGCATCCTCGGCAGCTCCCGCAAACCCCTCTCATCTCTGCTACTAATAGTGTGTCAGGAGCTTCGGCGTCAAACCACGTCCCGTCTGACAGCCCGCCCTGGAAAAGCCGGCTTCAAACGGCACCGGCACTGACAGAATCGGAGCAGAGATGGGACGGGGTGGCGGGGAAGTGGGGGGCAAAGCGGGCGCAGGGCTGCGGAGACCCCCAAAAGGCACGGCGGGACTGCACTGCCAGCTCCCTGGGCCCCAGCTGGTCCTGTGCCTGCATCCCCCGGGCCAGCACCGCGCTCGTCCCTGGCCACCTCGCAGCCAGCTTTGGCAACTGGGGTGTCACACACCCAGCTCCAGACCTCCCTTTCCATCACTGCCCAGGTCAGAGAGACACAAGTGACTCCTGTGTGAATATAACCCTTAAAGCTCTCTCTGGCTGATTGATTAGCAGCAGCCGACAAAAAACGTGGGTCACGTTGCTTGAATCTGTTTGCTCTGGCCAGGACACGGTCTGATGTACTGACTACGCTGGGTACCCCAGACAGCAAACATTTGTAAAAACCATCAAAAATGTTTGCTAAAAGTCTCTCTAGTAGCTCCCCCGGTTTGTCTGGGGACTGTGGGCAGAAATCGAGACGTGCAGGGCTGTTACAGCTGGCCCAGAGCATCCGCCCAGATAAGCAGGAGCTGCCTTGCAAATGCAGGCAGAGCAATCCAGAGCATTTGCTCACCTAAAAAACCTTCCCAGCAACATTCTCTCCCTCCCCCAGCCCTTTTGTACTGTCAGTGATATCCCAGTCTGTTATTCTTCACTTTTCAAGTGGGTTTTGAAAGCCATCTTCTTTGAAAACCCCTTGTTTAAAGTAGGAGAAAATACCCGTCAGGGTTGCAATTTGTCAGCTCGGCGGCATTGGCTGCGGATGGGAGGCAGCGGGAAGTTTGGCTGGAAGGGAGCGAGGTGTCTGAAGAACTTTGCAGGGAGCCCAGGCACGATCCCCCATCCCGGCACCAGTGGGGACGGCTCCCGCCTGCCCCTACCTTCTCCTGCCTTCTCCTGCCTGCCCCTGCCTCTCCTGCCTTCTCCTGCGCGGGCGTTCTGTCTGCGCTCCCCCACTGCAGACGCCCATGCAGTCTGCCTCAGAAGCGTGGAGGGTTGGTGATTTTCTTTAAGGCAGTAAAGTTGTTCCCTTCCTGTCACTCGCTTCAAATCGCCCAGGGAGCCGGTAGGTTTTATAGCAGCGTTTGTGCGTGAGACTTTCCTGGTATTGTGGGAAACACATCACAGCTCCCACACGCACCGGTCTCCTGCTGCAGTTCATGTTTTAGCTCTAATTAAGCCGCCAGTGTTTGCTGCCACCGGGTAAAGGACACTCGTCACAAGCCCGGCATGCTGGGAATGGCCGGGCTGGTTTGCAGAGCCCCCAGGAGCCGTGCTCCCTGCGGGACACGCTCCTCCCCGGGCACCCGGCACGGCGGGTCGCAGCACAGTGTGGCTGTGGGTGCGAATCCCTCCCTGCTCCCGGTTCTGGCTGGTGACTAATACCCCAGTATTAGCCTCAAAAGCCCCCAGTCATCCCCCGGGCAGCAGCAAGAGCGGGTTGCTCCCTGTCTCCTCCTGGGATAGGGACGGAGATGTACCCCAGGCCCCAGGGAAGGGCTCGGTGGTGGCTCCTCGCTCTCCCTGCAAACGCTGGCAGCACTGAAGTGGCTCGGGGGTACCGGGCAGGCCATAGTGGAAAGTTTGGGCAGCCTATTTTATGGCATTCTGGCGACGACAACCCCCCACCGTCCTTCCCTCCCAGTGCCTGTGGCTTGGAGCAGCAAAAGGTAATGTCCAGCCCGGCTCACTGGGGCTGTGGGGCATACTGGGCTGTGGGGAAGAGGTCACAGCCTGGTTTGCTGCAGGAGAAGTTGGTAGCTGGGGACACAGCATCTTAACCAGCCCTCGCTGGAGCGTCTTCACTGAGCCCTGAGCCTTGTAGGGAGCTGAGAGCGGTTTGGTCGCTCCACAGCCTTCAAGCAGCGACAGGCACAGTCACAGCAGCGCATGGAGATGGACCACCAGCATCCTGGTGGCCTCCCCAGACCTCCTTTGTCCAGCAACGGGCTGATGCGGCCGGGTTGTAAGGCAGTGAAGTCCCCGCTTTGGTACCCTCAGAAAACCCAGGTGGGGGCCCTGGGGCACGTCTGCAGGTGGAAAAGCTGAGCTGGGGGACATGACCTTGGCAGCCCGGGCTGTAACAGCTTCACCTGGCGTCCCCGGGGAGCACAGACCATCCTTAGTGGTCTTTTCTGCTGGTGATACTGCATCCATTTTGTGACTGCTGAGTGCATTGCTGTGGCTGCTCTGCTGAGCTCTCTTGGAGACACGAACGCAGATAAACCTGCTCTGGGGGGAGGCTGAGGGGCAGGAGGTTCAGGGCTGGCTTTTCTTCCTCCTTATTGTAGGAGCATTAACATTTGGCTCCAACTGCAGGATCTACTGCTCTGATCTGCTCCACATTTCTTCCTTGCGTTGCTCAGACGCTGCAAATGGCAGCTCAGAGTATCCCCCTGGCGCACACATTGCACTATTTGCCAGTGCCGTCTCACTCCTTCCTTGCAGGCTCTGTCAATGTTGACCCAGGGCTTGGTGGATGTGCGGTGACTCCCTGGGATCCCTCTGTAAATACCAGCGAGGCATTACGAGTAAACGGCACAAATGCCAGGGATGAGGATGCTCCTGGAGCTGGGCAGGGCAGCCCGAGCCTGAGCAAGGCACCGCCTGGCTGCTGGGGCAGGAGCTCGGCGGCCCCCGGCCGGGCAGGAGGAGCACGCCCTGGGCAGCTTGGCCCGGGTGGAAAAGTCTCGTTGCTGATGTGACAAGGAACAGCAGTGGTGCCACAGCCATGGTGACGCTAGCATCCCGACGTGGCCCTCCATCTCTCCCAATACTCTGGAAAGACACTTGCGAGTGGCATTTGCATGGATTTACCGTCACGCACAAGTGCCCAGGCTCTTTGCAAACAGTGTGTTTCCACCACAACCCCCTGATGAGGAGAGCAGAGCCCCAGCCCTCCCTTGTTACACAGGGATAGAGGGAAGAGAAGAGACGGCTCATGGCCACAGCAAACCCGGACCCACTCAGGACGGGGACTCGGGTGCCTGCATCCCACTCCTGAAGCCCGTGTCACCCTGAGACCCCCGAACCCACCTTGGTTCAGGCTGTGCCCAGTGCTTCAGGCGGGACACAAGCATTGACCTGCCCCCAGCAGGAACCAGTGTGCGGCCGAGCGGTGCTTTGCATCTCGTGATGTTTTGCTGCACAAAGCCTGAAGGACAAACCGGTCCTCTATGGCCTCTGTGTTTGCTCCTTGTCCTGCCCACCCAGCCGGCACAGTGGGGGAGCGCAGGACCCCCGCCGAAAGGGGCGATTTGCTGCCAGCCAGCCCCCAAAGTGCCCTGGTCCCCCACCGCCTGCCGGATAGGGGTGGTCCCGGCAAGACTTTATCAGAACGAAAGCAAGCTCAGTTTACAGAATGATAATGCTGCTCTTGTGGGTGCTTAGACACTTTCAGGCTTACTGTGGCTTATAAATAAATATTTATTATTAATTTTATTCCCTCTCTGGTGCCAGGGTGCACAGAATAAATCACTGACGCTCTGTGATAAAGGGTCCAGGAGCCAATCTTTAGCCTTGCCTGAGATTTATGCCGCTTTAAAAACAAAGATCCTGACAAAGAGACAGATTTCCTGGCACAGAGCAACTCTGTTTAATTAGAGAGATGATTCATGTTTTCAATCACAGTTTAATACCAGGCCCTTTACAGTCAGCAGTAAAGCAGGAGACGGCAGGTCTGCCAGGCCCTTGAAAACAAGCCCGTCTCGGTCTCCTCGGGTGGATGCTGTGCAGGGACAGCGTGGCCGTGCCGAGAGGCTCAGCTGCACCCGAGCACCTGCAGACCTTCACCAGAGCCACCCGTGACCCTCTCCCGGCGCATCTGGTGCACGGGAGAGACAGACGCCCCGTGCCCCAGGGACAGTGCCAGCTCCAGCAGGGAAATCTCCCCCTTCCCCAGTCCAGCCGACACTCTCAGTCCAGGGCTGCTCCAGGCAGGAGCTCTGCTCTCCTCGCCCCGTGCTCTGGCCCCCAGCATCCCTGCAGCAAGCGGCAAGCGGCTGTGCCATGGGCTACTGCTGGCCCCCGGCCATGAGGCTCAGCAGGCCGTGGGAGCGGGTGGATGCTGGATCCCACGCTGGTGCTTTTCCAGCTGGGACCAGCATTAGCAATCCTCATCCATCCCCGGGGAGAAGAAGGGCAGGGCAGACTGGTCCGAGCGCCCCCAGGCTGAGCAGATGCTGGTGAAAAAGCTCCACCAAACCTGCATGGCCGTGGGGGTCTCTGCAGGGGAGCTGGGCGTCTCGCGGAGGCCAGCACTGGGAAGCAAAGCTTTGGCCCTAATTCTGCTCGGAAGTGCGAGAAAAACTTCCTTGCAAGGGGGGGCAAACTCATGGTGAGGCAATGCCATGCTGAGCTGGTCCGTGGCAAACAGGGGCACCTCTGTGGAGCAGCCCCCGTTCCCGGCACGTGGTGCTCGGGTTCAGCCGCTGCAGCGCCAGGGCAGAGCCCAGCCAGGGCAGAGCCCCAGCCAGCATCCTTCCCTGCCCCCCCGGCCGTCTCGCCGGAGCAGTGCGAGCCAGCCTGGCGAGCAAGTTAAGCGAGCTGCCAGCCTCGCACACGGCTACCAGCCTCGCACACGGCTACCAGCCTCGCACACGGCTACCAGCCGCATTTACGAGCCGTGACTGTCTAGACAGTTTCCAAGAGCCGGTGGCTGCCTTGCCCACCGCGCTCCCCACCGTCACATCCCAGGCATCAATTCAGAAATAAAACAGACGCGGCAAAGGCCCATAAAATTAATTAGCTCTCACTTTAAATTAAGCATCTCAAATGGGTGTTTCATGGAGATTTAATTAAAAGCCTGAAAGTTATCCTGTAAGCAATGGCTGGAGCTGAGCCGGGGAGGACGGGGTGTAGGCACGGGGCTGGAAGCTGGCACCACGTCCCCGGCTGTGCCGAGCCGCCAGACAGGCAGCGCGGCGGCTGCTGGGCATGACGAGAGTGGATGAGCTGGTGTGTGTCCCCCGTGTCACTGTCTCCCCTCTTCCTACGCCCGTCCTTGCAGGGACATCTGCACCCAGAGCAGGGGCACAGCGGGGGCCCACAGCTATGCAGGAGGGAGACCTGAGGTGGGCGACTCTGCTAATAGGGAGGGACCTCTCTGAGGCAGAGGGGGTTTGGGGTCTGTCCCCATGATTGTGCCTGGCCCTGGCAACTCTCCCTCGGCACGGAGGGACGTGGCACCAGGAGGAGCCAGGGAGGAGTCCCCGGCAGGGGCGGAGGATGCCCGAAGCATGCACGAACATCACCAAGGCTGAGAGGGATCAGGCTGGGTGCAGCTCGACATGAGAGCCAGTGTTAGGTCCACTGGGCATCACCTGAGGTCCCCCTGGGTGGGACACTGATGCTGGGTGTGCTTTGGTTATCCACTGGCGTAATGGGCAAATTAATGGGCGAAAAACTCCACACTGAACAAACGTTGGCCAAGGGCAGCTCTCTCCCCAGCGAGACACGTGCTGTCACGCCATGTCCCCCTCCTTGTGCTCTGCCCTCCAGCTTAGCCCAGGCACGGCTCCACGTGGCCTCAGTAACGTCCCAGACTGCAGCAGGTTGATGTTCTTGGTCCCAGCGCACTGCTCAAACTTGATGCTAATGAAGAGGAAGAGCTGGAGAAAGAAAAGAAGGTTATTTCCATCCCTGAAGAGCTCTGAGGCTGCTTAGCAGTGTATCCAAGCAACACCCTTTTCCGATTATAGAGTTGACTTCTGCCCTTCTCCACCACTCCTGCCTCTGGATCCTCAGTGAATCCAGGACAGGGCACCGGGAGCACACAGCAGCAGGAACAGGCTGCAGAAAAACCATCTTCATTTCCCAGCCAGGCACACTTCTACCCGGGTAACCCCCACCAAACACTCACAGACGTGCTAAGGTAAGGACTGGGGTGCCAAACAATTTCCCACTGCTGGAGAATGGGCAGGTCTTAAAATCCAGCAGCTCTGAAGCACGAGAGCAGACCCCCTCTCTGGGTCACCATCTCTGCCGTCGCCTGGCAGTCCCTGGGGGCCGGGGACGCCTTGTTCAGCTCGCTCCTCTTGGCAATAGCAGTGCTAGGTCCAGACGGAACCCCAGTATAACCACAGCCCTGGTGTCAACCTGGGACTGGAGACTCCGTCATCCCGTGGAGAGGACGGTGCAGCCACGAGAGAGTCCTGTTCCGTGCTGCCCTCGGAGCCCGGGCTGCAGAGCAGCCTCCCAAGGGCAGCCCCCGGCAGGCAGACGCGTTGCCGGGTGGCCGCACAGCTGGGGTTTGTCCTTCGCTTTGGTGTCATACTCTGATTTGAGGTCCCTCATTGTTTAAATTGAAGCCCTGCAAGATGTCAAGAGCAAACCAGGCTGCAGCCGGCAGCCAGGGCTATTTTTACCCTGGGGAGCAAACAGGGACAGGTCTGTCCTTCCCTGGTCTGCTGAGCACCCACTGCCTCCAGCGGGAAAGCAGCTCTTGGGGTAAGGCAGGACCCTCCCCCTGCCCAGCCCGGAGCTGGCAGCGCTGCGGCCGAGCACCCTCGCCTTGCTCCGTCCAGGCTGGCAAACGGCAGCACGGACACCAGGGAGCCCATTATGCCGAATCCCACACGGAAAGGGTCGGTCACTGGCTTTGGTGCTGTGCTGCTAACACAGAAACCACCCCTCCAAGGGATCCCCCGACTTCCAAGGGACTCTTGGCCACCTGGGGTTTGTCTCCTCAGATGAAACCCCACGTTGGGTGAAGAGATTTGGGCTGGGGGGGAGACGCGCCTTTGAAGCCTGCCTGGGGACTCCAGTCAACGCACAACCCATCGCAAGGCTTCCCCGTACTACATACATAAACTCCATGCTGAAGATATCACTTTTAACATTTCTCCCAGGGGAGTGCTGCTGCTGGAGTCTTGCTGTTCCTTGACAAACTGTTTTCTGGAGAGGGGAGGGGAGCTGGAATTTGAATAATGAGGCTTTGACAGGAAAGCACCCTCTGCCTCGCTCTCTGGCTTTGCGCTGCAGGCTGTTCTTCCCCCAGGAGCCGGCAGACGAGGGAGCGAGACAAGAGACCCTGCGCAGCACCCCCAGCCCAGCAGGTCGCGGTGCCGGGGCCCCCCCGCACCCCCTGCGCCCGCCAGCTGCAGGTGAGAGCCGGCAGCTCTTACTCACACGGGCCACACACGTAAGACAGGCCCAAAGGGCGTTGTTAAACGTGCGTGTCTCACCATTATGTAATGGCTAATTTACCTTAATTATATTAAACTTATAATAAACCTTTATTTTATCTCATTCGTAAACCATTTAAGCTGCTCATTTCGTTGCTCTGCCCCAGCTCTGATGAGCAATTCCTGGCCGGTTGCACAGTGGCCCCTTCACGGCCCAGCCTGTCGCTGCCCGGCTTACTTTGCACCGGGGATTTTAGTCCCCACACGGCTACCGACGTGCCCCAATGACTCATCAGCATTTCGGGGGCATTTGTGACTCCTGCGCAGCCCAGCCAGGTTGGACCACGCCGGTTCTCCCACCGCCCGCCTCCCCTCGGCCACTCCTGTGTCTGGATCGCACGTGGGCTGTTAGCGGTGACATTGTCCCCAACTTGCTCTAAGCCCCTCCGACTTGCATTCAGTCTGCGAGAGCCCATTAATTTGTGTCTGAGGCTTAGAGGCATCCCCAGAGGAATCCTGCCAAAGCCTTTACCCGAGCCCAGGCAGGATCGGAAATCCCAGCTGGAACGAGAGGCTCCTTGCGGAGCTGTACTGGCACCAGGCTCCCGTGGCTCAAACAGCTCCTTCCTCCGGGATTTCCTCCCCCACCATCTCCCTGGCTTTGGGACCTCAGAAACATGGAAACAAGCGGCCCTGGCTCCCAGCAGGACCAACCACGCCATGCTGCCCTAGATCCTCCAAGTCCTCACGGTCCTCAGCTCTGATACCCCTGCGTGGTCTCCCAACCCCTCTTTCCCCGCTGGGTCTGGGTAAGTTAGCCGTGCTGCAGCTTTTAAATCTCTCTGCCTGCGTGCGCTCGGGAGTCTGTTCTCCCCTTGCCCCTCTCCTCGTGTGCCTTTCCATGGCACTAATCCCTGGAAACATCTTTGGGACATTTCACTGGGTGCAGAGATGTCTGCAAACTTCGTCCTCGCAGGCCAAAGCCCTGGGGGTTTTGCCTCCTCCGCACCTGAAGCAGCGGCACCCTGCATCCACCGGGAAGGGTTCCGGAGGAGCTCTGTGCTCTCCCGGCCTTCTGCAGCCGGCGGGCAGAGACCTGCCTTTCTCTTGCAAAGCCCCAAAGCGCCAGAGAGGTGAGAAGTGCCTGGGACCAGGCCATGGTGTCATGCTTACACCCGTGCAAATGCCCACTTCTGTGCAAGGTGCATCTTTATGTTCAGAAGCCATTTGCTACAGAACCTCCTGAAATATATTCCATTTTAAGGGCTGTTCTCCCCACTATGTTTATACAAGTGGCCACCGCAGGGACTGCAGCCAGCGTGCTTTCGTTAAGTCTGCAATAATTAGCATCGCAGGCACAAGAGGCTGCTTTATGGGCCAAACGGGAGCATCATTTACTCTACGGTATCTCTGCCGCTGGCAGTTGTGCAGGCTGGCGCCGTGCCCTCCGTCCCGGGGAGCGTCCAGCGCTGCTGGGCCTGCAGCAGGATCTGCCCCGTCCCCCCTGACCCGGCGAGAGGGGCTGCCCCCCATCTCCACCACTTTATTCGTCCCCAACTGGCCACCCCTCGCGTTAAGACCCACCGGGCTCCACGAGGGCAGCCTGGCTCCAGCCTCCCCGTCCCACAAGGAGACCCCCGCTCTCCCCCGGGGGACTCCAGGGAGAACGTCCCCGTGTCTGCTCCCCGCAAGCCCCCCCAAACCCTCTGCTGGGCACCAGCCAGCCCCGCTCCCCTCTCCGGGGGCCACCGGCGGCTCAGCGCTGGGGACTTGCTGCCATCCAGTGGCTGCTGCAGACGGCGATGGAGACCTGGCTGCCAGCCCCCATCCTGGCTGCCCCACAGGGGGGAAGCACAGGCAGGAACTTGGGCGGGGGGGGGGTTCAGCCTGGAGAAAAAGGCTGCGGGGAGACCTTCGAGCCCCTTCCAGTCCCTAAAGGGGCTCCAGGAAAGCTGGGGAGGGGCTTTTTACAAGGGCATGTAGTGACAGGACGAGGGGTGATGGCTTCAAACTGGAAGAGGGGAGACTGAGATGAGAGATCAGACTGCGGGGACACGCGTTGCCTGGCCCAGCACATCCCGACGAGAAACGTGGGAGAGACGGCCCTGCTCCAGCTGCTGCCCAACGCGCAGCGGCTCCCGAGCGTACGGCTCTGCTGGTGCTGGGAAATCTTCACTCACGCTCAGGCCTTCGTGTAATTGATGGCAGAGCTGAACTGCGTTTAACGAAAGCCTTTTCCACTTGGCAAGATGCATCTGCCGCCCAGCTGCAGAGCCGTGAGGTGTGGAAGTGGGAGGTCGCTCCTGCTCAGCCCCCTCCTTGGCCACAGAACCGCTCTGGGGTGCCCCGCTCCGAACATCTCTCCCTGGTCTTGCCCGTAAGCTGCTAATGCCCAGGGTGACCGCCATCACCCAGGATCCCGCCCCATCAGCAGCGAGTACAGGGCAGAGACAGCCTTAACTGTGGCGGCATCCCGGCTGCTGTTAAAGGTCCCAGCTGCTCCCACTGCCTGCAACAGAGAGCCCCAAGGGGGATGCAGAGGGAGCTGTCAGCCAAAGGAGCAGGACCTTTCTCCCAGAAGGATCCGCAAACACGTGCCAGGTTGGGGATGGAGCGCAGGTTGGCTGTGTGGGTGATGCTGGAGCGCAGCAGGTTCCACAGCCGCTCTGCCACTGGGTGCAGGGCTGAGGGGTGCAGCATCCCCATGGCATCCCCCGGCAGGGAGCCCGGTGTGTGTCCTGGTCCAGCCCCCTCCTTCCTTTTCCACAGCGTCACAGCCAAGGGGGTGGCAGCGAGCTCCTGCTCCCAGCCACGACTGTGGGCATCTCCAAGGTGGGACTCTCCCCCGGCACGGATCAGGGACACAGCAGCCCCTTCACCTCCTCCCCAAAGGCAGCACGTGGAGGTCCCTGCACTGGAGTCATTAATTAGTACAACTCATTCTCTGTATAACTTTTAATGTCTGTTCTTGCTGCTGCCCCACGGCCATGCTCTGCTGGCCACATTGCCCCACGCCTCCCGGCCCAGCGGGGAAGGACCCAGAGGCGACGGCTCTGCTTTCCCCTGGCCAGGCTGTGGGCAGGACCGACCAATGGACCCTCATCAGCCGGCAACGGTCGAGTGGGCAGCTGGAGCCACACGTCCCTGTTTGATCCCCTGCACCCCGAACAGGCTTAGCTGGTCTCAGGAATGCCCACAATTTGGACAGCCTCCATCTTCATCCTCTGACCATGGGAAACCTTGGCAAGAATGAGACTTTGTCCATCAGTTTTGGCACTGATTGGACAACCATTGAGCATGATTAAATTACTTTCTGCACTGAATTGACCATAATGCAACTTCATTCACATTAATAAAGCCCTAATCTCCATGGTCAGTCAAACAAGTGTCTTAGGTGGCGATTTACTGCGTGGCAGCTCCTGGCAGTGCCACAGCTGGACAACCCATCACCAGTGTTAATTAAAGGCGGAATTAGAAATTATAACCATGGCTGTGCTGCTTCTGTCTTTTTGATAAGTTATAATATCTCCCATAAATTAACAAGGGAAGAAACGATGCCATAACTGCAGGGGCTTTCCAGGGAAGTGAATTGCTTTGCAGGGATGATCGTTTTTTTACTATCTCAAATTACCTGTTTTCGGAAGCGCCGCTGTGAGGGACGGGGGGCACTCGCCAGCCCCAGGACAAGGGAGGCGGAGGATTCCTTGGGGACGAGCCCGTCTGGAGCAAACACCGGTCCCTGGCTGGTGCCAGCACTGCAGGAGCACTG
The DNA here is from genome assembly GCF_963924245.1 of Chroicocephalus ridibundus. Lineage (NCBI taxonomy): Eukaryota > Metazoa > Chordata > Aves > Charadriiformes > Laridae > Chroicocephalus > Chroicocephalus ridibundus. The sequence goes on along the minus strand of NC_086292.1, from coordinate 401,593 downwards.
GCCAGGCACAGGAGGAGAGGCTCCTTTGGCTGCCAGGGGTGGCCACGGGACCTGGCTTTCAACGTCCCTCACTGTGTCACGGCGGCAAGCTGGAGACCCATAGCACGGAGCTGGGATCTGCCTGTGAATGATGTCTGGGGACACGCAGCCATGACTGTGGGGTCCCTGCCACCCGAGGGGCAAAGGAGGTTGGACGGTGGGATGGGTCTTCCATGGCTGCTGGGATGCCCCAAGCTGGGTGTGCGAGACCTGGATTGAACCCAACACAAGAATCCTGCACCCAGCCCAGATAGCCCAGCACCAGGAAAGCCTTGGTCCTGCCGTGTCCGCCCTGGAGACCCCCGTCAGCCTCAGAGATGTGACCCCGAAGGTGGAAGAGCGAGCCCATCCATCCTTCACCCTCCCAGCCCTCTCTCCACAGGCCGGGAGAGGGAAGGAGGGCTGCAGGAAGGAAGGACTGGCTGATTTTCCCCACATTTAGCTGAAACCTGCTGCTGGGTCACAGATCTGTGCATAGGGAATTTACCGTCCCCAGCCTCCGAGCCACTCCTCCCTGGAGCATCCCCGTCCCTGCCCCCTCTCCACAGGGGTTCTGCATCAGCGCCTGGGAAACCAGAGGCCATAACTCACCCTCCTTCCTGTTGTTTTGTGGCTGCAGGAAAAGAGAGACAGAAACCTGTGCTGACAAATGGTAACACAACGCCTGGGGCTGGGATGGGCGACAGGGCACGGGGTACATCCCCCTCCCTGGCAGGCGTGGGGACCGTTCCCCCGGTGCTGCCCAGGGCTCCCGCGGCACCCCAAGGCCGCCGGATGATTTTGCGTGGGCTGGCACCAGTGAAGAGGGGGCGAGTCCATGGGATCTCAGCAGGTTCCTGGGCTCCGTGCGGTGGCTGTGGCTGTTTCAGCTGTCCCTGCAGAGATGGCGGCACCAAGCCATGGTCACCTTCTGCACCAGAACCAGGGGATGCTGCCGTTGCCAGCTGGCTGCACAGTGGGGCCATGCCACGGGCCGGGCCGGTCCCTGTGCGGGAGGATTAGCCTCCTGCCTGCCCCGGCACGCAGAGCCCGTCTCTAACGCGCAGAGCCCTTCTCTAACGCGCGATCCCAGCAAGGCGGAGTGGGTCCCACCGCTTCCCAGCTGTGCAAACAAGCACCTCCCTGGGGAGGATTAGCCTTGCTGCAGGAGACAGCGTCTGCTCAGGCTGGCGTTGGGCGCAGTCTCCTACAATTCACCTTTCAGAAGCTGTCGCCTCCTGCGTCTTGCCCCACTCCTCAGCCCCCCAGAGGCAAAGCTGGGGGGCACTGGAGCTATTGCTCTGGGGAGCTTTTCTGCCGGTGCCCCCCCCACTGGCACCAGCTCTGTAGAGCGGGCAGGGAGCGCCTCAAACCACCTCTGTGCACCCCGCGGTCGCCCCGGCACCGTGCGCCTTCCTTAGACGGAGTCACTCGGCCCCGCTCAGCTGGGCACCAGCACCTCCCTCCTGATCAGGGACGTGAAGACAAGGGACATTAGAAGCGTGGAGGAAGCAGATATCCAGGAGCTGGCAGCATTCTCTGACGCCCGAGCTGAACCAGCAAGCGCCAAGCTGCGCCTGGCGGGTCGGAGAGCATGGGAAATAAGGCTGCAACACCTGAAAGGAGCAGAGAAGCTGGATCGCCTTTTACTGCTGAAGTCTGGGCTCCAGGGTGGGAGAAATCCTCATCAGGCAGTCTGGAGAGGACACACTGGGGGCAGGGTGACCGAGGCTCACAAAACAGCTCTTCTCTCTTCCCCCACATACCCCATGCCAAGTCGTCCCCTTTGGCAAGTGCTGCTGCACAGGGACCCTGGGGCACGCGTGCGGCTCCTCTCCCCGCAGAGCCAGTGTGTCCCTCCGGGCCGGCTGAGAAAGGTCAGACGGACTTTCCCAGTGGTCCCTCACCCTCTGCCCGAACCCCGTGGGTGAGGGCCAAATCAGGGCACTGCTCCTCGGGACACTGCAACAGATACCAAGGGCAAGGAGGTCTTCAAGGCTGCCTGCCTGCTGCATGCCCACAGCAGGGGTGTAAAGGCAGGTGTAGAAGGCTGGGCAGGCGAAATGTGCTGGGCAATGTGCCTGAGTGGGGCAGTATCCCCAAAAAACTCTCCAGACAAGGCTCAGAGAACAAGGACCTGCTTCGTACCTGGCCAGGATGGGGCAGGAGACCCCCAATGTGTTCTTGGGCCACTCCAGATGTAACACGTCCACAGCCCGCCGTGCTCCCACCATGCAGCCATTCACCCCGCAGAGATGAGCCTGGAGGGGGATGCATCTCCTGTATCTCCAGCAACACCCCCGAGGGCCCTGTCAGAGGACATCAGCGCCAGGTCTGCGGTGACACAGTGAGGGGATTTATCTGCAACGCCGGCAGCTGCTAGGCAATAGCATGTCAGGCTGATGCCACCGCTGCCGCTCCACGCTGGGGGAGAGCTGGCAGGGTGGGCGTGCGGGCATCCCCCGGGGCAGCACCCACACGCCCCGCGCCACACAGGAGCATTGGGTGCGATGGCCTTCCTCCAGCCCCGGAGGCTTTTCTGAGAAGATGCCCATGTGAAGAGAAGCCACGACCTGGCATGTCCAGGGGAGCCAAGGTCAGGGCACTTCGCTTCCCTCACATGCATCTTGCAAGGCCTCGTCTCTCCTGGTGCCCCCAAGGGGTGGATCTCCAAATGGTCGGCTCACGTCAGCCACAGAGGCGGAAGGGGGTGTCCAGACACGCTCCATGCCTGCATCACCCACGTAGGGTCTGTGCGATCCATGTCCAGGTGCTGGGACCTGCTGCCCTGTAAACGAGTGGGTGCTTTCAAGTCAAGCGTATACCATGAAGAGTCTTCGTCCATCTCCCACCTTCCAACAACATGTTGCATTGAACGACGAGGTCAGGATGGGCCCTGAGAGCCTGGCTCATCCTCCGCCAGCAAATATGAGGAGAAAGAGCAGCATTATCGGGGCTGTCCCATAGGTTGTTACGAAGCTGCCCCTCAGTGTGTGCAAACTTCTTTGGGCCTTTCTATCTAGACAAGGGTTTTCCCTCCGAAAGGGCTGGAAAGATGAATTCACAGCCAAAAGCATTGCTCATAATTCAAAATGCTCAAAACTGCAGTTTATTGCCATGGGGAAACAGCTAGCAAGTCCCGAGGGAAAGACATAAATGTCTCGTTGAATATTTGTACATTCTTTCAAATGCCACCAAAAATAAGACATTCCTGGTACTTGCCGTGACTGCCAAAACCGGCTGGAGAACAGAAGCCCCGCAGAGAGGAGAGGATGAGGAGGGGAAGTGCACACGAGGGTGCGCATGTGTGTGGGTGCGCACATTCCTGGGAGAAGCTCGGGGCTGGTGGCGTTCGGGCCCCTCCAGAGTCGCTGCTGCCACGTGGCTGCGGGGACACGGGACGGTTCCCACCATCTCCTGCACCCCCCGCAGCGCCTCAGCTGCCCCGTGTCCCCTCCTCACCTGGGACGATCCCTGCATGGGATCGCATCACCCGTGTCCCCCCATGCCCACCAAAGCCCAGCGATGCCCCGTGTCCTCTGTCCTGCCTGCCAGCTGGGCAAGGGCCACCATCTCCTGCACGTGTCACTGGGGTTTGTGTCACGTGGAGCAGGTCACAGGGAATGCAGCGGCATTCCTGAAGCATGGAAATGCCAGCAGGCGGGAGGGAGGGAATAACCTCTCCAGGCTCATGGGAACAAGGCAAGGAAATCACAGCAGAGGAGTGAGTGAGAAGCTCTGGGCAGAGGAGAGGGACACCCCCCTGCAGTGTGGCCCTGCTGGGTGGCTTGTCACCCACAGCCACCCCAGGAAGGATTTTTCACCGCTGTACGATGTGTCTAATTGCAGCCACGGACTTTATACCCCCAACGCCAGCAATTCTTTCTCGCCAGAGGAAAGCGCAGCCTATTTTACACTTCCGATAAAACACTGAAGACCGCCCAAACCGCCAGCGTGGTTTGTCCCGACGCAGCCTCTGGGCAGAACCTGCCCCGGCGCTCCCCGAGGCTGCCCCCGCTCTCCATCCATGGGCAGCAGTCGGCCGTCTCCAAACCCTGATTTCCAGGCTGGAGGAGCAGCACGGATCTGTGCCCTGCTGCCGGCCCTCCGCTTGCTCCGTGCTCTGCCGGACTGGCCAGCAGCAGCCCCATGCCCCCGGGGGGGACATAATTGTTTCAAGCCCCCTCCTCAGAGCATCCCTGAAGCTCCTGCCACCCTTTCGCTGTGCACCCCACGGATCCTGAGTGCAGCGTGACGATGCCAGTGGGTGCTGGCCCCGGTGCATGAGGTTTCTGTGCTGCCCTCACCCCCTCGCCGCGAGGCTTCGTTCCCAGGCTTGCACCCACCCCCACGGGAAAGACAATTTGACTTAAAACCCCTCCAAACGAGCTGAAAAGTCTTGCCTTGAAATAACCCGTCACCCTCTGGCCCAGCTGGAGGAGCCCCTCCAGAGCCGGCGTCCCCCCAGGGTCGCTCCCCGGGACAGTGACAGTCCCCGCGCCGGGGAAGGGCAGCGCGTGGAAACCCACTTGCCAAGAGGCTCCTCGGCCGGGGCCTGTCAGGGCATTTCACACGATTTGCTGGAGTGTTACACAAAGGAAAACACCCGAGGCTGGCGCGGGCTGCGTGACTCATCCTCGCCCGGGGAGGAAGGGCTCCCTCAGCGGGGCTGCCTTAGCCCTTGGTGGGTTCGCTGTGTCCCAGCAAAACCAAAACCCACCCATTTTAGGGCACGGTCTGGGCACTTGCGGGTGCTCAGCGGAGGAGCAGCATCTCCGCTGTCTGCTGGCCCAGCCGGAACGGCCGGGCTGTGCCGCGGGGTCCGTGCTCCCAGCCAGGAGAGGAGGGGTGTCTGGATTTGCAGGTGGGGGCAGAGGAGGTGACCAGGGCTAGGAAAGGCTGCCTGTGGGAAAAGCTCCAGAAACGCTTGGCAAGGGGAAGGATCGGGGATTATCTATTGGCTTTTTCCCCTGCAAAGTCCTGGTTTCTCACCATCCGGATTGCTGCCTTCAGGAGAGCAGGCACGAGGACGGCCACGCTGGGGTGACACACTGTCACTCGCTGCAGCTGGGAGAGCAGGAGCCAGCAAGTCAGCAGGGCAGAGCCAGGGGGAGGCGGGCAGGATCGGGGGAACAGTCTGTCCCCCCCTGCACAAGGGAGGCAAGAGGCGGGGGGGGGCATCACGCCTGCATTTGCAGCCAGCGGGGCTCGACTTGCCCCGTCCCTGCCCGACCCCATCCCCACCAGGGCAGGTGGGTTTCAGGAGAACACAGGCTTGATGGGACCCCCCCAAAACAGGGTGGCAGCAGCTGGGGGCACCCCCAGTCCCACTCCTCTGAGGAGAGCTGCGTCAGCCCCCACGGACCCCTGCAAAGGGGAAGGGGCCACGCAGGGATTCAGGGAATCACAGAATCACAGAATCTTCATGGTTGGAAAGGAGCCTCAAGATCATGGAGTCCAACCAAACAACCTACAATCTCTGCCCTTCAGAGCATGCCCTGAAGTGCCACATCTAGATGTTTCTTAAGTACCTCTAGGGATGGTGACTCAACCAGTGGAAGCTGCCCCACACACCACTCTGCCCCACGACAGCAGCTCTGGGATGTTGCACCCCCCTGGACGGAGGAGACCCTTTGCCAGGAGACAGAGCCCCGCGGGGTCCCCGTCCCTCTGCCCGTGGCCCCAGCTCTGCCGGCAGCTGTGGAGCAGGGCCCAGGCACGATGGCAGAACTATGGTCATCCTGCCCCGGAGGCCTCCCCAGATCTCCTGGGGGTCCTGCAGAGCTTGGGACGAGGCATTTGTTTGTGGGACACCAGGAAAAGCAGGACACGGAGGGCCAGCAGCTCGCCAGGTCCCCACACTGGCTGCAGGGATGCAGGCAGCAATGCCCCCGGTCCCACCAGAGCCTTCATGCCCCTGCTCAGGCTGATGGGGGGACGGGCCCCCCGCTCCCCAGCCACGCGTCCCCCTAGGCTGCCACCGCGTCCCCGCGCGTGGCTGGCGGCTGACGTCAGGCAGCAGATGCCTCCTGTGCCCAGCAGCCCGGAGCGGGGGTGGCACCAGCGGGCGCCTGCAAATATCAGGGCTGCTGACGGCGCGGGCTATTCTTAGCACCCACGGAGGCGCAGGGGGGTCTGCCCAGCAGCGCGGCCGGGAGCCGCCGGCTCCCCAGCAGCAGATGGCCCGGCTGCATCAACCGGCCCCCTCCAAGGCACCAAGCGGGAAGGGATGGTGAACACGGCGGGGGCAGATTGCACCCGGAGCCCTGCCTGGTGCCGACCCCGCTGCAGCAGGGGTCTGCAAGGAGAGGGGGTGGCTCTGGAGACAGCCTGAGAGCAGGACGGGGTGCTCTCTCCTCTCCCAGACTCACCCATGGAGGGTTGTCCCAGAGTGTGCATTGGGAAGATGGGCTGCGGGACAGACCCTGCAGCTCCCGGACAGGCGGCACATGGCTGGAGTTTGCCTGTGAGGAGAGGAGAGAGCCACCCACCCCACGACTGGCGCAGAGCTGGCTGAGCCTGGGTCTCCCCACGGCCCCGGGCATTTCCCCCTGTGCCCTTCTTCCCCACCCATCACCCCTCCAGCCTGGGGGGCTGCAGGGCTGGGGTCCCTGCTCTGACCACCCCACATTTCAGCCAGGAGAAGGCGATTCTTTCTAGAGCCAAGAGAGCGACATGGAGCCTCTCTGTGTGCAGTGCACCGGCCTCAGCTGCCCCCTGCTCTCCAAGGCTGCACCAGCCCTGAACGAGTTCTCACCCCCTCTGGCTTCTCAGCCGGTGCCAGCCGTGGCATGGGGCTGGCAGTGCCGTGCCCGGGTGCCAGCTGCCTCGCCTGGGGTGCGGAGCAGCCGGTGCCCTTGAGGAAAGCGGGTGTGCGGAGCTGCAGGCAGAAATCAGCACCGCCCCAGCCCTGAGAACAGCAGGACCCAAAAAGGCCAGAGCTAAACATAGGAAACCTACTTTTCAGCTGTCGCTGCCAACAGCGGGGCTGGATGCCTGCTCCCGCCTGGTAGCCTCGTCCCATCACGTGGCTCTGGGATCTGGGGCTTTAGGGAGCCCGTCGTGGCTTGCAAGGCTTGCAAGCGAGAATGTGGCAGCCGATGACACGTGCCGGTTGCGGATGAGGAGCTGATGGCCGGGAAGTAGCAGGGCTGGTGTGGGGCAGCCGTTCCCATGGCAGGCATTGCTGGCCTTGGGGCTGCCCCGAGCGGCCACTCCCGGGCTTGCTGGAGAGGCCGTGGGCCAGCAGCCGAAGGTGACCTGCACCCCGGGATCCTTCCAGGAGGTGATGCGACCTGCTGAAAATAGCAGCACCCCCAAAACACTCCGGGACAGGCTCCCTGGACGGCAGCCACGGGAAGGAGCCGCGGCCCCGGGAGCACCGTGCCCAGCCCGGCCGGGCAGCGCCGGCGGCGGGACCCCGGGCCCGGGGCAGGGCGGAGGGGCAGAGCCACGGGAGGCGGGGGGCAGAAAGGGGGGCCAGCCCCGGGCCCAGGCCGCGGGACGTGTCCTACCCCCTGTGCCCACGGGATGGCAGCAGCCTCCCGCGGCTCCTGCCGCGCACCCACCCCACAGCCCGCCCCACGGGCCCGCTGCGGGGCACAGCTCTGCCGCGGCCGCAGCCCGCGGGGGACGCCGGGCAGGGACCCCCCCTCCCCAGATTAAGGGGGATGTCTTCCAGCCGGAGGTGTGGAAGAGAAGAAACCTCAGCGCCCCCCTGCTCCCGTGGGTCCCGGCAGCAGTGGGGTCACTCCGGGACCCCCCGCCAGCCCCGCTGCCAGGCTGTGCTGACGCTGCCGACACACCCCGTGCGGGGCAGAGGGGCAAGGCTCGGGTCCCTTCCCCTCCCATGGGGCTCAGACCCTCAGCGACCGCTGGAAGGGGTGAGGAAGTGCCTCAAAAACAGTGCTCGGCATCCACCAGTGCCGCAGAGAGAGGGGACACCCCTGTGGCAGCCCCCTACCCCCCTTCAGGAATTCGCCTGATTCCAGCATCATCCCAGGGCTGACAGTCACCCCCGCCCCATGCCTGGACCCTCTGCTAGTGCCACCTCCACTGGTAGGGCCACGTCCTGGCCCGTCCCCAGGGCTGCTGGATTGAAAAGCGCTGCCCGGAGGTCTCCTTGGCCACTTTTACGGCTGTTTATCTGTGGTAGACTTTGTCTTGTGCCTTCCTTGGTTACTAATGGACTGGAAAGTACTTCATCCTCATGTGATGCGAATGCATCTTCCTCCTTCTTGCCAAATACGGAACAGAAATGTTTATTGAACACTTCTGCCTTTTCTTCAGCAGCGTTAGCCACTATTAACATCTCCTGCAAGCGCCACTCTACCACCAGGATCCCTGTGCCCTGGTGCTTTTGGCGCTTTTGCCCTGCCGGATTTTGACCTGGTTTATCTCTTATCAGTTCTCTGCACTTCATACTCACTGCTGTCCTCCGACTGCTGCTTTCTGCAACTCCTTCTATCAATCCATTTGCAATTCCTCCGTACAGACTTCCTCCCGCTGCCTTCACTTCCCCTCCTGCCCATGGTGGGCTTTTAAAAGCCTGCCCGCTCCTTCCCTCGGGCAGCTCGGCCGCCTCTCAGATCCTTGGCCAACCTTTCTTCAGCAGCTCCCAGTCATTTTGTCCAGATGTTTTCCTCTCTGAAGGGGTGTGGGATCTGCCAGCTGCCTCGGAGGGTTCATTGACCGTCGGTGATGGCCAGCCCAGCTTCCGCCCTGCACACCGTCTGCCCGCTCTCACCCTCTTTCTGCCAGGGCTGGGACCTCAGCTCCCTCCCGTTCCCCATCCTGGGCGTCACAGCCCAGCCATCCCCACGTCTCTGTTGGGTTTGTCCTGTGCCCCGCACCATCAGGGCAGCACAACTGCTCTTTGCCAGCCCACAGAGCTCAGTGTGGCTCGCTGGTGGGGCAGCATGCTGCTGCTGGGATGAGGGAGTCAAAAAATCACTCACAAACCCCCCTCGCAGAAATTTCCTTTCCCCTCATGTCCCCCCAGAGCCCCCAGCACCCTGCAGGCAAGTCGAAACTTCTCCCCACATCCTTGGCCACCCCGGCCCTGCGTGCACAGGTTCCACCTGTGCCTTTTTCTGGCTCTGGGTGAGGCGGCTCCCGGCCGCAGTGGTGGTGCCGGCTCACTCCAGGCTTTCCTGCCATCCTGGGGGCTTTGCTTCCTCTCTCCCCTCTTTTCTGCCCCAGCTCTGGAGGGACCATGCCCCTGCCAAAGCCTCGGGAGTTGATGCTGCAGCTGCTCTCCAGCCTCCCTGAGCCCCTCTGCCCCCTCCCCAGGAGGCACCGAGTGGGGCCGAGGGCCCCCTCCAGGGCAGGGGTCCTCACCTGCGCCAGGGGGTCCCTTCCAGAGCAGGGGGTCCTCACCTGGGAGAGGGGGTCCCCTCCAGGGCAGGGGTCCTCACCTGGGGCAGGGGGTCCCTTCCAGAGCAGGGGGTCCCCTCCAGGGCAGGGGTCCTCACCTGGGGCAGGGGGTCCCTTCCAGGGCAGGGGTCCTCACCTGGGCCAGGGGGTCCCCTCCGGGGCAGGGAGCACCGTGTCCCCTCGCCACCCGTCGCCAGGCCGGGGGGGCCGCGCCCCCCCAGAGGCCCCGCTGCGGGCTCAGCGCTGCCGGGGGCGGTTGGGGGGCGGAGGGGGGGCAGAAAGCACGGCGGGGACCCAGGCGTGGGGTGCGCCGGGCTGCGGGGGCGGGTGCCCGGGAGGGGGCGGCGGCGGCGGGGCGGGGAGCGGCGGGGGGGGCGCCCGGGGCCGCCGTTACCAATCAGCGCGGCGGAGCCGGGGCCGGGCGGGGCGGGCGGCGGGGCCGGGCGGGCGGGCGGGCGAGCAGCCGGGCGCGTCCTGCCGCCGCTCGCCCTCCGCGGCCCCGGCAGCGGCCCCGGTTGCGCCGCCGTGGCATCCCGGGATGTCCTCGTCGCCCGCGGAGGAGTGCCGGTCGCCCGTGGGGCTGGACTGCTGCAGCTGCTGCCTGGACTTGGCCAACCGGAGCGGGCTGGAGGAGGGGGCCGGGGGCGAGAACAACAACCTGGGCAGCCCCACCGTCAGCAGCTTCCGGCAGCTGCAGGAGCAGCTGGTCCGCAAGAACCTCAACACCGACAAGCTGAGCTCCATCATGCGCCAGGACTCGCTGGAGCCCGTCGTGCGGGACCCCTGCTACCTCTTCAACCAGGGCATCTGCAACAGGAACATCGACCAGACCCTGCTCTCCATCCTCCTCCTCTTCCACAGGTGGGTGTCACCGACGGATGCCGAGGGGCTGCCCGTCTGCTGGGTGCCCCCGGAGCCGGAGCTGGGCTGGCCATGCGCTCGGGAGCTGGCAGTATGGGGGCCAGACGTGGGGCCTGCAGCCCCCTGGGCTGGCAGGGGCAGGGGGACCCGTGTGACCCAGGGGCTGGGCAGCATTGGGGGTTTCTAGGTGGGGAGAAGCGTGAGTGGCCGCGCGTGGCAGGGAGCCCAGTCCTCACGCCAGGGGTGGTGCCAGCCCAGTCCTTGGGTGCAGATCCGGGTGGCTCTGCCCCATAACGGCCACCGGTGCCCCCCGTTAGTGCCCTATGTCTGTCAGGGCAGTGACAACGGCCTCCAGCTGCATGTCTTGGCCCCTGGGCTCTGTGTTCATCTCCCTGGCTACATCTCATCCACGCAGACATTGCCTGAGGGGGCATGGACAGTGTCCAGCATCAAACAGGCATCGTCCACTCGGTCCTGCGTGGAGAGGGGCAGCTCGTTACTTGGGGGGCAGCTCGTTACTTGGGAGACAGCTCTGCTGCCTCGAAAGCCACCTTTAGAATTAGTGAGAAACCACGCAGGGAGCCCGAGAGTCCTGCTGCCAGGTCCTGCTCTTTCAGCAGCTTCCCTGTGCCTCCTTGGAGTGGAGACAGGTTTGGCCTGGGTGGTATTTCCCATCCCTGGAAAGTGTCTCTGCCCCTGAGCGAGCCGCTCTGGGACGGGCTCGGGGCTGCTCCCATCCGCTTGCCAGAGGGCTGGGCTTTACCCTCCCAAGGTTGGGGGGCGGGGGCAGGACTGCGGGGTCCCTCCCTGTCCCCTGCTCCGGCATTGCGGGCAGAGGACACCGACCGGGGGGGTGTCGCCGGGGCGGGCTCCAGCCCCGGGGCGGGGGGGTCAGAGCTGTCTCAGGTCCTGCACCGCCGCCTGCCGCGGGCCCGGCCCGATGCCGCCCCGGAGGGCCGGGGGGACGCGGGGCAGCAGCCTGTGCCGCGGGCTGGTGGTCCAGGGGCTCTCCAGCCAAGGCGAGCTGGGCCAGGGGGTGCCGCAGGGCGGTGGCACCCAGAGCTGCCCTGTGGCCTCAGCAGGGGGGGCGCATCCCCCCCTCCCAGGGCTTGGGGACGTGTGGCCCATCGGTGGGGTGTGTGGCAGGCGTCTGCGTGAGCAGCAGGGCCGGCAGCGGCGCTGGGGCTGGTTCCTCCGCCGTGGGTGGGGTGGCGTGCAGGTGGGGCGCGGAGCAGCACCCACGCCTTTGCAGACACCTCGCCATCCCCTCCCCTCCCTGCACGCACATGCACCTGCAGACGTGCTCCTGGGCTGGCCCTTGGGGCACAAGCCACACCTCGCTGCCCTGGCCCGACGCGGGGCGGCGGGTGGGCTCACACGTGGCCGCCCCACGCGTGCCAGCTGCCCCGGCAGTGTGTGTGTGCACGCCTCCTGGCCCCCGCCAGCGTCTCACGCTGAGCAGGCTGCTCCTCCGAGCCCTCCTCGGCGGAGACGCTCCTCCTGCACTTGCATAACGCCGAGCTGCCGCTCAGGTGGGGAAGGAGGAGCTGGGCTGCCCGCCAAGGCACCCGGCACCCGGCCCGGGCTCCCGGCCGCACGGCAAGTGAGCAGCCAACCCACCGTGCTGGGAGGGACACAGGGGCGAGAGGTTTCCCTTCGCATCGGGAGCAGCAGACAGTTGGCATCGTGTGTGGAGAGGGGAAGCGAGACACCGTCCCCAGCGCGGGCTGTCGGGGCTGGGTGTCGGTGTCCAGGCTGCTGGGCCACAGAAGGCAGTGGCAGTGCCCGTGGGTGAGAGGGTGATGTGGGCACGGCTTGCTGCTTTTGGACTGTCCCTGCTGGGGCAGGACCCGCAGTGCTCCCGGTGAGCTCCGCTCCACTCTGTTGAGGCTAGGGAGCAAGCGGAGGTGCCAGGGGACCGGGGGTTCTCCCCATCTGTGCCCCTCGGTGCCCCTTGCTGCAGTGCCCAAGCCCGTCCTCCGTGCCCTGGTGTGTGCTGTGTCCCGAGAGGCTCCATCACACCCCACTTCCAGGCACCCCGCTGCCAGTGTGCTCTGGAGACTGCTTGGGTGATCCCCCGTCGCCCCTGGGTGGCACGGCGTGTGGGAGCTGGGGGGCACGGCCCCGGGCACCGGAGGCAGGTGTGCCCACACCTGTGTTTGCTGTTGTTTTGCTCCAGCCTGAACTTTCTCCTCCTGGGGAATGAGCCAAGATACCCAAGAAGCGATAGCATACAAAGCGGAGGATTGTGGGTGCCAGAGGAACACCCCGATAACAGGCTTGATAAGGGCACCCTTGCTGCTGGCACCGGGGAACCCAAGCAGGTTTGTGCCCCTTGTTTTAGCTGGTGTGCTCCTGGCACGGGAGGAGGAGGAAGCCTGTGGATGCACACGCTTGTGCGTGGCTGAAGTCCAGCACGGCACGGGAGGACCAAGCATCTGCCTCTGGAGTCCGTGTCTGGCTCTGGGGCTGCTGGAGACAGTTCAGCCTATGCAGGATCAAGCCCTGGGCTCCGCAGGTCAGGGTCAGATCAGTGCTGGGGGTCTCCAACAACCCACATTCAGCATTTCCAGCCTGTCTCTGGGGGTTTCCCCTTCCTGGGTGGTCCCTGCCAGGCTCTCCATGCTCTTTGCTCACTGCAGGGATGCTGTGAGGGATGCACAAGGCAGGGATGCTCTGGACCAAGTGCGTACAAGGGCTGACAGTCCCGCAGGAAACCTTCCTGTTCGGGGAGTGCATGGAATCCTGTTAAAAAAGGGCTTCTCCCCTCCGAGCCCTCACATGGGGCATCACGAACTGCTCTCCAGGGAGACCTGGGTGGTGCCACGGGGCCAAGCTCGCATGGAAACTCCAGGTATAGGGAGGCCAGCTACTGCCTGGCAGCACATGATCTCCCCACAGATGCCAGCGCTGTGGGCAGAAAGGTCTCCGCCATCCCTCTGCAAAGCCAACGTTACCCCGAGATTGCTCATCCGAGACCCAGGCGCGCGCCCAAGCGAGCGTGGGCCAGGGAGAGCAGCCCCGTGACCACATGGCACCTTTCCCGGGTCTGGGGGGGCTGAGGGGCCGTCGGTGTGGGAGGGGGTCAGCGCTGCGGGGGGAGCAGCCCCCTCCCTGGTGCGTGCTGGCGTGTGATTCACGCGGGGCCCCGCCTGGCTCTGGGGTGGGGAGAGGAGATACGTGCCAACCTGCTCGCCCACACCGACCGGCCCGTGCCAGCTCTCCTTGCCCGGCCTCTCCCAGGTATGGCCTGGCAGCCTGGCCAGCCTGTGTCCCGTCCCGCTCCGGGCACCAAGGGGACACCTCCACCCAGCCGGACCCTCTCCGGGCACTGCGGGACCCGCTGCTCCACTGAACAGGGTGGGCAATGACCCCCGCTTTGGTCTGAGTTGTGAAAGGGGCTGGGGACCACCTTCCCTGGGTCTGGGCAAGCCAAAGGAAGGGCAGGGAGGCAGGGGAGCGCCGTGCTGGGGAAGGATGGATCGGGGCAGGAGAAGCCGGGCAGCACCGCCTTTCCCACCATAAGGTCAGACGGGCGAGCAAGAGCTGCCCAGGCGACGATGCCAGGGTGGCATTTGTGGCACGGCACCATTTGTTCCCGTCCGTCGGGTGTCACTTTGCGGCAACGATGCAGGAGGAGGAGACGGAGCCAGGGCGTAAAGGGCATCCCGGGGCGGGGGGCCGGGGAGCGCATTCCTGCCGGCCGAGTGGGCCGCAGCAACAAGGAGGCTTTGACAGGGAGAGGGGCCGTGTGGGAGCACGTGTGAGCGTGAGAGAGGTGTGGGTGTGAGAGCGGGGAGCCGTCCCGCCGGCCGGCCTCCCCCCGGGTCCTGGGGGCAGCTCTGCCTGGGGAGGGGGCTGGGACAGCCACCCTTCCCGCTCCGGACCGGTGCGCCGGGTGCTTTTTTGCTGTGCTCTCGTGGGACAGAGCTGCACGTGGCCTGACCCGTGTCTTGGAGCGTGGTTTGCCGAGCCCTGCAGCCCAGCGAGATGCTGGGGAGCTTTGGCTTTAGCAGCAAGAGCCGTGGCTCCGGGGAGTAGCTGACCTTGGCGTGCCCAAATCCTCCACCGCCTGGAAGATGCCAGGCTGCCAGAGTGCTGTGCCCACCTGGCTTTCCATCACGGGGATCCTGCCACCCTGGGGACCCCCCCCGTGACACAGCAGGCTTCAGAGTAGTGCCCAGGGGCCTTCAGGGGCTGCTGGCCGGGGCAGCCCCACAGCACCGGGCTCAGCCATGGCACACTGCGCTCGGCACAGCCACATGCGCTGTACCGTGGCCATCCCTGCCCGATTCTGCGAGACCCAGCTCCCTCCAGTACGGAGATTCCCCAGCGTGCCCTGAAGAGAGGAGAGTCCTGCTCAGCACCTCCAGCCCCTCAGGATGAAACCACTTGCCCCTGGCCACATGGCTATGGCCAAGGGGCCCTGGCACAGCTGAGCTACAGTCCAGTGATGACGACGCCAGCTGCACAGAAACCGGTCACCTCGGCCCCCTGCGGGTGCTCGGCGCTGCCGGTCTGCCAGGGCACGCGCCCGGCTCCGGGCAGGCGGGGTGTCGGTGTCCCAAGGACAGGCAGGGACGGGCAGCGCGGCCCGGTGGGGAAAATGCTGGCCAGGATTTATTTCAAGCTTTGAACTTTAGGTATGGAAGAGGTTGGAGCTGGAAGCTGGAGCAGGCTACAGGGTCTGCCCTGGTCCCAGCAGCATGCCCACCCCTCCAGCACCGTGCTCCCCCCTTCCCTGACACCAGCCTGATCCCGGATGGTGCTGGGGCCGGCACTGCTGAGCCCGGCTGTGAGTTGGGGCTGGGGCACAGGGGAAGCCTTTTACAGCCCAGCCGGCATCTCAGCTCCCACTGGGCACACTGGGCAACGCCTTTGCGGGTGTGCCGAGCCCCTGGTGTGCTGGGACCCGACGCCACCTCCCCAGCCACCTCCCAGCGCAGGGAGGGTTAAAGCCGAGCCCGTACTTTGGGGGAGCACCGTGACCTGCGTGAGACGGAGGGGTTCGGGGCAGCTGCATGTGCGCAGGGGATGTGACCACGGCGTGTGTCTCTGCACCCTCAGGTGGCTGCCAGGGACAGAGAGGGTCCGTGCGGACCCTGCCCTGGGGAAGCGGGTGAGACCCCATTTGCGGAGGGCAGAGGATCCCCCGGGGTGTGTGGGGGGGTGAGGGCTGGGGAGGCGTTAAAGGCTGCAACCTGTCCCGAAGCCACGCTTTGCCCATGAGCTCCGAGTTATATTTATCCAGGTGCTGCACATTGCTGGCTTCAGGACAGGAGTTCATCATCCTCTGTCTGTGTGCTTAGAGATATATATATATATATATATATATATATATATGTATTTAAGGGGCTTTTGCTGCAGAGTGACTCCAGTGGCAGAGCAGAAGCCCCAGGCCCCTCCCTGCCCTGCTGACCCCCTGCCCCTGGGGTTAGGGGGTGATCCCGTCCTCGCCACCCACTGCCTGTGACTCCCCTGGGAGTGGCAACCAGTGCCACGGGACAGGAGAAGACATCCCCATGGCCACCCTAGTGATTCCGCCGTGGCATGGAGCAGGACTGCTCCAGGCGGTTTGGAGGCAGGGGACGGTCTCAGGTTGTCCCCAAGGGCTGGCACAAGCCAGGTGTTGGCTGTCAGCCGAGGCCGGGCACATGGAGAGCCACGGCAGCGCTGCAGGTACACGTCCCGCCGGCAGCTTGTTGTCTTTCATGTTGTTATTGTTCTGAAATGTCAGCGAGGGAAGGGTTTTAACGAAGCGTCCCCCGTTCGAAATGCCCAGGATTCTTCGCAAAGGCCAGGCGGGGTATTAATAACCGGCTCGGCTGAAGCTGTGCAGCCCCGGCGCGTCCTTGCCTGACCTCCTGCGGGGCGCAGGCTCCCGTGCCGGCGGGGACGGCTCCTCTCCTGCTCCCAAACCCCACTGGGTGGTCCCTGTCTGGGATTCACCCCCCGGCACGCTGGGTCTGGACCCAGGGAAGGGGCACTGGGGGACTGCTGGGCCTCCCCCCGAGCATCCCCATGGGGTCAGATGGGAGAGCCCAGAGCTCGGGCAGCTTTGAAAGGGGAAGGTGAGGGATTTAAGGGTTTCCTTGAATGTGGGTGAGTCTGGGCTGGAAGAGCAGCTTTTGGTTGCATGGGGTGTCGACGCGCTGCTCTCTCGCAGCTTCCCAGCCGCCGTCTTCTCATTATATAACGAGCTGCCTCCCAATTAGCGAGCCGGGCACTCCCGCACGCCGCCTGCCAGCACCCAGCCTGCCTCCGGAGCGCCCGCTCCTGCCTGCACAGTGGCCGGGGATTTCTTTCTGCGGATGCTGGAGGCCCTGCCATGGGGTTCCTCTCTTGGGCTGGGGACCTCAGGAAAAGTCGGCTCTGTGCCAGCAAGGGGCTGGGGAGGGCAGAGCGCAGGCTGGCAGCCCCCTGCCCGCCGCACGCTCTGGGGACCGAGGGCACCGCGTGTCGCTGGAGCTGCGGGGGGTCCCTTCAGCATCACGGGCCACCTCCGCTCTGTCCCCAGTTCCCTGAAACTGGACCAGAGAAGGGCAGCCAGGATCCGGGGATGATCCAGCTGGGACTGTCCAAGATGATAAGAGTGGGCTACGAAACGAGGACAGGCCTGGAGTTCACAGCCTGGGCTGGCAGCAGACCTGCGGGGCAGGGCATGGCCAACCAAGGGAGGTGATAACCTGGAATTCAGTGACGGGACTCCACCCCACAGGGCCCGTGGGTGTGAAATGCTGCGCGAACAGATTTGCGGGTGAAAACGCTGCTGAGGGTTCAATCCTCCCATCCTCCCTGGGGCTGGGCATCCCTGACCCGTGGGGGGCAGGGAGCATGGCCGGGGGCTGGCTGTGCTCCCCCCACCGCAGCCAGGCGCGATGCTCGTGGGAACGGCACGGGGTTCTTTGCTGGTCTGCGCCATACCTGACACCCTGTGCCTGGCACGCTGCGGCGGTGGGACCCTGCACGGGGTGTGAGCCGGGCAGCCGCGGGGTCTGCTGCAGGGTGCCCCTGGCAGGGTGCCCCTGGGGCGGCCCGAGCCGTGCCAGCAGCAGTGCGGGGCTGGTGTTGACAAACACAGGCGGGGAGGGAGGTTGGGCTGCCTGGTCCAGGGCTGGTAATAAGTGGATCAGCCCTTTTTCCTCTTCCCCTCCCAGCCCAGCGTGCCCGGGGAAGCCGTGGCTTCAGGGGCTCCCAGTGCAGAGCACTGTGGGGAGGGCTCTGCCGGAGCCGGGACATCCCTGACCTCCCTCCTCGCACCACTGCTGGGGGGCAGCTGCTACCGGGGTGCGCTGGGTGGGGAGCACGGGAGGAAGAAGGGGGGGCCAGTGACAAAGTTAGAGAAAGAAAAATTGCAGCTCTCAGCAGGCTGACTCCGGGGTGTGCACTCACACGCCAGAAAACACAGAACTGGGAGTACAGCCAAGTACCTTTATCAGAGGAAGCAGGCAGCCCAACAGCTGGACATGGGGGCCTGCCAGGGCTCCCTGCTCCCGCCCCACGCTGCCTCCAGCCCAACAGGTTGGAGGAGTCCCCGTGCCACCATCCCTGCCCGTGCCGCGCTGCTCGGCGGGGGTGTGGGCTGTGTCCCCGGCCATGGGAGCTCCTCTGCCCCCGTCACAGGGGAGGACAGGTTCCCCATCGCCCTCCCCTGATTACAAACCCTCCCTGGGCTTCCCCAGCGTTAGAAAGGCTGTGACCTCCCCGCACAGCTCTCCCCGTGGCTCTGGTGTCCCCTAGCCCTTGGACTAGGACTGGGACTGGGTCTAGCAAGGCCAGCAGCACTGGTCCGCAGGCAGGGGCTTGCAAACCTGCCTGGGCACTCACAGATGCACACAGGACGGGTTGCCCTCTGCTGTGGAGCAGCACCTGCCCTGGGTCGAGGGACTGATGAGCCCTCCAAGGCTCTGGTGGGCATGAACCAGGTCCCCATGTCAGGGGGCTCCTGGCGGCATGGGGCTGCCACAGGTCCTGCGCAGCCCCTGGAAGGCACCGTCTGAGCCAGGGATGGTGCCAAATCTGCAGTAAACAGCCTGGCCAGGACCTCTTCAGGATGAGGAAACCAAGAGCTGGCCAACTGGTGTGCTCCAGCGTCCGCAGCCCTGGGGACCAGTACAGCAGCCCCCTGCCAGCGCTGCAGGGGGGGCAGGCGCAGTTTGGGGCGCTGGGAGCGGGACTGCGGAGAGGGACAGGAGGCGACACAGCTGCCTGCTTGCCCGTGGGCAGCCCCTGGCACCACCTCTCCCTCCCCAGCACCAGGATAGGGCTGCAGGGCAAGACTGGGGGCTCCACAGACCTGTCCCACAACCAGCCCTTCCCTTCAGGGACTCCCACAAGCCCCAGCCATCACCCATGTCTCTGGCCACCCCTCCTTCGTCTCCGGCAGGGCACGGCGGGCCCTGGCGCTGGCATCCCCCGTCCCCTTGGCCAGCACAGCCACGGCTGCAGGATTCCAGGCTGTGAAAGGCAGAGTTTTCTTAGTTGCGTGTTTGCAAGCAGTGGCTTTTCCTCTCCCCCTCTCCTCTGACCCTTTGGGCTGGAGATCTGGCTCTGCGGAGCAGCCTGGGCAGCTTTGGCTCTGCGCCTTTCCCGTATTGCTCTCCAGCGTCTCCGAGGCCAGGCAATAAACATTTCCCACGCCTCGGACCCTCTGAAGGGCCTTCCTCCCATTGAACTGAGTCCTTGGGAGAGAGCAAGCCAGGAACGCTGCCACGGAGCGGCGAGAACGGCCTGGAGCTGGGGAAGAGCCGAGGCCGAGAGGCCAGAGCTGCTCCTGCAGCACGGGCCGTGCCTCCAGCTCCCACCAGCAGCTGACGGGGACGGGGCATCCTTCGCCGTGTGGCACCACAGGCCTGGAACGGCTTCAGTGCCGGAGGCTCAGCATGGTAGCACATCTCGTCCCTGGGGCGGCAGGGACGGGGACGCGTCCCCTGACCCACCACGCGGTGCAGGTGTGGGGTGCCAGGAAGCGAGCGAGATGTCCCCATCACCCTGCTCCCCGACGTCCCTGCTCCGGCCAGGCTTAGCCCTGCGGGGGCTGCCGCCCAGCTGTGCCTGTGCCACCGTGCCCTGTCGCAGAGGAGGGGGTGGTCACCAAATGTCACCCGGCGGCGGGCGCTGGCATCTCCCGGGCTGTGTGTGGGCTGGCAGAGGGGCTGCTGCCAGCTTTGGGGTGTCCTGCAGGGTCACTGCTGGGGGTGACACCAGCGAATGGCTGGTGTCACCACCTCTCCTAGCTGCTCCATGACAGCCACGGGGGTTTTTTTCCCGCAGAGAGCGCAGCAATTAGTGTCACAATTACACTGTATCGCGGCTGCTGTTACTGTTCCCAAAATAACCACAGGCGCGAGCCCGCCGGGCCTGACGAACCTCCCGTAGCTGCAGACGTGAGGCGAGAGCGGCCGCGCTGCTGCCCGGGGACGCAGCTCCCGCCACTGGCCCCTCTCGCCCGGCCCGCTCCAAGGCGCCCATCACCATGGCCTCTGGTGCTGCAGAGCACCGGCGACTCCACAGCTCTCTAGCACGAGCAAGGGGGGACATCGCCGGAGCGGGGTGGTGGGAGAGGAAGCGGATCCCGGCAGCCCTGCTGGAGTGGGGCCAGCAGCTCAGAGAGGCGTCTGCCGGGGCCACGGGGGGCTGGGAAAGGGTCCCCCACTGCGCGGGGCACAGCTGGAGCCCCACGCGGGACTCTGCTGCGGTGGGAGGCGTTCAGACAGCCGCAAAGCCCCGGGGAGAGCCGAGCACAGGGCGGGGGGCCGGCTGGGACCCCCTCTGAGATGCCGGTTGGGCTGCAGTGGGGCCGCCCGGTGGGCTGGGGGTGCCCCCCTGCAGAAGGGGACAGCTGAGGTACTGCCGGCGCGGCGTGTGCATGCAGGGGTGCGCGGCTGCGTCAGCTGTGAGTCAGGGACACGTGTGCGCGCGGGGGGGGTACGTGCAGTGCACGTGCAGGATGCATCGGCATGCATGCACGAGTGGCGTGCTCTTGGCGTGTCTGTGCACAAGCGCGTGCGCGTGCATGCGTGTGCGTGCAGGGTGCATGAGCGAGTGTGCAGGGTGGATGCCCATGTGGGCTAGAAAATGCAGGTTTGCATGGGGGGGCTGGGGGCGTGCCTGGGTGCACGGGGCATGCATGGGCACAGGCACGCAGGACTCGCACGTGTGTGCATGCGTGTTATGTGCTGCGAGGTGTCCCCACATTTGTGCGCACCCAGCGACACGTCCAGGGGCGTCTGCAGGAGAAGCCGCATCCCCAAGTGGGTGCGCGGGTGGGGGACTGCGGGGGGGTGGGCTGCATTCCTGCTGAGGCTGTGCCAGGAGGAGGAGGCAGCCCCTGACCTACTGAGCAGGCTGCCTTGGGATTCCTCATTAATTAAGTGCTGGGAAGGAAAGAGAAAGCAGAGCCTTCTGCATTTCCATCCCTAAAAAGCATCCCTTCCTGGGGGTCTCACGGAGGAGGGGAGCATCTTTCCCAGCCCGCAGCCAGGGAGCCCGTGCCCCACGCAGTGATGGCCGTGGTCACGGCTGTGCAGGGGTGGGAAAGACCCCGGGAGGGGTGGCAGGGAAGTCATCAATTTACTTATGTTTATTTTTGCCACAGTCCCAGCTGCATAGGAAAAATATTGGAGGTGGCAGAGCTGAAGTGATTTCCTCCCAAAGCACTACGCTGCCGCGCTTCCTCGCTTCACTTCAGCAGCCGCGGAAATCACGGAAATTGTGCTGTGTCCGTCCTGGAGCCCTTGGTCCCTGGCATTAATAATTTTGGGCTTTTCTTTGGGAAGGGGGCTGAGCCAGGCATGGGGGTGCCATAGCACGGGAGATGGGGAGGTTGGGAAACCGAGGCACGGCTGGCAGGGCTGGGCTCTGCCCACCCCGTCTCCCTGCTGCTGCCCACCTCTCTGCAGGAGACGGGGTGGCACAATCAGTGATGCACCCAACCGTGGGAGAGAAAATGCCTCTCCCCTTCTCTCTGCCCTCTCCACAGTGAGACAGGCACCTTCCTTGAGCTGCGATGGGAAACTGAGTCATGGGACCCCCGGTGTGGGCGGCCAAGGGGACAGAGCTGTACCCCGTGTCCCGGGGGCTGCCACCCTGCCCACCACCAGCCACCCTGGGGACAGGCGCATACAGAGCGCCTTTCATCTGCCCGTGGAGGGGGGCACCGCGCAGCTCGGGGTGGCACGCTGGCCCGCAACCCTGAAAGGGCCAATTGAGCGCAGCTGAGGTCATCCGCCCGGCGTGTTTACCCCGTGCCCGCCGCCCCGGGATGCGGCCGGCACCCCAGGCTGTCCCTGCCACCCTGCCGGGTCGGGGGACGCGGCTGTGGGCAGAGCCAGCGTCACTGCCGGGGTGCTGGGCTGCCGGCAGGGAGCAGAGGGGCCGGAGCGGGGTGCAGGCACCGGCATGGCCTTCCAGCCGCCATACTCCCCAAGCCTCTTCAGGAGGAGGGACTGGTGAGTGGGGCCCGGCGGGGGGGAAGAGGGGGGACATGCACCAGCCCCAAGGCTGGGGGGGACAAACCCCTGCCCGCTCTCTGCAGCGCCAGCCCTTTGCATGGGCCAGGCTGGCACTGGCATGGGGGGATGTGCATCATCCCCCCCCCGCGGGTGGAGGGACAAATGGGTCCCACACGTGCCCCCCCAGGAAGAAGCGCCCCTCCCATGCGCAGTCCCTCCACCAGGGAGAAGATGCGTTCTCACATCCCCACATCAAACCTGTGTGTCCCAGACCGCGTGCCCGGCCGTGGTTCGTGGGCAGTGCAGCGTCCCACGCAGGGTGCCCATGTCTCTCACCACTCAGGACATCGTGATCCTCATCCTGCTCTGGGGGGCGGGGGTGCCATTTTCTGGGGAGCAAGCTGCTCGAGCCTTACTCTAAGCAGCGGCCATGTTGCACTGTGCCTCAGTTTCCCTTCTGATGGGGAAATACCGCTTTGCCCACCCTCAGCCCGTTCCCCGAGGAAGGGGCACGGCAGCACGGCCGCCGGTTGGGGCTCCTGGGGCCGCTGCCCGTGCTGGCACCCACCAGCCAGGTGCCGGCCACCCTCAGCACCCCCCGGATCAGGGGATCGGGGTCCTCTGCGGCATCTTGGGGCCAGCACTAACGCTTCCTCGGACGCTGCGCCGTGGGCTCTCTCGCAGGGTCTCGTTCGGCATCAGCCCCCGCCCGGGCTTGCGAAGGACGCGCCCCCCGGGGTCGGCGGCAGCGGGGTGACCGCCCGGGCGCCGAGCAAAGTCCCCCCGGGTCCGGGTCCAGAGGGCAGAGATAAGCCCTGGCACTGGCAGGGCAGACGGGGAGGGCGGCCGAGCGCGGGGGGCAATGCCAGCCCCGGCCCCCCCGTGTTGCTGGGGGCGCTTGGGGGGGCGGGGGGAGGCCCGCGCCCCGCCGCGGGAGCTCTGCCGGCGGGTCGGCGCTGCAGTGCCGGCCGCGGCCGCGGGTCGGCGGCCCCCCCCGCCCGGCGCGGCGCAGGGTTACGCAAGGGCGGGCGGGGCCGTGTTTTGCACCCCGGGGGTTGTTTTGCACCGCGGGGTTGTTTTCCACTCCCGGTTTTGTTTTGCAGCCCGGTTTTGTTTTGCGCTCCGGGCCTTGCTTTGCGCGTCCGCGTTGTTTTTCCGCTCCCGTTTCGGTCTGCGCGCCCCCGGCTGCCCCTTCTCCTTCTGACCCCCCGCTTCCACCCGGGCGGGTCCTGCAGGCCTGCACCCCCACGTGCAAAGCGGGTTTACCCCCTTTTCCCAGTCCCCCAAGCAGGTTGCCCCTCCTCAGCTGACCCCCATCCCGGGTACATGCGGGGAGCACAGGGTGGGGGTGCTGAGGAGTGTGGGGTGGAGGGATGGGTGCGGGGGGGTGCAGGGACGGACGGGGTGCCAGCGCTCTGGTTGCAGAATTCGAGGGGTGCAGCAGTGGGTGTACAGATTAGGGGCGCAGAGTCGGGAGGGCACGGTACTGGGGGGCAGTGGTCCTGCACCGGGAGGGGGCCGTGCTGCGTTGGGGTGCAACTGGGAGGCGCAGAGGTGCAGCAGTGGGGTGCAGGGGTGCCGTGCCGGGGGCAGGGGTGCAGTGCCGGGGTGCAGTCCCGGGGGCAGGGGTGCAGTATGGGGGTGCAGGGTGCAGTATGGGGGTGCAATACCGGGGTACAGGGTGCAGTACCGGGGTGCAGGGGTGCGGTACTGGGGTGCAGTACGGGGGTACAGGGTGCAGTACCGGGGTGCAGGGTGCAGTATGGGGGTGCAATACCGAGGTACAGGGTGCAGTACCGGGGTGCAGTACCGGGGTACAGGGTGCAGTAAGGGGGTGCAGGGGTGCAGTACTGGGGTGCAGTACCGGGTGCAGGGGTGCAGTACCGGGGTACGGGGTGCAGTACCGGGGTGCAGGGGTGCCGGGAACCGAGGCGCAGCACCGGGGCCGCCCCGGGCGCGGCGCTGTGGGGCGGCGGGCGGGCCCGGCTGCGCTGGCACCGCCCGATGGGGCGGACGCGGCCTATATAAGATGGGGCGGCGCGGGGGGGAGGCGCAGTGCGTCCTAGTCGGTCTGCTGTAGTCGCCTCGCTCGCCGCAGCCATCGCCATGAGCACCGGCATGTACCAGTCCCCCATGGAGGTGGCTGTCTACCAGCTCCACAACTTCTCCATCTCCTTTTTCTCCTCCCTGCTCGGGGGGGACGTGGTCTCCGTGAAGCTCGACAACAGGTAGGGGCAGCCCCGGTACCGGCCGCGGTCAGCCCCGCCGTTTTCCGCCGGGAGGGCCGGCACATTGCTGCTGGGGGGGGTCGGGCGCGTTGCCCCGGGCGAGCTCGCTGCATTGAGCGCCAGTGAAGGGGGCAGCCCCGGTGCGCTGCAGCCCGGGGCGGGGGGTGTCCCGGCGCACGGATCCCCCGGGGAGGGGGGTGCTCGCGGGCCCGCTGCTAACGCTCTGCCTCTCCGCTCCCTTCCAGCGCCTCCGGAGCCAGCGTGGTGGCCATCGACAACAAGATCGAGCAGGCAATGGTGAGCCGCAGTGCTGCCCCCCCTGCATCCTGACCCCCGCCCCCCCGGGTGCTCTTGCCTGGGGGGGTCCCCACGCCCCGGGTGGGTGCTCTGCCCGCAGGGGGGGTCCCCGCTCCCCGGCCTGTTGCTGGGCAGAGCAGCTCCTTTGTCTGCCCGCCGCAGCTGGCGGAGCTCATTGGCTCCGGCAGCGCCGCAGTGCGCAGGGAGCCGGCCGGGGGGGGCTGGCAAGGACCCTCCGGGGGTGTGGGGGGTGGCCAGGCCAGGCCCCATGGATGAGGGGGAACTGCAGCCTGCCAGACCCCCAAGGGTGGATTGGGGGGAGCTGGAGAGTGCCTCCGGAGGCAGCGAGACCTGGGAGATGGGGGACCCAAGGGATGCTGCGGGTGCAGGCCTGGGGGGGGGGGGGAGGGGGGGGGCTACACTGGGTGAGCACCGAGCCCTGGCCAGGCTGCTGAGAGTGGGGTGGGGAGCGACAGCCTTCAGGAAAAGCCTTTGCGGCGCTCGGGAGCGGCTGGGGCAGAGCCCTGCGGGGCAGGGTGGGAGCAGCCCCCGGGGCGTAACCGTTGAGTGATCGGTCTCTTTGCCGGCCTTTTGCAGGATCTTGTGAAAAATCACCTTATGTACGCGGTGCGGGAGGAGGTGGAGGTCCTGAAAGAGCAAATTAAAGAACTGTTGGAGAAAAACTCCCAGCTGGAGCGTGAAAACAGCCTCCTGAAGACCCTTGCCAGCCCTGAGCAGCTGGAGAAGTTCCAGTCCCGGCTCCCCGCAGAGGTCTTGTGCCCGGAGGGGCAGAGCCCAGGGGCAGCTGCCCCGGCCCAGCACTCCGGGGGCTCTGCGGTGTAAGGTGGCTCTGTCCTTGGGGTGGGCAGAGCCACGGAACTCTTTCTACTTAATCTCCTGCAAAATCGTTTCCGCCTTCATCTCACACGAAGGACTGCCAGACCCTGGCGCTGAGCCGTGCCCCCCCGGGCAACCCCGGCCAGCCAGCAGAGCCAGCGGCCGTCCCCTGCATGAGGATGCTCTTCTGCGAGGGAAGTGTGGGCAGCTGACCCCTCCCCACCTGGCCGCCGTGGGCCAGGAGTGAATCTGCAGCCTGCCCGTCCTGGGCGTCCGTGACACCCCGGCAGTGCCAGGTGGCCTTTGGCACTTCAATGGGAATCCACGGTTGGAAGACGCGCACGCCGAGTCCCGTGCCTTGGCTGCACTGTGCGGGGGGGGTCTCTTTCTGGCAAAGCCTGACGTTGGAGGAAGACCGTTGTTTAGTGAGCAATGCAGATTTGTCCCGCTCGCCACCCAGGAGCATGCTGGAACCCAGACCTGACTGAGCAGCACCGGTGGTGGCGGTTGTGGTGTAGTGCATGGCTGTACGCACATCAGTGTGGGGATTACAAGGAAAAAAAAAGCTTGTTTTATTAGTTTGGGCATCTTCTGTAGCTGTATCTATGTATAAACACACGCATGAGCGGCACCCACGAGGCTGTGGGGTGCCCTGCTCTGGGCCAGACGTGTCCATCTCTGTACAGCTGGGGGATTCGAGGCAAGACTGGAATGGCAAGTGGATGTTACTGGGTGGCCAGTGCTGTGAGCGGCCCGAAGGAGGGGACGGATTCACCCCTCTCCAGCATCCACCGTGACGGAGCCGCGCGGCAGCGCTGGGAGGATGCGGGCTGACCCCTGGGCAGAGCCGCGACAGGGGCTGCGCTCCAGCCCGCTGGGTTGGGGGGAGCTGGCCCGTGCTCCTGGGCCCCCCACCTTCCCGGCCAGCTCTCTGGGAAGTGACGGGACGTCCCTTTTGACGTCAGAAGCGGTGACACAGTTGTGTAAATCTAGATAGAAATGGCAATAAACTCTACTTTTTATACAAATGTGTGCCCCAAGCTGTGTGTCTGTGGCTGGGAATGGGTAGGTGTTGGGGGGGCAGCGTGGGCCGCTGGGGAAGGGGCTGGGGCTCACAGGGATGGGACTGGTGAGGATACTGTGCTGCAAACCCTGGGGGGGCTGGGCTGGTGCTGCTCCTCGGCTGGGAAAAGCTGGCTGCTCCCCACCTCTGGGGGATCGGTTCCCCCCTTGGACTGCCCTGGTTGAGCCAAGATGGGATTGTGGAGATGTGAGAGGCCCCCCCCTTTTCCAGGGGGCTGGTGTGTGGTGGGAAAAGGTGCCCTGAGCCTGCAGGTCTTTGTACCCTGTGTCTTGCCTGGGCCCAGGGCTGTGTGCGGGGCAGGCTGGGGGACAGGCAGCGAGGAGGCTCTTCCCAGGCTCTGCAGAGCTGGGCTGCTGGTGCGGGAGGGACCAAACTCCCTCCCGTGGTTTTGGTCTGTTGGGGTTTTTTGAACTGTCTTGAAATGTGGTGTGAGGGTCGGAGGATGGATTAGCTGGCTTGAACAGTGCTGGAGGGGGGCTGAGGGTGCCACAGCCCTGTCCTAGGGTACAGCCAGCCTTGGATTCAACCCCACGGCATTGGTGGGAGAGAGCAAAAAGCCCCAAACCTCCATCTCTGGGGGTGCAGGGTGGCTGTGACACTGGGGTGAGGGTTGATGGCTGGCGTGTACCAGGAGAGGCAGATGTGTGAGCAGAGCCCCAGGCTGGCAGGGTGTTTGAAGCTGGGTGCAATATCCTCCCCTAGGGCTTTATACCCTGGATACAGCTCCTTGGCCGGCTGGAGACATCCCCAGCCCAGAGAAGGGGGCTGGCAGTGCCCAGGGTAGCGGGGAGGTGGCCGTGCCCTGCACTGCTGCGGCACTGCTTTAGGGCTTTGAGTTGCTTCAGGCCTCTGCCGTAACGAGAGCGACTCAGCCCCAGCCTGGTGTGAGTCATGGCAGAGCCGGGAGCTGAGGACGGTTGGCTCCCTGGAAACGCCGAGTAAACAGCAAAACACAGGCCACGGGAGCTCGAAACCGTTACAGGGTGTCTGTCCCCTCCCTCTCCTGTCTGTCCCAGGGCTGGGACCCAACCGCAGCCTCGCACAGGCAGCCCTGCAGCCGCTCTAGTGCAAGGGCTCAGCGTGCACACATGTACCGTGTGTGTGATTGCTGTCCCTGCTGGGTGTATGGGTGTGCAAACAGGCTCAGGCACCCCCATACCACGTATGTATGCATCCCTTGCACTTAGAGGCACTGCAGCAAGCTGGGGGGACACACATGCAGCGCACCCCCTGTGCTGCCAGTCTCTCAGGTGGTACAGCTTCTCCAGGAAGGGCTGTCCCCAGGGCGGCTGTATGCCGGCTGCGTTTGCACCGGCCATTTCACTACAGTGGGTGCCAGGGGTGCTACTGGGCTCCCAGCTGCTGGGAAATCGCCCGCCCGTCCTTCTGCACCTCTCAGCTGGGGGAGGTTTGGGCTGCAGCCATGAGCTCCGTACCCCGTCTGGCCTTGCTGCACCCCACACCCCGGCTGCATTCCAGGGATGCAGTGGTGGCGTTGGGAGTCTGGAGCCCTGTTTGCCATCTCTCCCCATCCTCTGTCCCCTCCCCATGGCCCTGGGATGCCCCGTAGCTCTTGCCTGCCTTTGTGCAGGGGGGACAGACAATGGCACCTGGGCAGCCCCCGCTCATCGCAGACACTCGGGAAAAGCCACCCGCCACAAACCGCTTGCTCCAGATGAGCCTTCCTCCCACGGGTGGGCAGAGCCTTCTCCTGTCCCCGCAGCGTGGCGTGACACCGTGCCAGCCAATGGCACAGGGCAGCCCCACCAGAAATCCCTCCCTGCGCCTGGCACATGCCACCGCAGAGCTGCACAAGGCTGAGCCCAGCCCAGTGCTGTCCTGGGGGTCCCCTGAGAGCAGCAGGAGAGGAGACGAACCCTTGGGCTGAGCACCCAGCAAGCCTGTGGGTGCAGTGGCCCAGGCAAAGGGGCTGCCCCCCGCCCCTGGGGTGCACGGGGGCTGCTCCCCAGCTCCTGCTGCATCTGGGGGCTGGAGGAGGTTTACCAACACCCCTACATCACCCGAAAACACCCTATGCCCTTCCCAGGCCCTCTGCTTATGGAAAAGGCTTGGAAACACCCTTCCCCGACTGTTCCCTTCCTTCTGGACACGATGTCCCCTTGCACTGTGCCACAGGCCCTGAAGGCAGCGGCACACGCTGTGCAGCACCCAAAATGAGAGAAGGGCCCCTCCCTTCCCGCTGGCCCTGCGCGCTCTGGCTCTCTGCCCCCGCCGGCCCCCGGGCCCAAGAGCGTTAATCCCGGGGTGCCGCGAGGCTGCCGGGCCAGCGTGGCACCCCAGCCCTCCCCGCCGGCCCCCCAGCAAGGACGCACCTTGCGTGAGGAGGCAAACCACGGGCAGCAGCAGGGGGGAAGCAGGGCCAGGCTCCCCCGGTTCGTCGTTCCCCGCGGCCCGGGGACGAGCCAAGCTCAGCAAGTCCCTGCGGCAAGGACGTGGGTGACGGCAGCCGTGCGGGCAGCGGAGGGGCAATTCTGGCCATCACGGGCTGCCTCCGCTCCCCACAGCCCAGCGGCGCCCCGGGGGTTAACGCGCCGAGCAGGAAGTCGCTAAGAAACGGCTGATTTGTAAAAAAAACCGAGAGCGGTGCTTTCCCGGCCGGGCGGGATGCTGCCGGCCCGGCACCCCCCACCCCGGCATCCCCACACCCTGGCATCCCGGCATTCCCGCATCCCGGCACCCCCGCACCCCGGCACCCCCGCACCCCCGCACCCCGGCATTCCCGCATCCCGGCATCCCCTCACCCCAGCATCCCGGCATTCATGGGGGATGCAAACGTGCCACTGGGAGAAGGGGGGCCTGTGCACCCACATCCTTCCCCCTTGTCCTGGGGCCAGGGCCCGTCTGGGTGGGGAATGGGGATAGGGGTGGGATGGAGCTGGCAATGGGATAGGATGGGGATGGAGAAGGGGCTGGAATTGGGGGTGAGGGTGTGGGTAGGATGAGGATGGGAGTGGGGGTGAGGTGGGATATGGATGGACATGAGATCGGGATGGAAGGGGGAGAGAAAGGGGGTTGGGATGAGGATGCGTCCCTCGTCTCCCACCCTGCTGGGGCAGGCTGAGCTTCCAGTGCTCCCTCCAGCCAGGACCCTGGCTCACCCCAGGGACACGGTGGAGAAAAAGAGTTGGGGGACTTTTTGTGTCAGAGATGGGGGGGTGCACGTGTAGCTGATGCTCAGTGCAGCGTGCACAGGGCAAGCAGCTGCCTGGGAGGACATTTGAGCAGCGCGAGGAGAGCAGAAGGGTCTGGCGTCCACCCAAGGGTCAGGTGTACATGGGGAGACCTGCCCCCCCACCCAGCTCTGCACACTCCTGCTCTCTCCCCACTCTGCCCCGCTGGGCTCTGCATGCCCGGAGTCCATCTGGGAAGACTCAGCCGCAGCCAAAGCAGTCGGCCTTATGCAAGCGTTCCTCCCTGCTCCTCGAACGCCGTGTCCCAGCCCGGCCCAGCCCCGCGGGAGCCTTGCAGATAAACGCGTGGCTGGGATTTTCCACGTAGTCCTCAGAACCCAGTGTCCCCCATGGATCCAGATCAGCTCACGCCCCCAGCCAGCCTGGCGTTAGCCCACCTTGGGCTGCTTGGGAGCATTTGCAGCCCGGGGACCCCTTGGGAAGGGAAAGCCGTGCTACAAAACGGAGGTTCCCACTGGAGAGCAGCATGAGTCGTGTCTGCCAGGCCCGAGCAAGTGGTGGGTCGGTGGAGATCTGAGCACGGTGACCAGGGCTGCCTGGGCTCTGCCTGCAGCAGCCCCCTGAGGACAAGGGCACAAGCGGTGCATTGGCACTGGCACCCCCTCCCCAGCTGGGCAGGAGAGGGGAGAGACGCAGCCTGAGGATGAGCCAACGTCAAGACTGGGGCACGCGGGAATCGTCCCTGAGGGACCCCTGCAGCAGGGCGGATGGGGGGGGCAGAAGGGCTACCCCCCATTTGGGGCTGCACCTGGGCCTGGGAGCTGCACAGGGTTGGGGAGATGCTCAGAGCTGGGGGTCCTGGTCCAGCCTGCCTCCTTCCCTGCAGCTCAGCAGTACCTGCCCTTCTGCCGTGCCTCAGTTTCCCCTCAGCAGCCCTTCATGTCCCCTGGGAAGGGGGTTTCTCCAGGGCAGGGCCAGGCTGAGACCCCAGTGCTCCTACAGAGGGTGCCCAGCTGGGGACAGGGCTGCATGGACCACACGGCAGTCAGGATCAGGCCCCGGACACAGGCCAGGGAAGGGAACTGTTTCCAGGGTGCGTGCGTGCCAGGACCAGGCTCTGTCAGAGCTGCTGGCAAACCTGCCCACCGCGGGCATGCTGCAGCCGTGCCCATCGCCAGCTCTGCCCGCCCATGGGCGCTGGCACCCGTGGGGTGCAGGCAACACCTCCCGAAACGGCACAAGCCGTCCTCGTGGAGAAGCTGTTGCTGCCCCGGCGTGCACTGTGCCGCTGTTGTACAAACACGGGGAGCTGGCCCAGACCTGCGCCCTCCTGCACGCTGCTGGGACGGGACCCAGCAGTGCCCACCTCCAGCCCCATCAGGGTTTCCATCCCCCTGGCAGATCATGGGGCTGTTTCCCTCTCCCAGGTGCCGCCCCCTGTCACCCCACCCCTGCATCCCCGGGAGGATGGAGACCCTCCAGAGCCCAGGCTGCCGCGGAGGGCAGGGGCTGGTGTCGGAGTGGGGACCGTGGGCAGGGGCGCCAGGGTGGGTGCGCCGTGTTCCCCGGCGGTTTGTGGTCCCCGGCACCCTGCCCTGACACCCGGCCACCGGCGCTCGCTGCTGTCAGGAAGTGAAATAAACAGTGGGCAGTCTCCAGGCAGCGGGACCGCAGGCAGCCCCATCGCGCCCGGCGGGCGGCGTGCACCCCGGCTGAGACGGCCACCACCGCCTGCCCTCGGGCATGGCACCCCTCCCTGCTCCCAGGGACTGCTGGGGACGCCTGAAGGGAGCAGGCAGCGCGTTTCTACCTCAGCCAGCTCCTCCTTTCCACCCTCAGGGGTCCACCCTGCATCCTCGTGGACCGCAGGATGAGTTTTCCCGTAGGGAAAAGAAAATATGCCCTGAACACCTACATGGCTTGTGGCTCATGGGTGGCAGCCATGTCCTTGGCTTGGTCAAATGCCATGGCCTGGCGAGATGCTGGGTCCAGCTGTCCCTAAAGGTCCCTCCATGTGGCACAGGGGTGTCGCTTTGTGGAGCTGGCAGCACTGGCCGCCCTTTCATCCCCAGCCAGATGGGGAAAGGGGGGCCCAGAGAGGAGCCATCTGCCCACAGTCCACTGCGGGCCAGCACATGGAGAGCCACGGCTTTGTCCCCGTGGTGAGGTGGCTTTGTGTGCGGGGACAGTCCTCTGGGCAGACGCTTCCCATGGCTGGGACGGTGCTGGGAGCTGTTGTTACACAGCTGCGAAAGGATTTCAGCTTCCCAGACAGAAACAAGGTCCAGCCCCAAGGAACAGCAAGGAAGGAGAGGGAAGGAGATGGCATTTGAGGACTGTGTAAAAGACAAGTGGGAGATGATGTTGAACAACAGTATCAACTACAAAAAGAGCTGAGCAAGGTGGAAACCAGCTGGGTCACACGGGAGGGTGAAAAGACTGCACAAAACACACAAACAACCTGAGCTTCCTCCTGCCGGTCCGTGCCAGAGCCAGTGCGACTGCTGCACAAGGTTAATGGGATCTATTAGAGGCGATAAGGAGGCTGCTAAGCAGTAAAACGTTCCCGAGAAAGTGAACTTCCTCATTCCTGCCAAGAAAGGGAGATTCATTCAGAGCAAACAGCACCATAACAAATAAATCAATTAGAAACAGCAAGTTCTCAAACCCAGACAAACGCCCCAGGGACCCGGAAGGCTTTCGTGTAGGAAGAGCCACGCTCGGAGCAAACACTTCCACCCAGGGGACTGCCACATAATGAATGAGCAGTGGCAGTTTGAGAAGGTGCCAGGGATTAGACAGGATTTAGGGGCCTCGGGGACCTGGCCAATTTGCTTTAATTGATCATTAGAAACAGCATAATCCCCAGGAAAATCAGTGTGGGAAATCCAGGCGTCCAGGCTCCGGGAGGACTTTGCTGGGGCTTACAAGAGGGCACAAGTCACGGAGGGGTTGTCTCCTTCTCAGAAGGGGGCACAGAGGCTCCCGAGCACGTGAAGCTCGGCTTGTCCTGCAATTTCCCCCGAGGGAACCCTGGGGAAGGCTGATGTCTCCATCCTATCCCTCCACGTCCCACTGCCACCCCAAAGCCAGGGCTGCCCGAGCCAGGGGCAGACAGCGGCCGGTGACCTGGGTGTGGGTGTTACTGGGGGGCAGCTCTGCGCCAGGTTTACACCATCCCCACACGCTGCCATGGAAATTTCTCCTGAGCTCAGCACTCAGGTTTCTCTGGCCGGTGTTTGAGGTCTGTCCTGCCAGCCTTCCCAACCCCGTCAATGATTACCCGGGAGGGAGGTTGCCCAAGAGTCACCGGGACTGGAACAGGTCAGGCACGACATCCCTGAACAAACACAAACGGCCCTGGCCAGGGCAGGGTGCCAGCTCCTGCGACAGCCCTTTGCTGACACAGCCGGTGGCATGCGAGGCCACCCCACCACCTGGTCACTTGGCCATCTGCTGCGCTGGGACAGACAAGACACCGCAGAGGAGCCCGTCGCTCCTCCCTGCCCCTGCAGAGCCAACACCCCATGGCGATGGGGGAGATGCTCATCCGGTGGAGGCGGTGGCACGGCGGTGCTGCCCCGTGGCTGTCACCTCCTGCGTGCCATGCGTGTTTGCCGAGGCAGGCGTGGCAGGGAGGAGGGCACCCAGCGGGTGCTCGGGTACCATACAAGGAGAGGAATGCAGCCGCAGGGCACACTCCGCTCCCGCTGCCTGCCCACCACCCTGGCACGGCCCTGGCATTGCCCTGGAAAACTCACGGCCGTTTCCACCCCTTCCCCGGCAGCCCCTGGCTTTGGGAAATGGCCACGGCTCAGCCCTTGCTTAGTCTGGCTCCCAGCATGGTGGGCAGCTCTGCGCCATGGCTGGTCCGTGATCCCAGTCCTGTTCGGGGACCTGGAGGCAGCGGCAAAGGCACCGATAAACCCCGGCAGGGTCAGACAGCTCATCATCCACTGTGAATTGCCTTTCCTATCATCAGCCCTCGTCACCGGGAAATCACCGTTGAGGTCACGTACGGCAGATTCCCAGGGCCCTGTCTGGCGGGGATGGCCCCTGAACCTGTCCGTACTCTCCCCTCAATCATTTTGGTAATTCTTTCATGCCTACAGCAGAAGACGCACTGGAAAGGTTAAAGATAGTCCTTGGCCACCTTTGAGCCAAACACAGCTAAACCTCCTTTCTGAGAGATCCCAGAGGCATGAGACGGGGCTCCTGACCCACCAGGAGCATCCCTGTGATCTGGAGGATGTGAAACATCAGCGTGGTCCCATTTTAAGCAGCAAACTCTAGCACAAGCATCACCGCCTGCCCACAGCCACTGTGCTGCTGCGCCGCCCCACGCTGCTGGGAGAAGCCCACGAGGATGCTTATGGCTGGACGACGCAGGGAGGCAGGAGGGTCTGTGCGTGCTGGAGCCCTTTGGCTGCCCCGACCCCCCCTGCAGCCCCCCAGCACGCTCCCCGCACAGGCTGACTGAGGGGGACGCAGGCGGTGGCCGACACGTCCCCGCTGGGTCGCTGCCACGGGAAGATGCTCCCACGGGTGGGAGGGGAGGCTTGGGGGGGGAGGGAGCTGCCAGGCGCTGGGCCAGGGGCTGCCGCCTTGCCAGCACCCTGTTACTCATTCTCCAGGGGGGAGACCTTTGGACCGTGGAAAGTTCGAGGCTCGGGGAGGGCGGGGGCGAAGGCAGATTCCAGGCTGGGATGCGGCTGCCCAACTGCCTCGGCTGGGTGACCTCCGGCCTGGGGACAGCCCTGTGCCGGGCTCAGGGGAATGCACCACACAGGGGCTGCTGCATCTCCCCCAGCAGCAAAGCCCATGTAGCAGGAGGCCCTTTTTATCTCCCCTGTTCGCTCACATCCCCCCCGGTTTGGGCTGAGCCAAGCAAAGGGCTCAGACCCCCGCAGCCCTTGTGCAGGGTGAGTGGGTGCGAGCACGGGGTGTGCGGAGCCCTGGTGCTGTCTCGGGAAGGCCCGAGCTGGGGTGCCATCCCTTCATGGCATGACGGGGCTCCGTGGAGCACGGCTGGCAGCTTGGGGACCGCTGCAGAGCTCATTCCGGGCAGGAGAGCAGCTGGGCCTCTCCAGGCTGTCTTCACCCCCATGTCCACCCCACACCAGCACTGCCGGCCGGCTCCTGCGCACCCGGCTGAGCTCACACAGCCACGGCAGCAGCCCCTGCCCTGTGCTTGGCAGTGGGGAGGGACCGACGGGCACCGTGGCTGCTTGCTGGCTGCCTCGGCTCCCAGCCGGGACCGGCTTCCTCCCATGGAGGCTCCCAATTAAACCAATTTCTTGGACGGCTCCAGCGATGCAGGAGTTGGAGGCTTTGTAGTTGTGTGGCCCCTCGGGCCACCCCCGGGGTCTCCCTGTCCCCCCAGCGCCCTCCCCATCCTGGGGCAGCACCTGCTCTCTTGTATAACAGGCAGCCCCAATCCCCCGGGGCAGTGCCGCCGCCGGCCCGCTGCTCTCCATGCGCCTTATTGGGAACATATCCCAGCGGGGGCCGAGCGCCGGGGACTGTCCCGGCCTCGCCAGGCAAAAACAAGGCAGCGCCGTGCTGGGATGTGAGCCGGAGGCGCCTCTGAAGCTGCCGCCCGGCCCGGGTCCCGCTGGTGCCAGCCCGCTGTGCCCAGGAGCCGTGGCGCCGAGCAGAGTGGCACATCAAAGCCCCTCTTGCCTCAGCTCCCCACCGCCCCCAGCCCGGCACAAAGAGGGGATTTGGCCGGGGAGTGGCAGGGAAGACAGGGAGGCAGGGCCAGGGTCCCCGCGGGGCTGGGGCTCGGGGACATGCCAGCCCTGGCTGTGCCGGGGAAACGGACATCTTCCTGTGCCAAACAGCCCCTTCCACTTGCCGGAGCTCAGCCCCAGCATATAACCAATAGTCAGAGCAGCTGGGGTGGGGTAGGGACAGGAGCATCCACGTGGGAACGCGGCGGGTGACAGAGCAAGGCTTGCAGGCACAGCCTGTGCTGATGGCTGAGGGCACACGGCGGGCTGAGCTCTTCATGCCAGGGCACAGGAGACATCCCATAAACCCAGGACAGACAGATGGCACGGAGGCAGGGACCTGTGCTGTCTAATGGGAGGATGCTCCGAGGTCAGCAAACTCCTGGGGTGGTGACTGCAGGGAGACAGACCCAAAGGCGTCCCTCGCCGGGTGGGACAGTGCACGGACACATGCCCAGGCCCCTGTGCCAGCCCGTGGCGCCGGGGCAGTGCTGGGGGCAAGAGGGACATGGGCTGGGGCCAGCCAGCAGACAGAGCCCGTTTGTTGGTGGCAGTGCTGCTGCTGGCCCTGGTGTCACTGTGGGAGAGTGCACCGCACACAGCCCTGCAGCCACACGCTCCAGCACACACATGCACGCCCCTCCGGGCACGTGCCTGGCTCTGTGCTCAGGGGGACCAAAGCCTTGTCATCCCCCCGGGCAGCCTCTGGGACAGCTAAAGGTTCCAGAGATGCCAGGGAGCAGGGCGTGAGCCGCTCGGCTGCCTGTGACAGCATTTTGGGAATGCAGGTCCAGAGGCAGATGTGGCGTGGAAGCCCCTGGCGCCGCTGTCGTCCAGAGCCCTGGCACCAGCGCAGCCCAGGGCTGTGGGATGGGAGGCAGCGGGGATCCGGGGATCCAGGGATCCAGGGATCCAGCAGCTGTGCTGCAAACAGCCTGAATGGCAAAACACCGCACAACCGGCCGCCTGCAGCCTCTGGCAGACAGGGTAATTATTGTTATTATTGTTATTACAATAACAATAACAGTAACAATAACAGCTACTGCCTGCTACGCTTGCATCATCGCTGGGATCATCGCCACTATCGTTTCACTTAGAAATTGCCTCCCCGCGGGCAGGAAGCGCAACGGGAAGGGGA
The DNA here is from genome assembly GCF_963924245.1 of Chroicocephalus ridibundus. Taxonomy (NCBI): domain Eukaryota; kingdom Metazoa; phylum Chordata; class Aves; order Charadriiformes; family Laridae; genus Chroicocephalus; species Chroicocephalus ridibundus. The sequence continues at coordinate 365,418 of NC_086292.1, read as the reverse complement.
ACCCCGTGCAGGCGCTTGTCCCACGGTCTGTCCCCTCTCTCCAGGGCACCCACAGCCCGGGACTCCGCTCCACTGCAGGTGCCTTAATGTCTGGCTTGAGCAGGACAGACAGAAGGGGCTGGAGACGGGCTGACAGCCCCAGGGCACCCTGCTGGTCCAGGGCCCGTGCCTCTTCCCCGGGTCGCTCCTGAGCGCCCTGCCAGGAGCTCACCCCGTCCCCAGGGCCCGGCAGGGTGTCATGTGGAGGGCAGCCAGGGCGGGTGTCACCGTCCAGAGCTCTGCCTCTGCCAGGGACGATGCCCCGCTCGTGGGAAGGGACCGCTCGGCTTTCCAGCTCTCCTCCCACCCCAGCAAACGCTGCCGTTAATGGATGGATTATTAGGGAATTAGGGGTCTGTGCGGTAAGCAGGTCTGGTCTGTGGGCTGCTGAGGGATGGGGATTACCCTGGGACAGCGGCTCGGTGCCAGCAGCTCTCCCCCGGCGCCGGTGCTGCCGCGGAGCTGAGCCCCATGAGTGCTGGCGCCCAGCCCGGCTGGCGGCTCTGCTGCCTTCAGGCAGCCGAAGCGGGGATGCTGTACGCCTCTCTCCCTCCATGCCACCTGCCTGACCTCAACCTCCACTCCCAGAGGGGTCCTGCTGCATGGCTGGGGCTCACAGCTCGACTACAGACCGAGATGGGGGTGCCCAGTCTCCTGGTGTGGTGGAGCAGTGCCTGGGGACCAATATCACCCGAAAGCTTACCAGCTGCCCTGGGCAAAGGGAAACAATCCCCAGCTTCCCGTAACTGATCACTCTTCCCTAATTTCCCACTTACGAGAAGCACATGAACACCCAGCACAGGCAGCCCGCACCCAGCAAAGGCCACCCATCCCTCCTGCTCTGCCCCAAGCTGCCTGGTTCCTTTGGGATGCTGTGAGGGATCAAAGCAGCCAGAGCCCGGCGCCAGGAAAGCGCTGGCCGAGCCCCAGGAGCACCCTGGGGCTTTTCTGGCCGGCCCCAGCTCTGCCCTGCTGCGTGCAGCGCAGCCGTGACGGAGCTCACACATCTGCTGAATGCCACCGCGTCGCCGCACAGAGGGGAGGAAGGTCCTTCCCAGCCCAGAGAGCAAATCCCTCCTCTGAGCCGGGCCCGGATTACGCTAAGGGGATTTCTGCAGCAGCAGGGCTGCCCAGGAGCCCTCCCCGCCGCCCTGGGGCTGCAGCGTCATGCCGAGGGACAAGGAGCACGTGTGGGGGGACATGTGAGCACAGAGACCCTGCACCGGGGCCTTGCGTTGGGCATCCCAGCGGTACCCAAATCCCTGAGGCTGTGACCTCTCAGCATTTTTGTATTTGGGAAACAGAGAAGCGACATGTCATTTTAACAGCTCTGACACACCTCTGCCGTGGCAGAGCTGTTAAAATGACACATTGCTTCTGTTTCCCCAGCACAAAAATGCCAGGAGCGACAATGCTCCCCGGATACATCCCAGCCCTGCACAAAATGCGCTTGCTATCAAAAGACAAGCTCTGCTGGAAAGTTTCTATTGAGCTGACCTGCCCGGTCCTGAATCCCATCAGCTCCCAGTCCGCCCCAGCCACCTCTGGCAGCTCCGCTCCCCTCTGAATGCCTGGCACAGAAGCTTTGCGTGCTGGTGAGCCACGGGCAGTGCCAGCGGAGCGGAGCCGGGGCAGGCGGCGTGCGGGACCTGGCTCTGCACACACGCCGGGTGTGATCAGACAGCTGGAGGCTGCTGAGAATAGCACAGCTGCACCACGGGAAAGCTGTAATACTAATTAATCCAGGCACCAGCTTGGGGCCGGGTTAGACCTTCCAGGGCTGGCGGGGAGCGGGCAAGAAGAGAAAATGCCTCTGCAGTGTGTGGGTGCCTTAACCAGCACCTGGGTCCGGCAACCGGTGTGCCCGTCCCTGGGCCCGTCCCTGCCCCACAGCTTGGGGTGACCCACGTCTGCCCAGGGCTGGAAGAACCGTCCCTGCTCCCCTTCCACCAGCCTGGGGTCACTGCAGCTCCCACCCCAGCGGTCAAGAGGGGCCAGGAGCTGGCGGTGGGAAGGTGATGGGATTGCTTCATGTCCCAGAGGTTGCCTTGAGGTCCCCGGCCGTCTGATCCCCCCCAGCCATGGGCCAGCCGCCCGGTGTGCTCATCCCTGCGGCATCTGGGGCAGCCGGGTGCCAGCAGCAGGGCACAGCGCTCTATATAAGTCCAGCACATCTGCTCTCTGCCTGCTGCTCCCACTGCTATGGCAAGTGGGCACCGGGACAAAAATGCCATTCCCTTCCTACCTCCCCAGGGCAGCTGGACTGATGGAGCTGGAAAACTCCTGGGGAAGGCTGGGGAGAGAAACCGAACCCCAAGGCTGGCACGTTGCCCCCGCTCCCAGCCTCTCCCACTGCACCCCGTCGTGGGGATGGGCCCCCTCACTGACAGGATAGCGACTGCCGTGGCTCAGGCAGCTCTGCAGGCTTGCCTTCAGCCTCCTCCTCCTCCTCTCATGAGCCTGCAAGCTGCTTCGGAGCAGCCTGGCTCTGCTCACACCTTCTGCCACCCTCCGTCAGCCCCAGAGCTGGCAGGGCAGCACAGGGCGAGCTCCTCCAGGGCAGCCTCCAGAGATGGGTCCTCAGCACCGGGGTAGGAGCCAGCCCTCGAAAGCATCCCAGCACCCTGAGACCCCCTCATCCCATCCAGATGTCTTGGTTAGAGGTCGTTTGGAAGAGGGGAACACACGTACCCACATGTACCGACCGAGGTCCCTGGCTGGGCTGAGGAAGAAGCTGCAGGTACTTTCCACCCCAAACCACTTCCAAGAGGGATCAGCTCCCAGACACACCAAAACCAGAACATTTTCTTCCTGTTTCAAGCTTAATTTTTGCATCAGGGCTGATTATTTTTAACTGAAGCCGTAAACCTGGAAACAGGCACTGTGCTTCTGCTAACTTTGTTTCTTTTGGGAATTCCCCACTTTTTGGGTCTAAAAGATCCCACAGATGATGCTTGACCGGCGTAAAGGAAGGCTGGTGGGGAGGACCTCTGGGCTGGAAGCTGAGATGTGTTGTGCCCTGTATTTTTAGCAGGTAGAGCTGGATCCCATTCTGGACCCACCCCTCCCTTGCTTTGACCCTCTAAACTTTGCAGCTCCGGATCAACATGCCTCGAGACACCCAACAAACATCCGCTCCCAGCAGGACTGTGCTGCTGAGGAAGAAAGTCTTGCAGAATAGGGCTTATTTTTTTGCCTAAAGCTGGTCTCCTCGGGTGTTTGCCAATATCCATCCTCTCTGTTGTAGCCCTCCCTGGAGAGGGAACATACTTTGAAGCGGCGCCCGCGCCGCAGGGCTGACGCAAGACGCGTGCCCGGGGCTGTGCGTGCGCAGCAGGGCTGGCAGGATGGGGCCACCCTGTCCCCAGGTCTGTGCCCAGCTGGGCACATTGCAGCCGGGCGATGCAGGAGAGCCTCCGGGCACCCGCGCTGTGCCACCGAGTGACTCTTCCTGGACGTGCCCCGGGAGGGGGGCTGCATCCCCCCAGTGCGGGGTCCCGCAAACCCCCAGGGCTGGAGGGGCGCCGCGTCCCTGCTCAGCCGTTTCCGTGCCTGGACCCCCGCCGAGCTCTGGTCCTGCCTTGCTGGAGTTGTTGCTTGGCCTGTGACCATGTTTGGGTGTTTTTGAGCCGGCGGATGACTCAGATCTTCGTTCCTGGACTTGTTTACGCAGCTGGGCGGGAGCAGGAGGAGCGTGTGCGAGCGCGGCTGGCACCGCGGCGGCCGTGTGGTGCCCGCCGTGCCCCCCGCGTGCAGCCGGCCATGCCACCTGCTCCCGTCCCCGTGCCAGGGCGGCAAGGGACGGCCTCTCCTTTCGGAGCAGGATCTCGCTGGGCCCCCGCGAGCAGGGACGAACCCCAGGGGAGGGACGTGCCCCGCGCACGCGGGGAGGCAGAGGCAGACCCAGGGCATTTCAGGCTGTTTTGCCCCCTCCCAGCAGGATTGGCCCAGCAGCCTCTTTTGTCCTTACTGAATTTTGGTGCTATGCAGTCCCCCACCCTCTGCCAGCTGTGCCCGTGGCACGGCTGTGTCCCCGTCCTGTGGCCGGCTCTCAGCTAGCAGCTGGCACGTGTCCCCTTGCCTGCCTGGCTGGTGGGGATCATGCCGTTGGGGCTTCTTGGAAACGGAGCCACTTCTTGGCCTGCCTGGAACAGCAGCTCAGCAAACACAGCGCAAAACTCCCCAGGGCTGAGCAAGGAGCCACTGCTCTCCCGCTCTCCTGCCTCGCCCCCGGCACCCGGCGATGCCCACAGCCTCCGGCACAGCCCCTGGCACCCTGCCCTCCAGCAGGGAGGGGAGACGGATGGCTCTGGGCTTCTCCAGGTGGCTGCTTTCATCCAGATGCCACCATGAAGCCTGTAGCGGGGCAGGCGGGGAGGCAGGTGTGCAGAGGGGAAGGCTGGTGTGGGGATGGGGTTTCCCCAGCCTCCAGCTCCGCCATGCTGGAACAGGACCCCTGGAGCTTGCCCACAGCCCACGGGCTGGGGCTGGGGCTTGCAGACCCCGTGGGAAATATCTTGCTCCACAATCTTCATCGTAGCAGGATTGTTTGCTGTTCATAATTGGCTTTGTGCTGAAAAGACGCTTTTTTTAGATTACTTGGTTCTCAGCCATGAAAGCATCTGGCTTGACAAGGAAAATGAGAGAGGGAGAGAGAAACATTCATCAAAGCAGGCTCCTCCGCCTCTATTTCCCCCTCCCTGCGTGCCCTGCGCAGTGGTTTTACCCTTAGCAAAGCCGTGCTGGGAAGCTGTGCCCAGCCCACGCCGGCACAGACCTGGCGTCCCTGCTGGGGCCGAGCTCTGGGGGCTCGGGCAGGGGGAACCCCGCGGCCTCGCAAAGAGGGGGTGCTTTGGGACCCACCGACTCGTCTCTCGTGCCCGGTGCCCAGGAGAGCAGAGCCACGCCATGTGGCCTGGCTGCTCCGTCCTTGTCCTTGCAGGCATTGGTGGGACGGAGGTGATGTCACCTCCCCGTCCTCCAGGGGGGATTCAGTCCCTGGCTGGAGCCGAGCGAGCGAAACACAGAAGTTCCACCAGTCCGAAAGTGAAAACTGCACGGTTCCTGAATGCGGAAAGGGTCCAGCGGGGGAAGAAGGTGGCTGAGCAAAGCAGCCTCCCGCGTCCCAGCGCCCGGGGGAAGCTCTTGGGTGGAAGCAGTGGAGCAACAGCAAAGGGCATCTGCGGCCAGGCAGCGTGACAGCCCCGGCAGCCGCCGTGCCCTGCGGCTGCGCAGCTCCGTGCACGCAGAGCTTGACATAAATTAAGGATCAATACTGCTAGGGAGCGTTTGGAGCTCAGTAGGTGTCCCGGGGTGCTGGGCGGTGGGTGCGGGAGCCAGGCGGGTGCTTGCAGGCAGGGAGAGCAGGCAGCTCCTGCCGGCATGTGGGAAGCTCTGCCTGGTGAGCAGGGTGCTGAGATGAAAGGGCTGCTCGGAGGCGGGCTGTTCCCCCGCAGCCTGCTCAGCCCAGGGCTCTGGGGACAGACATGTCACCGGTGCCACGACAAGCCCTCCAGAGTGAGGGAGGCTGAGAACAAACCCTCTGGGCAACCTCTGCCCCCTGCTCTGCCTCGGTGTTCCCAGTCTGCACCCTCATCCTCACATGGTCCATGGACGGGGGCAGGATGAGTGAGGAAACTGAGGCATGGGAGAGGCTGGGTGACACACTGGCATGGCATCCGCAGCACAAGTCCCCCCACTCTCTGGACAGGCACCGATGCTGTGCTCAGCTGCATCCCCCTTTGATATCAGGCTGTGGGAGGGAAAGGGTCTGTAAAATGACCCCAAAACTTGGGCTGCCCTGCGAGGACTTGCTCCACAGCACCACAGTCCCTTGATGGCAGGGTGGCTGCTGGGTCCGGCCGGGCAGCAGCCAACGTTGCTGGTCTGCTGCAGCTGATCCGGCAGCCCTTGCCTCCAGGATGGTGTTCCCAGGGCATCCGGGAGCCTCTCCAGCGTGCCCCCCGGCTCCCCGCCACCCTGCGCAGCCCACGCGTCCCCCCAGCCCGCCTGACCGCGGCAGCTCCCCAGGCAGTCCTTTGGCTGCTTTCTGTGGGCACCCCAGGGCTTTCCTTCCCCAACCCCACCATTGCTCCGAGAACAGAAACCAAAGCCTGGCCCTTCCTGCCTGCCCACGGTGTCTCACAGCCACTGCCCAAAATAGCTCAAAAGGCCCTAAAATAGCCTCCTGCTCCCACTCAGCCCATTCGGTACCCTGAGGAAGACGTAGGAGTGCGTGCAAGGGTAGGGGTGGGCAAGCGGAGGGACCAGCCCAAAAAAGTACCTCCCGTGGGAGCGCGATTTCCCTGGGGCTGGGCAGCAAAACAGTTGTTGCCGTGGCAACAGCTCAGCGCTTTCTGCTTCCTCCCGCAAAATGGGGTGACTGCGACGTCAGCAGACGGCCGGCCGCTGGCGAGCGCGGCTCCAGCCTCTCCTGGCCGTGACTCAGTGCTGGCCACCGGCCCCAGCCCTGCCTGGCCCCCAGCCAGGATGAGGACGTGACTTCCCCGGCCACCCTCTCGCCATGCCTGGGCATCTTTAGCTTTCCCAGAGCGCCCATCAGGAATCGGGATGTGGAACCTGGGTCCCACTCGGCACGTTCAGGCTGGGAGATGGGGTGTCCCCATCCTCTGCAGCCCTGTTCTGCCTTAGCCAGTACTATAAATCACCCCCAGCCTGTCACCGCTCTGTGAGTGACGGTAGCTCAGGCACCGCCACCTCTGCCCAGGCCCCCGCCGCCTGCCACAGACCCCTCTCCACATGGTTCCCAGTGTGGGAACTTGCTAAAGGCATTTCAGAAGCCGATCTCTTTGTGCACAGAGGATTCTTGGAGGAGGCAGGGCATGGGGCTGTGGTGTGATGTTTTTTCTGGAGCAGTTTTCCTGAGAACACAGGGGAAGGACCAAAAGTCACAGCTGCCCTGTTCCTGCCCATTGCCACCGCTGCGAACACCCAACCAAAGGAACAGCGGAGAAACTGCACCCAAAACTCCAGCCTCTCCCGGGGCTGCAGCGTCTCAGCTGGGAAAGCTGGGGACTGTCCCAGGGGAGCTCCGCTCTGCCCACGCCGGGACACGGCAGCAGCAGGCTCCCGAAAGCCTTTGGCTCGCTCCCCTGAGCTGCAGGGCATCTTCTCCATGGGGTTTCTCAAATAGTGTCCGGACCCCCACCCATCTCTGAGCAGAGCCCAAGACCGGGTGCTCAGACATCCCAAGCTGCTCCTTATCCCTGTGAAAGGGGCCGGGAAGCGCCAACAGCTCCTCCAGGTCCCCAGGGCCCCTCCTTGACTGGCCCTGGTCCGGCTGGGATCCCCTCGCCCCCGGCCAGCCCAGCGCTGCCTGTTTGTGTGCTGCTGCCCTGGTTACCAGCCCCTGAGTCACCACGAAACCTCCCCGCGCCGGCGGGGAAGCCCGCACTCATATTTTCCATGAGAACTCTACAACTCATTCAGTCTTTCGAGGTGGGGAGAGATGTCGACAGGGCATGATACAGAGCAGGGACCTCCCAGGGACCAGGACTACCCGCTCGGGGAGCAGCCGAGGACGTGTCCAAGCGCTGCAGGGATGTTGGGGTCCCTTCGGAGCAGTGCAGCCGTGGGCTGCTGAGGTGCATGCGTGAACGCGGCTGTGGGATGGTTTGCTCCATCACCCATTCAGCTGCATCTTCACCCCCACGTCCTTGCCCGTGCTGGCCTGCACTTGTGCCCTCCAGCCCCACACATGGGGACCTTGCCAACCCCATGCCGTGCCAGTCCCAGGGTCATGGGTTTCCAGGCAGACGTGGTCTGGCTGCAGAGCCGGGAGCTGGGGGAAGTGAGCTCAGATGCCGGCGAGATGAGGCAAAGCTTGGGCAACAGGGGCTGCAGCGCGGCCACGCTGTGACGAGCAGCACCCGTCACTTCGCAGCTGCAGCCTTACAGCAGATTTTTCCAGGCACGGTGGAAGACGTCACCTGTCAGGCGGCTCTGCAGTGGCTCAGCATGAGCTCATGGCTTGGCTCAGCACTTCTGCTGTGTGGCACTGACGGGTCCCAGCTGCCCCGGGGCTGATCAGTGCCAGAGACAGGGTGCAAGCCCCTTTGGGATCACTGCACCACCCAGCGAGGGTCCAAGCCCGCGTCCATGCTGCAAACTCCCCGCAGCCAGCTCTCCAGAGGGGACAGGGCAGCGTGTGCAGTGCGGCCAAACCAACTGGGGACGGGACCAAGCCCTCGCCACCCAGCCCCACGGACCCAGGAGAGCGGGTGGAAAGCTGGGCTCTCCTAGAGCCTCTCCGTCCCGAGAGCAATGCGGGGACGCGCAGGCAACTGGGATCCCGGGCTCTGTAGATGCGACTCATCCCAACCCGCTGTTGCCCTCCGATAGTAAACCCAGTCTGCTGCCAGTTGGCCAAATCCCTGCCCCCTTAGGGGCAAGCGGAGCCAAACGGCTCTCGAACAAACAGCAGCAAAAGCTTTCATTGTCCAGAAAGCAACTCCAGGGCAGATGAGGATACGGGGAGGGGGGTTGTGATGCAGGGATGCAGGGTAGTCACTGAAGGAGAACCCTCCATCCTTGTTGGGGATGCCGCTCATCTGCATCCCTCCACACACGCTGCCTCCCAGGCTCCCGTCACCCCCCTCCCATGTTTGATTTGTTTCCAAATTTCCCACTCAGGTTGGAAAGAGGCAAAAATCTCCCACTTGGGTTGGAAAGGGGTGTGCCAGGACGAGGAACAGGCACGGACAACAGCGACGGTGGGGTGGTGATTCCCCACCAGCCAACACAGATGACACCGGGGGTGGGATGTAAGGGCCGGGGTTGGGGGGGGACACCACGGTCAGGATCGCAGCTTTTGATGCCCTGCCAGAGGTGAGCGGGTGCATTGCTGCCGGGCAGACGGTGGGGCAAAGCAGACGTCCTACAGGCACTGCGTCACCTCCAGTCCTTCCTCTCGCCCAGACGGATGGACAGACAGACGGAGGCCCCCCCCCGGTGAGCATCCGCAGCACCCGCTTGCGGGTTCGCTCCCCACGCGTGCAAAGCACGCGTGGGGAGCGAACCCGCAAGCGGGTGCTGCGGATGCTCACCCCTTCCTGCCTGCGGAGGGGATGGAGAGCAGAGATGCCACCTGTGGGCAACCAGGGCAAATTCGGGTGCGACTGGCGTGCCCGTGCTCTGCCACGGGGCTGGAGGGGTCCCCATCAGCAGAAAACCCAGCCATCCCCCAGCCCCCGGTTCTGGGTCAAGCCAGCAGCTATGGGGCATCCCCCAGCCCCGTGCCTGGCACCCTGCATCCCCGAGCCGGGGGGACCTGGGGCTGCCTGGGAAGGGTTGGGGGCTCTGGAGGGAGCTCGTCAGCCTCCATCGACTGGGAGATGGCAAAAGTTAAAGAGCTCCCCCCCCAAAAAAAAGCCATCTCAAGAAATGTCACTGCTTGCTAAGCCAAGCCTGGGCATCCCCTGTGGCTCCCCAAGGAGCTGGCAGCCCCCCAGACCCCAATGCGGACACATCGCTGGTGTTTTTCTCCCCCTGATGCCGCAAAATCCCGCAATTTAGCAATGCTGCAAAATTAACCCCGGCTCCCCGAAGCTCAGCAGCATCGTGGGGGGGTCCATCCCCTGCTCGGGCTGGCCACGGCGGGGGCCAGCGAGGCTGAAGCTCCTCCTGGCATCCTCACCCACTCCCCCAGGCGCCGGCCGGCCCCGCAGCCCCCAGCCCCACCAGCACAGGCTGCAGGATTGTGAGGAACCAGCATCTGGAAGGGATCAGCACCGGGAACCGCTGCGGGGAGAGGGGAGGGCTATAAATAGCAGCAAGTTTCCAAATCAAAGATTAAAACCAACAACAACAAATGAAGAACACAGGCTGCAGCACTGGCTTTTCTGCCCAGTGTGTTTATATATATAGTCATTTTTTTATTTCTAGCTTGTTTTCAATCTTCCCTCACTGCTGTGATGTTCTGCGTCTGTCCTCTTTCCCACTGGGCAGCTTCCCAGAGACACATTTCTTGGAAGGTTGTAACCTCTTTAGTAGCTTTAAAATGAATCCCAGGCAGGAATGTCCCAGGACCTGTTTTCTGCTAGTTTAGCAAAACAGCTCACAGGCTGGTCCCTGGCCGTGCCGCGCCTCCAGGCTGGCCCTGGTGGACCCAGGGCTGCGGTGGGCACCGCAGGGAAGCAGCTGAGGGGACGCTGATGTGGATGGATGATGTTTTCTGGGGGAGCTCATTGGCAAGGGGAAAGTCTCAGCACCTCCGAGGAGAGGCCAGATGGACACCCGCGTTTAACCTCATGGTGAAGAGGCGGTGCTGGTGGAGAGGTGAACTGCGGGAATATTGCCCGGCTGCTTGGAGGATTCCCTTTGGCCCATCCGCAAACGGTGTCCCTCACTCGGGCATGGACCAGAAGCAGACACTCCTTAGGACTACCCAAGCCCAGTCCCAGCAACTGGGTCCCAGCTGGGCCCAAGGGCAGTTCCCTGTCCTGGGAACAGACAATGCACCTCACGGGTTCTTCCCGCTCTCCCTCCTGGTGCCCAGGGACGGGCGCAATCCCACGGGTCACTCTCCAGCTTCTCACAGCCACCACAGCTCCTGGCGGTGCATCTTTCAGGGACCATTTGTGGTCCCAATGGACATCTGTTCTGCAGGACCATGGCCCCCAGCTCACAGCGAGCGTGCTGCCAGCTCCCGGTCAGGCAACTCAGATGTTGCAAGACAAGAGAGAGAGGAGAAATCGCACCTTTTCCCCCGCAAATTACTCCCCAGCTCGAAATCCCCAGCCACAGCTCAAGACCCTCAATCCCTGGGTGAGTCCCTGCCCTCTCCCCCTCTGCCCAGGGCACCGCGAATGATGGCAGATAACAGCCAGCCTTGCCCCGGAAAGCACCACGCGTGGCCTTGTGCGCAGATCTGCTCCAAAGCCGGTGCTGCTGTGTTTATCCCAGATTTATTGCCCACTGAAGTTGTTTTCATGGAAGCGCTGAGGTTTGGCAGGCTCTCCGCTGGCAGCAGCGCTGGGATGCAGCCCGGGCCAGGATGGCATGACACACACGCTCAGCCTTCGTTTGAGAAATAACCTCATAAATCTGCTTAATATGGCTGATGAATCATTCCCGCTCCCCGTGGGCTCCCTTCCCGCGAGCGGAGCCTCACTGTCCCTGCTCTGGGAAAAAAACACAGGCAAAAAAATACCCGAGCAGCATCCCTTGAGCAGCAGCAGCAGCAGCGCTGCCTGCACCCTCCCTGCAGCCTCGCCGCCCTTCCCAGCACACCCGGCCTCACAGAGGGACGGGGACCTGCCTGGCGTTCCGCTGCCGGATCCCCAGCGTTCTGCTGCCAGATGCCCGGCCTCCCTGACTCATGGCTTTCACAACCATGGCAGCAGGACGGCCTCCAGCTCCCCTCTCCCGGCCTCCCCGGGCCAAGCAGGGAAGAGGACAGCAGGCACTGGAAGCAGCCACGACTGAAAAATGTAGGGACAGATTTTGCAGCCACCCCTTGGGATGCTGGTTGCCGCTGGCTAAAACCAGGCGAGAGCGGGGTCAGCTTCCTGCAGACCCGAAGGCACCCGAGGCTACGGTGATGGCTGCAAACAGCCCATGGCTGATACCAGCATCGGCAGCCGAATGGGGAACAACGGGGCAGCCGCTTGCAGCAACTGCAAGAGAAAACACCACGTCGGGGGATCACGGCCAGTGCTTCCTCCCCCTGGGCTCCAGTGGGAATGCCGCCTGTCAGCAGGAACTGGATGCTCACTATGTGCTCTTGGGGCTGCCTGGGGTTTTTAGATACAGTCAAAATCCGAAACAAGGTCTTCAGGAGCTAGAGCAAGGCATTTGGGCTGGGTGAGATAAGACAAGGCTGCTTGGTTCGAACAGCTTTGTGTCCCCCATCTCCAGACACCATGGGCAGGGCGCGAGGACATCCCCACATGAGATGGACCATGGGAGCAAAAGCCGACGCTAACAGCTGAGTAGAAAGCCAGACAAATGCCATGAGGCTGACGGACGGGGACACCATTCTCCTTCATGGCCCAACCCTCCCTCTCAGACCCGGGGCTGGCCAGCCCCCGTCCCAGCCCCCTGGGACACCCTGGCTGGGTGCCACCCCGGGCTGCAGGCACAGAGCAAGGTGCAGCCCCCACCTGTCCCACGGGCACTGTCCCTTCTCCTGGGGTGACCCACAGCCCCGGTGGTGTGGCTGGTATGGCCGGGAGCCGCTTATCTCGGGCTGTTGGCCACGTGCCCGCAGGCAGAGCCGCTCACGTCCCTGTGGGTCACTGGGCCAGTTGTCAGAGCTCCAGCTGAGCCACGGCTGGGAATGGCCTGGCCCCACACACAGGTACCCGCAGACACAGGCATCTGCTGGCACTGCTCTCCTGGGATGGATATCGGGCTGTGTCCTGACCCGTGGGCTGGGCTGCTGCGTCCCTATGCCCATGGTGGGGAAACTGAGGAAAGAAGAGGTGAGAGGCTCCTCTCGCCTGGCTGCTCCTCCAGAGATGCAGATGCCTTGCTACTGCCGCCCCACCATGAGCCACCACCTCCTAAATATTCCCTGGCCATGGGCAAAGCCACTAGGCACCACAGGGTTCAGGCTGGCAAGTGAAGAGCTCGGTCTGGGCTGCTCCATGCCCACGTCCCACAGCTGAGCAGCGGCCCCAGGACAGGCTGCCTCGGGAGAGCTGCTCCAGAGGGGTGCTAGCCAGGGATCCCTACCAGCACCCCACCGTTCGCCCCACCACACACCTTCCTGACCCGCTTCCGAGCAGGGACAGAGGGATGACAGCAGTGGGGAGGCTGGGGACGGGGCCCCACATCACCACGGGGACATGGTGCGTCACCCTGCTGTGCCCCGGGCTACTTGCAAGCCCTCTGCTGCCATCGGGGAGAGGGGAGGCACAGCCAGGCAGAGCAAGGCAGGCTGCTGCTGGCCCAGCCCGGCACCGAGCTGCCTGGCTTCACTGCTGCAGCAAGACTTGTGCCATCGACCCACAATAGTGTCAGCGTGTTCCCTCTCCGGGTGGTGGACGCTCTCCAAACTCATCCCACAAAGAAGCAATTAAGCGGGCTGCGTGCTAATTTGGGGCAGGGAGCGGATGGGAAGCCTCACGCTGTGCTGTCACTGGGTGCGCAGGTGTAGGAACCAGTCCCATCCCACACCAGGGACCAGATCCTGGGGGACCCGTCAGGACCCCTCAGCGGGACCAGGGTTACGACGGGAAGGGGAAGGCTGGGTCACAGTACATCTTATCCATCTAGATGGACGAACAAATCCGTCTAGTTCAATGTCACGGCCTCCAAAATCAGCCAGGAGGAGAGCGGGATGTTCCTGTGCAGTCTGATGGTCTCTGCCCCCTCCTCCGTGGGAGGCTGAGTGCTCCCTGAAGGCTGGCATCATCCTCGCAGCAGCACCGCTGCACGCTCCACGCGCGCTCGGAGCCCACGTTCAGACCAGCAGGCCCAGGGTCGGTCCTTTCCATCCCCTCCCAGGGGTGGAGGATGGTCCTCTCCACCCCCTCCCTGCAGCCAGTGACCTCTTTCGGGGGAGGACGGGCAGAGTGAGGGGTCTGGATGCCGCACACGCTGGTGTGTCGGTGGGTGCATCGGCGTCTCGCAGTGCTGCAGGGTGGCTGGTGGAGCTGTGGAGCTCCCTGTCTCCATTGCACCCCCTGACTTGACAGAGTCCTGCCCCCGTCAGCCCAGCTCTGCCCCACACAACAGGCCCGTGACGGGCTGTGGTTTCAGTACGAGATTTCCCTTGCTGTCGGGGAGACGGAGGCTCCTACGCACTCAAGTGACTCCTGAAAAGTGCAGCTCCGGCACTGCTGTGCTTTTCTTTAAATTCACCCTGAACTGCCTGATTTCCGCTGACTCCGATGGCGGGGATGCCCGATGGGTTGGACAGACGGGGACACAGAGGAGCAGACAGAGCGAGGGGAGGATTTGGTGACCGCAGTTATCCTGGAGCCCTGGAACAGCCCGGCTGGGACAGCCAGCGGCCTCTGTGCCTAGCACAGCTATGGCGGGGTTGGACATTGCCCTCCTTCAGCGCAGACCAGGGCAGAGCCCAAGTGATCCGTGAGGTTTTGATCCTCCTTATGGCAGTAGGGAGCAGGCTCCAAACTCCTTTTTGACAGCATACGGATGGGGGGGCTCGTCATGTCGCTGAAATAGCAATGAGCACGGCAAACCTGATGGACCTGGGCGGGGTGCCTTTCTTGAAGGCTTTGGCTGCAGGAGTCCCGTGATTACATGACAACCTCAGTTTTCCTTTTAAAGACAATGACACAGAAACAGTGAGTTTCCTGCGTTCCCAAGTATGGTGGGGAAAACTTGGAAACTTTTCTAAATATATGCTAAAAACGTCTGCAAAGGAAATGTCACTAGAGAGACGGTGAAAATACGTGACTTGAAAGGACAAGAAACCAAAATCCCATGACGTCTTGGGGACCTGAACTCCTGGGATCGCACACCGCCCGCTCCCCCGTGCCCCTATGGCACGTCTCACCCCTCTGACGTGACCAGCTCGCAGCAGCTCTGGCAGCCATTGCCATCGGCCAGTGTCCCGATGCCATGTCCCCAGGGATAAGGACTTGAGGAGATGCAAGGAAAACCCAGGATGAGCCATGGAGTGATTTGCTGACACAGCACAAAGCTGGAGCCCTGCACTTGGCCGAGTTCAAGGTCGAGGGCTGTAAATTCCTTGTTATTTTTAGCTCCAGGATAGTAGCTGGCTGAAAACAAGAGGAAGAACAGCTGGGATCTGGAGAGGGAAGGGAGGTGCGAGGGAGGTGGTTGCTTTTGCCTGCTGAAATAAGGACGAAACCTTAAGAAACAGGCAGGAGGGGAGAGAGAAGGTGGGTGCTGTGGGGGTGGCAAGGTGCCCCCAGAGAAGGGCCCGTGGGGATGAGCGGGGTGCGAGTTTGTGCCCCCGCCAGCCATGGAGCCGCAGCTGGACGTGTTCCTGCAGCGGGGGTGACCTGCGAGGACACGCAAGGGGCTGCTGCAGCCCGAGGACGTGGGAGGGCCCGGGAGCACAGGGCACGGGGTGAGCCGGAGTGCGGGTCTGTGCCTGCGCACACGTATGCAGCAGAGAGGATTTCTCCCCTGAAGGACGCGTTGAGAAACAGCAGCAAGCGGTTGATGCTGGGAAAGGGCCTTTTCTCCTCTCTGGCGTACCGTGCCAGGCAGGGCAGGCATGCCGGCTCCCCACACAGCGCGCCTGCCTTCCTCCCGCCCTGCCCAGGCTGAGGATGAGCGGGGATGCTGCGTCTGGGGCTCAGTGCTCCATCACCGGCACCACAAAGTCACGGTGCCCGCGGCAAAGGCAGACAGGAGAGGCTGGCTGTGCCGGTGCTCCCCGCTCTCGGCATGCGTCTCCATCAGATGGGCATTTCAAAACACAGCACACGTGCGTGTCACATCGCCACAGCAACGGGAAGCCTACAGCGAACACTGAAGGGACCACAGGCTGTCAGTGCCTCGCATCCCCCCATCCCACACAGGGCACCAGTTTAGCTGCTGAGAGAAAGCAGTGATCTTCCTGGGGTGTGAAATGATTAAATGCCGGGTTTTGAGGGGGGAAAAAAAAAAAAGTCAAGGAATAGAAGAGGGAAGAGTCTTGCAGCAGCCGCTGCCGGCCGTGCTGAGCTGTGCGCGGGGAGCATGCCTGCACAAACACCCACACCCGCTCGCGCTGGTGTTCCGGCCCTGCGGGATCCAGCTACGCGCACAGGGCATGTGTGCACACACGTGCGTACGCACACGCACACGGGTGGTGGATCCACTGGGACCCGGGTCCCGGCAGCACGTGTGTGCACGCAGCAGGCAGCACGCTGGGCTCGGGGTCCCCAGCCCCACGCCGTGGGTCCCGCGCTGCCCCCACCCTGCAGGGCGCTGCTCCGGGGCGGGGAGCGCCTGTGGAGCCCGTTACGGTGTGCCAGGGGAGTCCTCGCATCCCTGTCCCTGAACCCAGCAAGAACGAACGAGGCCATGACAGAGCGGATTTCCTTGCTCGCAGCCCTCAGCCTGCTGCTAGCAAAAATCTGTCCCTTGGCCTCCTCCCAAGCCTGCCCTTCTGTCTTTGCATTATTCCCTGCCCTCCCTTGCCATCATCTCTGATTGCATCCTGCTTTCTTGCTTTTCCACACATCCCACTGAGACACCAGGGATAATCCCAGGCTGCTGGGGCAATGGGTAGTTCTGCATCTCCTGACTCAGGACAAATCCTCCCGTGGAAAAGCCAAGGTCTGAATTCAAAGTCTGATGCTCTCTGGACTCCCCAGGAAAGCCCCATAGATGGTCTCCGGGCAGCCAGGGGTCTGAGGTGGCCACGACCAATGGTCCCTGCTCCATCTCAGCTCTGGGTCGACGGAGCTTTCCTCGTCCCTGCAGCCTGGGGAGGATGCGGGAGTCTTGCCAGTCCCTCCGTGCCCAGGAAGCCCAAGTGGCAGACGCAAAGTTCACGCTGCCCTGCCCCTGCCCTTCCTGCCGTGCCACTGTCCTCAGGGGACGCCTGGGCTGCCCAGAGCATCTCTGTTCCCGATGGCTGCATCCCTGAGCGGCACAGCCAGCGTGCGCTGTGGGGACGCAGCAGAGGCACCGCCGGGCAGAGCCCACCGGCCAGAGAGCATCTCCCCCTGCCTGGCAGCGCCGGCCCTGGCAGCACCGGTGGGAGGATGGATGGATGCATGTGAGAAGATGCTTCATTACTCTGGTCAAAACCAGTGCAAACAAAGCAGCGTGATCCGAGGAGCGAGGGAAAGACCCTGCGCGGGGAGAGAACCACTTTTGTTGGCACACAAAGGCCCCCTTCACTGACCTAGAAAGATGAGCAGTGTGTGCAGCCGACACTGAAACTAGGACGGGGGACAATAACGGTGCGAGTCCTCTGCAGACAGAAAGCTCTTTGTGAGCCACTGAGCATCTCCAGCTCTGCAACCACCATGGGTCCCCCAGCACGGCCCGGGCCATGGGGCTGGGTTCCCCAGAGCCAGGTCACCCCGACCCACCCCAGACCAGGTCTGCACGGATGGCCCCGCGCATGGGAAGTGCTGGGAGCACTGGCTGACCTCTGGCGAGGCTGGACGGCACCCAGGAGGCTGAGGTGTTGGGAGCCGGCTGCTTTCTGCAGCTCCCCCGGATCACCAAATCCCTGCTCCATCCTAAAAGCCCTGCCCCGTCGGTGTGACTTACGCCTTGTGGCTGCATGAGCTGCACATCGGAGGGGCCTCGCCACCCCACAGCCAGCCCAGCACCTCCCAGCACGGCGCGACAGCGGGGAGAAGCAGCACCACCGAGTCACTCACTGGTTGGCCCTAACACCAGCCCCGTGCCCCGCCAGCCTCCTGCTCTGGGGTGGCTGCTCTCCCAACCCCATCCCCAGCAGAGCAGGGGGAGGACTGAAGTGTCCTCAAAACACCGTCCACCAGCCAAGGGGGAAGTGCGTGTCAGTGCTGAGGTGGTGGAGAGGTGTCACGCAGGGATGGCAGGGGGCCATGTGGAACACCAGGCAGCTCCAAACCCTCGACAGAGCTGCTCACTGAGGTCAAAGCCCATCCCCAGTGAGTCACCGGCACCCAGCCCCTGAGCGGCACAATGTGTTCTGCAGTGATCCCTCTTTCTGGAGACGGGATTTCTGCGAAGACCGGAGTGCTTCTGTACACTCAAGTAAACACAGGTGGACGCTGCCAGATCGTGGTCTGGAGAAGGGCAAGTTCTCCTCCCTGAGTCTGTGCTGAGCAGGCAAGGGGCAGGCAGGCTGGCACCGGTGAACCCAACAGCCGGCATATGCCACGCCAGGTCACAGAGACAGCCTTTCCCCGGGTCCAAGCCCTGCAGGCAGCAGGTAGGCAGCTTTGCCTCGCCCCTCCCGAGGCCAGCACGGCGCAGCGGTCGGGAGCAGCGGTCGGCGCGTCAGCGAAGCTCCTGTTTGCAAACAGCACAGTGCACGCCCAGGGCTGTGTGCCGGGATTCTCAGAAGGGCCAGCCCCATCCACGTGCGAAGCCAGAGCCCCATCCCTCCGGGCAGGGTGCTCATGCGCAAACCGCACTGCAGGGGTTGCAACCCAAGGGAAAAGGCGGAGGGACTGGGCTGCCGGGTCCCCAGTTTGGTAGTGGCCATCTCCGGGGGTACTGGCACTGCCTGCCAGCACAGACCTGGCAGAGCATCCGCACCACCACCATGAGACTCAGCTGGCTCCTTCCCGGAGAGTGAACATCAGGGCATGGCCATGGCTGGGGAGGACCACCTTTGCCCACCGACACTGCTGGAATGGCCTGGGAAAGAGCCAGCGCTGCACCTGCTGGAGAAAAACTGCGGACTCCAGCCCCCGGCCTGGAGTGCACTGAACTGGGCTTGAACCAGCTCTGTTTGACCTGAGCTGCACCACACCAGCTCCATCCAGGCCGGTTAGGTCCCGGCGGGTCCCCCAGCAGGTGGGAGTCCATATAACCCCCCAGGACACAACTGAGTTTGGCTGGGACATCTCAGTGGCAGCCTCTAGCTAAAAGCGCTTGCTAGGGTTTAGGGCACCCTACCTTCGTGCACAGCCTGGAGCATTTCCCAGGCCTATCTTCTTGCCCTGGGCATAAACTGCCTCAACTGCAGGGCAGATCCTGCCTCCAGAGCCTCGGCTCTCACCCAGCCCTGCAGCCACCCTCGGCGCTGGCTCCTCAGAGGGCTGGCGGGAGCCACCCCCAAAGATGGGGCTGTTGGGGTCAGAGCTGCGGGAAGCACTTGGAGAGTGCTTCCCCCATGGCGTTGCTGGGGAGACGGGCAGGCTGACGTCTCCAAAGCATGTCCCCCTCCAAGGTCCCCGCACACAGCCGGGGGCTGCGGCGTCCCCTGTTCCTTGATCTGCCACGTGTGCCACA
This sequence comes from Chroicocephalus ridibundus, assembly GCF_963924245.1. Taxonomy (NCBI): domain Eukaryota; kingdom Metazoa; phylum Chordata; class Aves; order Charadriiformes; family Laridae; genus Chroicocephalus; species Chroicocephalus ridibundus. The sequence goes on along the minus strand of NC_086292.1, from coordinate 346,524 downwards.
GCCCCACTGCTGCTCCTCGGTCCCCACCGGCCAGGTGACACTGCTCCTCTGAGGGGACTCACACTATGGCCCAGCATGTACCAGGAGATGGCCAAGGCAGAAGAGAAACGCGATGCAAAAAGCCTCAAGCATTTTCCAGACAGGCTTGCTCTTTCTCCTACGGGATATCGCTGGCTGCCAGGGCCGTTGGCATGGCCGGGCCATCCCAGCTCCGTGGTGTCTCCTCCCATCGTCCTGTCCAGCTGCAGCGCACAGGGCAGAGGCACTGCTGAGCCAAGCAGGTGGAGCGGAGACCCAGGGCTTGCAGTGGGGGAATGTGGCACCTCAGGAACCCCGCTGGAAAGTGCGCTCCAGTGCCACCCTTTACCCGACCCCCAGAGCTCCATAGCTGTCCCTCACCCCAGGAATCCACTGCAGGGTCTGACTTGAGCAAGAAGGACGTGGGCACTTGTGGCACCAGAGACCCCCGAGCAAGGAGAAGCGGCCCGGAGCCCAAGGGAAGGGGCAGGAGAAGGGGCAGCAGCATGGTGCCCGCAGTCAGACAGCCCAGGGCACAGCCTGGGCCAGTGGCTGGCACAGCGCAGAGCCCAGACATGGCTTTCCAGCCCTGCTTGGGTCCCTGCTGCACCAACAGCAGCGTCCCCTGGTCTTTCACTCCCTGTGGAAGGGCCACAGGTCTCCGGCACCTGGAGAAGCCAAGCCTGGAAGCTGATCAACGCTCCGAGGGCATCGCAGGGTGGACACGCTCTCCTGCCAGCCGCCAGCGCCTCACCCCTTGTTTTCAACTTTATGTAAGCAGGGAACCCAACCCTGCTCCGGGACGTGGTGAAATTAGATCCGTACGGAAACAATTAGAAAGGGGAGGGATAAGGAAGAAGCTTTGCTTTGTTGGCACAACTCTCTGCCCAAAGAAGAAAACAGAGCCCATGAGCCAGTCCAGATGTATTTGTGCTGGGAGAAAACAAGCCGTGAGTGAAGCAAAGGCAGGGAGCTGGAATGGTTTTTGTCAATGTTAGGTTGGACTCGATGATCTGAAAGGTCCCTTCCAACCCAGGCAACTATGATTCCATGATTTGCCGTGGGTGGGCTGTGTTTGGGGGCAGCTCACCCCACACCCACCCCTCTGCCATGGACTTTGGTTGAGGGTGAAAGGGGCAGGTCCTGCCGCAGCGAGACAGGGAGGCTCTTCAGGAGATGGTGTCTCACCAGGGAAGCTCTTCTCACCAGGTTGGAGACAACCTGCCCTAGAGCCAAGGCCAGCACCCTCTGGGATCCCCCCTGCCAAGACACCTCTGGGTCCCTGCTCTGCCCAGCCCCGGTGCTGTGCTCCGATCCCACACAAACAGATCACCTCTGCCCTGGGAACCTGTCCTCTCCGCGGGGCAGGGGAGGTGACAAATGCTTTGCTGCAGCTCCAGGTTACATTAAATACCCCACCACGCACGGTCCTGGCTCACGATCAGCCTTGTCGCTCTGCCTGGCGCCCGGCAAAGCAATGATCCCTCCAGCCTCCTTGCATGGTCCAAGCTGGATGGAGCCGCTGTAAAAAAACTTGCCCAGTGTCCGTGGTTTTCACTATTTCTCTTTTTTCCCTGTCGCCCCACAAGGAAATTTATGTAAGGCTGAGGCCAGCATGCCGTGCTGGGAGCAGGCTGCGGGGGGCACGGGAGGGCTGCAGGGTCGCAGGCACATGAAGAGCCCAGCGCGGCCGCCGGCACGCACGGTGCAGTCCCGGCTGCTCGGTAAACACCCAGCAGGCTCCGCTGCTCCTCCGGGGACGGTCTGTAACTGCAGGGCTTGTTGACAGGGAAAGCTCCCCACCAGAGCCGCTTGAGAAAAGCACCCCGTGGGCATGGCATGTTCCAAAATTAAAGCAATTTTATCCCCCAAACCGTGAGTCAGCTTGCAAAGTGGTGTCTGGACGAGCGTCTTCAGGGGTGATTTCAGGATTACACCACTGCAGTGGGAGAGTTTCACCCTCTGCTTGCGCCCATGGAGGAGAAGTCCTTGGCCAACCTGTGTGGGTGGGTTGTAGGTGTCTCACGTCCACGTGGAGACGTGAACTAGTGCTGGTGCTGCAGGGTGATGCCTCTGCCTGCAGCGTGACTCCCTCAGACCTGCGGAGCCACAGTGTCTCCAGCATCCTCCCCTCTTGCTCCTCGTTACCCTCCAGCCACAGGTCCTGCGTCAGACCTGGGACAAAACCCGTCCCTGCTCCGGCCCTTCCCAGCGTGGGGAAGAGGACCGAAGAAAACAACCTGTTCCGAGGGTAGCCATGTGATACAGCCACACTCTCCAGCTCCCCTACAGGGACAGACGCAGCGGCAGCTCCCTTGTCTTTCTGGGACAGGAGGTCCATGGGACAAACGGGAGCTCCGCAGGGCGCGGGGCACTGGCCGTGCCTCTCACCCCACTGAAACCCAGGAGCCTGATGCAAGCACGCGGGGAGCTTGCTCTGCTGGCAACTTCCACTGCGTCTTTCGTCAGCCAAACGTCTGTTCCAGGTCTGTGTCTTTCATCAGCAAACGTCTTTGGAGCGGGAGTCCCGGGAGGTAAATACCTGGAATGTGCTGGGAACAGCTAATCCCAGGTTTGCCCTTCCCCGCAGGGGAGGAGGAGCGGGGCAGGTGAGACGGGGCTGCGGGCGCTGGCTCGCTTCCCCCGGCCACCGCGCCAGGGCCAGGGCTCGTCCTCGCTCTGACCCTGCTGCAAACCCTCTGCAGGGGACGTGCCAGTGCCCGCATCCACCCAGACCGGAGCCTGCGCATGGTTTGTCCCCTTCCCTCTTGCAAGGGGAAGGGGTCCCTGCCAAACTGCTGGAGTTTGCCATCAAACGTGTCCCCACCATCACAAATTGATATCTCTGATAAAGCACCTGACCCCGGTTTGCTGTCCCCAGCTGAAGGCTGTTCTCAGCCAGTGCTGGGCAGGGTGGGAAGTGGCATGGGGACAGGGGGAGCTGAGACCTGCCAGCCCCCCTGAGCTCCTGGGAGACAGCAGGGAGCTCCTGTGCAGCAGCACCAGGCTCGGGATGAAAAACCCCCATGAGATGCGAGTGGCTCGAGCCAGCACTGAGGGCCAGGAATCCGCAGCCAGAGGGCAGAGGATCCGACTTGAGGGTGGCCAGAGCCAGCTCAAACCACCCCAGGCTACGGCGTGAAGCACATCCTCGTACCCACATGAGGAGGTGTGCCCGTGCCTGACCCAGCTTGTCTCCTTGTGACAACCAGCCACCAGCACTGGAGCCACAGCCTGGCACCTCCTCACCTGCAACCTCCAACCCTGCACTCACCAACGCTGAGCTCTTCAAGAGCTAACACGGGCTCCAAAGTGCTCTAAAAGACCCCAAAACACCTCCCTGGGCTTGGCAGCCAAGCCTTTGGGCTTCTCAGTGTGACCAGAGAGACCACCTGCCCCAAGATGGGCAGCCCAGCAGGGCCTCCAGGACCTGTTTTGTGACCAGTTCAGCTTTTTCATGTGGCTGTTTCCATTCCCTACCCAGCTCCCCACCAAGTGTAGATTGTTTTTGGGTAGGAAATGATGGATTCCTTCTTTACTTCCAAATCTGAATGTTGTTTTCTCTTGCGTGTCTTTTGTTTTTGTTGTTCTGGATGTGGAAAGTTCCCAGCATTTGTCTGTCCTGGAGACCAGGCAGGGAAGTGAAAGCAAACACTGCTCAGCTGAGCACGAGGAGGCTGGAGGAGCTGGAAATTCTAAGCACAAACTAACCCCAAGCACTTTCCACATCTTACAGCCAGCCCTTGGCTGAGCCTTTTGCAACGGTCGGGTGTCTTCAGGCTGTGTCTGAGTTCCTCATTCCCAGCTCACTGTTTCCCATTAGCTGCAGAAATCCCAGCCCAAACTAGAGCTCTCTCAGCCTGGCCTGGCCCGACGTGACCCACGCCTGGGAGCAGAAAGCCGAGGTGTCCCCCCAGAGGGACGCAGCCACCATCCACCCCGGACTACACACCTCTCTGCTCGAGGGGACAATCTCCAAACGCACTCTGGTCCTTCCCTCTCTGCCCTGTTTTACCACCATACCAGCACTTCTCCAACACAAGGACCAGCCAAGGCACCCTCTCACCCTTCCCAATCCCCCCAACAGTTCCTAGCCTTCCCCTCACCCTTTTCTGCTGCATCTCCTCTCCTCCCACCACTGCGCATGTGCTGGTGTGGTCAGGAGAAACATCTGCCTGCACCCAGAGGTTCTGGGCATCTTCACAGACATTGGTGCCTTCAGAATGCATCCTGAAGTGCCTCTGGCCCACATTTTATAAATATCAAGGTCCAGTAAAACTCCCAGGTGTCCATTTTGTCTATGGAAACACGGAGCATCCTGGATCCCCTGAGTGCAATGGAGAGAGCAAGCGACCTACAACCCAAAACGCCTGGAGGAGACGGGCCACGTGCCGATGGGAGCCGGCAGAGCTGCCTGGCCGTGCAGTCTGAAGCAGGGGTTCATCTGTGGCATCTGCGCAGCCCAGGGTGCAGGGTGCACCCCGTCCCTTGGGGCCTTCCTCCCACCCCCACCCCCCCGGGGTGCTCCCCTCGCCAGGCTCTTTTTAACCACCCAAACACAATTTCCTGCTTTCACTCAAGCTGCACAAGGGACCTCCTGATGTTGCACCCGAGGTCTGGAGAAGAGCACCCTTTCCTCGCTGGGGAGGGGGCGCGTTCTTTGGTGCTTCCCCCATTTCCCCAGCAAGTACCTGATGACAGGAGTGAGGAGCAAGGGGCTTCCCTGGGAAGAGGAACAAGACAGATCCAAAATGGTCAAAAGGCAAACAGAAAGGAGTGCAGAGGCAGGTGCCTTCACCCTGTACCAGCCTTTCCCAAATGGTGGCAATTTTGGATGGGAAACACAATCGTGAGGACCAGTCCCAGACCAGCTTGGTATAAACTGGTGGCCTCCCCCTGCCCCATGGAGAGTCACCCAGCAGCCTCTGGGCCCCTCCACAGGGACTTTTCCTTCCACGCAGCCTCTGTGCCCTCCTCAGGGTCTCCACAAGCCCATCACTCCTGTTGCTGAGGCGACAAGCTGGGGACCATACCTTCCTCCCCAGGTGCAGCCCACCTGGGCCGTGGCTGCCAGCCCTGGGGGCTCCGAGCCCGCTGGCCTCGCAGCCGTGCCCATGGCAGCCAGCAGCTCGGGCTCGCAGCTCACCAGCCCCAGATAATTATAGCTCAGCTGTTTATATACCCTCAGCCCGCGGCCGCAGGAAGGAAGGCTGGCGGACTCACTCTACGTAACCGGGCTCCCCACCCCTTTCCCACTTCCCCCTCCCACCTGCACCCCCGCGTGTGAATTCAGCACTTGTGACAAGACACCACAACACAGCCTTGTTTTTTGGAGTCGGTTACAGCCCTCAGCTTCCCCTTTCTGCCACGGGCCGGGGCTGGACAGGCCACCCGTGGGGTGGGACCCTGCTCCAGGCACAGCTCCCCCCTCTCTGCACCTTTGTGGTCACCTCCTGCATCCCTCAAGCTGGCAGCTTCTTGGTCCCACAGCTTGTCTGGGGACACGGAGGCTTGTCCCTGGCCCCATGCACGGCTGAACCTTGTGTATCCTCCCCAGGCTCCAGCAGACTGCATCCATCTCCAGAGCCATGGCTTGCACTGAAGCACCTGGGGGTGGTGGGCCAGCGCTCTCCTTCACTTCTCCACCTCTGTGCCAGTCCTTCCACCCTGCCCTTGCATCCCAACACACACGGCATCGGCACGGCAATCCCCTGCCGTTTGCCGGTGGCCAGGCAGGACCGAGCAGAGTGCAAGGGAACCCCCCCCAAGCCGTTGTCCATCTCTGCAGGGACCACCACGGTCCACCAGCCACGGTTGGAGCGGGATGCCCGGGAAGCTGCCCTGTGCCAGGTGGCGTTTGCGGTGGTGCCGGGGGACGGGGACGGGACGGGCTGTGCCGGTGCTGCCGGGCCGGGCCAGCTGCGGCCGAGCCAGCGCTCGCCTGTTTGTTTGGGCCGTGCGATAACTTCGAAAGCAGAAGCTGGAAGGGCTGGCGGCTGAACAGTTTGTTCTTTCCGACTTCCACACGCTGCTGCCTCAAACCACAGCGCCCCGCCGGGCCCGCCAGCGAGAAGCCGAAACCGCAGCCGGCTGTGCCCGCTCGGGGCCCTGCAGGGCCACCGCGTCCCCCGGCCCTCGCCGCCCAGCGTGCCACCGGAGCCCCCTCCGGCACGTCCGGCCTCGCAGCCCTGCGGAGCTCTGCCTTCCTCCCCCTGTGTCTTCCTCGCCGCCGGAGAGGGGACCCGAGCGGTGGGAGCGCTCCTTTGCGGGGGTCTCGGCCCTGCAGCCCAGCCCTGGCGCCGCGGTGAGGGGCTGCTGCCACCTCCTGGCCACGCTCCCGGCTCCGGGTGCTGCCCGGGCACCCTACGGGCGGGCGCTGGACGTGGGCAAACGAATCCCCAAAACCCACCACCGAAATAAAGGCAGGTCCTGTCAGCAGCACTATCGCCTTGCAAGGCAACCACAAATGGAAGCGGCACGTTAACTTCAGCCATCCTGTGTACATACCCACGCTTCCCCTGGAAGGCACACAAGAACAGGCTCATCTTGCTTTCCTGCGGGACAGATCTGAAGAATGTAACAAAAATAAAAGAAACGGGATTTCACAGAAATGCAAACAGTAACATTAATGCTGTCCCCACCAGCACAGAACCTTACAGTACCACCAAACGCCCTAAAATGCTCCAAGAGTAGTGACAATTCACATATTTTGTCTATTGGGAATTTTCAGAGATGTTTGCGCTGGGTCAGCCAACGGATTCACCAAACCACTTGGTGTACACCCCAATACCCACTTCCTCAAAGCATGTTCTAACACTGAACAAACCTGGTAGCTGCCAGCTGCGAAGGGTTGAGAGATCCCAGCTGGGAGACCTGGGCTGCACCCGCCACCGCCGGCCGTGCAAGGGTTAAATGCTCCCATGCATGGCCCTTATCAGCCCTACTGCTGCTGTGAACTGGGGCAGAGAACAGTGGAGGACAGCGAGGCCACTGCGTGTGCCAGGGAGCGTGCCAGTATGGCTTTGCCAAGGGGCAGCGATGGGAAGTGGGTTTGGGTTACCTTTGGGCATCCCGTGGGGATGCCCTGAACAACCTCATCTCCCCTCGCAAGCAGGGGCTGAGGGGTCTGCGGGGCTCGGTGTCACCTGCTCGGGGACCAGGAGGGTCCACACAGCACCTGAGCCCAAAGAGGGTGTCACTGCCGGCACGGCGTGGTGCTGTGCCTCAGTGTCCCAGGCACCAGGTGAGGACATGAGGCACGTAGAGCTCTGCAAGGAGGGGAAAACAAGTGACACCGAGAGTCCCTCCAAGGCTGCTCTGCTCCTCTGGACTCAGCCAGAGGGATGGCAACGGTGGAGGTGGGAGCAGAGCTGCCTGGCCGTGCAGGTCTGAACCGGGACCGGGATCCACAGCTCGAGCATCCCCTCCGGGGACACAAAGCCCACCCCACAGAGGGGGACATCCCTGCTCAATCATAGGGAGGGGCGTTTTTCCACAGGTTTTGCAAGTCCTCTTCCTCCCTCTGGTGCCCACCGATCTGTGAAACCGTTGTCCTAAAAACCATCCCAGGGCTGGCACAACACCTGCCCTCTGCACCCAGCTCGGGAGCCACCATGTTGCAGCGATGCACCTCTCCTGCTGCCCACCAGCCTCCCCAGGGGCAGGGCCTGGGGACAGCCCCAGGGGCTCACGGATTGCTCAGGCAATGGGGAGAGGGGGTTTTAAAGGTGGGGGCAGGCTCTGCAGCAGCCAGGGTGGTTTGCCTTCACCTGGGACAGGGTGTCCTGGGGAACTGTCTAACCTCAACAGCTCCGCACCAAGTACGTTGGGGAACAGGCAAGATCAGAGGCAGCAAGAAAGCTACAGGCTCGAGCGCTTTCATGTGGTCTCAGGGCAGGCTTGTTTTCAACCCGCCTGAGATGAGGGCAGGTTCAGGCTCCAGCTCGGGGGACAAACTCCGTCTCCGGCTCTGCTGTGCATTCCCCCGTGCCAGCAGCGTGCCCTCCATCCACCCGCGCTAGCATGCTCCCTGCCCAGCACCGCAGACACGCCGTGGTGCTATCTGCTGGCTCGTGACTTCCACCAGCTCCTCAGGAGCCCCTGGCAGGGAGACAAGAGGAATGGGCCAGATACTGAACTAAAGGCAGGAATGAAAACCCATCCCGCATGTTTAAAGCGGTGAGGTTTGTCCCTGGTGGAGCCCATTTCTGCAGCCTCAGTCCCCCTGCTCCCAGCTACGAGGCTCCTCTGAAGAAGAAGCAGGGATGCGCGGTGCTCGGGGCTGTCCCGCAGGCTGGGAATTGCTTCCTGCAGGTGGGACATCCCAATGCGGACATAGGAAAAAGGGGTGCCCCCGAGGGATGCCGTTGCCACCCTGCAGGGGGACAAGGGGCAGAGCCCGGGGTGTTTATTCACTGCTTTGCAGGCTCCCGGGCGCAGCAGAGCAGCGGCAGGCAGGGCGAGATAAGGCATCGCGGCTGCAGCTGCGGGAGCTCCCCCGCTGCTCCGGGCCTGCGGGTGCATTCGAGGCCAAGCAGAGGAGAGACTCCTGACCTCCAGAGCACTTGGCTTCCTGGCTCTCTGAGATGGGGAGGGCCCCACAAAGCTCTTGGCCACCTTAAGCAGGCGGCTCCCAGCCCCAGGGCACTGGCCTTTGCACACCGCAGGAGGATCGGGATGTGCCGGGCATCGGCCGGATCCACTTGACCGGACTCTGTAAATGAGCTTTTATATACTCTGCTTTCTGATTGCCTCCAGCACCTTCCAAGGGAAAGCTGTAGGCATGCAATAGCCTGCACGCCTGCTGGCTGCAAATGGGCTGCAAGGGGCTGGTTCCCCCACTTGCTACGAAAAACTGCCTGTTCCCGCAACGAACCTTCGCAAGGCAGCGCCGGACCCTCTGGATGGGGCCCAGGGTGCCGCAGCGGGGAACGGGCTGTTCCCTTATTGCTGCGCAAGCAGCCTGCAAGCCGTTCCGTGGCTGGGGCAGCCCCGGGAAGGGGACACGCACAGCCTGGCTCCCTGCGCTCTGATGGCTTCTCCCAGGCCTGCAAACCCCTGAGCTTCGTTGCAGCCCTGAGGAGCTCAGAAAGTGCCAGAACCTGCTGCAGGACAGATGCCTGCGTTGGCTATCGGCCAGCTCGAACCTTCCAGGCTGTTACGCAGAGCTCAGCCAGGGCACTGCGAACCTTCCCACGTCAGCAGACCCAAACAGTCCCCGCCAGCTGGGTCCAGGAGCTGGGTTGGGGTTGGTGGGTTTTTTTTGCTTTGTCAGGATCTTGCTGAGATCGTCTGTGTTCTCCGCAAGTGGGTCATGTTTGTGCAGCGGTTTGTAAATGCAAATCGTTATGCAAGTGCTCAGGGTTGCTCCAGAGGCTGGGCTGGCCGTGCCTCCCCCGTGCGCATGTGCCGGGCGCGCTGCCGGCCGCTCACTGCCGCACTGAGCTGGGCAACACAGCGCCCGAGCCTCTGCAGGAGTTTCGTCACCCTCCGAGAAATTCCCCGAGGAGCACGGCATGTGCCCACGGGTGCGAGACACGTCTGCATGGGGTGGCAAGCCGAGGGTGTGAAGGGCTGTGCCGGGGGGGGGCTGCGCCAGGGGCTGCCTCCAGCATCCATGCGTACCCCGCGCTGGCTCCCGGCGCGCTGCTCTCGCCCTGCCAAGGGCGCCTGCGCCTGCTCCAGTGACCCAGCTCCCGAAGGTCGCTGGCTGGAGGCTGGGCTTGCGTCCCAGCTGCCTGTTGTTATTATTGATTGTCCTTATCATTGCTCAGAGAGAACACCGCGTCCCAAGTATCTGGGGGCAGGGCAGGGCCTGCTGCCTCTTCAGATGCGTTGTGCCCAAGCTCCGTCTCTCCCCAGTGGAGAATGCGCAGGCACCGAGTGCCCCGCTGCCCCCTCGCCTCTGCCTGCGGGCACAAGCCGTGACGCCGGGAGGAGAAAGTAGCCTCTCCCCTGCTCCCAGCCGCCCTCTGCCATGAGCAAACCACCCGTTCCCCCTTCCTCTCGCCCTGTCTCCATCCAGAGACCGGGTTCCCCGCACAGCGCCAGGTGCCAGCATGTGCCCTTTTCCCGGAGCGCTCCCAGCAGGACCCTCAGCGGGTGCATCCCGTCACCCCCCCGCCCTCTCAGCAGGGGTCCGACTCCCACCCAGCCCTGGCCCACCAGCCTTGGGCCTGCAGGGACATCCCCTGGGAAGGGATGGGGGATGCTGATCTGCCGCCAGTGTCGGAGCAGACGGCAGTGCTGCCTGGCGGGGCTGGCACAGCCATCGCATGTGGCGCGGAGGGAACCGTCGGCAGCAAAACGGTAGGAGCAGCCCTGGGCTGTGAGCAGCTGTGACACTGGCTGGATGCTGAAACTACAGCAGTAGTCACTTGGCCTGGCAGTACAACCCCAATTAATCATTTTTATTCATCCTGTGGGCAAGACATGGAGCAGGCAATAGGCCGGTGCCCGGCCAAGGCAGTTCTAGGTGATGGCACCTGAGCACAAGGGAGCCCTGGGGGAAACCCGTGAATTGGGAATTGTTTGTACCTGGTGGGAAAATCTGGCTTTGGGGGATTGCCAGTCTTTTTTGCACAGAAGCAAAGGAAAACTTCCTTCCTCCTCCACCACCTCCCCTCTGAGGCCACAGCAAAGGTGCCGTCCCGGCTCTGCCGACACTGTCCCGGGTGACGCAGAGGGGAGCAGCCCCAGGGGGGCTCTAGCTTGCAGGGGGAGCAGATGGTCCGAGCCAAGGCAGGGAGAAAGGGGGCAGAAGGGGCTCCTCCTGCCCCGCCAGACACCCTTCATGGAAGCCAGGTCTGCCTCCGTGCCTGCCTTTGCCGGCAGCAACCTGCCATGCTGTGCCGTGCATGTCCGCTGCATGTGGGCCACAGGACACCCCATGGGCACAACACAGGAGAGGAGGTGGCGTGCCCAAAGCTTCACTTGTTCCCTTATAATACCAGCTCAGTAATAATAGCAATTACTCAACATTGAAACCATGATCCACCATGTCCTTAGGTCAGCACAGCCACAACGCACAGCAAGTGCAGTTATATATAGCTGACACTTCAGCAGTGCCTTCCCAGCCACGCATGGCTGCTCCCTGCCCACCTTGTCACCCCACGCAGGGTCCTCCGCCCCGATGACGGGGGACACGGGGAGGACAGCCCCCCCGGCTGAGGGGGTGGCGGTGTTTGCGGGGCACGGGTCCCTTTCGTGCGCTGGGGCTTTGCTGGAGGACCCCCCGCGGGCAGGGTGTCACATCAGCCGTCCCTGCAGCTCTGCCGCTGCCAGCCCTGATGCCAGATGGACGGGCACAGGGGCAGCAGGGTGGCAGTAGGGGCGTGTCCAGGAGGCAGCAGAAGAGAGGAAGAAAGGGAGGAAAAAGAGAAAAAGAAACAGAAACAGAAAGAGGAAATGAAAGAGGAAACGAAAGAGGAAACGAAAGAGAAGGAGAGAGTGAAAGTGAGAGGGAGAGCGGAAGGAAAGAAGGAGGAAGGGGGGAAAGAAGGGGGCAAGGAAAAGAGGGGGGACGCAGAGTCCTCCCAGAGCCCTCGTCCCCAGCGTCCTGTCCACAACAGGAGACCCGTGATCCCCCGTCTCTTCTCTCTCCAGGCACTGGCTGACGTTTGGCTCCTCTGCCTGCTGACAGAGGAGGAACTCTAGCCATGCCTTTCCCAGGCAGGTCCCTGCTGGAGCGACGAGTCCCTGAGGAAACCTCCAACCAAGCCGATCTACAGCTTTCGAGGGGCTGTCGCTGCCCCCGGGAGCACGAGGTCACCCTGCAGCCTGCCGAATGGGAGCGCATCCCCACCCGGTACCCGAGAGAAAGCAGAAACGCCTCCACGGGACAGTCTGATGTAGCAACAAACACCGATCACCCACACACATCGATCGCCCAAGGGTTACCCCCCTGCGCCGCATCTCCAGCAGAGCAAGCGGTGCCGGCAGAGCTCAGCAGCAAACACAAGGGCTTCACACCAGGCTCTGAAACACTTTCCCAAGGGAATGGCCAGGATTTCAGTCACTTAGGTCACTCTAAATCAAGCTGGCCAAAGCACTGGAAAATATGTTGCAGCACTGTCCCAAAATCATTCTGGGGGACACAGGGAGGAGAGCCCCAGGCTGCTCCAGGGCTGGCTGCCGTCGGGAGCACGGGGCACGCCGACCGTCCCGGGTTCATCTGCATCCTCATGCTGGTGGCTTTCCACAGGAGGCTGTGGGGAAGGCCTTTGGAGAGTCGTGTTGTGCCAGAGACCAGCTGCTGATGATTTACAAATGTTGCCCTAAATAATTGTATTTTCCTGCTGCCCAGGCAGCTGTGGATGCCATGCGTGCTCATGGCTATTGGCAGGGACACGCAGGCTTTCCAAATGCCCTTTACACTCCTCCTTCATCAGCACAGTCCCAGCCCTTTGGGGACACTTCACGGAAAGCCACACGTGATGTCAGGGTTTGAAATGCCCGTTCCCCGCAGGTGCCGGGGCTGTGGGTGCAGCACACGCCAGGCTGCGATGGGGGACAGGAGTTGCCCGGGGACACGCGTGGCACCGTGCACAGCCAGGTCTGCCCTGCCTGGCATGGCCCTGCCCAGGACCCGACCGGACCCTGCAGAAAGATCAGCCTTCATTTACTGAGAGCTTTATCTGCATCTGCCGAGAGCACAGCAGGATCGCAGGGCAGGCGAAGCGAGCTGCAGCTCCAGGACATTGGCTGGTCCAATTAAATTGGGCATTTAGCATGCTAATTACCATACATCAGCCAGCACACGATGGAGCACACCCTTTTCATACTACAAACCCGCTGCTCTTTGAGACGTTTCCAATCTGCCAGAAGACACAGCAGGGCAGAGCTGACCCAGGCAGCCTGGAGGGCCCTGGCGAGGGTCACCCAGTGTCCCCGGACACGTGTGAACGGGACCAGCATCGCTGGGACAGGGACCGGGCTCAGGGCTCGCCCCAGCTTGGCCCACGTGCTTGAAAAGGCAAAGCTAATGGGTAGTTCATCACCAGGACACAAGAATGGCACCGTGGTGAGATGCAGGGGGCTGGGTTGCCGTGGGGATGGTGGCACCCCAGCCCAGCCCTGTAGGGTGCCACCATGCCCCGGGCGACCCAACCACCCCTCGTCTTGAGCTGTGCCTAGGACAGCCCTTGCATGGCGTGGTTTACAGGGCCAGAGAGGGGCGGCTGGGACACCAGCAAATAAGTCTTTTACTTGCTGGGGACAGTCCCCTGTTGGGGTCAGACACGCTTGCCGGAGAGGAGTGGAAAATTCCTCTCGCCGTGCAGGCACTCCCTGCAGCCCGAGCACATCAGCTGTCGTCTCGCAGGACTTGGCATGCCCCGCAGTGTTTATCAACACCGTTTCGCAAGGGCCGTGGCACAGCTTGGCAGGGGCACGCACGCCGCTTGGGCAACCAGCTCTGCTGAAAGCCAGAGCTCTTGGGAAACAATCCTGCAGCCTGCCCCGGGCAGCGAGTCACGGCTGGGAGTCTGGTGCGGGGCCGTCATCATCGCAGTGGCCATCAGCACCTGGTGGCCATCAGCATTTTCTCCTCCTTCCTGGCCTCCTGAATTCAAGGCACTGAGCCCTGAGCTTCGCTGTTGGCCCTGTCTCAGCCCCGCAGACCCCTTCTCCCCGCTCCTCACGAGGCTGTCTGTCACACAGGGCCGGTCTCTCTTGCTGGGTGCCCATCACACAACTACCAGCCAAAAGACTGAGAGTTTCGCACCGATCCCACCAGTTTCTTCCAGCCTCCCTGCCTGCCCATCCCCAGCTGTGTTGTTGGGCTGTTAAACGCTGCGCGCTGGGATGCTCCATCTTATGCGTCTCTCTTTAGCATGTGCACAAACACGGGATAGTGCCCGTCTCCAAGGCACTGTTCAACTCTCGGGTCCATGGAGCAGATCCTGGCTCCAGCATCCATCCCTGAGTCACATCTGTGTCCAGAGCTCCCAGTAAGCCTCCAAACATCTCTCCTTGGCTTTGGTTTCTCCTGGCAGGGTTGTAAATGACCTCAATATGCTGGTCCCCCCTTGCCCAAGGTGTGCTGCTCCTTCCCCACCGGGGAAATGGCTTGGGGGCAGTTACCCCGCCCCCCCCCAGGGGTTTGGAGGTATCAGCAGGAGCAACAGCATGAGTATGACGATGGCACAGCTGGCTAAGGGCTGCCATGCAGGCGTGGACCGGGCAGTCGCACGCTGCCTGAGAGATGACACAGGCCAGCGAGGCCAGCCTGTCCCCAGTTAACTGCAGATGTGCAGAACTGGCACAAACAGTCCCCTCGGGCAGGGAAGGAGGCAGGCACATCCCAGAGGATGCTGGAGCTGCAAGCAGGCCAGCCCTGGAAACCAGTGTTAGCCCTGCCATTGCCCTGGCTGGTGCTGGAGATGGTCCGCCCTACCCCATGGTCTGGTACACGGTGACGATAAGCAGGTGGCCACCAGGAGGGTGCTGAGAAGGCTCAGTGTCAGCAACAGTGTTTGGCACTGCTGGAGACACCCTGCAGCCCAGGGAATTTCTTAACTGTTCCTGAAATCTCGACATGCACCCCAAAGCCCTGGTCAAGTGGCAAAGGGGTAGCAGGTTCATGGGGTGGCCGTCAACCCCCCCAGGGTAAAGAAGCAAAGCGTGCTCCCCCCACAGCCCCTCAAAGGGGCCAGCAGCTCCCGTTGGCACCAAGGGTTGCGGGGCAGCAGCCAAAGCCCCTCGTGGTGGAGCTGGGGGCGCAGGGACTGAGGGCGGGGGTCCCTGGAGAGGGGGCCATGCAGAGGCCAGCCGGCTCCTGAAGCGACCGTCCCACAGACCCTTCCCAGCCCTGCCGGAGCTGGGGCTTCCCTCGGCGCAGCTGGAGCTGCGGCAGAGAGCAGGCTTCGTGCAAGCCGGCCAAGATGTTCGTCGGAGCGGAGGCATGCATAAACATTTTGTTTAATCGAGGACTCTGGGCGAACACAGTGTACTCTGGCTCCGTGCAGCGGGAACAGCTGCGGCCCTGCGGGGCAGGGGACGAGGACGCCGAGCAGCGGTAGCAGAGCGACCTCCCCTGGCACAGCCCCGGCCCGCGGTGCTCGGCACCATCACTGCCACGGCACAGGGAGCCCGAAAACACCCATCTTCCCCATCCCACAGCTCTGCTCCGGAGGGAAGCTGTACCCTGGACACCAGTGGCTCCAGCAGAATCCAGGAGGGCAATGGCACCGGCAGCCATGCCGTGCCAGACTTGGCTTGTCCCAGCCCTTCTGCAGTGGGGCTGGGACAGAGTGGGGCTGGGAGAGCTTTGTCTGCAAAACCCAAAACAGTGGGTCTGCGGGGGGTGGCCCCACAGCAGCGTTTTACCCAGACCCCTGCAGTGCCAGCTGAGCCCCCAGAGAGCATCCCCACAAAATGCCGGCTGCCACCACCTTGCCCCATAGCACCAGCCTGCCCCATAACCCATCCCGGATGGCCAGCAGACCCACACCCATCCTGAACCTCAGACAAATTGTGAGGAGGCACGAGCCGTGCCTGCAGCAGGGCCCCTCTGCTCTGGCCTGGTGGGTCGTTACGGGGTTTTCCTGCAGCAACCGCATCCTCCACACGTGTCTGAGCACCTGCCATGGCCCGTCGGGATGGTGAGCCTGGGAGCCGGCAAGAGCTCGCTGCAGGAGGAGACAGGACTTGGGGAGCTAAGGGAAGGATGGCTCTTTGAGAGCTGTTAGCAGCAGTTAAATAAACAACGCAGTGAATAAATCAAATAGTGCCTTGTCTCAGTTGTGGCTTGCTCCAGTTTTTCTTTCTGAGGAGAGAAGCAGCCCGCGCGTGCCACCGTGCCCAGCTGCCCTGGGCTCCCCTGGGCACAGCTCCCGAGTGAGCCGGCCGCCCCCCAGGGGGACGAAGATGAAACCCAGCCCCTGCTCCTTCGGACAGGGTATCGGGGAAAAAAAACACTCTTTGTATCCCTAACCGAAATTGGGAAGTGTCCCTGTGCCACAGCCCCAGCAGCCCCAGAGCCCAGTGCCAGCCCAAGCGCTCCCGACATGGCCACCAAGCCCGAGGTGTTGGTGGCAAAACGTCTCCACCTCGTGGGTACGGCAGGGCGAGCACAGCCCCGCCGGCAGCGGCACAGCTTCCCAAACCATGTCTGGGAGCAAACGGACCGTGAGATGTCCCCGGGGGCTGCCCTGTGATGGAGCTCGGGTTTGTCCAGGGGCACAGGGAAAGCGGCTTCTCCCCTGGGGAGGGAGAGCTCCAGCCCCTGCCCCTGCCCAGCAGCACCCTGCGCCCACGGCACAGCCCCGAAAACAGCCCCCCACCTCACGTGTCAGTGATGGGCCCTTGCAGACACTCCCAGGATCACCATATTCCCAGGCAGGCAGCACAGGATCCCCTCCAGGGGATCCAGGCCCTCCTCCCCCTCTAGGAATGGGGTGCTCAGGCCCCCAAAGCCACATGGGGGTTTAGCTTTGACGCCCCCCCTCACTGGGGCCGCTGGCGGGACCAAGGTGCCGGCTGTGGCATCTCCACCCACTCCCTGGTCATGCAGGAAGGACGGTAAACAGTGGGACACAGGTGGCCATGGAGCCATCCTGCCCCCCCAGCTCACCCCAGAAGCAACAACCAAGCCCTCGAGATCTTTGGTGGCAACAGCAGAGCACCCAAAGCCAGACCCCTCCAGTGAGTGCCAGCCCCGGGGGCACAGGGAGGATGAAATGGCTCTGCCCCCCCTCAGGGAGCTGCAGCGCCCAGCACACAGCGACCCCAACCTCCCCTTGGGGGCTCCTCTGAAACCTGGGGCAGCCGGGACAGAGGGACGCACTGAGCTCACCCAGCCTGGCCCCGTCCCCACCGTCCCCACCAACCGGCAATGCAGCCGCCGCCATCCCCCTCCCCAGGGGCCGTTCTGCCCCCGAGCCCGGCCAGGCTCCCCCGCTCCAGTTGAGGAGACGGAGCCAGCACTTCATTTGCCAGTATTGCCCAGTTTGCAGGGAAGCGTGGTCCCAGACCTAGCGATGCCCTCCCCAGCGTGGCAGAGATGGTGGCACGACAGAGCATGAATAAACCGGCTGATTGCAAAGCTTCGGCCCCCACAAGCGCAGAGCTCCCAGCACCGGGCTTGGTGAGCTACATGTCCCATCCTGCATGGTGCTTGGCCTGCTCACTGGGGCAGCGGAGATATATATTTTTAATATCTACACGTATTTATACGTGTAAGCAAACACACCCAATTTGCAAAGAGATTTCTAACTTTCAGGTGAGAGTTTGTTGCCTGATAGACTTCTTCAAGTACCCGTGCTCTCCACTGCTGTAACTGGGAGTCCCCCCAGCAGCTGCTCAGCTGCTCAGCAGAGGGATTTGGGCTCAGGCACAAGAAACAGGTCTGGACTGACCTTTCCAGAGGCTCCATCCCCAGTAACCCCTCTGGGGACACAGTGGCTCCTGTTCCACAGGCACAAGTTTCTAATGATGGAGGAGTGTGGCTGGGAAGCTCCCGGCCAGGGTGCGGAGCACCCAAAATGCAGAGGAGGTTTCTCCAAGCCCTGCCAGCAACTCCATCCCCACGAGAGGCTGCAACACAAGTGGAGAAAACAACTCCTCTGCACTTAACTCAGCTCAGTGTCAAAAGCACTAATCACACACCTCTGATTGCAAAGCACCTGAATAAACTTCACAGACTTTTCCCCATGCTCCCTGGAGAGGGCAGGCAGCTGCCGCTCTCCTCTGCCCCATGTCTGCTGCCCTGGGTGGCTTCAGGTGACATTTCTGCCTCTGAGCTTCTAAACAGGTGCTTTTAGTTGTTTTCCCCAATTGTGGCCACAGGTCCAGGCAGGATATTTCACTGATCTGAAGGCGCACGGTGCGCCTGTCCTACATCTCGGGAGGGGGTTACAAATCCAACCTGGCAGCAGGAGCAGTCTCCCGGCACCATCCCAGCCCTCGCTCCCACGGGAGACTCCGTCCCCACCCTGGGCACTGTGAGGACTTGTCCCAGGCTCCGGGGCCCTGAGACTCCCAAAAGGAACGGGGCACCTTCACACCCATTTCCCAAGGGAAGTCGGGGTCATTTGAAGGAAGAGGGTGCTCCCGTTGCACGGAGCAGTAAATGCCTCACATGCGTCTGTCAGACTCGGCTGCTTCACTTTAGACATTGTTTTGCAAGAAGAAGGAAAATCCAGCCCCATTCTCGGAGCCCTCCGTCCTGCCCAGTGCAGCCCTGGACATCCCAGCCCAGCCGAAGGATGCACAGCAGCCGAGGGAGCAGCTGCAGTGAAAGCTTTCCAGCTTCAGCAAAGGCTTCAGTGAAAGTGCTCCTGCTTTCAGTGGAGGCTGCAGAAACTGGTGAAGAGCCCCAGGAGCCTCCGGGTGCTCCTGGCACCCCACGAGCCTTCCTGAGCGGTGCCAGGACCTGGGTCTGCTGCTTGAGAGCAGGGCAGAGACCTTTCGCCCAGACCCTGCGTGTCACACGGCCACGGCCACCCGGCGCTGGCCTGGCTCCTGGCAAGCTTGAGAGGAGACAGCGAAGGGAAACACGGCGCACAGCATCCCTCCGTGGTGGATCAGGATAAGAGCAGGCTCCAAGGAACCGCCTTTAAAATTAGGGCTTTTTTCTGGGATCAGCTGGGAAATAAGCATCTGCTTTGCTGTGTCTAAATCTGAACCTGCAAACGTGCCTCCCCTCTTCCCCCACCCAGCACTGTTGTACACAAAACTCAGCTTTCTTCTGAAGATTTATTTTAAGGGTAAGCTTTAAATGACTCATTTTGCAAAGGAAAGAATTGTGCTGTCAGGTTCTTTTTATTTTTTTTTTTTAATTTTCCGAAAGGTACTTTTTTCCACACTGGGGAAAAGATCCAGAAGAGCTTTGGTGAGCTTGGTGAAGGCGACCCGAACACGGTATGGTCAATCAGCGTACACCTCTCTGCTTCCCACCAGCCCCAAGCTCAGCTGCTGAGCCTGTTTCATGGTTTCCTGGCCAATTAGTGGTTACAACATGCATACACACAGCGAGCAGAACCGCTCCAGCTTTCCCTACGTTCTTGCTAATCTCTCGTGTTTTTCTAAGCCTTTGGTAATAATGAAACGACTGTGGATAATGACAGGCACACATTCCAGGAGCGCAAGACCCTGAATCATGTTTTTCTTCTAACCAGCTGGTGTACCTTTGGATAAAGCGGTGGGACAGGTTTGGATGTGTGAGCTTCGCTGCGTATTTCCAACCTCCTTGCTCTTGGCTGCTTGTTTTTTAATCAGATTGGCATTAACCGCTGCCTTAGTGTGCATATGGAGTGGTGTTTGCTTGTTTGGTTGGTGCTGGTAATTGAAAAGCAGTCTTAATCATTTTGACCTCAGTCTTCCAGATCTTAGTGCTTTATTTCTAGAGCACCTTCTATCCCATTTTTTCCATTTTTCATCAAAATGAAGCTCCGCTGGGCTACCATGAACTATGGTAGTGCTCTCTTGGCTTGACTCCCAGAAAGCTCACTGGCTTGACCTAATGAGAGACAGCACGAGCTGCTATCTGGGGCAGCGCTGGTACACAGCCTGATTAGCGGGGACACGAGGAGCTCATGCCAAGTACGTGGCAGCTGATCTGGTATGAATTTCAAAGCTCTGTTCCTGAAAGTTGAAAGACAAAGATTAAGGGAGACACTTTCCATGGCAAACAAGACAGCAAAGCTGGGCTGCTTAGGGAAGATCTCTGCTAAAGCTCCTGAGCAGAGCCTGAGCCAGACGAGAAGGGGTTTTGCTCATACCCCCCTGCCAACATTTGAGCAGGAGTTGGCAGGGGGGGAAATGGCACATCCACCAAGAGATTGAGGAAAAAATTGACAAAAGCAGTCCTGGTATTACATTTAGGAGGGACATCCTCTCCCTGTCTCCTTTCAGAGGACGTTTTCTAGCTCTGGAAGAAACCTGTGGGACAGCTGCCTTACCCATGCCACTCCTAAGCTGCAAAGAAGCCTTGTCATCCCTTTTCCAAATCTGGCAAACCCAAGATGTAACTGCCAACACTGACAGATTTCACAAGCCAGGGTTTAACTTACAGTTTCTTCTGAACAGGGGACTTCGGGGCTCTGTAAGCCGCGATTGCCCAGAGATGCAGGTACGAGGCAAGGTTAGGCCACAGCACAAACCTTTCCAACCTGTACCTATCCGGGGGTGCAGGTGCACAGACAGCGCAGGGGAGAAGGCGAAGGCTACCTAAGGACCCAGATAAAGCCACAGGCGTTCCAGCAATGTCAGGGAAATAGAAAAAGCAGCTTTTAACTCGCCTTTGTGCTGTCAGCCACAGGCACGCTGGCTGGTCTGAGGAAGCACCAAGCGTAGCGCTGCTTTAACCCGTCCCCGAGGCGCTGGTGTGCATGGTCAGGGCAGAGCCACCGGGGAAAAAGGAGAAACCGGGTGAATAAAATCAGAAGGGGAAAAATGTTTCCCCTGTCCCTGTGGGACTGCGAGACTCACCCACCTTTTACCTTTCTGAGCCCCTCAGGTACCTGGCGATTAACCCACCTGTGGATGGAGCAGCCTCTGTGCCCTCCTCGAGCACAGGACACTCACTGCAAGCAGGGAAAGCAGCTTTCCCTTTCCTTCTCGCCTCTCCTCCACTTGCATTAGGCAGAAAAAAAAACAGGTCCCTTTGATAAGAGTTTGTAAAAAAAGAACTATTATCAAGATGACTTTCCTTTTATGTTCAGCTTAGGTTTTTATGGGACAGAGGTCAACCCAATATCCTCCCAGGGTGTGTACGCTGCAGATTATTTTTATAAATGCTGACTTGTTGACTTTGTGGTCGTAAAAGATTTTCACAAGAAATGTATCCCCTCATCTCCCTTGCTTTTCACTGATAATTTAGTTGAGAACTATGTGGACAGAAAAATACGTAATAAGGCCAGCACAGACACTGCTTAAACACTTGCTTTCAAAGACATGATTTTTTCCCCAGAATTACCGATTCTTGTTAACTTCTGTCTTGAGGGTTGAGGATTATCCAGCACTCTTCCAGTTCCTGTAACCAAGCAACTGAAAAACCTGAGTGCTTGTTTGAAAATAAGTATGCTGATAGTTGTCTTCTATGAGGAGAAAAGCTCAAGAATGAAGCTCAGTGTTTAAAATGCAAAGGAACAATATTAGATGGCAGCTTTAAGCTAATCAGCATTAAGGTCCTACAGGTTGGTAACACCCTACAGACAGAGCATTTGGGTGCAGAGCTCAGCCTCGAGGACAGGCTTCTGGATGTGGATGGGCTGCTTCTGCAGGAATCGGAAGCATCTCCTCTTCACCCCCAGCACAGGACGCCCCTGCAAGCGACCCAGAGGTGTTGTGGACGCGCTCAACCACGTGGCAGTTCAGCCCCGGGCCTTGAGACTCCTTCCACACCCCGCCCGAGGCAGCTGGTTGGTGCCGACCTTTCCACAGCGAGGGATTACACTGCCCTAGACACGCGTTGGACGTGCAGCCCTCCCTCACCAGGCTGCTTGTCACCTCCAGCCAAACAGCGGCTGGGCCGCTCCATTTGCCCCAGAGCCGCTGCCTTCCCCACCCGAGCGGGAAGCGGCGAATCTCCGCGGCCTGCACCACCGCGGCGGGGCGGCCTGCGGCGCCGGAGACTCGGCCTCGGCTCCGCGTAGTGAGGCGGAAGGTAGGCCGCTAGGCGCGGCGAGGCCGCCCGTCCCCCGGCCGGCGGCGCTGCACCCCCGGCCCGCAGGGCGGACGGGCGCGAGGGGAGGCCCCGGGAGCAGGCCGCGGGTCCCGGCGGCGGGGCGGTTGCTACGGCAACGCGGGGAGGGGCGGGGCGCGGCGCCGTCGTCACTTCCGCGGCGGCGGCGCGGCGCGCGGCGGCTATGGCGCTGTCGCGCGCGGAGCGGTGGCTCGTGCTGCTGCTGCGGCTGCTGTCGCGCGCCTGCCTGGCGCTGCTGGGGCTCGTGGCGCCCGCGCCGCCGCGCGCCGTCCCGCCGCCGCGCCGCGAGCTTCTGCTGCTGCCCGCGCGGCGGCTGGCGGCGCGGCTGCGCGCGAGACAGGTGCGATGCGGGGGGCAGCGGGGGGCAGCGGGGATCACCGGGACATCGGGGGAGCAGAGGGACCGGGGGGGACCGGGGAGGCACTGGGGCCTGGGGGACGCGGGGGCATCAGGGGGCAGCGGGGCCGCGGAGGCATCGCGGCGGCACGGGCGCAAGGGGGCATCGGGGGAGCACTGGCACCGGGAGGGCGCTGAGGCTGGAGGCCACCGGCATTGGGGCTGGGGGGACACCGGCACCTTGGGAGCACTGGGCCATTGGGGAGGCACGGGGGCCAGGGGGCTTGCAGGGCATGCCGCCGTGCAGCGGCCGCTGCCTCCTACGGAAAGGCTGGGTGGCGGAGGGGGTGCCAGCAGGGGGGCTCCAGGGTGCCCCTCGTACCTCCTTGCTCTCCCGGCCACCCTCCCCCGCAATATCCCAGTGTTTCCCTGAGTTTGGTGTTCCAGGTGACGTGCGTGGAGGTGGTGGAGGCCTATGTGGAGCGGATCAAGGAGGTCAATCCCCTCATCAATGCTGTCGTTAAGGACAGGTGAGGTGGCGTGGAGAGGCAACGGCATGCTCGCCCCCCCCTCCCCCCCCCCCCCCCCGCCTTCCACCAGGCTCCCCTGGACCGGGGTGCGGTGTCGCACGGGGGGGCACAGCGGGTGCTGGGTGCGGAAGCGAGCGGTTCCTGACAAGAGCAGGAAGTCCCTGACCTCTGCCCCCCCGCAGAGGTCCCTGCTGCTTGCAGTGTCCCTAGAGCTCACCCCCTGCCGGCTGCTTCTCCGCAGGTTCGAGGAGGCCCTGCAGGAGGCCCGGCAGGTGGACAAGCTGCTGTCGGAGAGCCCTGGCAATGACTACCTGGAGGAGAAGTTCCCCTTGCTAGGGGTGCCCATCACTGTCAAGGAGGCCTTTTCTCTGCATGGTTGGTTTGCCTGCACTCCCCCCCCCCAGCCCACTCACTGGGGCCGTGGGTGGCTGTGACTTCCCTTGCCCTGGTCTGCACCCCCACCCACGTCCAGCCTAGGCTTCTTCTGGCACCCACACGCTGCAGGGAGTCCCTGCTGGGGACCTGCTTCTTGCAGACATGGTCCCTGCTGCCCCCAGGGTGGTCTCAGGGGAGCTGCCCCTGACGCCTCCCTCTGTGTGCGCGCAGGGATGCCCAACACGTCTGGCTTGGTCAACCGCCGCAACGTGGTCGCCACCTCAGATGCCACAGTGGTGTCGCGGCTGAAGCAGGCCGGCGCCATCCCGCTGGGCGTCACCAACTGCAGCGAGCTCTGCATGTGGTATGAGTCCAGCAACAGGGTCTACGGCCGGACCAACAACCCCTACGACCTGCAGCGCATCGTGGGCGGCAGCTCAGGTGAGCCCCGGCTCCTTGGCCCCCTCCTGTGGCAGCAGCGGGTCAAAAGGCAGCGAGGAACGAGTTCCCAAGTCCTCTGCACACTGCTTTAGCCACGGCGGAGCTCACGGGCCCCTTCCCTGGGCAGTCCAGTGGCCCGTTTGGGCTGGTTTTGCACCTCCTGGATGTTGCACCCAGCATGGCCACGGTTCGCTTTGCCGTACCCCTGTGCAAGCAGCAGCGCTGCGTGGTACTTGGGCAGGGAGATCCCTGTGTCCTGCTGCCCTGGCTGCCCCCGACATTGCTGGAGCCTGGGCAATTCCTGCCCCGTCTGCGTGCCAAGGGAAGTGGCCAGCGCGAGATGCCTCTGCTTTGCTGGCTGATTTTTGGCTATTGGATTTTTTCTGTGTTTCCCCCGTGCAGGCGGGGAGGGCGGCGTGCTGGCAGCTGCCTGCTCCGTCATAGGTGTGGGCTCGGACATCGGCGGCAGCATACGGATGCCGGCCTTCTTCAACGGAGTCTTCGGCCATAAACCCACAACAGGTAAAGCAGGCGTGGGGATCTCCTCTCCTCCCCAGCGGGGGTGCCGGCAGGCGGAATGCAGGGTGTGGGAGGGACCTGCTGGGGACACTCCTGTGCTGATCGCCATTGGGATTGCTGTAAGGGGACGGGCAACTCCGTGCACGGGGCGAGCCTGCTGCGTGAGCCCAGCCTGGCTTGGGCCGTGGGGAGCTGTTCGGAGGCAGAACGCCAGGTGCGTGGGAGGTGTTTTCCCCCTGGTATTGCATCCTCGGCGTGGGATGTTTTCCCAAGGTCGGGATCTGCTGCTGGGGTGTTTCCCTGGCAGCTGGTATCCCGGCTGGGTGCTTTCCCTCCTTTCCCCACCCCGGGCACCTGGGCGACAGCTTCCCGTGCGCCCGGGGGCTGCCCTCCTGCACGGCTGGTCCTGGCTGGAGGCGGCGGGTGTTCGCGGGGTGGTCCCCACCGTCCCCCTCTGTGCTCACAGGGGTGGTCCCCAACGACGGCCAGTTCCCAAACGCTCGAGGTGTGCGGACCAGCTACCTGTGCACGGGGCCCATGTGCCGCTACGCCGAGGACCTGGAGCCTGTGCTGAGGGTCATGGCTGGTCCTGGAGTCAACAAGTAGGTTCCTTCACCGCGGGAGGACTTTGCCTGTGAGCTGCTCTGGCCAGCGTGGCCCTTCCCTCCTGGGGCTGGCCTTTCTTTTGGGTTTTACCTGTGTTTTTTCCTGTTGCTGAATAATGAGTTTTCCATCCCGCGCCACGGCCCCATTTGGTCTCCTCATAGGTCCATGCAATCAAACAGGCTCTTATGTGCACGGACCAGTAAGGAGCAGAGTGGAGATGGGGCGGAGCGGGCAAGTGCTGCGTCTTGCTGCAGCCTGTGTGCGGTTGCTTTCTCCGCTACTGTTTTTGTTTCTCCGTGGCTCTGGTGGTGCAATCGCAACCAGGGTCTGTAATTGCCAGGTGCATCTTGAGAGATGAGGATTTTCCTGACAGCAACAAATACGCAGAACCAGCTGGGGCTGATGGGGCGGACGAGCGGCTGGAGGGTTGTGGGCAGCACGTGTCTGTGTATCTTCAGGGCCTCTCCTTCCCACCCTGGTGGGCAGAGCAGGGTGTCCTGAGGACATTTTGGGTATCCCGAGGATACATTAACCGCATGCGAGCAGCTCTGGCAGCTGGGAAGGAGCCAGGGACGGATTTGGGAGCAAAGTGCCATTCTTTTCCCAGGCTGAAGCTGAACGAAAAGGTGTCACTGGAGAAAATAAAATTTCACTGCATGGATCATGACGGCGGGTCTGTTTTTGTGTCGCCTGTGGACAAGGAGATCTTGCAGGCCCAAAAGAAGGTAGGAAGAAACGGAGGTTTGCTCTCTCTGGGGTGAGCCTGGGGATAAAACCTGGGGAGTCCAGTCTGAGGAGTCTCTTGCGAGCAGCTGCAGATGCCCGTGCCAGCAGCACCCGTGTGTTGGAGTGCACCGGAGTGACCAAAGTTTTTGGCCCAATTTCCATTGCAATAGCTGTATTTTGCTTTCTTAATGTCTCCTGTCCGTGTCATGGAGACCTTCTGGGGACACACTGTGTGTTTCCCAGGGTTGCTCCCTGGCATTTAGTCACACGAAGGAACTTTTTTTTCTTTTTTTCGATGAAATCTGCTGGGCTGCTTTTGGTGCTTTTCTGGCGCCTCGCTGGGGGTGGCATGAGGGTTGTTTGGGGGGCTCCAAGGTTGTTATTGGATGGAGGAGGTCCTGCTGCGCGGGGCGGAGGGGAGCAGGCAGGAGCTGTGGGATGCCCTGCGTGGCAGCAAAGAGAAGCTGCTCCTGGTCCGACCCCAGCGCATCCCATCCTTGCAGAAACAAACCCTTCCCGCTCTTCCCCTCAGGTGGTGGAGCACCTCGAAAGCGAGCTGGGAGTCCAGGTTCAGCGCGTGGCAATCCACAAGATGAAGTATTCCTTCCAGATCTGGTCAGCCATGATGTCGTCCACGGACAGCAATGGGCAGGTGGGTCAGACTGAGCTGGCAAAGGCACAAATTCAGTGGCAGCGGGAAAAATTTGCTGTTTGGGGCCAGATGTGGAGAGATGTAGGCTTCCCAGACCTGCCCGGGGCGCTCTCGTCTCCGTTTGTCCCCCCGAGTCCTCCTTTCATCTCTTTCCAAAGCTGCGCAGCCCCTTCTCCCTTGCTTTCCCATGAGGTGACGATGTGGCTCCCAGCAGAGGAGCAACGTGGTTTAGGGAGGGAGAGGCTGTGTCATGTTGACCTTTTCTGTGCAGGTTGGTACGTCAGCCGAGCAGGCAGCGTCCTGCCTTGCTCTCACCTCCGAGCTAGGTCTCCTGAGGTTGTGGGTTGGGATTAATGCCCGTTAGGGTGCTGGGACTGATGCGGTGGATTAGCAGCTTTTCAGCAGGAGGCCTGCATGTGTTATTTTTTCCTCGAATTGTAGCTGCTGCGCCATCCTTTGTGCATGCGTGGAAAAACAAACTCTCGGGAGTATTATACCTTGTGCATTCCTGCCACACAGGCAGCCGTGGAAAGTAAATCAGCCTCACCTTGCAAAGGAGGGCACGCCTGGTCCTCTCGGCTTCCTTTTTCCTGATTCCACAGCCATGTAACAGCAGTAACTGCCTCCAGGAAACATTATCCGGAGCATCATCCTCTGCATCATGTCAGAGGAGGGGTACCGAAAGGTGCAGAGCAAGGTCCCCTCCTTGCTGTCTCTGGCAGGGAGACGTGCTGCTGCTGCCGCTCTGGGTTGGTGCTGGAGCTGTGTAACCCTCCCCACAGGCATCTCCCATCTGAAAATGGGAACAGCTTGCATTGGGATAATTGGACAGCCGGAGATTTCACTGTCGTTTGTCAGCCTGTCCTTCCCTGCTGTGTGAGCTGATGGTGCTGATGGAGGGAGTGTGTGTGTGTGTGCGTTACAGGAGGCACAGCTCTTCACCGACCTGCTGGGGGATCATGGGAAGCCAGTGTGGCCGCTGTGGGAGCTGATGAAGTGGCTGGTGGGGATGTCTTCCCACACCCTGCCAGCTATAGGTAAGGCCGGCAGGAGCCCCGGGGCGTGCAGGGGCGGTGGTGGGGCCGACGAGTTGCTGAATGAAAATAGTGCCCTTCCAGCGCCCCGCAAAGGGATGACAGAGTTTGCACTGAGCAGCTTCGGACTGTTTTTTTTTTTTGTAATGACACTCAGTGTCTTCGAGTCAAACGTGCGCTCGAGTTGGCTGGGTCTTTGATAACCGGGGTGGGATGTCCTGGGAGAAGGAGCGGTGAGGACGGTGGAGCTGCAGGCAGGGTTTGCTGCTGCTGTGAGCCCTGCCAGAACTGACGGGGCTTGGGGGAAGGCAGTCAGGGGTCTGCACCCATCTCGTGTCATAGCAGCAAACACCAGAGAAAACCCCAATTAGTGCTGTCGTGGTGCTGTCTAATGAGTGCTGGGGTCACTCCAGCAGCTCTGCTCAATCCCAGTGGCTGGAAAAACTCCATGAAGCGCCGGGCGGGCTGAAAACCTTTTCCTTGGCAAAGCTGGGGAGATGCTGCTGGTAGAGCCGTGCCGCGTCCAGGGGACAATCTGCTCTGGGAGCTGGCAGGGAGGGGGACCTGGGAGGCCCACTATGAGCTGGGGGTTGCTGCGTGTGGCCGAGCAATGCGCTTCGGAGCCTGCTTAACCCACGGTCCTCTCACTCTCTGTTCCTGTTTGTGCCCTTGTCCTGCAGCACTGGGGCTGACAGAGAAGCTGATGAAACTCAACCCTGGTGCGAATGCCAAGCTGGTGAGCATGGGGAAGAGCCTGCAGGAGGAGATGGAGGCCCTGCTGGGGCCGGATGGGGTGCTCCTGTACCCCTCCCACCCCACCGTTGCCCCCAGGCACCACTCCCCCATATGCACACCCTTCAACTTCGCCTACACAGGTGAGCGGCTCCCACTCCGCCGCTGGGGTGTGGGCAGGGCTCGCAGCCACGTCCTCGCCCGTGCAGCAGCGCAGGGTGGGAGCTGGGGGCTTTTGCCCAGAGCATTTCCATCACTGACATTGGGCTTTGCAGTGCAGAGGGGTGTCTTGCTGCTGCAGGACATGGGGCAAGGATTTTGGTCCTGCTTTAAAACTGTGTGGCATTTGTACCTGTGTCAGCAGCAGGGCAGGTCTGATCTTGGGGTGCCACCCTGCCCAGAGGGATGCGCTCGGGCTGCTACAGCTGGTGCTGTGGTTTAGCAGGCACCCGAGAGCCGCTGTGTCCCTGGGGTACAGTTTGGGGCCCTCTACGTGGCTTTCCTGCGGCTTGAGCTCCTCAATGCCAGCACCACATTGCAATACTGTGTGGCTTCGGAGTAATGGAGGGATGGTGCCTGGGGCAGGAATGTCCCAAAGCAGATCTTGGCATGCCACAGGAAGTGCCGCATAAGCATGTCATCACTCGTGGGTGCAACTTCCATATGTGATGTGGGTGCTGGGAACCTCTGGCTGGCCATGTCCCCTTGTCATCGTGTCTCTGCACTTGCCTGCCTCTGGCAAGGGCCATCTGCCAGGCACCCGGCACCATCCGTGGCAGCAGCTGCTGGGGTGGGGGAGCCAGGCAGTGATTTACCCCAGGGGCTGCGCTTGCTCTGATGCAACCTTCTCTCTTCCAGCGATCTTCAACGTGCTGGGCTTGCCGGTGACGCAGTGCCCGCTGGGCCTGAGCAGTGAGGGGCTGCCGCTGGGCATCCAGCTGGTGGCAGCCTCCTACAATGACCACCTGACCCTGGCCGTAGCCCGGTACCTGGAGAAGGCCTTTGGAGGATGGGTCATACCTGGGAAAGTTTAGCCTGGGCTCCTGGCACTGCGGGAGGCAGGGATGGAGGCGGGGGTCCCCAGCCGAGGCAGTGGCAGGCGCTGATCATCGATCCCGTCATGGCTCTACCTGCTCTTTCCACAACCCCCTTTTGCCCTCCTGGGAGCAGATGGCAGTGCCTCCAGCCCTGGGGATGCCGGGCTGCTGCTGCCGGAGTTGTCATCTCCCTGCGGCACGCTGTGCCAGGGGAGAGACCTGCCCCTGCTCCCCATGGCCCCGCGGGAGCCCTGGTGCTGTGCTGCCTGCGGCGGCACCTCTCTCCTCCCAGGCATGGAGACGGCCGTCTCTGCAATGCTTGCGCCTTTGAGACGTGGAGTGAAGGCTGGGGAGCGGAGCTGCAGCCAGACTGCTCGGGGACGCCCAGCACCGCGCTCTGGCCACACTGGGCGCATCCATCTTCCTTGGCCTTATCCTGCCCGTGGGGCTGGGGCTGCCCCCCTTGGCCACTGCAGGGTTTCCCCCACCTCTAACCGAGAAGTGAGAGGGGCTGGGGCAGCTGCATGCTCATCTCACTGGTGGGGTTTTGTGGGGTGGATGGTGCTGGGCTCTGCCTGGCGTGTAGCTGGCAGGCAAGGGAGAAGGAGCTTTTGCTCTTGTGAGCTTTTGACAGCACTGGAAGAGCTCTTTAAATGCTCCTCTCTGTGTGTTGTGATGGCTAAAGCATCTCCTGCCTGTGCTGTCTGTCCTGGAGGATCACCCAGCCTGATCGGCGTCCCCTCCCCCTGCCACCCACCCCAGCCCCCATGGAAGGAGGGCAGATGGCTGTCCCTGGGGTGGGCAGCAAGCGTGAGATGTTCTCAGCGAGGGTGGTATTAAAGAGTTTGTCCACTTTGCTGCTGGCTGTGTGTCCTTGTTCCCTGTGGCTGTTGTCCTGCCCATCGCCCCAGGCACTGGCCCCGTCTCCACTCGCTCCGTGGGATGTGCCGAGGCTGCGAACGCTGTGTGCGTGGTGCAGGGACAGCAGTGAAGGTGTTGGCGCCTGCCCCAAGGGTGGCACTGGGCTGCTGCTGGGATCTTGCTTTAAAACGCCTGGACTTACAGTGTCTGCTCAGCTGCTGGCAGAGCTGGAGGGTGCCAGCAGGCTCCGGCGGTGCCATGGGTGATGGCTCTGTTTTGTTACGCAGTGTTACGCTCTCGGAAAGCGTAAGCCATGCTGCTTTCTCTGCCCAAGGGGCTGCCAAAGGCTCGGGGATTGTGGCATGTTCGTTGGGGTCTCTAAGGCAGCGCAGGGTCCCAGCTCAGCAGCACTGGTGTTGGCAAAGATAGAACCTCCTCCCGGCGTTGGCTTTGTGGCGACGGCCTGGCTTGTGTCCTGCCCATGTGTCAGCCCTGGTCCTGGCTCAGTCCCTGTACTGCTGCCGTCTGTCCTCAGGCCACTGGTGGTCCCTGGGAGGGGGTCGTGGGCACAGGGCGCGGGGGCTGGGTGCGGTGCTGGGGACAGGCTGCCTCTCACCACTCGCTCGCAGAGGGCACTGCTGAGCTGGGCGAGGAGCCTGCAGCCAGATGAGACACCCTCAACAAGGAAGGAAGGAAGAAAAAAAACAAAACCTGACTGAAGAAAAAGTGCACGAACCACCAAAGCCAAATCACGTGTGGTGGGACATCTCCCGCAGCCTCCCGGCGCGGTGGCACAGAGGACGCGGCTGTCCCCTGGCTGGAGGGACTCTGGGAGCTGGGCAGACCCGACCCTGTTTCCATTGAGTGCTGGGAGCCTGACGCGGGGTCGCTGAGCTGAAGGCGGTTGTGTTGAGCAGAGAACGGTGGGCGCGATGTCACCGCTGCGTTTGCTCCGGCAGTTCCCTGGTGCGGCCGGAGTCAGATGAGCCACTGCTGGCCCGAGGTAGGGGGGACGCTGGCGCCTTGGGGCGAGGGGGGATGTGGGCGGAGAAGGGGGGTTCCATCTCCGCAGTGTCAGTCAATGGGGCACCCACTAAACCGTATTTTTACAGAAGCCACAACGTGGGAAAGGGGTGCTGGATTTTTTCCCCTCTTGCCAAGGCAGGGGGGACCGGGCACACTGGGCTCAGCAGGGGCTGGCAGGGACTGTCCTGGGGCGACCCTCACTGCTGTGAAAGCGCTGGCCCCTGTGGCAGGAGCATCCCCGTCCCTGTCCCTGCCCGCGCAGGCAGCTGTGTCCTGGGGTCTCCCTGACTTGCTGCTCCGCGTGTCTCGGGAACGGTCCTGGGCCCCCTTCTCCCTCTGTAGAGATGCCTGCTGCCTTCACCGGGGGCCTGCTGCAAACCAGGAGGGCTTGTGCTGGCCTCGGAGCAGGGGAAAGCCATGAACCCACCGCCCGAGGTTCAGCTCCGGCATTTTGGAGGTCTCACCTCAGGGCTCGAAGCACTTGCCCACGACTTGCAGCTGCCCATCCCCATTTGCTGGCTGCTCCTCCTTGTTTCCAGCTCTGAACGCTTCAAGGGACAGCAAACATGGGGAAAGCAGTTCATAGATACCTGCCAAGGCGGTTGATCTCGTAATGTTAATGCAGAGTCAGTATAAAAAGGGAAGATCAAGAGACAGCAGGTGGGAGTAAGCCAGCCCCATGGATGTCCAGTCCAGCTAGGGAGATGCTCCCACCCATCAGTCTCTGAAGGTGGCCCCGGGCTCCCTGCCTTTGTCAGGACCAGGAGGTCAGTGGTGGCCTCAAAGCCCTTGCACATCTCTTCCCAGAGAGCAAGGTTACCTCCATAGCTGTCAAGAGCTGGGAAAGAAACTCCCCGGTATCTGAGTGGTGGGGCAAGGCCAGGTTTTGGAGAGAGGGAGGAGGAAGCGGGGCCGTAGGTGCCACAGCACTGCCCCGGTGTCCCCCTGGGGCTGTGCAGGTGGGACCAGCCTCTGCCATGGCTCAGACCAAGGTCTCTGCTCGGGACACGGCACCCCGTGGGGCGCTGGCAGGTGCGGGCACGCGTGGCACCCTCCCTGTCCCACAGAGGCTGTGGGAGGGCTGGGGGCGTCATGGCGGTGGCATCACCGGTTGTGCCAGTGTGAGTCATGCCAGAGTGGGGCTGAGTCACTGCCAGGGCGGTGGGAGCATCAGGCCAGGAGCTTTCTCAGTCCCACGTCCCGGTGACACTGGCAGTGTGAAGTCTCGCTGCCTTTAGGGAGGGACCAAACGCCGCAAGGGACCACCTAGAGGTGGGTGCAGCGGAAACTCCTTGTGGCATGTGCAGGGCGCCATGTCAGAGTGTGGCGGCTGCCCACTGTCCCCAAGGGCATGTGCCCCACTGGTGCTTCACCCCATGCCAGGGGGCAGCAGGGGGTCCCCTGCCCCTCTGCAGCGGGCACCTCCATGCTGCGGCTGGGCACACAGCCCCTGTGTGCAAGGCACGCCTGCGGCGGGTGGTACTGGCCACAGTTTCAGGAAAACTATTTTCTCTAATCCCAGGTTCCACCTGCCTGTCGTGTTTGCAGGTGGCAGGACAGCTCTGGCACCCCCGTCCCCTGGCCGCGGCACCCAGAATGGCAGCGTAGAGCTGGGGGCAGATGGACGGGGCGCGGCGGGATGAGCCCTGTCCTGAGCTTGCTGCTGTCCCTGGCCACCTGCGCCCTGCTCCAGGGTAAGTCCGGCCGGGGGTGGCCCTGGCTGCAGTGGGGGGGAGAAGCACAGGGACAACTCTCAGACCTGCAGAAGGTTCTTGCAGGGTGGAGGGGACCAAGTGGTTTTCAAGGTGTGATGGGAAAGAAAACTCCAGGGTTGCCAGCAACCACATCGGGGTGTCAGTGCCTTTCTCGGGACTGGGATAGGATGATCCAGGGCATGCAAAAGATTCCTGGGATGCGGATGCTGAGCGCCGTGCTGGCAGCCAGCGCTTGCCTGAGCCTGGCAGGGAATCAGGGTTTCCCGTGCGGGACTGAAGGTGGGGGTGGTAGGGTGGGGGGAGCCCCCACAGTGCTGATGCCAAGCGGGGAGACCCCCTGCAGCGTGGCCACGCAGTGACCGGTGAAGGAGCGGGGCCCCCACTGGGAGCCGCCTGACGCCCCTCTGCTTCCCCCCTGCCCAGGCACCCCGCTGCCTCCCCGGGACGTCAGGCTGGAGGCACAGAACTTCCACGTCCGCCTGAGCTGGGGGACGGACCCCGGCACGCCCGGCGATGCCACGTACCAGGTGGAGTGGAGGAGACAACGGTAGGTGGGGAGGGGGGGATGGAGGTGGCTCGTGTCCCCCGCACCCTGGCAGAGGGCTGTCGGGCACCCCGGCAGCCAGAGGGTTGTTGTCTGGCAGTAAATGTGGTAGAGTAACAGAACAGCAGAGCTGGCAGGGCACCCCAGGGACCAACTCACCCAACCCCTGCTTAGGAATGTGTCCGGTTGGGTTTTGAGCTAAGGCTAAAGGACGGAGCCTCCACAGCCTGCCTGGGCAGCCTGTTCCCTGTCCTAGTCACCTTCCCAGTAACAAACAAAAGAGGGTGTGTTTGGGTTTTGGGTTTCTTTTCCCTTATGTTTAAACAGAATTTCCTGTATTTCAACCTGTGCCCACTGCCTCTTGCCCTTTTGTTGGGCACTGAGAAGTCTCCATCTTTACTCCGTCACATTGATAAGACTCCCCAGCCTACACCGCCTTCTTTTGAGGCTAAGCAGTCCCTGCTCACTCAGCCTCCCTCATACCACAGATGCCCCAACCCCTTGGTGACCTTTTTGGCTGGAATGGACGTGTTTTTCTTGTAGCGGAGAGCACAGGTCAGGGCATGGCACTCCAGGTGCCCTCCCACCAGTGCCAGTGAGAGGGGACTTGGTGGCAATGCTCTTCCTAATGCAGCCCGGGATGCTGTTGGCCAATATCTGTGCTCTCCCACGCTTTCCACTTGGACAGGATGGCAATGGCTACACAGCCTTCCTTTTTGGCTAGGAAGGTGCCAAAAAGGAGAAATCCTTGTATTTTCTCCATGTGCAGAAACTCTCGCTGGACCAAGGCAGATGCCTGCTGGGGGAACAGCACCGGCTCCTCCTGGGCGTGTGAGCTGCATTTTGACAACATCCATGATATGTACTGGGCAAGGGTGAGAGCGGTGGCCGGAGGAGAGCCGTCCAAGTGGGTCTATTCCAATGAGCTGCAGCTGTACAGAGACAGTAAGGACCAGGGAGCACCTTCAGCTGGGCTCCTGCTCTTCCCGGGGTGGGGGCAATGGGGAGAGGGGTCCTTGGAGGGGTCTGGTGGGATACGGTGGGAAATCATGTGAAGGTACTGGTGGGAAAAGTGCCACAAGCCCCAGCTGGAGGAAAGAGATGGGAGCAGAACTGCTGGAGAAGGGCTGGCTGAAGAGCAAAGGGACAGGAGGAGACACAGTGAGGTGAGGACCGCGGACGGGAGGCCCCAGGCCACCGAGGTGCTGTGGGAATTTGGATCTCTGGAGAATGCAGCGAGATGGGGTAGGAAAGAGGATGACCCTCCAGGCTTGCCTTTTAAGAGCATCCCCTGTTCGTCCCTGCCGTGGGTCCGGGAGATGCTGGGTGAGGGCACTTTTGTTCCAGCAAGGCAAAGCTGGCGTGGGCTGGGGAAGGCAGTCGTCCCTCCAGCACCGCCTTTGCCCTGGCTGCCGTGTTGGGGAGGTGTGGGAACCTGCCTCTCCTCAGTCACAGGCTGGCTGTCCTGTCCAAACAGCCTCACTGTCTTTTGGAGGAAGGAAAATCATCAGGACCTTCCCGTAACTCACCTCACAGGGGGCTGTTGTGGTGAACTGAACGTGCAGGTGGCTAAAATGGGGTGTACCTCGGCCGTTTGGGTTCCATTTTTCATTCCCTCTGCATCCAACCAGTATGGAAATAGATGCACTCATCCAAAAGAGCAGTTGCTGCCCTCCACAGCGAGTCTCTCGACCATCGTCGGCTGGCTCAGGGGTGAAGTGCTCAGCAGCAGGGAGCCGGAGGTGCGAGCGGGTCTGTCCTGGCCTGCGCTGCTGTGGCCAGAGGAGGCAGAAGCAGCGCGGGCTGTCACAAAGACGTAGTGGCCGCTGTTTCTAGAGCTGGTTTCACAGCACAAAGTGCCACCAGGATAGACCTGAGGAAGTTTCTGTGTGCTGGGAGTGCAATGTCCAAGAGGAAAACATCATTTCTGGAGAAACAAGATGCCTGCCTTCTGGTTTCAAGGGCTTAATTTTCCTTGACCACCTTTTTTCCCCTCCTTACAGCAATTGTGGGCCCCCCCACCTTGTCCTGGCTGCTCCAGGGTGACGTCCTCAGCATAAACATCACCACGCCGCTCACTCCCTACCGAAGCAAAAACGGCTCTTACAAGCCGGTGGGACACGTGCTGTGGAAGCTGTGGTACTGGCTGAGCCTGTACGAAGGGGACGTGCTCATCCAGCAAGTACGTGGTGGGGTGGGCAAGACTGAGGGTGCGCGGGACCTACGAACACTCCCCTGGTGCTGCAGAGATGCCCGTGTCCTGTGGCAGTGCCCCTGCCCGTGGAGCTGCCCCGGCCCTGCCCGCACCCTGCGAGCGGGTGTGAGATGCTTTGCACTCCCAGTTGGGGCTCACAGCCTGGGGATGGCACGAGACCCCTTTCCTGTTCCAGACTGCATGAATAAGAAAAACCCATAATGATTTCTGTTCAGGTGAAAGCCTGCAGTAGGTGTTTAACGAGGTGCTCTGGGACCCGAACGCCTCCTGGGGTGAAGAAACAAGATCTGGAGGTGGGGGGGGGGCAAGGAGGGAGGGTCCGTGCTCCACGCCGTGGGGCAAGTAGGGTGTCAAGGCCGCAGTGGGGAGTGGAGCAGTGCACAGACCCCATCCCCAGCCACCATGGCCACACATCCCCTCTACTTCCAGGTGCCCTGCAAGCAGAGCGGGGGCGATGCACCCTGCACCTTCAGGTACCTGAAGCCCAGCACGCAGTACTGCATCCGGACGACAGCCGTGGACATGGCCAGGGAGCAGAGCCGGGAGGCCGAGCAGTGCATGGTGACACCACCGAGCCCCGCAGGTGAGAGCTCTCTCACCGGCTCAGACACTGCGGGTGCATCTCAGGTCCTGTTTGCGGCGTGGACACAGGTGGAGATGTGGGTCACCTGCCCCCAGCCATTCTGGTCAGGGTTGGTGGCCCAGTAGCACCCTGCGGAGACCTTTCTTGGGGAGGTGCTCTCTCGCCATCCGCTTTGGGCTTGCCCCGCACCTCCTCCTCGAATGTCGCAGCCTGGCGCGGGGGCTCTGGGGAAACGCTGGTGTAGGGCGGGCTGGGGGGGGGATGCCGGCTGGGGTCCTTCCACCCCTCAGCCCATTGTCACCTCCTGGCAGGCTTTCCCTGGCTGCTCCTTGCCGTTATGGGTGGTGTCTTCCTGCTGCTGCTGTGCGTGGCCGGACCCTGCTGCGTCCAGCTGTACATCTTCCCCAGCCCCGCAGAGACGCGCCTCCCGAAAACGCTCGTGAGTGAACGATCCTGTTCCAGCCTCCGTCCTGCGTGTGTTGTGGCCGAGCCAGGGTCTCCTGCGTTTGCAGGGGCTCAGCACCTCCTTCCCTCCACCTCTTGCACTACCAAACCCCTCTCAGTGCCCAGGTGTCTGACCCACCATATCCCCAGGCCTTGCTGTGTTGGAGAAGATGCTGGTGGGATGCATCAGTCATCCATGGGTAACTGGAGGAGGGTGTCTCGGGCAGCAGGTAGCCTGCGAGCACAGCCCTCGGTGTTCGGAGCCTCCTGCTTTAGGCAGTTGGCTTTGGCTTGCCTGCATGTCCACCTACCACAGCTTGAAGGGGAGAAAGAGGGAAGAGAAGCGGAGAGTGGGGCTGCCCTGGGGCAGCCTGGCCGGGGTGAGATGCGGCCCCTCGCTGCTCTGCCCTTGGGATAAACGCGGCCCCGAGGCTCAGAGAGGTTCCTGGGGCTGCAGCCCTGCTGAGCTGATCCAAACTCGTCCTGGGTCGGCAGGACTGAGCCCTGTGGAAACAGTCACCAGGACAGCCTTTCTCCCTGAGTCCCACTTTCTTCCCTGCATCCCGGTTTCCCGGTGCTGGGGGTGGCAGCAGCCCGGGCTGAGCAGCCCTTTGAGCACTCTGGGTGCAAAAGCAACTTGCTAAGCTGAAGGAGTCCCCTGTGCCAGCATGGAGAGGAGGTGTCAGCCTGCTCCGCTTGCCCTGCCCCACTCAGTGCCAGCGCCCTTTGCTTCCCAATTCCTCTTGGCCTCTGCACGGGGAGTGCTTGTGTCTCTGAGCAGGCAAGAGATCTTCCACCAGCCTCTGACAGCTGGGGCATAGCTTGAAACGCAGCAGTGTGACAACTTCTGTGACCATCCCCCGGCACGGAGCCCCACGCTGTAGAGAGCAGAGCCCTGCCCACGTTTCTCCCGGGTGCGAGTGTGCCCGGGACCATCCCCTTCCTTGGGGTGCGCGGTTCATCACCTCAGGCTGGCAGAGGTTTCAGCAAGCTGAGTCTGACGGCTGTGCTGCTTGTTTCCCACAGGCTCACCTGAACACGGAGCTGAGCATCGCCATCAGGGTGCCCACTCTTCAGCTGGAGGAGGACCCCTTCGCCCTGCTCCTGACAGCTGTGCTCCCCTCCCGTGGGCCACCGGCAGATGAGCAGACGGTGCCCACGGTCCAGCTGCTCCTCAGAGAAAGCCTTTCCCAGGACGTGAATGGCTACTGTGCCAACGGGTTTGGGCCATGCTGCCTCGAGGGAAGGGACCTGTCCTGTCCCCGCAGCCAGCCAGGACGTGTCATGGGCTCCTGGGTCTCATTGCAGACGGAGGAGGATGGGGAGGCACATGACGGGGATGATGTACTGGAGCAGCCGGTGCTGGTGGGACTGGCCAGAGACAGATACACAGGTGACAGGGACTACCGGGCACCCGAGGCGTGGCTCTCCCTGCACCACCAGCTTTATTCTAAATGCCAGTGCCCAGCCCTGGCAGCAGGCAGCTGCCTTCCTCTGCCCACACTGGACAGGAGCGTCAGCCAGGAGGAGCTGCAGGACAGCCTTGGCGTGGCAGGGCGCTGGGTACCGCTCACGTCTGTGAAGCTGCCGGCCAGTGAGGAGGAGGATGGAGGGCAGCTCGTCCACGCTCTCCAGCTCCTGCATGGCCGTGGGACTGAGCTGCAGCCAGGCGACAGCACCCTGCAACAGGGCGACTTGGAGCTGGCAGCACCGGGCGTCCCCAGCCCCTGCCCGCTGCCTGAATCCCACCCCGACACCCTGCGGGCAGCTGCCTTCTCCGGCTATGAGCTGCGTCCCCCAGCTGACAGTGAGCTATAGCAGGCCGGGGGGACACACAGGTCACAGCATCCAGCAGAGCTCGAGGCGCTGCCCCGGCCACGATGGCTGCCTGCAGGGACCTGCCTGTGCCTTGCTGGGGACAGGACACGGGCATGCTCTGGGCACGGCTGCCACGGATGAGTGACATCATTCACAGCTTCCCTCTGTGGTTTTGGTACTTGTTGAACGAAAGCATAAGGAATGCATTCCAAAGTTGAAGCCCCAACACTTTCCTCTATTTATCCATCA
Source organism: Chroicocephalus ridibundus (assembly GCF_963924245.1). Lineage (NCBI taxonomy): Eukaryota > Metazoa > Chordata > Aves > Charadriiformes > Laridae > Chroicocephalus > Chroicocephalus ridibundus. Next base: position 308,417 of record NC_086292.1, on the reverse strand, counting down.
ATATATGTGTGTGTGTGTGTACTGTGTATATAGTAATGCATATTTATATATATACTCATATGTATATAAACGCCTAATTAAAGAAGAGATATTTTTTTTCACTTGCCTGGAAATACTGATTGTGCACAGGAGCTGGGTTTTATATGACACTAATTTGTTATGGAAAACGGGCTTCTGTGCTTATTCTTTCTGTGTTACAGAACCAGCACTGCCCGGCCTGAGCAGCACCTGGGAAAGGCACGAGGAGAACCTGGGGTTCCCCTGGGAGAAAATCACACCCACAGCTGGCCTGTGTGGGAAAAGGCTGGTTCTTCACCAGCCCCTGGATAGTTTTACTATTCCTTCTACCAGCCCTGGGGCAATTTACCTCTGAGGAGCCTTGCCCTGGGGTTGACTCCCCAGGATGTTCTTGAGGCTGCAGCTGCGACCATGGAGGCGACAGGAAACCCCATCCCCGGTGTCGGGCAGCATTGAGCTTTGCAGCAGGCAGGTGGATTCCAGCTCTGGGGGACAAATCCAGGCTCCATGATGCGCAAGATTTCTGCCGGCTTTGGGAACAGGTGAGAAATTGGTGTCCAGCATGCAGGCAGCTGGTGGAGGAGACAGAGGAGATGGCGCTGCCAGCCCTGGGGAGTGTTTTGGGAGAAGCAGGGCTGCGCGGGGCCAGGCTCCGACCCCGTGAGTCATCCCTGGCACCCTCTTCCCTGCCCAAGTCCTGCAGCAGCACCGGCCCCGTCCAAGGGCTCCTAACAGGGCAGGGAGGTCCCCACGCCACGCAGAGATGCCGCTCCAAAGCGGGCAGCGGTGATTTGCACATCTCGTTAGCAAAATCTCTCATTGTGAAGACGCGAGGACATGTGGCCTATTAAATAGGTGGAGCTGCATTTTTTAAAACAGGAGAGAGATGGTCCCAAGAGCTGCCCGAAGGAACACACGCGTTACCACATGCTGCTTGCTGCCAACAAAGTTCCTCTGAGGCTCAGCTGAAACACGAGTCTGATTTTCCTTAGCTTGTTTCACTTTCTCTTTTGGATAAGATGAAAATTTGGGGCACATGTATGTGCCAACCCTTTGGGTCACGTGAAATGGTCTTTCTAATTTTCAGATGCTCAGAAAGCAAACTAAAAGCCAAACCAGAATAATTGTCCCATGCTAAAATCAGTCAGACTTCAGAGGAGTTGAGGTTTTGAGGCAAACACAGGAGCTGACGGATTGCTGTAAATCCTCAAGCAAAATGTTCCATGCTGACCTTCCCTCCTGCCATCCCGATTCTTACTTTTTTTTTAACTTGAAGCTTTTTGAGGCATTTGATCTATAGTTGTGACTGCTCTGCAAAGCTCAGGGAGCCAAAACCATGTGTCTGCTTTTCCTCCTCTGAGGCCCCACAGCCACGCCATCCTTCTGGCGGGTGAACAGGAACCTCACGGGGAATGACCTCCTTGACAAGTGCCCGAAATGTGTGTGCTGCTTCTGTTTCAAGACCTCTGGGAGTGAAGACCCTGCAAATGGTCCTCCAGGCCAAGCAAAGAGCATGCATTGTGCCAATCCAGCCTGTGCTGCTGTTTGCCGGGAGGCACTGGCCCAGCACGGTGGGACTGAGCCGGCTCCCATGGCCACCTTGTTGTTGGACGCTGGGCTCGCACCAGGGCACAGCCGGTGCTTTTCTAGCAGCCTGCCAGGTCTTTTTAAAAGATCCAACGAAAGCCAGCTCTTTTCTGAGTTTTTGGCAGGGCGGCCGTGCTGGGATCCCCGCAGGTGATTCAGGCGAGTTACTCACCGGCAGCGGGGACTCACCCCGGCCTGGGGGGTGGTTGAAGCAGCTGAGATGTCCCTGTTCTGTATGAAACAGAAACGTTCATGCAGAGTGGAAAAAGGCAAAAGGCTGATGACATTTCAAGGTGGCATTTTAGCAGCTGAAGTTTCCAGGTGGCTGTGAGAGCGTGGTTTTGCTTCACCTCCGAGGTGTGAGCGGCTCGCGGAGCTCTGCAGAGCCACATCAAGAAGGTCCGACGCTCACAGTGGAGCGAGGTCCTGGCGTGCCCCAGGGGAGACCTGCCACCACCGTGCGCAGCTGAGGGTCTGGGCACAGCGTGTCTGCATTACACCCTGCTCCGGGCGCCCGGCCAGGCCTTACATCTTCAGCAGGATCATAGAATCATCTGGGTTGGAAAGGACCTTTAAGATCATAGAGTTCAACGTTAACCTAACACTGCCAAGTCCACCACTAAACCATGTCCCGGCACCACGTCTACCCATCTTCTAAATCCCCCCAGGGATGGCGACTCCACCACTGCCCTGGGCAGCCTCTTCCAATGCTTCACAACCCTTTTAATAAAGAAGCTTTTCCTAATATCCATCCTAAACCTGCCCTGGTGCAACTTGAGGCCGTTTCCTCTTGTCCCATGGCCTGTTCCTTGGGAGAAGAGCCCGACGCCCCCTGGCTACCCGCTCCTTTCAGGGAGCTGCAGAGAGCGAGAAGGTCTCCCCTCAGCCTCCTCTTCTCCAGGCTGAACACCCCCAGCTCCCTCAGCCGCCCCTCGCCAGACTCCTGCTCCAGACCCCTCACCAGCCAACACCCCCAGGTCCTTTTCCGCTGGGCAGCTCTCCAGCCACTCTGCCCCAGGCCCGTAGCGTTCATGGGGTTGGTGTGACCCAAGTGCAGGACCCGGCACTTGACCTTGTTGAACCTCACACCACTGGCCTTGTCCCATCAACGCAGCCTGTCCAGGTCCCTCTGCAGAGCCTTCCCACCCTCCAGCAGTTCAACACCCCCACCTGGCTTGGACGGGGCTGTGCCGGAGGACAGCACGGGGTCGGCCGCCGTTCCTCCTGCCGGCCTCGGGGGCCACGGACCCAGCGCTGTGCCTGGAGGTGCTTCGTGCAGAGGTTTGTGAAAGCTCTGACTCACCCTGATCGATAGGCTCGCTCCTGGCTGCTCTCCACGCTGTTGGCGGTGTTTTCGGCTTCTGCCGGTACCAGATCAAAGGAATGAGAGGAACGCAGCTGAAAACAGCTCTTTATTAGAAACAGCAGTTTTAGGACTATGCAAGAGGGTATTTCTTATTACTAATTCTCAGAGAGTCAAGCTGCCAGCTTTTAAAAGTATTGGAGAGTGGAAAATTGCTATGCGGGGGCTAATGGGACTTTTCCAGCCCATAGCTGCAAACATAGGAAACATAGCACCTAACAAACGTGAGGGAGACTGTAGCTCCTGAAATGACGGGGGAAAATTAAGCCCTAATATTTTGCAGGCTGCCAGAAGAAAGGAAGATCCCTACTTACCATTGAAAGCCATGGGAGACAGAAATGCAGAGAGCAGCATCTTGGGCTGCAGCGCGTCCCCTGGATCTGCCCCGGCCCTGTGCCCACCCTGCCTGTCCTGCCTGCCACCGCAGCCACCTCACCAGCGCTCCAGGACAGCCCAGAGCCACCCCATGTCCTTGCAGCCATCCCGAGCACTGTTTGGCATGTGCCTGTGTACCTGGCACAGGACCTGGGACTGCAATCCAGCCACCCTGTGGCAGGCGTCCTTGTGCCAGCTCTGTAGCTCCAGGCAGGTCCCTGGAGTGGCATGGGGCAGCAGCATCAGAGCTGTTCTGTCAGATCCCATCCTTCAGCCCAAAAAGGCTTTGTGGTTTGACAGGTCTGAGCTGTGACGTGACCCAGGGCACCGGTTCCTGCTGCATCTCTCCCCATAGTGCTGGGCGAGCAGGTCAGGAGATGGCTGGTCTTAGCCACTTGGCTCGGCTGGGAAGCCCCAAAAGCTGCAGAGTAAGTGTGATGTGTTTGGAGCACGTGCATGGAGAGGGTGCAGGGCTGATAGAGATGTGAACTTGTTGGTCCAGACCTGTGTGATTTCTCCGCAGGCAGGAGCTTTCCCGTAGCTCAGCAGGTCGGGACCCAAGGTGGGTGATGGGGGTGCCCAGGTGACCGCAGGACCGAGCTCCAGGCTGGGAGGCTGCAGGGAGATACTGTTCCCACTTGGTGTGCTGGTCTGGGAGTGCCCTCCTCTGGGGATGCGTGGCAAGTGTCTGCATCCAGGAGGTGCCATGGGCGCCCTGCTGAAGCCGAGCTGACAGAGCCATGTGTCACCCGGCTCTGTCACCATGTCCCCTTGCTCCACAGGATGGACTCCCCTGAATCGGATGGAGGAGCCTGACAGCTCTCCCTTGCTCTTCCCAGAATCATAGAATACATCTAGGTTGGAAGGGACCTTTAAGATCATAGAGTCCAACCATCAACCCAACACTGCCAAATTCACCACTAAACCATGTCCCTCAGCACCGTGTCTGCCCATCTTCTAAACATCTCCAGAGATGGTGATTCCACCACTTCCCTGGGGAGCCTGTTCCAATGTTTGATAACCCTTTTGGTGAAGAAATCTTTCCTAATATACATCCTAAACCTCCCCTGGCCCAGCAGCAGGCTCAGACAGGGTCTGCGAGATAAGGCTGGTCCTTGTGCTCCCCATCCTCCTGATGTTAGGGGATTTCTGGTCTGTGGACGAGGAATGGACTGGGTGGCTCAGCTCAATGCTTTCCCCCTCCCCTTGTGCTGCTCCGGGCACACCGATCTGTATCTCTCTGCCCACAAAGACCGCTCGTGCTCCCGGTGGTACCCAGCACGGGCAGAGCTGCCCTCTGGGCTGGGTGCACATCATCTCACGGGACGCACACCTGAGTTTGGAGAGGGTTTCCATGCTTTCTCCCCAACCCTTTTGGGGCTGTGCTTCCTGCCCGTGTCTTGACAGCAGAAGTGATGAGCCTGCCTCCAGGATTTTTCATTTTATGGCATGAAACCTGGCATCCAGGGGACGGGAGCAGCTGGGAAATAGGCTAGATATGGATTTTTATTGGGAAACAGGTCCCAGCTGAGCGGTGTGCCTGGTCAGGATGGATGAACGTTTCGCCTCATCTGTCTCCCAGTCTGATCTGCGCCTGACAGGCAGGGATTTGCAGACAAAAGTAATGATCTCTTCTTAATGCACCTTCAACCACTTTATGAAAAATGAGGCCCTGTACCTGGGCATGCAGACACTGTTTTCTCCCTGTTTTGTGGTCAGCAGGGTCGTGGTCAGCCTCTTGGTTAAAAAACAGCTGTTCAGGCTCCCAAGCTTCCTGTCCAATCTTCCTCAGGAAAGGCTCCACGACGTCCCACCCAACAGGAGGACAGAACACAAGAGACTGAGAAATACGGATCTCCCACCAAAATTTCAAAGGGACTTCCCTCATGGCACCACTGAAGCAGGTGCTGCTCAACCTGTCGCAGCCCTAGCGTTGGTAGGGGTAGGAAAAGCACCAAACAAACCTTTCTGTCTCCTCTCCCCCATGAATAACACCTGAGGCTGATTTGCAGCTCCTGAGAGTTTAAAATCGCCTCATGTCTGCCAGACTCTTCCTCACTGCTCTCAGGAAGCACGGCACTGTATGAACAAGGGTGCGAGCTGCTGTCACAGCAAAGGTGGCCTGGCTGAGGTCACCAAAGGGACCAGGTTCAGACTGGTTTCTCTGGATTAAGCCTTCCAGGCAAAGAGATTTAATTAGGAGCAATTCCAGATGGCTGATACTATGGTAATTTGAAAGTGAAGTTTGTGAATAAGACGGTATCTCAAATGGGAACTGGAGAAACCTGGACACGGGAGAGCTGGGCCAGGTCGCTGCTGACACAGTGAATGGTTGGGGTCTGTCTCCGTACCTGCAGCTTTTGAGAGGAGTGTGCACCATCTCTGTATTGTTCTCAGGAAAGCCATTTTTCATGACTTTGTCTCATGGATGTTGCTTTGGGACACTGGCTACAAGGCCTCCATCACAGGATACCATTTTTTTCCAGAGACAAAAGAATGAGTATTTAACTCTAAACCAAAACTACCCGGACTCCAGCGCTGGCTCTGAATTGCACCACATTCATGTTGCTGTGAAATCCAGCCTGGAACCCTTCAGTCTGCAGGGACCTACTGGCCTGGATGTTCACAGCCGAGCGGGGCTGGGACTGCATCGGTCGCCTGGAGCTCACAGACGCATCCCCTGGAAGGGGGAATTGCGCTGCCAGCTTCTGTGATAAGGTGAGAGGCTCCTCTGAACACCAGCAAGGTCAAATACTGTTCCAGCAAGGAAACTCCAGCTGCTGCTGTCTGCAGAGGATGAGCCTTGTCGCTTGCTGAGTCCTGTCATTTGGGACCTGGCACCTGCTGAGAATCGGCTCGGGATGCCCAGGTGGCTGAAGGCTTTGTCACTGCCCACATGTTGCCATGAGACGTGAAAGGAGCAGAAGATATCTAGTAACCCTTGGGGAAGAAAATCATGCAAAAAGGAAGCGTGGATCCACGCGTTGTGTCCAAATGTTGGTGCCATGTTCTTCTGATCCTTCTCCAGACCCCAGAAGAGGCATGGTTAACCTGTCCAGCCTTCCGTAGCGCTTCCTCACCCAGCACAGCACACCCACAGTAAACAGCAGAGCTTCTGAAAACCCGGCTGAGCATTTGTCAAACGTCCTCATTCAAGAGCGACAGAGATCAAACTGGCGGGGGGGAGCAGGGCCAGTCACCTCCTGTCATCAGGATGGATGGCCAACCCAGCAGAAAAGACAACCCACCTGATGAGAGCATATTGATCTCAGAGAGCTGGAGGACATAAAAGAGAACCGCCTCACACTCCCTCACTCACAGGCTCCTAGGAAACTGGTCAAGGCTTGGAGAAGGAGAGAAGATGCCTTCCCAGAGGGTGGTCGTCACCTTGGCAGTGCTGTTGGGGGCTTGCTGCATCAGCGCTTATCCTGTCCACCCTGGAAGCAACAGTGCCCACGGTAAGGACAGCTGACTTGGGTGTTTGTGCTTGAGATCCAGGTGGGGTTTGTCCCTGTGCACCACTTTATGGCTGTCGCTGGATGCTGGCTCCAACCATGTGTCCCATATCTGGTGTTTCATGGGGGCTTGGCTGCTGCAGCCACGCAGAGCAGTGCAGCCTCCCCCAGCTTCTCTTTGGGCAGAAAGACCTTCTGGCCCAGGGAAGGTTTTCCCCAGTATTGTTAGGAGTAGTGTATGTCCAGCAGGACTAATCCCATTCCTAGTGTGGCCAGGTTGGACAAGAGAAGACCATCCTGTACCTGAGGGACTGCTCTGGCTGCTGTGATCTGCAGACAGCAGAGTTTGGGGGATGTGTCCAGGTACTCTGGGATGACAGAGAACGTTGCCCTGGGAACTGGCCAGCCTGGGGCAAACAAACAAAACATCCCTCTAGGCTCAATATTCTTCTGACACCCTCCACGGAGATGAGGGAATTGCAGCTCAGGTGGGGAGCAAGCAGTGCGCACTGGGTGTCCTGGATGGTCTCGGATGGGGCGAGCTCTGCTCACAGTCACGGGGCTGGTACAAGCCTCGCCGGCAGCCACAGGACCCGGTGCTGCGACGCCGCACCGACCAGCGGGGTAAGCACCAGCTCAGACACTGTTCTTCCTGATGCTGGAGAAAAGGTCACTTGGGCAGAGCTTGAGCCCTGAAGGAGAGCATGACCCCATCCCCGAGACCCACCTGCGCAGCCCCTGAGAGGCCCCGGTGCCACGAGCTGCCTGGTGCTGCGGGGAAAGGAGCAGCCACGAGGCTCCTCTTGTCGCTTGGCTGACTCATGGGGACTTCCAGAGCTTTAGCAGCTTGGCCGCCTCTCCGAGGCAAAGGAAATACAAGGCCAAATGCTTGGGATTTCTCAGCTCCTGCAGCATGGTGGGAGCTTCCTGGGGGCTGTGCAGAGGCAGGCGCTGGAGGAGGCGTGGGTGAAGGGTGAGATGCTGGAAAGCCCCCGACACACCAGCTGGTTTCCAGTTAAATGCAGACAGACAGCAAGGGACTTGTTGCCTTAGTCGTAGCCCTGTGCCTGACGTTTGTTTTTGTGGTGACCTTAGACTACCCCTTTCCTTAGAGGAAGACAGACAGGCCCTGGGGTGGGGCAGACTCACCCCAATTTCTGCTTGCACTTACCCGAGGTGTTACCTGGATAACAAGGGTCTGGACTTGACCCTTCTCAGCTCCCACCGGTGCCGCAGCCTGGCTAAGTGAGGCCAGAAAGGGGTGCTGTGGAGCTGCCCGCAGAAGGGTCTTTTGTGGCAGGGGACACCCCGGTCGCTGATGGGGACCTTCTCCACCTGCCTGTTGCAGTCATGCTGAAGGCAACGCCAGGCAGTGGAGGTTGTTCGCCTCGGCTTTTGGCACTGTCTGCCACAGCATCCTCATAGATGAGATTACAAAGTCCGGGTTGGATAAGCGGGCAGTGAGGTGGGTTGAAAACTGGCTGAACAGAGGGCTGTGATCCGTGGCACAAAGTTCAGCTGGAGGCCAGGCCCTAGTGGTGCATCCCGCAGGTCAGTACTGGGGATGGCTCTGTTTGACATCTTCATTAATGACCTGGACAATGGGACAGAGTACACCCTCAGCAAGTTAGCAGTTGATGCAAAGCTGGGCGGAGTGGCTGATAATGCCAGAGGGTCGTGCTGCCATCCCAAGGGACCTGGACAGGATGCAGAGATAGGCTAAGAGAGACCTTGTGCAGTTCAGCAAGGAGAAGTGATGAGTCCTGCCCCTGGGGAGGAACAACCTCCAGGGCTGTTGACCAGGGCTGTCCTGGTCAACACCAAGTTGACCACAAGGCAGCAATGTGCCCTTGTGGCAAAGGCGGCCAACAGTGTCCTGGGCTGCATGAGGAGGAGCACACCACAGGTCGAGCGGGTCTTTCCCCTCTGCTCACACTGCTGAGGCCGCACCTGCAGTGCCGTGGCCAGCGTTTTGCCTCCTAGCTTGGGCTGGCACACACGGCCAGATGAGGAGACGAATCCTAGTTCCCCTCAGGCAACCTGCTTGTCATTCACGGGATCTGTAGACCATGCTCAGGCTCTCTGTCCCATCACCAAAGGAACAAATGCACCTCAAATGATCCGCTTTCTCCTTGTCACTGTCTCCGCATTCAACCCAGACCTTATGCTGACAGATTTTAACCTGGCTGAGGGTGCAGTTGGCTTCGTGGCTGATAGCAAGCACCTAGCAGGACTCCAGCCATCCAGGAACCTCAACCAGGCTCTGTCTGCACCAGGGGAAGGAGCTCGTGGCAAGGGTGAGTCCCAGAGCTCAAGGTGACCTGGACCCGAGGATGGGGCTGGTGCAGGGGCACACGTGGAGGGAGGCAGGCACTAGGATGCTCTTGGAGAGGTGAAGGGTTGCATCCAGGATGAAGCAGTGCTGCAGGTTAGGTGTCCCCAGGGGTGCAGGAGAGAAGCAGGTGATGGTGCTGGGTCCCCTCTCCTTCTGACATATCTTCCCTTGGCTCCTGTGCCCCCACACTGGACCCATAGCCCCTGCGTGCTCACAACATTTCTTTTTTTTTTTTTTTTTTTCAGGAAATAAAAGCACTCTCCAGGAGGATGTCCCTGACCGCTCGGTGAGTGGGAATGCCTCTCTGGCCTCGGGGAGGGCAGCCCAGGGAGACCCCGCTGTGCGGGGGACTCCCATGGGCCAGATCCTCACGAGGTCCCAGCAAACCCCATCCCTGTTGGCCAGTAAATGGGGACCGAGGCAATCCCGCTCGGGTGCCAACACTGCTTCCCTACCTGGTCCAGCAGTGAGGGGAAAGGGTCTGGGGGCTGGTTTTGCCAGATGGGCACCACACAGGGGATGGGGCTGCTGTGCCATGGCAGGTGGAAGACCTTGCTGCAGTCCTCTGGAAGATGGCGGCAGTGGGTGAGCTCCAGAGCCAGGGATTTACCCAGACAGACCAGGCCCCTCAGCAACCCAGCAAGAGAGGTGAGTCCTGGGACGCAACCCACCACTGACCTGCAGAGGACATGGCAAGCAGGGGCTGGGCTTGGGGTGGAGGATGCTCATGGCCTGGGGTGATGGGTGCCTGTGTTTTGGGGTAGAGGCTGCTCATGGTCTGGACTAAGGCATTCAGCTCCCAGGCCGTGCTCCTAGAACTGACTTCAAAGCTGAGGGAAAGCCTGGGAGGAGAGATGGATATCCCTCTTCCTTTAAACTTTTTGGCTGTAGCTAAGCGCTGCTGCAGACTCTCGTATGGGTGTCTTTTCCTTTTTTTCCCAGCTTGCTTCTGGAAATACTGTGTCAGCAAATGAGGGGTACAGGAGGAGCTCTGCCTGCCGCCTGCCCACCAGCCCGGCCCCTGCCACCACTACCCCAGTGCCTTCCATCGGGACCATCCACGCGTGACCCCACACCTCGCTGTGGGATGGTTTGCACAGAGCTTCGAAAGGTCTCCGGTCCCTTGTGGGGAAAAGGGGAGAGGGTCTGCAGCAGAGGAGGGGTGTCGTGGAGTAGGGGGACAGTCCCATGAGGATTGGGGGTGCAGGACAGTGTTTCTCCCACACCAGGGGACCTCCAGGACCTGTGTCAAGGCAGAGCTGCCACCCTGGGCTGGCAGGGACACATTGGCTGCCACCAGGAGCTGAATAAACCCCTCACACCAGAGTAGCGTCCTGTGGTTACTCCATCCCCACACTGTGCAGGGTCCTGCATCCTCCCACCGCCGCCTGCATGGCGTGGGCAGATCGCAGCGCTCCTGCCCCGGGGAGGGGACATCTCTCCTGCGGGCAGGGCAGGAGCTGCCACCTGCATCCCAGTGATGGCAGAGACCGGGGGCTACGGCTTCACTTATGCTAAATCTCCAAAGGGTTTCCACCACGAGGAAGCCTCCTCCACCCCCTGCAGCACCCTCCATGCCCAGGAGCCCTGGCCCATGCGCTGACAGTACACAAGCGAGGCATATTAAAATACAGTTTATTGCTGTTCTCAGTTTAAAAAACCCAAACAAACCAAAATCCATTAGTAACAAAACCCGTCCCCAAACCCATTGCTATCAGAGGCAGGCTTGCAAGGACACTCATTTTAGTGCAAAGAGGGAAGTGGCAGTGAGGGCTGGAGGGGGTGTCTGCCGTCGCCGCGTCCCTGCAGGACCCACCTCGCTCACTGTACAGTATTTTTTAGCCCGCGGGGCTGGCTGGGGAAGGCTGGCTGAATTCACAGCAGGAGCCCTTGGGGGAGCTGGAGGTGTCAGGTGGGGGAGGACGGGATGTCACGGCTGTGCAGAGCGGCTTTGGCTCCTCTTGCATCAGCGGCACTGGACAAGGCTGAGCCAGGGAGCACCAAACCTGCCCACGTATCTCCTACAGACATGGCGCTTTGCAAAGCAGCTTTTGCCTGCTCTCTCAGGCTGTCCGGTACAGGGGTGTGGAAACCAGATGGATGCCCTACCCCGTACCTCCATCTCCCAGTCAGGCACCTGAAGTGTTGGTGGGGAGCAGGGAGGGGTGGTGGAGCTGGAGCTGCCCATGGCTGCACCTCCTGCAGCGTCCTGCAAGGCAGGGAGAGGTTTCTTAGCTCACAGGAGCCAGGCGGGACCTTGCAGCCAGCAGCACGTGGCCCTGGGTGCTGGCACACATGGGAGGGATGTCCTGATCCTCAGCCCTCCATCCTCAGCCCTTCGCGAGTCCCCACACCCCTCCTTCCTTTCCACAGCAGGTCCTGGCACTTTCACACCAGGCATCGTCCCCTCCATGTCCTAATGAGGGGTCAGATGCACGTTACAGCTCGCTAGCAGTAAGAACAATTTCTCACTGCAGTAAACTACTGGGGCTGAGCCTTTCGGTGGCTTCCGATGGAGCCTTGGTGGAAGAGAGGGCTTGCCCAAAGCAGGCTGCAGGGTGCTGTACAGAAGGGCAACCGGGCGAATTCAAACAGCGATGCACTGGGATCCCGGGATGCCTCTTCCCGTGTGCAGGGGATGGCTGGGACCGCTGGGACCGCGTGGAGCTGGCAGAGCAGAGCGGCTCTGGCAGCAGAGGGGGCGGCAGGGCTGGCCCAGCCCTGGGGGGTCTCAGCTCTGCCACTGAAGTGCCACTGCGGAAGGCCAGTGCTCGGCTTTTCCCACGACGCATGGTCACAGGCCGTGAGAGCCATTTTTGGGGAGCAGGGATGCAGTGCCCACAGCAGCTGGGCAGGGACCGGTCCGTGCAGGCACCCAGCTGGCGGAGGAGGAGGAGGGAGTGGCGGGGAGCTGTGAAGCAAGGCGCTATTTCTGAAAGGCAGGTGGTAGCGACACCATAAACCCCCTCCAGTCCCTCCCTCGGCTGGGGTCCGGTTGCGTCAGGAGTGTGGGGTTGGGGGGCTCGGCCAGGGGCAGCGCTGCCAGCGCACCCCGGGTTAGGTCATCTTCCTGGCGACGCTGGCGTAGGTGTGCTCTATCTCCTCATCAGCGGGGCACGTGTGGCTGAACTCATCGCAGGCGTAGGCGTTGTTGAGGTAGCGCCAGACACCCGTCATGTCTGCTGGGATCTCGAAGTCGCGGTACCTTTTGGCTGCGATCTAGAGAGGTGAGGAGGAGGAGGCTGAGCCTTCCCAGTCCTGGGGAAGATTTTCTCTCTGGCTTGTTGGGGGGGACACAAATAAGGGACTCCCAGCCCCCTGTTTGCATCCCCCCACCCTGTCACCCCTCCTTGGAGTGGGTGACCGCACCTTGGCCCTGGGAGCCGGTGCCAATACCTTGATGATATGCAGTTTGGGCAGGAGGTTGCAATCAGCCAGCGTCAGGTGGTCTCCGTCCAGGAATTTCCTCTTGGAGACGGTGATGTCCTCCACACTGTCCTGGTCAATCTCCTCGGGAAGAGGCGTGTTTAGGTAGATATCCAGCCGCTGGAACTCCCGCAGCAGGGCCTTCTCGAAATCTGGGTGGGCAGGGGAACAAGCACAGTTACCCCCGAGCCCCAGGCTGTGCCAGGGCGGCTGAGCCTCCCCCAGGCTCTGCATACAGGCAGCACACCCGTGGTGCACAGCATGGACCCTGGCCAGAGGCTCTGCTCCCGGGGGATGCCAGCAGCATCACCCCATGCCCCCCTCCAGGACTGCTCTCCCCAGCCCCGTGGAGCACAGGGCTGCCTTCACCCGTCCTGCCGCTCCTCCGCGCACCAGAGAGGCTTCGGTGGGAAGGCAGCAGGAGCCCTAACCTGGCAGCAGGACTTGCCCGCAGACAAAAGCATCTCTCCCCCTGCCCCAGCGTGGCAGATCACGGCCCCGCAGCCCCCACACTCATTTCTTACTGATATTTGCTTCCTTGCGTGGGTTCTTGATATATGCCGAGAACTTGGCAAAGATGTCGCTCCCCACGTCGAAGGACTCCTTGTATTTGGGGCTCAGGTGCGGATACCTTAAAAGAGACGCTCATGTCAGGGATGGAGGCAGAGGTTCGGCTGCGTGGTCCTCAGCTGTGTTATCTCCCGGGTCATGGTGCCCAGGGCTGGTACGGGAGGATGCAGGTGATGTTCAGTTGGTCGTGGGAGAATGGTGACGCTTTAAATTACTGCAGCTGCCACCCTGGGAGCTGTGTTATCTTGGGGAAAATCACAGGGAAGAAACTCCACAGTTTGGGGACGCTGGTGGCAGCAGCTCTGGCCCAGCCCAGAGGATGCGTGTCGGCCCGGGAGGGGCTGGGGACACCGGGAGCTCCCGTGGCTTCCTCAGGAACAGCCTCTTGTCTGCTGATGCGTCCCAGGGCGCGCTGCAAGGGCAGACACGGCCAAGGAGGCAGATGATGAATGTGTTTGGAGCTTCCTCTTTTGCAGGCGAGGGAGGGCTCGCAGCCACGCAGGGCGGGGGGGGGGCCCCCCGCAGCCCCTGGGCCAGCATCAGGCAAGCCAGAGCGCTCGCTCTCGCTCAGCCGAGCACACCAGAATGGAGGGGGCAAGGGGGTCTCAGTTCCCCCTCTGCCCCGACACCAACCGCCACAGCCAGCTGCAAAACCACCCGCTCCCAGGGGTCCTGCAGGGCCCTCCCCAGCCCTCCCCCAGCCCTGCCTGCCAAGGGACCGCTGCATTTCCTCCCATTGTTTTGCATCCCAGCCCGTCCCCGGGCCCTCGCAGTCTGACCCGCCACCATCCCGGGGGACGCAGCCCCTCGGCATCGCAACCCCTGGCCCTGCAGAGCATGGCACAGGGTGCTGGGTGGGCAGCCAGCGCCCTTCCAAGCTGCTCTCGGGCACCTCCTGCCTCGGTTTCCCAATCTGCCGAGCCGCACGCAATGCTGCGACGTGCCCACCAGCCCCAAAAGGAGGAAGGAATGACATTGTAATTACGTGGGTGGGCCCAGGGTCTGCTCCAGGAACTCCTCGATCTTAATGAAGTCTGTTTTCAACTCCTTGTTGAACAGCAAGAAGGGTGGGTTAGTGCCCGGTGCTAAATCTTTCAACTCTTCAGGTTTCCTGGAGCGGAGAAAATAAGAAGGTTCAGAGCCTGCAGCCTGCACCCGCCAGCCTCCCCGCGGCCAAGGGACGAGGCTGAGGGGGGTGGGAGGGGGCATGGGACTGGGAGCACCCCCACTTGTGCTGTGCCAGGTTTGGGGGGCTAAGTGCCCCCAGCCTCTCCGTCTGCCCAGTGGTGCCTCAGACTCGTACCCGCATCCAGCAGGACAGGGATCCCTGTGCCATGCACGTGCTGGCACACGGCTGGAGCTCCGGGCTGGCCCACCCCCACACCCCACAGCGTGACGGGCAGGGACTGTCACCCCTGTCCCTCTCGCGGTGGCACAGCAGCTGCGGTGCGGGCAGGCGGGAGGACGGTGCTGACTGGGGGAGCTGAGACAGGGCTGGGCCGTGGTGCCATCTCACCTGGTCATGTCCACCGTGGTGACGTTGAACTTGACCCCTTTGAGCCACAGCACCATGAAGAGGCGCTGGCAGAAGGGGCAGTTTCCGATGTTTTCTCCATCGATACCAGCCTGCCAGGAAAGCAGAGAAATGGGGATGTAAACCATCAGCTGGGCTCTCCCAGCCCAGGTGGGATGCCTGGAGGTGACAAGCCACCAGAGCCGGTCTGGGGAGGAAGGCACATGGAAGGCTTGGTCTGGCATCCCGGCATTGCCTGCAGCAGGGACCCCCCCCAACAGTGGGGCTCAGCTGTGGGATCCCCTCCCTGAGCCCTGCTGCCACTGGAAAGCATCAGAGAGCATCCTCAGGATGTCCAGCGTTGGATCCTTCCCAGAAATGTGAGATAAAGCCGAGAGGAAGAGGAGAAGGAGGCAGGGGAAGGAGGTGGAGGGTGGTTGCTGATGGATGGGGAGGAAGGGAGGGTCCGCTTGGCTGGGAGGCCAGGCTGGAGAGGGCGGCGAGAAGGGAAATGTGCTCATGTTTGCCAGGAAAAGAGCGGTTTGTTTTCGTGTGCTGTTGGTGTCTGCCTCCGGTTTTGTGTGCATTTAACAAATCCAGGCATGAATTCCCCGGGCTGATGATGGCCAAGAACCACCCAAGCAGGGTCCTCGGCCTCAGGGAGGAGAAGGGGCTGGGGCGGCAGGGCTGTGCAGAGGATGACTCGCGCTGGCATCCCACCCAGCATCAGTGGGGAACGGGGCTGCGTGTGAGCTCCTGGAGCTTCGATCATGTGCAGACAGGCCCTTGCAACCCCTCTGCAAGGACACAGCCACGGCATCTCACCACTCAGGGGGCCGCCCTGTCACCAGGATGGGGTCAAACAGCAGTGGGGACAGGAAAGCGAGGACCTGGGACAACCTGCCTAAGTCCCAGCAGGGCTCCCTCATCAGGGTCTCACCCAGGTGACGCGCATTCAGCAATCCCAAGGGAAAGCAGCAGCAGGTGGAGAGAAGCCCATTTCCTTGCTACGAAGCAGCTGAAAATACCCTTTACAAAAAGAACTGAAACTCCTTATGAGGAGTTTGGTCAAGAGGAGCGGGCTGGTTCCCCCCAGTGCATGAAAACCGGCGCGGATGCTGCTCAGAGAGGGAAGTTGCGCTGCGGTATGAGAGGTAAAATGGCTCACAGGAAACTCAACGTCTTTAACAGAATTAACTGGTTCCTCAGCTGCACGTGAACCACGGTCCTCCGGCGCGTGTGGCAGCCCTGCTACTGCAGGGAAGAGCAGCAGGGCTCACGCCAGCTCCTTCACGGAGGGATGCTGCTCCCACAGAGTGGCTTGTGCCGGTGCGTGAGCCCCGGTGGGACCGCTCATGGCCTTGTGCTAAGCCTTGGTATCAGCGAGCGAGCTGAAGTCCAGAGGTTAAGCAGGAGGGTGATGAGATTTGGGAGGATCTAGTGGTGCAGAAGTCAAGTAGCAGCAATAACATCCAGGGAGGGCAGCTGGAGGCGGCTCCAGAGCTCGCACCTCACTGGGACCCCAGAGACAGGATGGCTGAGGATGCTTCATTAGCAGAAGGTGCAGAGTCCTGTGCCTGGCTCTCCTGGGTTCGAGGGAAGTGCTACCAGTCACCTGTCTGTACCTACAGGTGCCCAGAAACGTGTGGACTCCGGAGTGCTCAGCTTCTCCAGCAGAGACACACCACCCTCAAACTCACCCTAAGGGAGATGGTAAACCGATCAAAACAAACCCCCGGCACTCTGAGTCGTCAGCCGGAGGTGATGGTCTGCTCTTCCACTATGCTGACACCTTTTAGTACTTCCAGAGGAATGAAAATTACTTCTAACCAGTATTTCCTATGCTCAGCTGTCATGAAATGATGCTCCTGAGAAAGGAAATGGGAACTGAGAAATGTATTGATTCTCCAGGATACACCCAGAAGTGAAGCTGAATTCACACATGAGGCTTTTTCCTGGCTATTAATAACAAATGCTCCTCAGCAGCTGCAGCTCAGGAGTGTTCCATGTCAGTTTATAACAAATAAGGCTTCTTTGGTAACAGGTTGACTTGTGTATCAGGTGCCCTGTGAGGGAGCTGGAAGGGTCAGAAATCATCTAGGAGGGCTGCCCGGTGGTGTGAGAGCAGGGCGTCTCTGCTCCCCTGCCCCTCTCCACCCTCGCTGGCACCTACTAGCCAAAACTGATGCCATCCTTTGGAGCATCTCCAGCACCAACAGCTCAGAAGGTGCTTTTGTGACTGCCCGGCATGAGGACGACGCTTCCCTCCCTGCTCTCCTGCGATGGCCTTTGCTGGCGGCAGAGGAGAGGCGACTGCGCTCCCTCTGCTTTCCTCGCTCAGCCCCAGGCTGGGCGCGAGGGGGCTTGATGGCAGGTTGTCTCGTTGCCCCACCGGAGCTGCTGTGCTGAGCCAAGGCAGGGGGCGGCTCCAGGGGAGCTGGGGGGGACGGTGGGTGGGTGGGATGTCCCTGCTGGGGCTGCTCTGGGCTCGGGCCGTGCTCGCCTGCCTCAGGCTTCTCCGTGCTTCTCCTGCAGCCCCAGCCTCCGTGCGGCTCAGGCTGGGTTTCCCCCTTGTCTTTTAAAAATAGAGGGGTGGGGAATTTTGGACCAGAGTGAAAGGAAAATCAGGATGGCCTCTGCAGGGGAACAAAATAAGCCATGCCCGTCCTAGGACGCTCAGAGACAAATCTTTATCTGGAGGAAGTGGAGGGCAGCTCCACCAGCGTTTGGGTGGTGCCGGGGGGGGCACTGGGCTCTGGCGTGGCGCTGCTGGCAGCTGGGTGGCCATGGGGACAGCCCTCCAGGAGCCAGGGCAGCTCAAGGGACAGGGGCTCGGGGACACTCGTAGCCACAGGCCCGCCCTCCCCAGCAGAAGCCAAGCAGCACATCGGGGAAGCCATCGCTCTCCACTTCCTTCTTGCCCCGCTCCTCCCGTGCTGCCGCAGGGACTGGGGCGAGGGGTGCAGAGTCTGCAACACACACCCCCGGCCCCAAACTGGCTTTCCTCACTCTTTTCTCTCCAGATGATGGATAAACCCAGTGTGGGCTAGCACAGCATCTCCAGGGAGCTGCAGGTTTTTAGCCACAACTCTGAGAGGCCTCACAGGGCTGCACAAGGCATCAAAACCCCAAAGTTACGTAGTTTCCTGTGGTTTCCCTCTCGGTGAAACAGCGCGAAATGCACTGGGAGGAGGGGGCAGCTCTCTGCGCCCAACAGCAGCACCCAACACCCACCAGGACCTGCCCACAGATCCTGCAGCCACCCCAAAAACTGGGAAGCAGCCATAGGGTGACTAAATGCCATGGGGCTGAGAGCAGAGCCCCCCGGCTGGTGGGACGATGCTGTCACCGGGACCATGGCAGGGTGAGGCATCGCCAGCCCTGTGGGCACCGCCCGCCCCAACCCGAAGGCGACGCGGGAGCTGTTTCACACCTCTCCGTCCTCGCCAAGTCACCTCCAGCGTTTGCCAAAGCAAAAGCTGGTCAGGGGCTGCGTGCGGAGCGCTGGCTCCCCCCTGATTTACAGCCACCACGGGTCACGCCGTGTCTCAGGGTGGACCCCGGCCCAGGAGAGGTGCGAGGTGCCGATGGCGGGAGGGTGCCTGCCCGCAGCTGGGAGCTGCTGTGACTTCGGTAAAACTGGGTCCTGAATGGTAGGAGGAGGCACAGCATAAATCTGTCTCTTAACAGACAAGACAGAAGGGTTTTTTTTGTGCTAAATTAAGGCGTAGGGGAAGTCCTGACGACACTGCCACTTTGTTTTCTGTTTCCCTTCCCTCTGAAAACCCCCTTGAACGTGCTGCCGCCATTGCAGTCACCTCATGTATCGTTTTCCTCTTCACCCCAGCCATCCCAGGGAAAAAATTGGTGCTAAGAAGGGAATTGAAGACCCGAATTACTTGCACCAAGAAAATACACTTGTCTGGATTCAGCTGAGCCAAGCTCGGTGCCTGGCAAGCACCGCTGTGGCCACAGTTTTGGCAAGGGTTGGGGGAGATCCCTCCCAC
The DNA here is from genome assembly GCF_963924245.1 of Chroicocephalus ridibundus. Taxonomy (NCBI): domain Eukaryota; kingdom Metazoa; phylum Chordata; class Aves; order Charadriiformes; family Laridae; genus Chroicocephalus; species Chroicocephalus ridibundus. The sequence continues at coordinate 289,768 of NC_086292.1, read as the reverse complement.
GAAGGCTCGGATAATCCTTTTCCGCACGTATTTACAGCTACAGCCCGCATGAGGTGCCACCCGATGCCCAGCACTGCTGGGTGCCTGCACCAGCGACGCCGGTGCCCCTGGCCAGGCACCGCAGTCTGTCGGGACACCAAGCTGCCCCGGGAGAGGAGCGAAGCCAGTGGAGAAACCGCCCTTAAACTCCTGATGTGGTGGCGCAGGGAGGCATCGCTCCCCTGGCCACGGCCACTTGACAGCATGTCCCCTGCACACGCAGTTACCAGCCGCCAGCTTCGGCTCCTCTTTCTACCCCCCGCATGTCCACTGCAGATATTTTGAACCCGAATGTTAAAACGTTCCAGGGGAAGTGTTTGGAAAATTGCTTAACAAGGGAAAGAAAAAAAAAACATTTCCAGCAAATAATCCCCCCGGGCTGCTGAGCGAAGCCGCCCCATCCCGCCCCCACGTGGGCTCCCGCTCCGGCTCCCCAAGCCCTCCACGCTCTGTTTCGCAACGCTGGCTCACAGGAGAGGCTGAAGTGGCAGCCCTCAGCCCTCCCGCTTGCTGTTCCCAGGCTGGGGCTTGTCTTATCTGGGTTTCAAGAGGTGCGTGTGTGCCCACTCCTTTGTTACACCAGCTGCCAGCAGCGCCGTTCCCCCGAGGTATGTGACCACCATGATACTAGGGCATCTTCTCGGATGCTGGGCGTGACACCCCACCGATCCCCTGCGCCACCGCGTGCCTGGTCCCCTCCTCTGGGCAACTGCTTCGCCAGCACTCATGGCAAGCGATCCCAAACTTTGTACCCATCTCCAGCCTCCTGAAAGGTGAAGACACCCACGAATTCCCACCGCCTTTGCCCAGCCGGAGCCTGCTGAGGATGGGGCTGCGGGGAACTGTCAAAGAGCAACTGCGCCCCCTGAGACCCACCTTCACGAACAGCTCGATCTCAGGCTCCTCGGTGGCGTTGTTCTGCCGACTCTCCATCCCGGCAGCGTCGGGAGGGACTGCTGGCTGCCCACTGCTCTGGTGAGTTGGTCGGTCCTCTGGAGGGCTCTGGCGGGGGAGGCTTTGGGAGGGCTGGTGGCTCGAGCACCTCGCCTGCGCTCGCGCCCCACGGAGGGCTGGGGCTCACCCTTTCCTTCCTTTTGAAGCAGGGAGGAGCGATGGGGTGTGCATGCCGGGACCTGCCAGCGGGGAGGGGGAAGCTGCGGGGCCTCCCAGCCATGACTCAGCACGGGTCTATCTGGACACATTCACAGGTCCCCCTCCAGTCTATCACAGCCGTCCAGGCGCTGCTCCGCTGCCTCGAGAAGTGGGCTGGTGGCCCAGGCGGCCCCGGAGCCGCTGCCGTCCCCTCCCAGCTGGGAGCTGGGGGGCTGCGGAGGAAGTGTCTCGCCTCCTCGTGCTGTTCTGGTCTTGCCCCTTCACCATCCTCCCTCCCTTGCCCCCACACGCCAGTGCGCCGGGGCTCGGCCACTTCGTTATCTTTTTGAGGTGACCCAACGCTGACCTTCCCACCGCCCTCCCCCGCCTGCTGCTGCATCACTGTGGGTACCGCTCCTCTCCCTGCCCAACTCCCCGGGGGTCCTCCCCTGAGCACCCCCCGATACAGGGAGCTGGGGACGAGCAGGGCCGGGGTTCCGGGAAGCCGAGCAGGGCAGCCTGGCACAGACCTTGGGTGTGAAGGATTGCGAAATGGCCGGGGAGGGAAGGCAGAGCGGCTGCAGCCTTGTTGGCGTGCAGCGGGGAACCCCAGGGTGCCGCCGGCAGCAGCCCAGCCGGGGCGGGATGATGGGAAGGGATGTCTCCAGACTGACCCCCCCGGCAGGGCCCCGTTCCTGGAATTTGGGCTGTTTCACAGGAAGGATGACCAGCTTGCTCTCCTCCCCAGGATGGGAGGGAAGCGTTTGCCGTCAGACCGTCCTGGCGGCCGTCCCAGCGGAGCAGCTTCACAGCACCCACAGGCTTAACTCCACCCCCGGGTGAGTCCCGTCTCCCACCCTGCGGGGACCCCATCGCTGGTACCGAGCTGTGCACGAAATGGGGATCCTGACTGCTTGACTCAGCCCCGCCCCAGCTCGGGTGAGTTCAGACTTTCCTAAAAATAACCAAACCCGGATAAGAAAGCATCCACCCCAAGGCAATTAGGCTGGGAAATGGTTTTGCAGGCTCCCAGAGGAGTCTCCCCAAGGGGGGTGTTTCTCCTGGGTACCACTGCGCAGCCCAGAGCGGGGCTTACACTGCCGGCTGCGTGCGAGGGGCTGGGGGACGTTTTTCTTTCTGCCCTATCAAAGCTTTTGGAGAACTCAAAACTCCACCCAATGTGGACAGGAAACTCTGCCTGAGGTTCTCATGAGCAAGAGGGATGAATTAATGGCATTGTGGGTGCCAAGCAGGGCCGTGGCAGCACCCTCAGCAGGAGCTCGGCGCCCATCTCGCTCCCCCCACCCAGCCCTCGCTGCAGACTCCCAGGTGGCGTGTGCCAGTCCCTGCGGCCGCCCGTCCCCCCCGGCTGCCGCTGCCGGGGCGATGCTGAGCCCGGCCGGCTCCTGGCACTGCCGGCTGCTGCCGTCCCCGCTGACCTCAGCCCGCAGAGCCAGCAGCTCCTGCCCCTTGCATTCCCTCCAGCTGAAGCAGCGGGCAGGGATTCAGCTCCTGGTGGGGGGGGCACAGGGATGGCACAGGGCTGGCATGGGGACAGCATAGGGATGGCACGGTGTCCTCCTGCCTAGATGTCACAGCACCCGGTATCGGGCCCTGTGGAGGCCAAGGGGGCAGAAGGGCAGCAGCAAAGACATCCCTGCCCGTGGTGTTTGGTGCAGGGAAGGTGTTTGCCTTTTCTGCAGGAACAGACGCCTTGGGAGGCAGCGCAGGCAGCCCTTCCCTTCCTCCTCAAATGCTGAATGGCCGGACATTTGCCGAGATGGAGATTAGGGCACACGTGTGTCTGGATTTCTGCCTCACCATGTCCGTGAGAAAGCAGGGGGCATGTTGGAAGCCTTGCCAAGCTCAGGGGGAACAGAGGTGGGAGGGAAGGGGCTGCCGGTTTCTCTGCCAGCAGTGGTAATGCCAAGGCACAGCACCCGCTCGCCTGCCACGGAGCGCCTTCGGAAGTATGTCCCTCCCTCCCTGTGGGAGGTGTCCCTGTGGTGAGGGTGTCCCAGCTGTCCAGAGCAGCCCCTTGCCCTGGGCAGCAGACAAAGAGCGGGTTTGCAGGCGCCCCGGCGCTTTGGCAGGGCAGAGAAGCGAGCCATTGTCCCCACACACTGCCAGCCCCGGCACCAGCTGCCGCCGAGGACCGCCGGAGGCTGCCTACCGGGACGCAGCAGAGCTTCAGAAGGTGCACCATGGCTGGGCTGGTGGGGCCAGCAGCCCTGGTCCTCCTTTGCCTGGCTGTGGGGCTGGAGGCCAGCCCAGAGCTCTCTGGTGAGTCGGGGCGCGGGTAGGGTGGCGAGGGGTGCCGGGGACCGCGCCAGTGTGAGGGGAGGGCAAAGCGACAGCCAGGCTGGTAGGGCAGGGACAAGCAAAGCACAAGCCAGTGCAGGCCAGAGGGCATTTGCCAGAAAAAACTGGGGTTTTTTTTTATCCCCACGGCAGGGCTGGGATCTGAAAACACTCCATGCAAGTCCCATAGCCCTGGTGTGAGCGAGGGAGCACCTCTCCCCACTGCTGCTGCGCTCTCTTGGACAGTTTTGAGGCAGAAATGCAAAAAAAACAAACCTTAAGACAGTCCCCCACCTTTCCTGAGACTCAGGAACCCAGACATTTCTGGCCATGATGCTCATGCCCTTGGTGCTGGGTGGTGTGTGGAGCTGAAGGCTCCCGGAGCACCGGGGGCTCTCCTGCAAGCCTTTGCTGCACTGAGAAGGTGAGGGAGGAGAAGGGCTGAAGCTCTACCCCGTCCCTGGCCAGAGCCAGCACCTGCGGTCCCCAGCCAGAGCCACCGGTGGGACAGGGAGCTGTGGGCTCACTGCCAGCAGGCACAGCAAGGGCTAGATCCTCTCCCTGGAGCAGCTCCCGTGAGCCTTATCCATGTAGCTGAGGCAGGAATCTGGGATCCCTTGTGCCCCAGTGCTTGGGACAGTCAGGAAGGGTGTGGGCAGGCTTGGCCCCCGGGGGCTGCCATTCTTCTGAGGGATCCTCCAGAAACATCCACGCAGACCTTCCAGCCTGCACTGCCGGGCCCAGGTGGCGCGAGAGCCCGGCACGATGCCACCAAGCGCGGCAGGGCGGAGGATGTGATTTCATCTGGGCAGAGCCAACGGCACGACCGCACCATCAGGGACTGAGTCAGCGGCACCAGCGGGCAAATCACCCACAAAATCTGCCTGCAGCTTCCTTGACATGGTTGCACTCAAAAAAAACTCCCATCGTCGCTATTGCTCACTGCCCCAAAATGGTGTGATGGAGAAACCTTTGTCCCTGTTTGAGCCTCGGTTTTAAAATACAAACCACCAGTGCTGCCAGCCGGCACGGCAGCAGAGGAGGGTGCCTGCTGGAAGGCAGGCTGGATTTGGGGAGACTCATTTCTCCCCCTGTTCCTCCCCCATGTCCCTCATCATGCCCAGGATGTGGCTCAGCCCCCTGTGCCCAGGGCTGGCCCGGCAGTGGGGGTCTGGGCAGCCCCACCGTCTCGGGGACAGGCAGGCAGGTTTGGAGTTGGTGCCAGGCAGAAGCCGAGCCCCAGGCGGCTCCGGAGCCTGCACACGAGCCCGGGGGTTGCAGAGGAAGGAGATGAGGGCCAGCAGCCCAGGCAAAGTCCTGTGCCCTTCACAGCCCCCAGTGTCCAGTGACATGGGACAGTCGGAGGAGAGGGGCAGGACGAGGCTTGTCCTGGACCCCTCTTTGTGGGCACTGCACCCCAAGGGGCTGATCCAGCTCTGTGTCCTCCCAGGAGCATCTTTGCATCTCACTGGAGCTTTGATCTGGCTAAAGCAGCTCATGAACTCCCATCCATGCTTCTCCGACTCTCCTTTCTCTCCTCCAGCGCGCAGAGGGGCGAGCAAGGGCTCGCTTGCACAAGGCTGTGGCTCTCCCACTCCCTTGTCCCATGCTTGCAAGGAGGAGGGAGACAAGAAATGTCAGCGGCTGCCCGTGTCCAAGGGAAAGATTAACTTGGAGCAGGGGCAGGCCCCAGCCGCATCCACAGATGTCTCCAGGGAGGGATGCTGCCGCGGCTGCCAAAGGGTTAGTGGCAGCAGGGAAGGTGAAAGGGGCCTTTGTGCAGCTGAGCCTGGCACCAGTTTGCGGAGGGACAGAGGGAGAAGCGCGGGGCTGGGAGCCGTCACTCCTACCTTCCTGAGTTGTTCTGGGGGGACTGACACACTGCGGGCTGGGGGCTGGTTACAGGTCCTGCCCTGGACCCCAGCTCTGGGCTGGGGCTGGGGTGTGAGTCCCTCCAGGGACCCCAGAGCTGGGGACGGGTCCGTGACCCACCCAGCAGCCCAGGGTCCCCACCTCCCAGCCTCAAAACGATGCTTCCCCTCTGCTTTTGTTTTATTCAATGGCCTGACGCAAACTGCTCTGTCCAGGGCCCTACACATCATTTTTTGTCAGCTTTTCCTGATTCCTCAGCCTCCTCCAGCAATCAGTGCCCACTCAGAGCACCCCTGGCAGCTTGCAGAGCTTTTATTAAAACAGCTTCCTCGCTCAGCCAGCACAGCTGAATCCAGTCAGAGCTGATAGCTGTGTGTTAAACCCTCTTAAAGGCTGGGCAGGACAGCCTCACCTCGCTGTGCCTTGTAGGGAGAACAACAGGGTAAGTGGTTTGGGACACACACTGGGCAGGATTAAAATACAGAAGTACCCCATGCCAGGAATTCAGGGAGAGACGTGCCAGTACCCATCAGAAAGGCCATGGGCTGGGACTGGCTCTCACCGACACTCTGGGCTTCTGCAGCAGAGAGACCCAGGGTCAGCTGCACCCAGACGGTGACTTGGTGGCTTGTGCCCATCCATACCGACCCGGCCAACTGCGGGAGCAGCAGCCATGGGATCCTTCTCTCCTCTAGCTCCTGACTCGGCATCGTGTGACAGAAAGCATCCTCCTCTCCACAACTCCAGGGATGTCTCTGGGTGATCATCTCTGGCTCATCCTTGCTCTCTCCTCCCCATGTCTCCATAACAAGCCTGATTTTCTCTAAACCCTTGACTACTCCTCATGGGATTCTTCTGTACCTGTTTTTTTCTGACCTGCTATCCTGCCTCCAGCTTTTGCTTCCCTTCGCTAACCAGCTCGGCTACTCCATGCTGCTTTCCAGCCTCCTGGCTGCAACGCTGGATGTAAGATTTGCTGCAAGCCCGCCTTCTCTGCCGCAGCCCCACTGTGGTCCTGTTTGCCCCATAAATGCCCCAGCCCAGGATGCCCCCACTGCCACCAGCTGTCAGGAGCCCAAGCACCACCACCGCCGTGGTCCTGGTGTCTCCTCCGGCCAACGCTGCCCGTGCTCTCCCCATCTAGGGTACCTGCGCAAGGTGCTGAGGAACCACACGGCCCACACCTGTGATGGGGAGCAGCTCCTCATCGTCTGCCCTCGCAAGACCACCATCAGCATCCTTGGTGCCTTCTATGGACGTCGCGTGCCCAGCCCCAACCTCTGCCCCAGCCCTGGCAACACCTCCCAGGAGAGCACTGAGTGCACGTCTGCCACTGCCCACCTGGTAAGTGAGGGGGGTCCCCAGGGGCCGGGCTGCACACCCCTCCTTCCCCTGGTTGCCGCACTGCCTGCTGAGGCTGGGTGGCTGCAAGCAGCACAGCCTCCCCGTGCCCCATCGGCATTCACCCTTGGAGTCCTTTTCCCAGGGTGTTTTTGGGAGGTAAGGGTGAGGGAGACTTTCTGCGGCGGGTCCCAGCATGGGGCAGCCTGGCAGGAGGCACCGCCATGTCCCGAGCTGGCTTTTGGAGTAATCCAGCAGGACACAGCGGGCACGGAGAAAGCCCCGGCAGGGTCCCAGGAGAGGGGTGGTGCAGCAGCCGGGGTGCCGGGCTCATGAAACGGGAAAGGAGCCCTGAGGGATGCTGCGGGTGCATCCCCTGGGGTTAGCACAGACCTCAGCTCTTCCCCAGCCAGAAGCAGCACCCGTCCGTGCTGGCATCTCCCAAGAAGCGGATTAATGAAGCAGGCCCAAAGGAGGGTCTGTTGATTGCAGTAGCCAGCACAGGGAGAGGGGAGGAAGGCAGAGGTTGGCAGAAGGGAAGGGACCTTTCCAAAGATGATGCCTGGCTGGAGGAAGTGCTTGCCAGGCTGCTGCAGAAGCCCTGCAGCCTGCTCTGTGCTGCGGCTGTGCTCAATTCCGCTTTGTGTTTGGAGGAAAACCCTGTGCCCAGTGAGCACATCAGCCCTCCACCAGCCCCACATGTGAGAAATCATGAGCAACTTGAGGAATGGGGCAGAGAGGAGCTGGGAGGGATGTCATCCCTTGGCATCCTGCATCCGTACCCCGGCTTCTGGCTCCCCATGGTGGCACGGGTGGCCTCAGCATCTGAGGCCTTGGGCTGCCTTGGAGCAGACGGGCTGTTGCAGCTGGCCACAGGCCAGTCCAGGCATCACGGCAGCCACCCATCAGGGAGCAAGGACAGCAATAACACTCATTCTGCAAAGCCTCCAGCGCACGGCCTTTGCCAGCCAAACTCCTCCAGTTCTCAGCAACTTCAGCCTTGGCTGAACACTGGAGCCCAATCTCCCAGGGGCTGCGCTGGCCCATGACCCCCTCCTCCCTCAGGAGCACCTGGGGCTAGAGCTGGCCTCGTAGTCACAGGAGCCTGGTCGCTGCCTTTCCCGGAGCCCTGCTCCGCCAGGCAACACTCCTCAGCCCCAGCTGCAAGTCCCTGGTCCAGCTACTCAGCTCTAACCACGGCTGGGGTTACGCTGCGCCCACCGGCTGTGGGAAGTGGGTGCGATGGGCAATGCACCGTGTCAGACACGGCAAGTCCACGCCATACCGGCTTCTCCCTCCTGGCCACCGGGCTCTGACAAACCCAGGGCAGCCAGGATGTGTGGTGGGGGCCGGCAGGAGGGTCCCTTGGTGAGGACAGGGTTTCATGGGCTACTTTTCCTACTCTAACCCCTTGCTAGAGCTGGGGCAAAACCGCAGCAAACCCAGCTGCATGCAGCTGTCTGTGGGGAAGGGGAACATGGAGCCGGAGAAGGGGAACAAGAGCTGGGAGGCCATTTCCCTGCCCTGGGAGCTCACAAGGCTTCGCCGCCCGGTCCTGCCCCAGCCACAGATCCCTTCCTGGCTTCCCACATGTCCCAGGAGCTCTGGAAGCGCTACGCCGGACCGTGCAGGCATGGCACTGAGCCAGCCCCGCAAACCACCCTGCAAACACGGGTTAGGGTTCCCAGAGCTTGTGTGTCGAGCGCAGGATGGAGGATACAGCCCAGCACAGATGTTTGGAGACTGAAGGGCAGGTCTCTGAGCAGGATCTGTGCCCCTCAGGTTTGCCACGAGATGGAGATGTTCCAGCTGGGGGACTGTGATCACAAGGGGCTGGGTTCCCCGCTGCCCAGAGGCTGCTGTGGGGGGAGACGGGGTGTCTGGAGACCAGAGAGCCAGGCTGCTGCTGAGGCTCACTCTGTTTAGGCAAAACCTGGAGAGGGAGACTAATTGCATTTCCTCCTCAAATTTCACTTTTAGCAGACCGTGAAGACCAAGAGGAGGCTCAGCCCTGTGCTGGGACAGGGACAGAGGAGGGGAAGGGGAGACAAAAAGGGGCTCCATCGTCCGGTGGGTGGTGGGATCCCAGGGCCCGAGTCGCAGGGCAATTTCCCAGAGGGGTGGCAGCGGGGTTGGGAACAAGCCGTGGCCCTGCCACCCACTGCCACCAGCAGCCTCTGCCCAGGCTAAGGGTTTGCTGATGCTGGGGAGATGCTGGGGCCGGGGGCCATACCCCGGTGGCCAGCCCAAGCCCAGGCTGCCCGGGATACCCCCGCCGGAGCCACCCCGCGGATCTGGCAGCGTCGCCTTTGGGCAGGCAGGGACAGCGGCGAAGGCCAGCCCGGTGCCCAGCGGGGACGCTGCCCCAGCAGCCCGGCGGTGCGGACCCGCGTCCCCATCTTGTGGCCGCGCCGATGCATCGCACGGAGCCCCGGGCGCGGGCGGGTGTTGCACGGGGCCGTGTCGGCGCGTGAGGGTGTTGCACGGGGCCATGTGCGCGCATGGCGTGGATTTTGCACATGCATGGCGTGGATTTTGCCCGCGCATGGCGTGGATTTTGCACACGCATGGCGTGGATTTTGCCCGCGCATGGCGTGGATTTTGCCCGCGCATGGCGTGGATTTTGCCCGCGCATGGTGTGGATTTTGCCCGCGCATGGCGTGGATTTTGCCCGCGCATGGCGGGTGCAGTGCTGGCGTGCAGGCACAGGTTCTGGCGGAGCTGTGCTGGCACAGAGCTCTGTGTGGGTGCAGGGGAGGAACTGGTTCAGGAACTGACACGTGAAGCAAGGTGACTGCGGCGGGGGCATAAGCAGTCATGGGACACCTCTGCGGGGTGGGAGGCCATTTCCCCGAGCCTGGTGATGGCACTGAGGGAGAGGAGGCAAGAGCAGCCTCAGGACTCCTCGCCCATCTTCATGTCTGTCCCGTTTTGCTCTGCAGAAGCTGCTGTCTGAGTGCCAGGACCAGCAGTGGTGCCAGTTCTCCGTTCACAGCCAAGTCTTTGGGCCAGACCCATGCCCTGGGACGCACAAGTACCTCATCACTTCCTACAAGTGCCGCCCAGGTGAAGTGGAACGGGGTGCGAGCAACACTGTGTGGGCTCTTCCCCGGCCTCAGCTGCTCGGGAAGGGGCAGAGAGGGGAGCTGAGCTGCTCCTGTACCTCGTAGCCCTCCTCCAGCCTGCCCTGGCAGCTCGCAGACCCTCGGCTGGGCCAAGGGAGGAGGGGGCTGCTGGTGATTCGGGTCGTGTTGGGACGCTCTGTGGTGTCACTCCCCAGGGAACCATCGGGTCAAGACTGTGTGTGAGAATGACAAGCTGAGGCTGCAGTGCCGATCAAAATCTGTCCTGGCCATTTACTCTGCAAATTACGGAAGATTCCTGCGGGGCAAACCAGAGTGCGATGCCCTGAACGCTGAGGGACCCCATATAGGTACACCAGAACAGTTTGAGCCAGAAATGGGGCTGGGGCCATGCAAAGTGTGGCACAAGTATGCTGTCAGGCTGTACCTGTGCCCCTTGGCCCCAGCTGGCCGGTGCCTGGCGAGCAGGGGCAGGCAGGTCTGCCTGCGGGTCCATGCCCCATGCCTTTGCAGAATGCTTGGCTCCGGATGCCCTGCGGAGGGTCTCCAAGAAGTGCCACCGCAAGGGGAACTGCACCGTGGCTGCTGACCGGGCCACCTTCGGAGACCCATGCCTCCCCGGCATGAAGAAACAGCTGCGAGTCTCCTACACCTGCGGTGAGAGCCACCCACGGGGCTGGGGCATGGGGGCCACCAGCTGAGCCCCCGCTGTGCCCATCCCATGCCATGCAGGCAGGGGCATGGCGCTCCCTGGGGAGGCAGGGAGCTGTTGGGGACAAGCAGCGTGTTGATGCTCGGCATGTGCTCTCCTTGCAGTGCCCAAGCAGCTGCTGGAGGAGGTGGGCCCTGACACCTCGGACCCCTTCCTGCTCTCGGACTACATGCACGGTAACATGGGGGGCAAGCTATGCCAAAAGCGGTGCGGCATCATGTCCACGCCTGGGTGAACCACCCCTTCCATGGCCTGCCTGCGTCTGTGGTACCCACCGCTGACATGAGCCCTGCAGCTCCATCCCAGCATCGCAGCCCTGTGGCTGAAGGCACCTGTCAGTCGATGCCCATGTCTGAGGGGCTGGAGAAATGTGGTCTGCTGGGAGCAGGGGAGAGGAGAACCCACAGGGGAGCATCCCCGCGGGCAGAGGAGCGCCTGTGCAGGAAGGAGGAGCATGGTGTGGGGAAGGAGGCAGGCAGGGCAGGCAGCCAGGCAGCAGGGCGCTGGGGAGCACCTCATGTCTCAGCCCGCATCCCCTTGTTCGCTGCAGGTGGCTGGTACAAAGGGCCCAGGTTCTCCAGGCTCCGGGAAGACCGGATGATTTTTACTAGCTCCCTGGCAGCTTTTGCCCACCTTTGGGGTACGTGCCCTCCCCAGCTCTCACGCAGCACCCGGGGGAGCAGGATGGGCTTGGGAGGGTGGCTCCGGTCCCGTGGTGGTCCCTGCTCAGCCCGGGGCTCAGCTCAGGGGCAGCCAGAGCCCAGATGCCTCTGGCAAGGCCAGCAGGTACGCAAGGGAGGAGGGCACCAAGCCCCCATGCTGGGTTTGGGGGGGGAACATATAGGGCGGGAGCTCAGAGGCAGAACAAGCCCCAAGGTCCCACAGCATCAGCAGGCGCTGTGCTGCTGCAGTCCTGCCTGCAGACCACCTTCTCTGATGGGCTGAATTACCCGCTGGGTGTCCTTCCTTCCTGCCCTGTCTGCAAGGGCACTGATGGCAAGTACCCCTCTGCAAGCAATAATTTCTCTTACTAGGGGAAATTACTCATTTAAATCCCTGGCAAGACGCTTCCTCCCCCTGTACTGCCTACCCCACATCCCGGTGGGGGTTTCCTATGGGAAAAAGGGCATTTCAGGACACTGGTGGGTGCTGATGAAGCCCTGGGTGATGCTGCACAGTCACCAGGGCAGGGTCTGTCCTGCCCCTGCAGCCTGGGTGCTGAGGGCATCCCTGCTCCCCTCCTCTTCCTCCCACGTGCCCAGCAGAGGGGGTTTTCCAGGCAGTGGTTACCCTGCAGGCTGGGGAGGCGGTTTGTACCCTGGTGTCTCTCTTTGCTCTTCACCCTCCAGGTGTCCCAGAGAAAGTTGGCCTCTACTTTCTCTGTGGGGTCTCGGGAGGCCTCATGCTCCTGCTGTGCATCATCAGCCCCAAAACAACCTTTCTCCAGGAGGTGGGGGAGGCTCTCAAAGACACGGAGCTGGGAAGCAGCTCAGAGCTGAGCAGGACCAAGCTGCGGGACGAGCAAGACGAAGACCTTCCCGATGACAGCTCCTCAGACTCGTCCTTCCGCCGCCTCACCCGCACCTACCGGGCCACTGACAGCATCTTCAGCCCTGAGCTGACGGCGGCCATGGAGGGAGCGGTGGAGCACCAGGGCCGTGGTGGGGAGGAGATCTGGATGCCCAAGGAGTCGAGCCCGTACGCCATCCAAAAGATCAAATCGGCCACCAAGTAAGAACTGGAAGAAAAAGGCCAGAGAGCAGAGGCTAAGTGGGACACAAGCGTTTGAGCTCCTTGGGGTGAGCGGGCATCCCAAGTGGCAGCAGGGCCATAGCAGCCCCAGTGTGGCCATCAACCCACTGCTCCACCAGCCTGGAAACTTCTAACCTGGGGATAAGATGAGGTCCCCGGCTGTGATGAGGGGCAGCGGGATGGCTCGTGGGGCCGCTGGCTCCTTTGCCACAAACACGCTGCTAACCCTAAGCTAACCTCCCCATTCTCAGCTCGCATCGGCTGGCTCTAGTACTTAACCCTGCTCAGCCACACTGAGCACACCCTGAGCCTTTCCAGGCTGTTTGCTCCTCTTTCTTCTTGGGTGCTGGCTTCCACCCCTGGTGCTGCAAACACCTGGCAGCACTCAGGCAGCATGCTGCTGGCAGCAGAGATGCAGGAATGGCCAGGATGCGGGGAGGATGCAGGCGGAGCGGGTGGAGAGCACCACGAGCATCACCCAGCACGGCCCTGCCACGCCACGTGCCTTGCAGCCCTGGTGTCCCCAGCGGAGCTGCACCCCGGGGCTGGGGCAGCTGGCAGCTAGGTACAGTGCTGGCTGTCACCTCCCTGTGGGCATTTGGGAGCTCTGTCACCCTGTGCAGCTCTGTGCTTTCCTTCACGCTTCCCCCACCGGCAGGAGAGCACCAGGGTTAACTTGCTGGGGCTTTTTCCAGTAAATAAATGCAACAGCTCATAGACACAACTGTCCCTCCCTGACCTCTGCCATTAATAGTGAAAAGGGAGGAAAAAGGAAGCAGCAAAGCTCAGCCCTCCCTGTGCAGATCACCTCCTTGCCTCCCACCGGTGTTTCTGGCACTGGGCCATGGGGAGCAACAAGTTGGGCCTGTTTTAGCATGGGAAAGGATAAGGTTTTAGCCTGGGGAAGGGAAAGGGGGAAAAAGCAGTTTGTGTGGATCCTATGAGCAATGCTTCCCTGCCCTTGCTCCTTCTCTTGAGCCTGAGGCTCTCTGTCTGGTAAGCAATTCCAGAGATAACGTCCCCAGATGCCATGCAGAGGGGCTTCTCGGCAGCCCCACAGTGCCAGGGACCCGAGCTGGGTCTGGGGGTTGCTCCAGCTCCGAAGGGCAGCACGAGGCCTGCAGTGCTGTGGGAAGGGGCTGGATGGAAGCAGCAACCCAGCTCTTCTCATGATAGGGACACTCCAGGCACCGATGCTCTTGAGATAGCAGGTAGCAGGGTCTGATTTTGCATCCACCACAGCACATGAAGTACCTGGGCTGGGTACAGCAAGACAGGGCTCGGCAGGACATTGGTGCACCCCTTAACCCAGCTGCCGGCACTGGTGCTCTGCTGGGGGCTAGGGAGGCACCGGCCCCACCTCTGCATCCGGAGCCACGCTGTGCTTGGGGGTGGGTGCTCTCCCGGTGCAGCGCCCAGTGCCATGGCAGTGCAGCAGCCTTGTGCTCCTGCTCCAATAAGGGGGCAAGGACTGGCGTCCTGTCTGATTTGGGGGTTTGCTGGGGGATGCCAGAGCCCAAGGAGAGTTTGGCAGGCTCTCACCTGAAACCAGCCCCCAGCATCCTTAGATGATGGGTCCGACTGAGACCACAGACTCAGCCAGCACAGCTCCTGCTGTAGACCCACAGCGTTCACCTTGCAGGGTCCACTTCTTGCTCCCCGCATCTTTCCTCCAGTACCCTCAGACGGATGGGTGGGATTTCAGCATGTGTGGTGTGAGCTGCAGCCCCTGCAGAGGGGCTGGGCTTCCCAAGAGCCTGCTGAGGAGTATCAGCACCCCAGGGACTGGAAAAGCTGGCTTCCCCCTGCCAAGCCTAGGCAGGACACGCAGACATGGACCCATTCCAAAGCAGGCAGCTCGCCCAAGCCCCCGCAGAGCCACAGGCAAATTTGGATAGGGGTTTTTGGCTGGGGATCTTATCCCACAGGCTGATGCACTGTGTTTCCATCAGCGGTGGGATGTGTCTCAGCTCTGCCTGGCGAGTATGCACCCAACTCGTATTTTTGGCTGCAGCATGCGCTGCCCCAACATGCGCAAGAAGAGGCAGACACCTGGATCCCAGACCTATGTCAAGCAAACCTCAGGGAGCTTCCAGGCCAGGGACGGCAGCAGCGGCACCAGGGGAGCTGGGGCTGGAGAAGACAAGTGGCCAAGGAGGAAACAAGATGGGCTGGAGCCACAGCAGCCCTGTGCAGTTTTGGGGACTGAAGGTTCCCGAGATCTATGTGACCCAGGTTTAAACCCCCGCTGGCCCTGCGCACCCCTTGGCCATGCCGCACCCCAGAGCCGTTCTGCTGCTCCTGGCTGTCAGTGGCCCCAGGTCTTTCTCCTGGAGACGTGGCAGAGCTGCCTGTGAGGAAGGAGAAGAGTCTGATCCTGCCCACATGGGAACTCCGCTGGTTCCAATCTGTTCTCTGAAAACTTGCAAAGGAGCAGAGTTACACTGTGAGCACTGACACATATGAGCTTAGAACACCAATCATGCGATTAACATGTGAGAAGTGGGTGGCTTTTCCAAGACCCATTTATCAAAAAACAAAAGTTGTGGGTACAAGGAACCTCATGCCTACCTTTCCCATCACATGTAATTTGGCTACAAGCCAAACACTTTGTCCCAGAAATATGACGGCCTAAGCGAGCCTTCTCCGAGCTGTCCCTGCATGGCTGCCAGGGTGCGCAGCAGTGATCCCCCTTGAGCCAGGATGCCCTCATGGTGGCTCCTCGAGGCAGAGCGCTCTCACGACAGCAGGACTTTGGTGAGCAGCCAATGCCACGCAGAGCCCTGTACTATGGTAACTCTGACTTGTGCCTTGGTGCGTGAGCCGATGCAGGCAGGACGCAGGAACAACCACAAAACCACGGATGAAAGGCAAGGAACAAGTTTAATCTCGATACCTCAGAGACCAAGGAATCTCTGAAGCAACACCCCGGCAGAAGCACGCAAGCAGGGACCACGGGCACCGCGGAGTGAGAGTTCCTGTTAGCAAGAGTCCTTGGCAGTGAGAGAGTCCTTGTTAGCAAGAGTGCGCACAGACTCCCTGTTCTTGCTGGTATCTAAAGGGTTCAAGCAGGCATAGTTTCCCCACTGTGCTTTGATCTTCTTCAACAACAGGCCAGGATTCTCAGGCAGCTAGATAAGGTGTCCCTGAGTCCATCTTAAGATAGGTAACATAAGCCCGGTCTTATGTTATCTAAGTGCAAGTGTTTTTCTTGCAAGCACCCGAGGCTGAACAACAATTACTGTGATATATGTTTTCCAGTACCCCAGGTGCAAGTCACTTGAGCGTATTTACAATCCTCCTCACCAATCTTCCGTTGCTTTCCCACACTTGGCAACTTTGATTTTGCCTTGGTAACTTTGACTCTGCCTTGGTAGTTTTGAATCGTTGTTCAAGTGACTGCGCAGTACAGGAACACAGCAGAACTTGCAACTGAACTTCATTAAATTGCACATCATGCTAGAACCACTTTTGCCAATACCTTTGGCAGAGTTCTTTAAGCCATGTAAATCGCCCAGTGGAGACACAGGGTTGCAGGAGCAGCGCGGCCAGCCCAAGGTACACCCTGTCCCCCAACCCAATGCCCAGGGGGCCAAGGGGTACCCCACAGCCTGGGTGGGGGCAGCAGGCCAGGGTGGGGGCCCCAGCGGGGGCGCTAGGCCCACAGGCCTGTGGAGGTCACTCCGTTTCCTCCATGAAGAGTGGGAGAGCCGGGGCTGCTCCCCCGGAGACCCCGGTCCCACCAGAGGGTAGCAAGAGGGCGGCCGCTCATCCACCAACACCGAGCCAGGCCTGGCCTGCCAGCCGCCATAACACGCTCCCCTCGAGACGGGTTTAAATGGCAACGCGTTCCACCAATCACCGCCCGTCTTGTCCGTACGGCCCCGCCCCAGCCGCAAGTGCGCCCTTCCATTGGTCGCCGGGGCTGAATTTTAAACCCTGCCGCCCTGCCCCTTAGCAACCGTATTCCTGCCCGCTCGCCCATTGGCTGCCTCCTGGCCCCGCCCCGCACTCTGATTGGGGGACGCTCGGCCAGTGCTGGCCGGCCGCTACCGAACTGCTACTTTCAAACGAGCCGGGTCCGGCGGCGGCGGCTGCGCAGGTGAGCGGGGACCGGGACCAGGGGGACCCTGGGGGGGAACCCAGCTCTGGAGGGGGGTGCAGGGGCCCCAGGAACGGTGCTTGGGCGAGCGGCTGCTCAGGGGCTGCTGAGCCCTTCCCTCCCTGGAGGGTCCCCGTCCGTCTCCCCCCCCCAGCCAGATCCCTTCCCTGGCGCCCCGGGGGCGGGCAGGGGCTCAGCCCTCTGCCCTGGGGGCTTCCCAAGACTGTGGGGGTACCCCTGATCCCGCTCCCCCCGCCTGGGTTAAGGGAGCAGGAGCCCTTACATCCCTCTCTAGGATGCTGGGAGCTGCCCCTCGCTCCCAGCAGGGTGGTTTCGGTGGGGGTCCGAGTCCCTCCTCCCCGGGGAGGAGGAGGAGCAGCACACCAGCCCTTTCCCACACCCCCAGCCAGGCCCGCACCCTCCCCAAGGCACCAGCTACCTGCCATGCTGAGGGCTGGGGTCTGTCCCCGCTGTGCTCCCCTGCGGAGGGACATGTGCCCCGTGGCTCTGTCCCTGGCCCTTGGGGGTGTCCCTGGGGCAGGCAGGCCCTTGCATCAAGCCCTGCTCTGCCTCAGGCTTGCTCATAGATGCCGAGGGAGAGGATGCCGTTGCCACGCAATGCTAAGATGGTGAGCACCAAGCATCTCCTAGCAGGCAAGGTGGCCTCTGCTGTGGAGAATGCCAACCCCGAGAAGGTGAGTCCCCAGCCGGGCAAGGGGTGGTGGAGGGCTCCTGTGGGCCAGCTGGCCCCACCATCTTCTAACAGCCTCTGTTGCAGGAGGAGAGCTGTCAGGCTAAGAGGTCTCCATCCTCACCCCAGGGCGGGCCCAAGAAGAGGTCAGCGTTTGGGGACATCACTAATGTGAGTGCCTCTGTGGGGCTGGGTATACCCCCAGCAGGCAGAGCGGGGGGTGTCCCGTGCCCCGTCAGCAGGAGGAGAGGTCTCCCTGCAGGGCACACCTCAATTCCCTCTGTACACCCCGTTTCTCACCCAAACAGGCTCACAAGAACCAGGTGGTAACAGGGAAGGAGGCCATGAAAGTGGCATCACACAAAGCACAAAAGGCCCATGCTGCCCTGGGGGTGGCCAAGAACAATGAGATCAACCTGAAAAAGTGAGTAGCTAGGGGAGATGGGGACAGGGACTGGGACAGGGGGGATGCTGCAGGGCCAAACCTGCCCTATGGCAGAGAACACGCAGTGGTGGGGGCCTTCCTTTGGATGATGGGGAATGTGAGACAGGTGGGCAGGGCAGACAGTAGATAAAACAGCCTCAAGTTGTGCCAGAGGAGGTTTAGATTGGATATTAGGAAGAATTGCTTCACAAAAGGGGTTGCCAAGCACTGGAACAGGCTGCCCAGGGAAGTGGTGGAGTCGCCATCCCTAGAGGGATTTAAAAGATATGTAGACATGGCGCTTAGGGACATGGTTTAGTGGTGAACTTGACAGTTGGACCCGATGATCTGAAAGGTGTTTTCCAACTTAAATGATCCTAAGAGTCTCTATGGGGATGTTTTAGGAGTGGTTCTGAAGCAGCAAGGGGCTCTGGAGACCCTCTTTCCGCCAGCATATGCAGCCTCCGCCCAGCAATGATTTATGCTCTTGTCCTGTCCAGGTCAATGAAGAAAACTACCCCGACAGAAGCTCCTGCAAAGGCCAAGGAGGATCCCGTGCCAGAGGAGAGAGTGCCAGCACAGGTACTGAAGCCCTCCGAGGAGAGGGCAGGGACCCTGGGCTGCAGCCTGGCGCCCAGGCTCATCCTGATGGTGCCAGTCTGTGGCTGCCGCTGGTGATACTGGGGCACCAGGCAGTGCTTTGGACCTCGGAGACATGTGGGCCAGTGTGATGGGAAGCTGGGGAGGGGGTAAACCCACCCCACCTTCTTCCTTCAAAAGATCTCCTATGGCAAAGAGTGGGATGGGGGCTGCAGGGTGATGGGGAAGGGGGTCAGGGGGGCAGCAGGCTTGCCCTGAAGGGGTGACCAGCACCTGCAGAGCTTGGGGCCTCCCCCTTACCGCTGCCTCCTTCATCCCACCAGGTACCAGCAGTAGAGGACATAGATAAGGAGCAGCTGGGTGACCCCTACGCCAATGCAGAGTATGCCAAGGACATCTTCGAATACATGCGGGGAAGAGAGGTGGGTGATGCCTGGCCAGGGGCTGGCAGCCCTGTCTGGGGAAGGGGTGGCCATGTGGGCAGGGACAGAGGCTCCCAGCGCCTGTCAGGGGCCTGCATGGGCGGGAGGGGGCTTGTTTGGGAGTGGTGATGCCCGGTGAGTCCCTGACTGCTGGTACCTTGTCAGGAGAAATTCGTGCTCCCTGACTACCTGAAGAAGCAGCCAGACATCAGCGGGGACATGCGTGCCATCCTGGTGGACTGGATGGTGGAGGTGCAGGTAGGTGGGTATGGGGAGGGGGCATGGCCCTGCCTCTGGCATGTGGGACCTCAGTTTGCCGGCAGAGGCTCCTATGACTGTTCCCAGTGCGGAGCTGACCTTCCCTCTCCCTAGGCTGGAGATGAGCTCGCGTCCCTCCCTCCAAGCCCCTGACCCTCTGGGCACCTCTGGCCCCTGTTGAGGGCACCTGGGGGGCCAGGTGAGCCTAGCTTCTGCCTGACACCCCCTTCTGTCCCCTTGCCCATACACTTCCAGGAGAACTTTGAGCTGAACCATGAGACGCTGTACTTGGCTGTGAAGCTCGTGGACCACTACCTGGTGGAGGTGGTGATCATGAGGGACAAGCTGCAGCTCATCGGCTCCACTGCCATCCTCATCGCCTCCAAATTTGAGGTGACTCCTTGTGTGCTGTCATGGGGTGCTGGGGCAGAGGGGGCTGTGCCTCTCTGGTCCCCTTGGGTTGTTGGAGAAGGCCAGGTCCCTGTGGTGCCAGGCCACTGCCCTGAGCTGCAGGGGCAGCATGCCTGTCCTCATGTTACCTCCCCTATACCAAGGGCTGGCAAAGCAGTCCCAGTGGGCTGGATCCTGTCTCCTGGTGTCACTGGAGACCTGGGTCCCCACCACCAGGACACCTGAGTTCACCTCATGCAAGCAAGGCTTGCAGTTAGAGCCAAGGGCTAGGGCAATATAGACACAAGCCCCACTGGATGTTGTAACAGCCCTTTTGGGGTCTGGCAGGGCATGAGCAGGCTGGCGGGCCTTCCTGAGCATTGCCAGGATGAGCCCCCATTAGGGCGCTGAGCAGTTGTGTGCCGGCAGGAGCGGTGCCCACCGTGTGTGGATGACTTCCTCTACATCTGCGATGACGCTTACAAGCGGGAAGAGCTCATTGCTATGGAGATGAGCATCCTTAGCACCCTCAAGTTCGACATCAACATCCCCATCGCCTACCGGTTCTTGCGGCGCTTTGCCAAGGTGGGTGCAGCAGGCGGGCAGGCTGGTGTTGGGGTGCCTGCAGGCACCCCTTGTGTTGGCTCCGTGGGGTGGCCACGTGCATCCCTGGGGCCCTGGGCTCCTAGCTGGCACCAAGGAGGGTTTAGTCAGGTCTGTCTGCACCCCCCACCCCCTCCCAGGGTTGAGGGGTGAAGATGCTGGTCTGTGTCAGGCTTGGGGTGTGGGATCTGTGCCCCAGGGGCAGCACTCCAGATCCCTAGGTTGGGGGGCCGGGCGGAGTTACTCAAAAGGCTGCGCCTTTCCCTGCATCCCCCGCTGTAGTGTGCCCGTGCCACCATGGAGACTCTGACGCTGGCCCGATTCCTCTGTGAGATGACCCTGCAGGAGTACGACTATGCCCGGGAGAGCCCCTCCAAGCTGGCCGCCAGCTGTCTGCTGCTGGCACTCACCATGAAGAACCTTGGTGGCTGGGTAAGTGCCTGTACAACCCCCTGTACCCCCTGAGGCATCCTGGGAGCCACTGTGGGCGTGCAGGAGTGGATGGACCGGCGTGTGGGGGTGATGTTCTGGGGCTATGCTCACATTTGGGGGGCTGGAGAGGGAAGATGAGGGCTGTACCATCACCAAGAGGACCCAGCTCAACCCTGCTGTCCCTCTGCAGACCCCCACACTGGAGTACTACAGCGGGTACCGCTCCCAGGACCTGCATCCCCTGGTGAAGAGGTTGAATTTCCTGCTCACGTACCAGCCCCACGACAAGCTGAAGGCTGTGCGCACCAAGTACTCACACAGGTGAGCGTGATGGGGCTCTGCTTCGTGCATGTCCCCTCTGCGGAGGGTGGCACCACCAGCACACACCCTTGGGTGCTGCAGAGAGCCAGGGTGCCCTGGTGGGTGAGTGGGTGTAGGGGCTGTGGCTGAGCTCTAAGCCAACGTGGTTCCTTCCAGGGTTTTCTTTGAGGTCGCCAAAGTCACCCCCATGGACATGCTCAAGCTGGAGGAGATACTGAAGAGCTGCTAGCCCCGTCTCTGTAAAATAGCCTGTAAATAGTGCTCTCGGGCAGGGGAGTACCATGTACATAAATAATAACAATTTTAACTAAAGGGGAGGGAGGGGGGAAAAAAGAAGTCATGTGAAACTGTTAATAAAATGTTATGTTTGTCTTAGGTGCTGGTGGTGGCTGCTGGGGCAGGGGTAGGGGATGGTGGTGGAGATCGCGCTGAGCCCCTGAGCTGTGCTTCCTTTTGCTGTCTTGGGACCGGGGGGAGTGGGGGGTTTTGCATGATGGGGAGCAGGAAGGGGGGAGAGCAGGGGGCTGAAGGCTGGAAGGGGTCAGGTCCCCATCACCCTCCCTTCGCTTTCCCCTAAGTAATGACACTACACAAGCAGCAGCAATGAGTTTCTTTTCTCCAAATATTTACACAGCTTAAATACCCATGTGGGAAGGGGAATCTTTGCTTTGGCCCCGGCCTGGGCACACATATGGCAGCCCAAGCTCCTGTAGTGCTCCTGTGGTGGGCTGGACCGGGGCTCACGCCACACTGCCTACAGGGCTAGACATCTGCTTTAGTGTTTCCAGCCCCACAGGCTTGGGGAGAAGCAGCAGCTCCAGGGACACCAGGGGGCAAACAGACGAAGCGAGGCAAGCAGGGGGTCTCCACACACACAGGGCACAGTGGGGACCGGGAGCCCCCCTGCCTGCCCCTGGTCTGGGGGCACAGCACACAGCTTAGGGCGGGCTGCTGAGCTCCTTAATGGCCTGGAGGATTCTCTTCATGTGGCCCACCTTGGTGATCCCTAGGTCCTGCAGGGGGGAGAGGGGAGCTGAGGTGCAGGCAAGTGGCCAGACCTCGGCTCGTGCTGGCAGCAAGCGGCGGTGGACAAGGCTCTTCATGCTCTCCCTGCCTGAGCATGGCCCATGCTCGGAGCCCTTCATCCCCTTGTAAGCGCTTCGCCATGCCAGGGTGCAGGAGAGGGCACGGTGCTGTTGATCCTGCTTTGGGCAGGCATACAGAGCCTTGCAAGCCCGGGGGCCAGGGCCACCCTCCCTCCCCTGTGTCCAGCCACTGTGTGCAAGCGAAGCTGGGGGTCCGGGGATGGGTGCAGGGTCAGTGCCTGCCTTCTCCCCCCAGGAGGGATGGGGAGAGGAGGGATGGAGGACACTGTGCTCCACAGGGCTGGGGGTCCCTCACGGGGCACAAGGAGGGTTGTACCTTCAGATCTCTCCTCTCGAGCAGGATCAACTCAGAGCCCTGGATGTCATGCCGGACAAAAATGTCTCTGTACTCCCCTAAACCGAGCGCTTCCAGCCAAGCTGCCACCTCCTCGGAGCCCCACTTGTCCGCTAGCAGGGAGGAAAACCACAGAGGTGGATGCGGCTGGCAGAGGCAGCCGGAGGCGGCGGGGCAGCAGCAGGCAGCCAAGGGCAGCGGCGGCGGAGGCTGCAGCCAGCATCCCCCCTCCCACCCCGGGCTCCAGCAGGGCCAGAGCCCACAGCAGGCTCAGGCTGGAGAGGCTTCTCCTCTCCTTAGCTTACTTACAGAGCATCCGAGTTTCTCCCCATCACCAGGACCCCCAGCCCTGAGGCAGGGACTTACCCAAAGAGCTGAGCTGTACCACAGCCCCCTTCTCCCCCCTGCTGGAGTTAGAGGGCCAGGGGGCTCCAAACGTCCATTAGCAGAAAAATTAAGCTCTACGGGGCTGTTGGTGACAAAGGCGACATCCCCAGGCAGCCAGGACATGCCCTGTCCCCCTCCCAGAGGGTCCCTCTGCAGCATGCCCAGGACTGG
The DNA here is from genome assembly GCF_963924245.1 of Chroicocephalus ridibundus. Lineage (NCBI taxonomy): Eukaryota > Metazoa > Chordata > Aves > Charadriiformes > Laridae > Chroicocephalus > Chroicocephalus ridibundus. The sequence goes on along the minus strand of NC_086292.1, from coordinate 267,335 downwards.
AGGCCGATGTAGAGGCCAGCACGGGGGTCCCCAGCCACGTGGGCTGTGCCCGTCCCCCTCCCTGGTGCGCCGCCCGCTTTACCTGGGAGTGCGCTGTTGGTCTTCTGCTTTTGCACCTTGTCCTTGTCCTTCCTGGGTTTGGGGATGTTGAGGCGAAGCTTGAAGCTGCCCTTGTTGGTGCTGCCGGCAGTTTCCTGCAAGAACCCAGACTGAGCGGGGTGCTGGGGCCACCCTGGGCACCCCCCCAGTCCTGGGGCACCCACCTCCTCAGTGGGGTGGGCAATGGGCCCCAGCCAGTGGATGTCCAGCAGCCTCTGCAGCTCCTGGCCCAGCACGCTCAGGGGGCCATGCAGTGCCTCCTCCTCCTGCGGTGAGTCCAGCTGGGGGGGACAGGGACCATCCCCAGCCCTGCTGCCACCCCCAGAGGTGCCGGGCAAGGGCACGGGCCCCTCCGGTGGGGGGCTCGGGGTGGTCTCCAGCCCCCCACTCACCGCCTTCCCTTCCAGGAATGCCCTGGTCTCGGTGTACAGCTCCTTGATGCTCAGCACCACCTCCACAGCCGCGTTCCTGCTGAGAAACTGGGGGGAACACGGAGGGGTGACCCCTGAGCGGTGGGGCCCCGGGGCGTCCGGGTGCAGGTGGCCTTGCACCCGCAGCCCTAGCTCACCTCCGAGGTGCCAGCAGCTTTGTTGGAGAGGGCTTCGCTCAGTGCCAGGGAGCTGGTGTTGACAGCGTGTGCCAGCTCCTGCTCCACGGCTTTGTGAGCCTTGGCTGCCTCATGGATCCTGCGGGCGAGAGGGGCTGGAGCTGCCGGGGCTCCCCGGGGCTGAACAGGCAGCGCGGGACAAGGAGACCCCAGAGCTCTGGGTGGCCACAGCGAAGCTCCCCCCTGCCGTGCCCACCACACCCCCATCCCACAGCCTGACCTGGCGATGAGGGTCTCAGCGACCCGTGAGACCTGCTGCAAGAGGCTGCTCTCCTCCTCGGTCAGGTACTCCATGGACTGTTGGGAGCTCAGACGCGGCCGGGTGGCCGCACGGTAGCTCTCCCCCTTCTGCTTGTCCTCCCAGGACTTGAGGGTGCTTTCAAATGCCTGCATGAGACGGAGATGGCCCCCCTCAGCCTGTCGCAGGTCCCCATACCCCAGCACGGCCTCAACTGCATGGACTGTGCAACCCCGAGCTCACTCGGTCCCTGGTCAGCATCTGGGCTCGGTTCTTGTGCTGGATCTTGATGATGCCGGGCGGCTGGATCCAGGCTTCTCCATCCACCTGTACGGGGACACCCTCGTCCCCCCGGATGGTGATCTTCACCATGCGGCACTGTGCGACAGAGACCCTGGTGTTGGCATCATGGCTGGCACTACAGGTGGCTTCAGCCACTGTGCTGGGGCTGGAAAGCCTCCCAGTGCCATAGGAGTACCGGAGCCTGGCTGAGCCCCACTGCCCCAGGCTCCACTGGTGCCCCAAAAGTTTTCCAGCACCATGCAGGATCCCACAGGGCCCCTGGCCCCTACCTGTGCGATGCGATGGTGCTGGAGGTTGATGACCCGCGATACAGCCATCTGGATGCTGCCAAAGACAGCCACCACCTCCAGCTTCTTGTCATCAAAGGATGGAGCCCCAAAGTTCTGTAGAGGACCAGTGAGACCCCAAAGTGGGCTCTTTTGAGGACCCAGCTTTCTCTCCCTGTGTACCCAAGGCAGGGACACCCCAGACCCCTGCCTGAGGGATCCCAGGTTCCCTGGGACTGTGGGAAGGACGTTGTGCCCCCTGCCCACCCCGCAGTGCTGGCACTCACATTGTCCTCCTTGGTGCCTCCCCAGAAGTTGATGCCCCCGGCGTAGCTGGGGATGTTGAGGACAGCGATGCCCTGCAGGCTGGGCAGCGAGATGGGCACCCCATCGCACTGCAAGAGAGGGCTGAGCCTGGGGGGCCACTGCACCGCCGCCCCCCCACCCCATCCCTGTTCCCCCCAGCTCCATACCTCCAGCTGCACCCGCTGCTCCAGGTTCTTGTAGGTGCGCTGCAGGAGCTCCTTTGTGCCCAGCACCCCATACCACATCATGTTCTTGGTGCGGCTGCTGCAGGGTGAAGCGGGATCGGTGAGAGGGGCTGCGGGCTCTCCCCTGCCTGCCCGGGGCTGAACCAGCCAGCCTGGACCACTGGCCCTGCACCTGCCTCAGTTTCCCCACTCCCAGAGCTGGGGGGCTGCCCATGGCCTGGCAGGAGATGCGGGCTGCGTTGTGGCACCCACACGTGCACCCTTCCATGGCACGCTATGTCTCCTCTATCCAGGTGCAGAGTGGGTAAATCCCACCAAGCCCTCCTGTGCCCAGTCACACACCCAGGGGGGCATCAGCAGCTGTAGCCTCGCAGCAGCCCTTCCTGGGGGTGTTTGGAACCTGCTGCCCACCCAGAGCTGCTCACCCCGGCACCATGGCACTGGGTGCAGGGGGACAACCCCCTGCAGGTCCCCAGCCAGGCACAGCAGCCCCAAGCCGACCCCATGGCTCCTGGCGTCCTGGTGCGGGCATCAGAGAGCTGAGGAGGGAAGCGGTACATGTTTTCCTGGGGCAATCTGGGGGGGTTTCAGCCAACCTGCACTTCTTGGGGTGCTCATCCCGTTTGTTGTTGAACTCCAGGGAGATCTTCGCATCCAAGCCGATGCCAAAGTAGTTATTCATGACGCATTTCTCCGAGAAGAGGCTGAAAGCGGCACACAGGGCGGGTGAGTTGGGAGGCGGGTGCACACCGGCAACCACTGGGCTGTCAGCAGGGTACGGGGCATAAAACCCACTGGAACTGCCGTGCGAGCTCGCGGAGGGGCTGGCACTGGGAAGCCAACAGGGCTGGCTGGAGCCCCCTTGGTCCCCATGGTGGGACACCCATGGCACACCCAGGACCTGCCTGCACTGGGCAGGGGGGAGCCCCCAGCTCCCAGCGTGAGCACGCTGCTGGCCAAGGGGCTGGCAGACAGAGACCCTGCACTGGGCACATGGAGGCTTCCCTGGCATGGCCGGGCCAGGGAGGGCTGGGCACCAGGGATGCCGCACTGGTGGGCGGAGGATGCCCCAGAGTCCACCTCCCAGAGGCAGCGTGGTCCCAGCTCTGCTCCCGCTCCATGACGGTCAGCAAGGGTGGGACAGGGACCCCAGGATGGGCAGGCCCCCAGACTCACAGGGCGCTGGGGTCTTCAGGGAATTGCAAGCTGCCAAAGGTGTCTGGCCGGTCCAGGATGATGGAGGAAGACGCAGAGGTCACTGTCTCCCGCCGGGAGGCTGGCCAGGGGGAAGAGGAGGCAGCTGCTGAACTGGCTCTTACCCTGAGCCCATCCCACAGCTTACCCCACCGTGTCCCCCTCAAAAAGCCACGTGCCCCGGTTGGCGTCTTACTGAGCCTCTCCTCCTCCTTGTTGAGCTCCTCCGAGCTGTCCTTCCTGCTGGGGCCTGCGCTGCTCCGGTAGGCTTGGGTCTGCTTGTTCTGCTCATCCACCGCTGGATGCAAAGAGGGGCATGACAGCACGTACTGGGCAGCCCCATGGCCCTGTGCCCCCTCATCGGGTCAGCCTCGTGGGCTCGTGCCAGGCAGGGACCAGGGTGGCACCTCTGCCCTGTGTTGGGGACCTCCCTCAGCCACACCGAGCGTCAGAGAAGGGCTGACGCCCCTGGACTGCACAGCACTGCTGCCAGCCCAAGGATTCAGAGGGGGAAACCAAGGCACGGGTCCAGCACTGAGCTGCGGTGTCTCCGCAGCCTGTGCCAGGCTGCTGCAGTGCCACATGAGCTGACAGCCCCTGCCACCCCCTCACCTTTCTCCGCCTGCTCAATGATTTGCCGCAGGGCTTTCTTCAGGCTGTTCGCCCGCAGCATGAGCTGCTCCTTGGATTTGAAGATGCGAGGCACGGGACTCGGGTTGAAGCTGCCACCTTTCTCCTGGTCCTTGGTGTCAGCAGGGGTGGCCTGTGCCATTCCCTCGGGGACCACGATGGCCTGAGCCTCCTCGTTCAGCTCCCGCACCAGCGAGTCCAGCTTCTCATTCAGCATGGCGCACTGCGGGACGTCCACCACGCTCGGCACGCTGGCACCAGCCGCTGCCCACAGCCACCACTGGGTGCTTTCCTGGCACCCTGTGCTTGCCTGGGCACCCCAAGGGCCCGGGCATCCTGAGCACAAGGGCACCCCATCTTTGCCTAGACACCCCGTGCTTGCCTGGGCACCCCAAGGGCTCAGGTACCCCAAGCGCAGCCCACCCCTGTGCATGCACAGACCGCCAGAGCAGACCCCTCCAGGTCACCCTGCACGCCCCAGCCCTCCAGCAGCCCACCTTCCGCGCCATCAGCTCGGCCTCCTGCTTGTTCTCCGTTGCCCTCTTGTAAGCCCGGCCGACTTCAGCCACAAAGTCATTGACGGTGCCGCAGAGGAACCTGCCAAGGGAAGCAGCAGGCGGGTGGAGAGGGGCACGGCACGACTGCTGGGGGGCTGCTGGGATAATGCCCCCCTGCACCAGAGCAGCAGTGTCAGGGTTCTCTGCCAGCCACCAGCACAGACGGCAGTCGCTAGTGGCCAGACAGGGGACAGCCTGGCCTGGGGGGCTCAGCACCCCGGGGACATGCCCCCTGCCTGGCGGAGGGACTCTGGCACCCCGTGGCCAGCTGCCTCCTTACTTTGCAGATGAGATCACCACTGAGTGCTTGTCCGACTCCAGGATCTTGGCCAGGTGGAAGGCGACAGAGTCGGCATAATGGGAGATCTGGGCCTGGGGTAGGGGGGGACAGGGGAGGACAGCTGGAACCGTGACACCCCACCGGGTGCCCCACCCCAGGACGGAGCCTTGCCCAGCCAGCACTCCCCTCCCTGGCCGGCTCCCCCAGCCCCAAGGGTGGCTGTGCCCATGCCTCTGGGCAGAGGGAATGCTCAGTCACGGCAGGAGGGAAACTGAGGCAAGGGCTTGAGGGGGAGCACATGGAAGAGTCCAAAATGGCCTGCTAGTAGCAAGCCAGCTCCCCCTGCCCCCACTGCCTGCTCCTGAGTGCACGTGCTGGGCTGAGACCTGCCAGACTCATTTCATCGCACACAGACAGCTGCCAGCCCCCTCGCAGCCCCAGTCCCAGGGACCCCCGGCATGAGCTCCCGCTGTGCGATCCCACCCTGTGTGCCCCTGAACCGGTTGATGGGGTGAATGAGGACCTGCCCCCCAACCTGTCCTCCCCCATCTCAAGCCCTCGGTCCCCAGTGGTGCCCACCTGGATGTTGGAGTCCCCATTCTCCTCCTCCTTCGGGGCCGGGGGAGACTGCTTGGGGGCCTCATAGGTCAGCACGCTCCATCTGCCAAGCAGAGACCACGGCTGCCTGCCACCTCCTGCCACCCCGGCACGGGGACACATGGGCAGGGGACGGGGACAGGCTGCCTGAGAGGTGCCGAGGCGACAGAGGGGGAGCAGAGCTCCATGCTCACCGGTCCAGCATCTTGGTGGTGGCCCTTTCCAGCTTCTCCAGGATCTGCAGCAGCTGGGTGTCATCGTCGCACAGGCTGCCCCAGCCCAGCACTCGCGCCAGGTCATTGCCGGTCCCCAGGGGCAGGACGCCCAGCTGGCACTGCAGGAGAGGGACAGCACAGGGGGGCTCAGCATAGCCCCCGAGGGCCCCCATGACTCCCCAACCCCCCATGCCCATTGCTCGCAGCACCCCACGGACACGGGGGGGGCTCCCCGCTGCCATGCTGGGGACGCTGCCAGCCCTCGCCGGTGATGCCCAGCACTCACTCACTTGCTTGTGGAGACCAAGGGCATCGATCTCGGAGAGCACCCAGCCCACGCTGCCATCCCCCCCGCACACCAGGATCCGGAAGGTGGAGAACTTCTGGAAGAGGCGCAGCCTGGGGGAGGGAGGAGAGAAGAGAGGGTCTGGAGGCTGTGCCAGGACCCCCCCTGCCAGGGCCACTCCAGGGCACACAGGCCAGCACTTACCCCAGGTGCGGGCCCCCGTTCATGAGGTCAAAGACTTGGGCTGGGTTGAGGAACTGCTTGAACTTGCGCAGGAACTTGACACCCTGGTTGTCCCCACTCTTGGAGTTGACGAAGGCCAGGAGAGGGCTGGAGCAGGTCGAGGGGCAGGTGGCCTTCCAGAAACCTGCAGCAAGCCCAAGTGTGTGAGAGCCCCGCCCCGGCTCCCACCACCCAAAGACACCGATGGAGACACCTTAGGAGAGCAGAGGCCACATGGACACCCTGACTGTGCCATGCCCGACCTGCAGGGTGCTGGGCCCAGGCAGGAGGGACAGTGATCCGCGTGCCCAGGGCATGGAGAGGGGTGGGAGGAAGAGTGAGAGACGGCAGTGGGGACGGGAATGGGGACGGGCAAGGCTAGCACTAGGGCAGATCCAAGTTGGGTTCCTGCTCCATCACTGTCCCTGCAGACAACAAGCGCGTCACCGAGCTGACTCCTGTTCCCAGCCTGCTACTCCAACAGGGGCAGCGGTGGTGCGCACGCAGGAGGGTCCATTCCTGGCTGTGCCAACAGCCCAGCTGGGACCAACCCAGCCAAACCACATGGGAACGGGGCACATTCCCACCTGGGGGTGCTCATGGGTGTCACTGGCAGCAGTGTGATCACAGGGGACCAGCCACAGCCCTGGGGTCTCTACTGTCACCCCCAGCTCTGCTGCCTGCTCCTACCAGGGCTCTGGCTGGTGGGTGTGAATGACGCAGAAGCCTCAGGAGGCTTGGCAGCCAGCATCATGCTTTTAAAGAAATGAGATGGGGAACGAAATGTGCCCGAGGCAGAGGATCAATAGCTGGCCCACAGCCTGCACCCGCCTCAGGCACATCTTGGCCATCCCGGGCCACGGGCCACAGGACGGTGCCCACTGGCTCCTTCCCTTGGCAGATCTGGTGATGCTGCAGCAGGGGAAGCATCAGCCCTGTCTGCCGCTGGCATTGGCCCCACAGCCATTGCCCCAGAGTCCCACGGGGTGCCACCAGGACCCCCGGTGCCTCTCCCGCACAGGGAGCAGCATCCCCGCAGCCCACCGCTGCCTGGCTTGGCTCCATCTCCGCTCCCAGCCCGTCTGTGCGGAGCGGATCGGCAAAGAAAAACACTGGGGGCTGCTGAGTCAGAGCGTGGGCTGCCGCGGAAGAGCCCGCTGCCAGCAGCACCCGTCCGCTGCGGGGACAGTACGGCAGGAGGAGGGGGGCTGTGGCCTCGACAGGCTGCTTCCTGTGGTGGCAGAGTCCCATCGGGCTCGGCCGCGGTCACAGCCACCGGCCACGCTGGCCTCGGCTGGCTGGGACAGGGCAGAGATGCTGCCAGGGAGGCAGCTGCGAGCAGCCATGGCTCGGAAGCCGGAGGAGAAGCCGCGTGATGGTTACCCTGACAGCATCCCGATGAGTAACGAGAAGCAGATGAGCCACCGGCTGAGCCGAGCAGTGAAAATCATTAAAGAATGAGAAAAGAAATATCCGGAAGAGAAGAACAGATTTTGCTCAGTGGAGGCTAGCTGGGCTGCTCCTGAGAGAGCGAGGGAGACAGCTGAGGGGGGTCCCCCCAACTGCACATTGCCTCTGCCCCCAGCACCCCGCAGCCACCCGCACCGGGGGGAAGCTGTGCTCTGCACTACCGAAAAAATGAGAAATAACCCAAGCAAAGGCCTCATCCTGCCCTGCAAGGTGCTGAACCACTGGGGTGCAACAGGGGCACCCCACGTCAGGGGCTTGGGCGGGGAGCTCAAGGGACCAGGGACACCGCAAGAGGCAGCCTGGCAGGAGCAACTGAAGCCACATAAGGGGAAGAAGTGTCACACGAAACCACGGCACCACCACAGCCCTGGGGCAGAGCACAAGGCAACAAGCAGCCTTCAACCCACAGTGTGGCAGGGACGGGCATTGACTCTGGAGCCTACTGATGGTGGTGTTCCTGCTGCCCCACAGGAAAGCAGGCACAGTGTGACAAGTCAAAGCCTGCAGAGGAGCTGAGCACCCTGTCCCAAACAGCCTGTCCTCCACCCGCAGCCCAGCCTTGTCCCCTCCATGACTCACCATCCGAATCGATGCTGTTCAAGGCAGTTGGCGGGATGATGGACACTTTGTATTGGCCCAGGGGGCACCTCTTGCCGAAGAGCTCCTTGCAGGCACTGTGAACCTGGGGACACAGGGACACTTGAATAAGCAAAGACAGGGGACGCAGCACCAAAGCCCCCAGCCTGTTTCCCCAGCAATGCACCCAGGAGGGTGCCATGGTGGGGGGGACAGGGAAGGACACATCCTTACGATGGCCTTGCACCAGAGACACCGCCAGTCCTGCAGCCTCCGGACACTGCCGCAGGTCCGGTCACAGACGGCACAGCGTGCGCTGACAGGCAGGTTCCCCTCCAGCCACTGGTGGGGCATGGCCACCTGCAGAGAGGGACAGTTGCCAAAGGCACACCACCCCTGCCCGACCCCAAGCACTTGGGGGACAGTGACACAGGCCACACCCTTCCCCAGGCACCACAGAAGAGGTGGGCAGGGGGTGATGCCCCACAGCAGGGCAGGCCGCCCCTGGGACCCCTGCCGTGCCCTCTCGTCCCTGCCTGGCCCCTTGCAGCCGCCAGCTTGTGGGGCAGGGCAGGGGTGTCCCCAGCAAACACTTGGGGGTGGCGCCACTTGGAGAGCAATAAGGGATCCTGGTGCCAGGTGGCAGAGGAGGTGTCCCCAGGCCATGTACCCGCAGAGCCAAGCCTGGAGGCCACACAATGCAGGGGACAGCTGGGTGCCAGGGTCCCCCCCACTCCTGGCTTGGGCACAGCAAGGCCAACTCTGCTGGTGGCTCTGTCCTGCCAGGTCCCCCCGTGGGGACTCCCCTGCTTACCCCGTCCTCGTCCTCGATGATTTCAGTGCCGATGGAGGCCAGCGTTGTCCACTTGCAGTTATTGGTGGCTCTGACGGCGCAACGCTTGTGTGCCTTGAACTTGCAGACTGCACAGGGGGGACCAGGACAGCCCCCATGGGATGTGCAGCCCTGGTCCCCAGCCCCTCCAGGATGGGCAGCCCTGGTCCCCAGCCCCTCTGCCACTGGTGACCGTGCTGTCCCGGCAGCCAGTGGGCATCACCCCGCATCCCTCCTGCTCCAGGCCAGCCTGGCAGAGGGTCCCCCATCCCACCCCCCAGCAGGACCCCAGCGCTGACCTTCACAGGAGAGGCCGTGGGAGGTGACCCCCGGCAGAGCTTCGCGGCACACATTGCAGAAGGTGGGGCGGGCGTGGGAGCAGGCGTACCAGTTGTGCATGCCCGAGAAGTGCTCCATGTTGAACTGTGTGGCCTGCTGGGGGGCACAGCCCTGCCCCATCAGTCCCCAAGACCCCCAGCTGGCACTCCTGCCCTCCTCACCCCCCCAGTCCCCCCGGCCCCGCTCCCAGCTCCTGCCCTCCCCGCGGGCTGTGCTGAGGGCAGTAGCTCCTGTCCCGCGGCCGAAGGCACCCCTAGCTCCGGAGGATACCCGCTCACTCGCAGCTCCCCCGCCCACATCACCTCATGGATCTCCCACTTCTGAACAGATTTCAGGGCACTGATCCAGTCCTCCATCTCCTTGCGGTTCTCCGCACATAGTATGAGCTTCCGGAATGGCGTGATCACCTGCAAGAGCCACCATCCCCGTGTCCCCAAGGCCACCCCACGGCCAGCCAACCCCCAGGAGAGCAGCCCCCAGCAAAGCCTGGCACATGGCCACCAGTGCCACCTCCGTCAGCACAAGGCCACGCTGTGGGGTGCCCCACAGCTCCGTGGGGAGGGAAGGGGCCTGGGGTGCCTCCCCGCGAGACGCTGAGGTGGAGAGGCACCAGCGGGCAGCCCTGCACCTCCCTCACCGTGAAACTGTTGTTGATGTTCTTGGTGCTGGTCTCGGCCACACTGGCATCGGACAGATCCACTTCGTCAAAGATCAGGGACTGTGGGGGAGAAGCCGGAGCCCCAGTCCAGCTGGCAGGAATTTTGGGCTCCTCCCTGGGCTTGCAGGCTCAAGCCCCCCCGGCTGAGCATGCTGGAAGACCCCCCCCCAGCCTACCTTGGCATCCTTGGCATAATAGAGCGTCCTGCCCCGCAGCTTGAAGTATCGCCTCTTCCACCTCTGGAAGGAGCTCGTCTGCTTCAGCAACAGCCCCTCCTTCACACTCTTCTGCAGAGACCACAGGGTCATGAGCTCACACACCCCCCAGGACCCCCAAAGCCACCTCCCCCTCTCCAGTGATGCCGGTCCCCAGGAGCTAAGCAGTGCCCAGAGCACAGATGGGACATTCTGGGGTTCACGCTGCGCTGGATGTAGCAGGGTAAATGATGTCCATCGCCCGCCATACCCTGGGCATTGGGCATTTCATGTGACTCGGGCAGATGGTGGCAGGCACAGCAGTGCTGGCGGTTGGAGGTCTCCAGCAGCACAGAGCCACCGCTGCCAGCTGCCTCCTCCCCATCCCCAGAGCAGCACCCAGGACAGCCTGGACCAGCTGCAGCTCCCTGGAGCCAAGGGCAGAGCTGGGGCCGGGAGAGCTCCCTCGCAGGGGACACCGGTGCCCCCGAGCCACCAGGACCATATTGGAGGTGGCATTACCCGCGCACTGCGGCCCCAGACTCTGCTTGGCTGGGGGACAGACGGCCAGGACGCAGCCATCCCTGTCTGGCACCCACAGCCCCCAGAGGGGACAACCTGGGGACGAAGGCAGCATGCGGCAGGCAGAGCATCTCCTCACAGCGCAGCACATCCCTGCATCCTGGCCGCCCGGCCCCTGCCCTCCCCGATCCACAGCACCTGCCAATATTTACCCTCCTCACAGTGGTGTTTACAAGGCTCAATTAATTAGTGTTTGCAACGCGACTACAAGTCTGTGCCGAGCGGGGTGGCAGAGATGCTCTGGCACTGCTTAATCTTTGATTGTATCTTCTTTAAACACCGCCGGCAGCCCCATTCAGCTGCTCCTCTGCAATTAGCCGCAACAGCGATTGTATCAGATGCCGGCACACGACGACAAGGCACATTTAACGGTGAATTAGCACCAGGCATGGAGGGCATCATGAGCGAACCACGGCCCCGGGGCTCCACACTCTGTGCCCAGCCCGTGTGCTGCGAGCGATGGCACCCAGGCACCCACCAGCCTGGAAACACACCAGCCCCTGCCCTCGGCATTCACCTACTGCCCCATGGCCCCGAACAAGATACCCAGAGCACCAGGAGTAGCAGGAGCCTCCAAGGTCACAAAGAAGCCCAAACCCCACCTGGGGTGCTCCCCGAGCCTCAACTTCCCGGTGCCTGACTGCTCCCCGAGCCCCCCAGGGCACACACCAGGACGTCCCCGGCTCTCTTCCAGCTTGCAGCTCCGAGTTCAGAGGCGGACATTTTATGCCTTTATCCCTCCCTATCAACACATTGCTCCCCCAGGACTGGCTGATGCCCATGCTGTCTGCGAGGGTCAGTGCAGGTCTAGACAGCCTGGTGTCCCCAGTGCTGGCACCCACTGCGTCCCCTCCCCAGCCTCTCGGCTGTGCGAGCACACAGACATGGTGAGCCCAGAGCTGCCCTGAGTCCCAGCGGACACACAGACAGCGAGGGCAGTGCGGGGGTTCCAGCTGCAACTCCCCAATCCACAAACAAACCGTGCACCCTAGCACGCCCTGCCCACATCAGGAGGGGACAGGGCAGGGTCCTGCCATGGCCAGGTGGGATCCAGCCACAAACGGCCACTTCCACCACACCTGTCCACAGGCAGCAGCCACAGGCACCAGCTCTGGGTTTGCTGCAATCATCGCTTTTGCCGCGAAGGACAGGCAGCATGTGACAGCAAGGAGTGGCGTGGGGGAGCCCATGATGGCAAGGGGTAGGAGAACGTGATGAGAAGGAGCAGGAGGAAGGGGCAAGTCCCTGAGGGTGGCCTGGGGCTATCGCAGCAGGGCCGCAGCCAGCGCTGCAGCGGGCGCCCAGCTCTGCCCGACTCCAGGGACACCTCCTGGCAGGATTCGGCCAGGAAGGCTGCCAGGGGAACGGCATCCCCTCTGGCAAAGGGATGGAGCCGAAACGCCCCCAGCCCACGCTGCTGTGGCCACTGCAGCAATTTCTCGTGGCAGCCAGCAGCAACAAGGCATCACCAGCCCCAGAATGTCACAGTCCCGGCCATTTTGGGGACAGCGGCGTGGCTGCCAGCCCCGTGCCAGCCCCAGGCTAGGGCAGAGCCTGAAAGGCAGAGCCCCCACCACCTCCACCACGACACCCATAAGAGTTTTACGACACCCGCAGTGCTGTGGCTTTGGGGGGCCATGCCTCAGTTCCCCCCCACTGGAAACTCACTCATCACAAGCATCCCAGCATGGGGCGGCAAACTCAGTTTCAGCCAGTCTCAGCCAGGAGCACCCGGTGCCACGAGCAGCTCCCCAGTGGCTCAGTGGTTTTGGGCCCCTGCTTTCGGCCCTAGGGACAGGAGAACTGGGATGAATCTGATGTCCAAGGCCACCAGCAGACCCAGCTGTGAGCCGGGAAGCCATGCTGCAGTGGGTAGCATCGAGCGAGCCCATCGTTTCCCCTTCACAAACAGGAAAGGGGTGGGGAGGGCAAAGGCTGTCACCGGGGCAAGTGGCCGCGGGATGTGCTGGGGTGGCATCGCCCCTGCCGTGCTGGCTCCCCTGCAGCCCCAGCCCAGGTTCCAAGGTCACCACAAGAATACAGTCCCCTGTAGCCAGTGGCTATTAGGAACCCTAGAGGTCCCAGCAGCAGGAGCCACACACCCACTGCACAGGGTAGGGGCTGCTTCCTCCTCCTCCTGGAGAGCTTTCGGGGACACCGACAGCCCCCAGACATTGCACAGGCCCGAGAGTGGGGTGCCACGACCCCTAGCCCCTCTGCTCACACCAACCCCAGCTCTTCTGGCCGGCAAGCCCCAGCAGCGCTGCAGGGAGCCACAGTGGAGCCAACGTTGGCTCCGTCCCAGCAGCAGAGGCGGTAACACAGCATGATGATGCCCAGAGCGATGTGCCTGGCCACCAGCCCAAGGCCAGCTCCCCTCCACCGGGCTCTGCCCCAGCCCTCTCCTGCCCCATCTCGGGGACCCTCCCTGCTGTCTCCAGCCCAGGGGGCTCAGCACCACCTGGGATGTGCCTGGCACCTGGGGGTCCTGGAGAGGCAGGGTGGAGAGGCAAAGGCAAGAACGAAATCACCCAGGGTCTGCGGAGAAACTGCCACCTCCAGCGAGGCCACAGCTGATGGAGGGCAAGTGTCACTGGAGTCTTGGACAGGCCACAGCTAAAAATAGCCCCGGGAGGATGGCTGGCTACCGGCAATGCACCCCACCAGGACCAGGGTGGTCCCCAGGGGCCATCGTGCTGCAGGCTGTCGTCTCTGTGCTCAGCACAGGCAAAGGGGGCTTGAGGCACAGCCCAGGGGACCCTTCGGGAATGCACCCCAGCAGGGCACCCCAAGATGATGGCTCTTCCCTCGGCCCTAAGGCATAAGGCAGAGATGCTGCTTTGAACCCCCACTCCACTCGCCCCACTCCGCCACCGCCATCCCCGGGAAGAGCCCACAGTGCAGCCAGGTTTGAGCAGAGCAGGGGCAGGAGGGTTCTCCTGCTGGGATCAGCTGGGATGGGCTTGGACAGCAAAGGAGCTGCTGGAAAAGCACCAGGAGGCTGAGTTACTCGGGAATGCTGGCACATATGGCTGGTGGGCACCATACTGGCTGCCCACCCGGCTGGCAGCCCTTGCGCCGCTCCTGATGGGATCTGCTTGGCCCCGTGATGACACGATGCCTTGCTTAGGGAGGAGGAGAGGGGACCGAATGACTGCCAACACACTGACCTGCATTGCACCAGCATCATCCCGGGAACCTCCTCCCAATGCAGCAGCCCACCAGGAACGTGCCAGGGTCCGGTCAGGCCAGAGCTCACCCCCCTCCTGTGCCGGTGGGTGCCAGGACAGCAGGGGAGGGCTGGCAGCCCTGCAAACAGCCCAGCCGCAGGGCTGCCGGCATCTGCTGGGCACCCTGTGGGCTGGAGTCGGTTGGAAACCTTATCAGGCTTTGTGATATGGCAGAGCTCTTCCGGGACGGGGCAGCCGGGGGCTCAGTGCTGCCGGGCTGCCACAGCTCCGCAGGCTCAACTGCATCCACACCTCCCAAGGATGCAGCCTGCTACCATTGCAGGACCTCAAATCCCCCTCTTGCCAGGTCTGGGGGGATCCTTGAAAAGAGACCCCAGCACTGGCCCTGACATGCCATTACGTGGTGCCACGAGGCACTGGTCAGGCCATCGAAAGGGGATGGAGGATTAACGGGGACGAGAGCAATGAGGGAAGGAGCCCCCAGAAGAAGGGTGAAACCCCACTACACCTCATCCTCCAGCAGTCACAACTTTCAGTTCCTTTTCAGAAATGAGCTCGTGCTTCCCTATCTATAGCCACACCAGTGCCGGAGCACCCCACCGGCAGCATCCTGCACCAGCCCACCCCGCACTTGTCCTCCGCCCCTTGTGGCCGGGTACTGCGGGCACTGCCGCAGCTCTCCCACCCTGCCCGGCCACTGATGGGTGAGAGCAGCGCTTGCATAATGGAAAATGTGAGCAGCGAGAGGGCAGCGCATCTGAGAAACCTCACAAACATCCGGCTGGTGACACTGGGGCTATCTTTACACCCCAGGCACCAGCTCGGCGAGCCCTGATGAACGAGAGCAAGCCCAGCCTCCCCTGCCCTGCTGCAGCCTCCTCAGCGGGGACAGTCCCCAGCAGCGTCACTGTGCGCCGCGGTACAGTCCCACTGCCGTGTGACCCAGTGACCGTCCAGTCCCCTCACCAGCCCCCGGCAGGCCATGTGCCACCAGGCTGGGAGCAATAGGCAGCACAGCCATGGTGGAGGTGGGCTTTGGTGTCATCTGGCCACAGCGTGGCTGGGACTGGTGTGGAGCTCCGGGATGGAGTCCGGTGGGAGGCACCTGGAGCTGCCCAGGATCATGGAGATACTCAACCCATGGGTTCTGAATATCTCTGCAGATGGAGACTCCACAGCCTTTCTGGGCAGCCCGTGCCAGCACTTGACCAACCTCACAGTAGAAAAAGTGTTTTCTTGTGTTCAGATGCAATTTCCTATTTTTTCATCCATGCCCATTGTCCCATCAGCAGACACCGCTGAACAGAGCCCAGTTTCCTCTTTGCTGCACCCTCCCCTTCAAATATCTATCCACATCGCTGAGGACCCCCTGGCCCCGGCCTCCCCTCCAGGCTGAACACCCCCAGCTATCCCAGCTTCTCCCATACAAGAGATGCTCCAGTCCCTCACCAGCATCAGGCCAGGAGGATGCACTGCCCGGGAGCCACATGCCACCCTCCCGCTGCAGGAAGGAGGTTTCCAGGCCTGGCCCCAGGGGCCCTACCTTGCTTTTCTTGTCTTTTAGCCAGGATCCATCCCTCAGCGGCAGCCCTCCCCCCAGCCAGGCCTCCCGCAGACGCTCCAACACCCCTACATCCACATCCACTGCTCATCCCGTCACTGGAGCACCCTGAGCCTGCGGGGCGCCCAGTGCCTCCAGCAAGGACCAGCAGCACTCATCCCTCAGGGTACCAATAACCCCGCTGACACCCCCCAGCGCCCCGGGAGGATGCTGACAGGTCCCCCGGCCCCACTGAGCAGCTGCAATATACCCCAGCATCATTTGGGAACATGATCCCCCTTTCTAAATGGCAGACAAGCCATGGCCATACACACTGTGCCCACCCCATGGGCAATGCTCCTATCCCTGGCATGCACCCCCCATGCCCTCCTTGCTGCTTGCAGCCCACCGGCTCCAGCGCAAGCACCACAGGACCACTCGCTCACTGCAGCTCCTCGCAGACAGAGCCGAACCGAGCAGAGCTGCCGGATTGCTCCCCGCCTCCGCTCAGCTGCCGGGAGAGCCCATGCCGAGGCAGTGCCGGCAGCCGAGCGCCCGGCCCACGCAGGCAGGATGTGCCCCCCCCCATTTTCCAGCACCTCAAATGTCTTGATGCACCCTGGAGCCGGCACTCCCTCCTTCCCCATTGGCCCTCCCCTCTGTGCCCAGCCCTAAGGGGACCAGTGGCGGGATGCAGCACAGCATCCCCCTCCCGCTCTGCCCCTGCACTCCCAAAACCTGGTGCAGGCAACCAGCAGCCCCCGGTTGCAGTGAGGAGGAGGAGGAGGAGGGGGCGGCAACAAGACCCCATCCATCTTGGGGCCGTTCAGCCCGGCAGGGGCACCTGCGCCTGGCAGCTGTCATTGTCACCGAGCACAATGGCCTCGCCGCCTCCACGCCGAAGCCGGCACAAAGCGCCCCGCGGGGCGCCCCAGCAATTACAGCCTGGAGAAAGCCAAGCTGGGGGTGTGGAGTGGGGAGATGTGATTGATGGGGAGGCTCGAGGAGGGGATGGAGGAACGGGCATTGGGGCAGGGAGGGCTGGGAATGGGGAGCAGCGATCGGGAAGGATTCAGCAGATCCCAAAATGATCCTCATCCACTCCTGTCCCCACGGGGCTGGACAACATCCTGCCGTGGGGGAAGCTGCTCACTCCCATCACCAGGGACCAGGGTCCCCCCCTCAGTGTGGGTGGGCAATGAGGTGGAGGTCCTGACCCTTCCCGGCTCCCCAACGTGGCAGGCTCCTATAGACCCCCTCCAGCACCCCAACCAGCACCAATGGCCAAAAAATAGGCCAGCCCCACACCACCACTAACCTGGTTATCTCTCGGGAGCTGCAGCCCTGGCACTAGACTCTCCCTCACTCATTAACTGCGTGCTAATTAGGTACCTGCCGCAGTCTCTGGGGTACAAGCAATGGTTCCCTGTTCCCCCATCCCAGACCCACAGGGGTGCACAGGGGTGTCAAAGAGGCTCAGAAAGGTGTCTGCAGCTGTGGCCATGGCCAATGGGACGGGTGGCACACGAGCCCGGGACAGCCTGACCTGGTGGCAGCAGCAATCGCATCCCAAAATCCTTGTCTCTGTAGTGAAGAAAGGGGTCCATCCAGCAAGGAGCCAGGCTGCAAGCGTGGTCTTGCCCATCCAGACCAAGGCAGAGGAATCCTCAGGGAAAACCCTGAACCCCAACACTGAAAACACTCAGACTGCGGGGGGGGGAATGCACGCATAGCTTGCTCTCAGCCCCCTCCAGCACCAGCCCTGCCCGTCTCTCTCACCCCTCTCTCCTCCTCTCTCCCGGCTCTGTGGGCATCAACCCAGCCGCGTCCTTTCTGCCTGCCCATCCATCACGCCGCCTGCCTCCCCCGGCACGCTGCGCGGCATCACCTCCTGCATGGCTAATTGCCGACGCCGTGCAGGATGCGGGCAGTGGTGGCGGCAGGCAGGGAGCCGGCAGCTCAGCCTTTCCCCGAGCATGGCCTGTCAGCCGGCGAGGCTGGACCTGCTGGTGGCACGGAGGGGCTTTGACACCTGGGCTGGGGGCTCAGCGTGCGCTCGCGTCCCTCTGCTGCTGCTGCTGCAGGACGTGGGCACAGCCCGGCCATCCGCCCTTTTCTCTCAGGATTCCTGGCACAGATGACTCCCTGCGATATCCCCCGTGCTCCACAGCACGGCAAACCCCTCCGGCACAGCAAATGCTGTGTGGCAAACCCCAATGGCACAGCAGCTGCCCCTCCGGGAGGGTGCCGAGGGCTTGCACACAGCACTAAGCATCCTCAGGACCCTGCCCACCGGCCTGGCTTCCCACCATGCCCCCCACGCAGCACCCTGCACCCTGGCACAGCCCCCGGCACCCACCTGGCAGCCAGGTCGGAGTGGGCAGAGGAGGTGCCAACCTACTCCAAAGAAGGGGAAACTGAGGCACGTTCCTTGAGCAGACAGAGGGACTCAGCAAGAGCCCCCCCCCCCCAGCACTGCCTGCCCTGGAAACGTCTCCTGCCAAGCGGGAAAACCCCACGGTGCCGGGTTGGGAGCACAGGACTTCCACACCCCTGGGCAAATGCTCTTTGCCCCCCTCATGCCCGTGTGCCAGGCTTGGCACAACAGCCAGGTCCGGGACAGCAGGAGGGGAGCTGGACCCAGCCCTGAGCTGCCACCAGACCCGGCACAACACCCCATCCCTCCATGCCCGCGGCACCCAACACCAGAGCCCTGGGGGGACCTCCCCTGCTCCACAACGGCATCCCCCACAGTGTTTTCTCAGCTGTCCCCCCTCCCTGGGGTGGCACAGCCACCAAATCCCTGCCAAGGGGTGGCTGGGGCTGGAAGCCGGCTGCAGGAGGGGTGGTTCTGGCACAGCCCCATGGTGAGGGTCCCCCTGCAGTGCAGCAGCCCCCGCCTGCCCGCCAGCACTGCAGGCACTGCCTGGACTCACACCACCGCCTCCTTCCTGCAGCCGGTGGCTGCAAAGGGACCGCTCACCCGGCACGTCCCCCAGAGCATCCTCCCCGCATCGTGACCGGATCCCCCCCCTCCCCAAAACGCCCCCCTCCCAACCTCCTCCTCTCCCCTCTTCCCACCTGGCCATTCAGTCCAGGTTATTTCTCCCTGCGCTTCAGGCAAGGAGGTGCCTGGCCATTTCACTTGTCCCCACCTAGGACACATACGGCCACCCACCCCTGCTTGGCCAGAAGGTGCTACACTCCATATTTTTGTAGGTCTTACCAAAATAGCTTCCTCTGAGCAACCTGCGCACACACAGACACACACAAAAGCTTCCCTCACGCCAACAGCCGGGAGGCAAAAGAGTGTCACGTCCGACCTCAAAGGTGTCCCCATCCACCCAGCAAACCACCACGGGGCACTGGATCTAGGGAAGGCAGCAGGAGCAGGGCCCACAGGGGAGCTGGCGCAGCCAAATCAATCTGGGGCACGAGGAAAGATGCCGGCTCCATTTTGCTACCCACCTGGCCCCACATGCACACTGCCTGCAGCGGGGTGCGGGATCCCAGGAGCCTGTGGCCGCAACGACCCTAAATCTCACCCCCAGAGGTTCTGTGGGGCAGAGCCCTCCTGAAAGACTCCCCCTTTCCCCAGGGGCAGGTGGGGGGAGCCCAGGGGATGCAAACACGGGATGAAGGCAATTTGGGGGGAAGTCCGGGTATGGGGAGAGCCCCTGTTCCCAAACAGCGGGGTGAGATTCGTGCTCCACAGCCCCATGGGACCAATGCTGACCCCACCACCACGGGGTGAGCACCTCTGCATGTGCCCTTCCACAGGGCATAGGGGGCCAGACCTCTCCTGGCACTGCCCGGGCACTGGCCAGGTTGGCTCTGCAAGCAGCAAGTGCCTGGCACTGATTTACACCCCAGAGCGGTCAAAACCCACACACACACCTTCTCGGCAGGGACTCCCCCACACTGTCCATCCCCGCGCCCCAGGTCCCCACGCCCCTGACCTTGCTCCTCATCTGCCCTGAGGTGGACACCTTCCGGATGAGCTTGTGGGAACTGTCCTCCTGCTCGCCCTCGCTGTCGGACGACTCCTCGCCGCCCGCCTCGGGAGAGATGGGTGCCAGCTTGTCCGAGTCCAGGGATGACACCGATTCCCGGGTCTTCCGCAGGAACAGGTCCCCAGGCAGCAGCTTCTCGGCCATCTTCCCACCCAGCTTGGCTCAGGGCTCCACCGCTTCCTGTGACAGCCCTGGGAGGACAAGGACACACAGGAGTGGAGGATGAGCCCTGAAAAGGGGTGCAAGGCCCCTTGCCCTGTATGGCTGGGCCAGCCAGGAGGTGCAATCCTGGAAATCAGGGGAGACGGCGCTTCCTCACCCAGGAACACCGCTCAGGGTGGCTTCCCTGCAGACAAAGTTTCCTCCCTTGCCTTTTTTTGGTGTCCCAACTCTTCCCCACCCTGCCTGGCATCCCAACACCGTCCCTCGCTCTGCCGCGGGAGGCTGCACCCACCCCACGCCCCGGCATTGGGGTGCACCTCCGGCGCCGCAGCCTGCGCCAGCCCCCCTGCTGGTGCCCATCCCCAGGGTGCTGGGCTGCCCTCAGTGGTCGGGGGGGGAAGAGGGGGGGTCTCCATGAAAAGCAGCAGCTGCCTCCCACCATCCGCCTCGCTCCAGCAGCCGGGAAGGGCCGGGAGCATCTCCCGGCCCCGCGCCGCTGGGTCGCCAGTCCCAAGCAGGTGGCTGAGGGTGGGGTGGGATGGAGGGGGGGGCGCGGGGCTCCCCGCATGCGGGGGGAGCCATCTCCCCACGGCATCCCTGCCCGCCCCGGGAGCTGCGGGCTGGGGAGGGGGGAGGCACCTACCTGGGCGAGCAAGCCTGGCCGGACGCGGGGCGGCCGTGCCCGGGCTGGGGGTGGCGGGCGGGCCCCCAGCGCTCCGTGCCCGGCCCCACGCGGCTCCCGCGGGCCGGCTCCGCCGCCCCCCCCCGCGGCTGCCGGCAAACGTCGTGCCGTCTCCCCGCGCAGCAACAAGCGTTTCGGGGGGGCGAGGAGGGAGAAAAGCGAGGGCACAGCAGCGCTGCCGTCCCCCTCCTCCCGGGAACGGCACACACACACACACCCCCGCGCTACGGGCCTCGCCCCCCCGCTCCAGCCCCGGGGCTGCCGGGCACCGGGTCTCCGCCGAGCATCCCGCAGCACGGCCGGGAGGGGGGAGGCGGAGCGGACACCCCCCCCCCCGCCCCGCACACACCTTGCGCGCCCCGCGCCGCCACCGCCGCCGCCTGTGCAAGGTCGCTCCTCCTGCGGCCCCCGCCCGCAGCCCCCCCGGCCCCGCAGCGCGGCCCCGCCGGGATGTGCCTCTGCAGGCAGCCCCGGCCCTGCCCCTCGCCGCAAGCCCCGGCCTGCTCCGGCGCGGCGGGCGCTGCGGCGGCACCGGCGGCCCACGCACGGCCGGGCACGCGGGCAGGCGGGCACCCGCACCGCGCGCGGGCGCTCAGCGACCACCGGGCACGGGCGGGGGGGCACCGCTCCGCCACCGCGCACATACGTGTGCGCCGCCCACGCGTGCACGGGAGGGCACCGGCACCGCCGGGCACATGCGTCTGCACATGCACGGGCAGGCACGGAGCCGGCATGGGAGAGCACATGCACCACCGCCGCGCACATACGTGTGCACCACCCACGCATGCACGGGCGGGCACGGACCCGGCATGGACATGCACATGCAGCACCACCGTGCACATACATGTGCGCATGCCCATGCATGCACCGGTGGGCACAGCCCAGGCACGGGCGTGCACATGCACTGCTGCCATGCACATATGTGTGCACATGCCCACACATGCATGGGCATAGGGAGCACATGCACCCCCGCCATGCACATACATGTGCACCACCCACACGGACAAGGGCATGCAGGTGGATGGCATGGGCAAGCACACACACTGTGGCCATGCACATATGTGTGCACACGCCCATGCGTGCATCGGCACGCACAGCTCAGGCGCAGGTGAGCACAGGCACCACCTCCATGCAACTGCGCATATTGCCACACATGCATGAGCAGGCACAGGCATGGTTGAGCACACGTGCAGATGTCTCCACACACTTACTTGTACACACTCACGTGTGCACACAAGCTACTTGAGCTGGACACACACACGCTCACAGCCTAGAGAGGCAACCGTGTCCTGGGCTGCATCACCCACAGCACGGCCAGCAGGTGGAGGGAGGGGATTCTGCCCCTCTGCTCCGTGCTGGGGAGACCCCCCTGCAGTGCTGCCTCCAGCTCTGGGGTCCCCAGCACAAGGAGGACATGGGGCACAGATACACGCATATGTGCGTCCCCCTCCCTGTGTGCCTGCAGTTACTGGTATGCATGGACTTGCACAAGTGGCCCTGCATACACACATTCACCCACGCGTGCACACATTCACCCATGTGCACTTACCTGTGTGTGCATTTGCTCACCTGTGTGTGCACACACACGTGTGTGGACATGTTCACCTGTGTGTGTGTGTTCACCCATACGTGCAGTCAGCTGCCTCTGGTGCTCTTGTTCCCTGGCATGGAGCTGTGCTGCTCCCTCTGCATGTCTGCTCACACATATGGCATGTACTCACCTGTGTGTGCATGTGTGCTCACACGTGTGTGTGTGCATGTGTTCACCTGTGTGCCCTGATGTGTATATGCCTGTATTCCCCCATGCAGCCAGGTGCCGACACTCAGCATACTTCCAGCCATTCATCCACATGCTCCTGTGTGCCTGCATGAATTCACGCCGGTGCGTGCTCGCACACGTTCACCCACACATGCACGGGCTCACACGGAAGCATCCCCCTGTTTCCATGCCAGCGTGCGTGTGCATGTGCTCCAGCACATGTGCCCACCCACACGTACGTGTGCTCACACACCCCCGTACTCATGCCCCCACACATGTGCGTGTGTGCTCACCCCCCCCTTGCGCTCACACCCCCACACGTGTGTGCACACTGACATGCGTGTTCTGGGGCCACCCAGCGGCGGGCGCTGCCCTTGCACTGCGGCTCCCCCCGCCCTGCCCACGGCCGTGGGGCTGCCATGCTGGGCAGGGAGCCCACACTGCCCTGGCATGGGCAGGGGATGCCAGGCCCCACTCCGTGGAACCGGGCTGGCATGCAGAGGCCCTGGGGAAGGTGTTTGGCCAGCAAGGGGACAGTGGCCATGCCCACACGCGCCACCCTGCTGTGCCGGGGTGAACCAGGGCACCCTACAGCCAGCTCGGCAGTAGCATGACCGTGCCACCCCCTCGGCACTACCACCCCCATTGGCCCACCCCCTCCCCGGTGCCACCCCAAATGTTCTGGCAGCAATGCCATGGCTGTGAGTGCCAGGTGCAATGCTACAACCATCACCCATGCTCTGTGCTCCCTCCATGTGTCCCTTGGGAGGGGTCAGGCACTACCCCCTGCCCAGACCCAACCTGGTGGCACTGGGTGCAGAGGAAAACCCTGCCAACGGCTGCAGCAAGGTGCCTGCAGTGCCACCGGGGCATTTGGGTCCCAAGAGCTTGCCAGGGCTCGGCTCACCCCAGCTGCAGCAACCCCCAGCCGTGGTGCCACTGGCTGGGGACGCAGGGACAAACCACACAAGACACGACACGGACAGTTGTGCAGCTGCTGCTGCTCCTTTAGTGTGAGAGAGGCACAATGGCACAAGGCAAGGCACGGGCACTGGCACTGGCACCAGCACCTTCCCCAGTGCTGGGGAGGGCTGCTGGTTGCCCCGAGAGCAGCATGTCCCCCAGCTCCCAGTGGGAGCAGTCTTTGGTCCTAGCAGTCCCCAGGCAGGCACAGGGGGCAGCTGAGACTGGGGCACACAGGGGACTCCACTCCTGCCAGGCACCATCCCAGGGTAAGGTCAGCTAGGTGTGGGGTGTAGTGTTCAATGGGCTGGAGGGGCACGGGGGGAGCAGCCAGGCAGGAGGGCCGCTGTGGTGCCGAGAGGACAGGCATGGGGGCTGCCTGCACCTTGGGGCTGGGCTGACTGGCTGTGGCCACCCACAAAGGGGCTGGGGCCCACCCTGCCTCCCCAAAAATGCTTCCCCCAGTTGCATGAAGTCCCTGTGCAAACACAGCATCGAGGTGCCTGCCCACCCCATGGGGACAGATGGGCAGCAGCAGGGTGTCAGGGCGAGGTCCAAGTGCTATTTGGGGCTGCTGCAGCACAGAGGAGGGGAACAGGTGCACCATTTCATCCTTAGCATGGCTTTTCCTCTATTAATCCCTCCCCGCAGTGCCAAGGCAGAAGCTGGAAGCGAGGGCTGGATGAGGCCAGGTGATCCCTGTGCCCACAGCATGGGCGGCAGAGGTCACCTGCAGGCCCCAGTTTACACCTCCCAGCACCCCATCCCCTGGCAGGGCACCATCCCAGGGGCACCTGCTGCAGTGCCCCCCAGGGGAGGGGTGCACAGCACCCACCAGCATCCGCCTCAGTCCCCCCAGTGGCTTGGTGCAGCGGGGAACGGGTTAAGGACCCGCTGGCCAAGGCCATTGTTTCGGACACAATGGAGAGGAAGAGGATGCCGGGGCCAAAATTCCTCCAGCTCCCACCGGACAGATGGACAGAGCTGGACAAACAGACATGATGGAGGGCGAGGATGGTTTAACCCTTCCAGACGCTGCATGGGGATGCCCTCAGGCAGCCAGGGGGACGTTTAAGGCACGTGGTGCAGCACAAGCTGCGGGACAGGCACTGGTGCCCAGGACAAGCTAGAGGGACTCCCGCGGGCACAGAAAGACCCGGTGGGGGGTGGCAGGATCCGTCCATCTGGTGGGGGGTGGCCATAGAGCCCCCGGTGGGGGGTGGCCATAGAGCCCAGGGCAACTCTGTGGCATGAATCCCCCTGCCAGCGCCTGGACTGGCACTCCCTCCCCTGCTCGGTAAACAGTAAAAATAAATAAAAGGCAGGGGCTGGACAGACAGACAGATGCGAGGAGAGCCCCCGAGCGGCCGGATCCACTTTGGTAGCAAGCTGGGGCCATGGCCAGGGTCCTGGGGGGAGGCTGGGCAGGGGGCTAGCAGCCCTTGGGAGCCTGGCCAAGGCTCTCACGCAGGCAGCGGAGCTGCTCCTGGCCCAGCTTGATCTTCTCCTCCAGCTCGCGCTGCTCGGCAATGAGGGCTGACTTCATCTTGACGAAGTGTTGGTAGTCCTGGAGGTGCTCGGCAGGCAGGTACCGTGCCACCATGGCACCCACCGCCTCCTCCCGCCGCCCCACGTGCTCCTTCAACTCCTTGGCATCCTCCAGCTGCGCCGCCAGCAGCCGCTGCTTCTCCCGCAGGGCCACCTGCAGGCGAGACAGGCAGCATAGGTGGGGGATCCCACACCCCAACACCCTGCGGGTGTCCCCCTGTCCCGTGCACACCTTGTCCTCTGCGGGGGCATGCGGCCCCAGGCTGTCCAGGGCAGTCTCCACGCGGGCCAGGCGCCCCGAGAGGGAGAGCAGGAGGTTGACCACCTTGTCCAGGTCACCCACGAAGAGGCGGTACTTGTCAAACTCCCCCGGGGTGCAGAGGGCTTGCAGGCGGGCAGCCACGTCCTCACCCAGTGCCCCGTTAGCACTGATGTCTTCCTGCAGCCCCCGCTGTGCCTCCCGCAGCACCGCCAGCTTACGGCTCAGGCTCTCGATCAGCTGCAGCTGCCGGAGGGAAGGGGTCAGGGGCAACCAGGGCCACCCCCATTGGGGCTGGAGGACTAGCACACAGGTGTGGGTGCGCCATGCTGCACTGGGACCCACAGACCACGAGCATCTGGTGATGCTCCTGTTTCCCATGAGCTACCAGCAATGCTCCCAGTCCCTGTGAGCATCTGGCAATGTCTCAGTCCCCGTGAGCATACAGCAATGCCCCCGTCCCCGTGAGCATACAGCAATGCCCCAGTCCCTGTGAGCATACAGCAATGCCCCCGGTCCCCACAAGCACCCACCAATGGCCTCGGTCCCTGTGAGCATCCGGCAACATCCCATTCCCTGCAAGCACTGAGCAATGCCCCTGGTTCCCACAAACATCTGGTGATGCCCTTGGTCCCTGCGAGCATCTGGTAACACTCCGAGGCCCCACAAGCACCCAACAATGCCCTGGGTCCTCACAGGCACCTGGCAATCCCACTAGTCCCTGTGAGCACCCAGCAATGTCCCTGGTCTCTGCGAGCACCTGGCAATGGCAGAGCGGAACCCCAAGGGCATCGTGCCCAGCAGTGCCCACTTTACCTTCTTCTCCATGAGCTCACGGTCCACCTCCTCCTCCTCATCATCCTCCAAGCTCCCCTCCATCACCTCCGGCAGCTCCTTCACCTTGCCGAGCGGCTCGGCTTTGCCAGCTGCTGCACCGTAATATGCCGGGTAGGCGGTGGAGCTGGCAGCGCTCCCGGGGGGCGGTGAGATGGGCTCGAAGCCCTGCCTGCAGGGACAGGGGCTCAGCACCAGCGGTGGCGGGGTGCAGCCCGTCCTTGGCGCAGTGCCCGGTGCTTTGCCAGTCCTACCTGTCCTGCGCCAGGGCCTCCAGGTGCCACTTCTGCTGGAAACGCTCACGCCAGGCCTGCCGCTCCCCTGCCACCAGCAGCTCGCCCATCACCTGGGTGGCAGGGCCGAGGGGGGCCGAGGGAGCCAGGATGCCAGCCAGGGAGTGGTCCCTGCCTGCCATGTCCCACAGCAGCTCCTCCGAGCCCACACGGCGGGGCTGGGGCTGGCCCCCCTGGCAGCTCACATCCTCCGCTGCTCCGGGACTGGGCTTGGGTGCCTCCGGGGTGGCAGGGCCGGGACCACCATGCAGGGGCAGGGAACACTCACCCACCCCACGGGGGCCAGCCCAGCCCCGCTCCTGGTTCCGGCCAAGCCTTTGGGGCTGCTCCTCCATCTCCCAGAGGTGCTTTGCCTTCGGCCGCTCCTCCCCGGCCCCTGCCGCTCTGCCGACACCCACCCAGGGACACCCACGTCAGCTCCCCTGTCCACGTGTGGGGGACGGGGACACGCTGGGCCAGGCCCACCCCGGGGAAAGAGGTCAGGGACGCCCCTTGCCCCAAGAAAACCCCACAGCCCATCCCAAGGGGTGGATTAGGATGCTCCGATGCAGGGTTCCAAGGGCCACATGGCCCCAAGAGCCACTCCATGCCCAGCCTGTGCCCACAGCCCCCTCCCACCCCCACGCCACAGCGGCACTTGCCTGCGAATCTCAGTGCTGCCAGCATCGGGCTCAGGCGTCCTGCGGAGGGATCTGGGGGGCTCGGGTCGGGGCCAGGCACCTGGTGGGGCAGGGGGGCGAGCGGCATGGCCCCGGGACCGGCCCCCCTGCTCCCCGGTGAGGCTCTGCGACCGCTCACGGATTGCCTCAGCGATGCTGCGGGTCGGCACTGGGGCAGCGGTGAAGGCAGAGCCGTGCCCGGATCCATCTGGCAGGCGCTGGGACGTCCGGCGCTGCCTGTACTTCTCCCAGTTGGGGGGAGGTGGGCGGGGAGGTGGGGGGCCTTTCTTTTTTGGGACACTGGGGGGGTCCAGCTTGGCACGGAGAAGGTCCCTCCGGTCGCGGCCCCGGGGGCTGGCAGGCTCCAGGTTGAGGTGGCTCTCAGAGAAGGCTCTGCCCCGCAGTGGGCGGTGGAGGGGCTCCGGGGGGCTCTCGGGCGAGCGGGCCAAGCGGTCGCCATCCCATGAGAGGTCATGCGTGGACGTGGCCCGGTAGCAGGGTGGCCACTCCGTCTCTGCGCTCTCAAAGCAGGGGCGGAAGGGGCCGAGCCTCGAGAAGCCCAGTTGGTAGTGGGAGAGCTCGCTGGGGAGAGAAGGGGGCATCCATCCCCCCGAGACAGTCACCCTCCCAGGCAGTTCATGCCCACCCCTGCCTCAGTTTCCCCAGATGGAGTCACCCAGACCCGCTAGTGGGGAAGCCCAGACTCTCCCAGTGCCCCGCTTTGGGCACAGCCCCCTGGGGATGGGTAAGGGGAGACACACATACCCCCCGGGCACCTCCTCGCACCCTTGGGCCCCACTTGCCCACGGTGGCACATACACCCACTTCACAGGGCACAACATCTGGGGCATTATGGGAGGCACTTTGTACATCACCAACCGAAATTACATCTGCCTCACTGGCAGAGGTCCCTCCTGAGTGGCATGCACATCCCGGTGTGGGCTCACCTGATGGACTGGCTGGCTTTCCTGGTTATCGCCGGCGGTTCCCACTCATCCAGAGGAAATTCCTGTGTGGGGGAAGGAGAGAGAGTGTGAAAGCGGGGTCAGCATCCCCCTCCCCATCCCTGTCCAGGCGCAGGAGGCATGCAGAGGGTCTGCAGGGCCCCCCATGGGCACAGTACCCCCCACCCCAGCCCTGGGGGTGAATGCTCAGGGGGTGCAGCGTAGTGCCAGTGCTGCTCCCCAGCACAGTCCAGGGGGGATTCACTCACCGAGGCGAAAGCTCTGCGGGGGGGCCAGACGTCACTCTCCTCCCGCCCAGGGCGGGGGGCTGGGCAGCAGCAGTCGGGACAGCGTGCCCAGGGCTGGGGGTGGCAGCGGCAGGCATGGCTGCGGGGCAGCGGCGGGGGGCACAGGTCCCCCCCACAGTAGTGGCAGGGCTCGGGGCGCGGGGGACCTCCGTAGGGGTAGGAGAAGCCCCGCAGGTACTCCAGCTCCCCTGGCCTCCCCAGCGGCTTGTAGCAAGGGGGCTGCTCCCGGCAGCACTCAGCGTAGGGGCTGGCGGTGCTGGGGCGGCTGGGCGAGGGCGAGCTGTAGGGCTGGTCGACGGAGAGGCGGCGGGTGTCCCGGCGCTCGGGGCCGGCAGGCTGGAAGGCACCAGAATCACCTGCTGGGGGCTTGCCATGCCGGGGCGGCACAGACCGGCTGCTCTCCTCGAAGAACCGGCGTCGGTCGGCGAAGGGCAGGAGGACGGCCTCGTCGCTGCCCCGCGGTGGGGAGCTGGTGGCCACCGGCCCCTGACCATAGCCCTCCAGCTCGGCGGGGCTGGGCGAGCACTGCTGCTGCAGCTTGCGCTCCGGGGACCAGCGCCAGCGTCCCCGGCCTGTCAGTACTGCCCTCTCGGGGGACGTGGGCCCTTTGGGGACTGGCAGCGGGTCAGGGGTGGGGATGCCCCGGTCCCCTGAGCGGCCATGGTTCCTGCCATCCTCGCTTGGAGCAGGGCTGAGACGCTCGGCCGGGGTGCGGGGTCCCTCCGCCGGCATGCTGCCCTCGGGAGGCTCGTCTGCCTCCTCCACCGGCTCCTCGCCAGGCGGCGGGGCGCCAGGACCCCGGCTCTTCTGCAGCTGGGCCTTGCGCCGCTGGATCTCGTTGCGCAGGCTGGTGGCAAAGCGGTCGCTGCGGCGGCGCATCTGAGCAGAGCGGTGGGAAGCACCCCCAGCCCGCCGGCCCCCCACGCGGCCCTCTTCCTCCGCCGGCCCCTCGGTGCTGCGTGCCGGGCTGGACCCCGGACCGTCCTGCCCACAGGCTCGCTGCGGCTCGGGGCAGCAGCGGCAGGGTGGCAGGCGGTGGCATGGCTCCGGGCAGAGCGGGGGGTCCTGGGCGGCCCCTGCAGACCCTGGCCGGCTGCCCTCAGGGTGCAGTGGGGAAAGGGTCCAGCGGTGCCCGTCGGGGGCCGGCGAGGCTCGCTCACTGACAGTGCCTACCTGTAGGGAGCGGAGCTGGGAGGCCAGCAGCTGCTCGGGAGCACTGTGCCGGTGCGGCGCATGGCCCTTGAGTGGGGAGAGCAGCAGGTTGTCACCTGCCGCCATGGCATCCGGCGCTCGGTGCATGCTGCTATCCGGGTACAGCCGGTCACCCGGCTCTGTGCTCTCCCCCAGGAGCGTCTCGGCTGGGCACCGGTCTGGGTGGGAGCTCAGCATGTAATACTGGTTGGCAGAGAGTTGGTCCTTCATGGGGTACAGCGCCGGCGCCCTCCCGCCCATTGCCTCCACCTCCCCATCCCGCTGGCAGAGGAAGGTGTCGGAGATCCACCGGCCCTTGGCATGCAGCATGTCTGACGCCACTGATGCCTGGCGCCTGTCCCCTCCACCAGACGGGGCTGCCCGCAGGCTGTCCCTCCTGATGGGGGGCTGGGGGGGCACAGGTGCCCGCCAGGCCTCGGGGTGCCGGCTGGTGGGCGGCTCAGCCCCTGTGGTCAGGTAGCGCCCGTCGGGGGGCTTGCAGGGGCCTTGGAGGCTGGAGTCAGCGGAAGCAGGCTCCTCGGGACGGAGGGAGAGGGCGCAGTCAGAGGCGATGGAGCTGGCGGAGAAGGAGCTGTAGGCCGAGTCCCGCTTGCTGTGGTACATGACCTGGTCAACGGGCGAGGGGTCCCCTTCATAGTAGGCCTGGCCGGGCTGGTCCAGGCTCTCCATGCTCCCGATGGAGCTGCTCCGGTCGGTGCTGCAGTGCCGGGACAGCGGGTTCCACTGCAGGGACAGCTCGCTGCCGCCCGGCCCCATGCCGGCGTTAGGGGTGCCCGCCGCCGCCCACCCACCTCTCCACCAGCCCCTCCAATGGGCACGAGATCCCGTGAATCCCACACCTCCCCACCACATACACCCCGCTGGGATAGGGGGGCACAGCCCCAACCTGCCCTTCACCGCCGGGTTTGGGGGCAGCTCCAAGGCTGCTCCAACGCTGGCAGGAGGAGCGGGCACGGGGACACAGGGCATGCGTGGCTCCGGCCACTCGGGACCTGCCGGCTCTGGCAGGGGGGGCACTGGAACTCAGCAGCTCCTGGCCGGCTCCGGTGGAGCCACCGCCCCTTCCTGCCGGGAGCTGGCGAGTAAACAGCCAGGGGAAAGGGCAGTGCGGCGACAGGATGGGGGGGATGCCCAACAACAGCGTGGGGCAAGCACGCCAGCACTCCCCCTGCACTCCCCTGCCCCAGCCAAGGGGGTGCCCCATCCGCCCCCCTCCCCTTGCATGTCCTGGAGGTGCCCCCAGGGGTGTGTGGGGAGGTCTTACCTGACATCACACCCCGAGGGCCAGGAGAGGCTGAAGGCGTCAGCAGGGCAGTGCATGGCGGGGGCGTCGGGGCGGCTTTCGGCGAGCTTGGCCACGTGCCAGGAATGGGGCCGGAGTACGGGCACGCTCCTCCTGCCAAGAGCAACAGCGTGAGAGGACAAGAATGGGGAGGAAGCCGGGCCGAGGAACCGGGGCTGAAGTCACTTCCTACGGGGCTTCCTGTCCCCCCCAGGCCAGCGCCCGCCCAAGGGGGATGGCGGCGAAGAGGGTCCGGCCCTGCCCGGTGCCGGGCAGGGGGATCCCACAGTTCCCCCCCACTGCCGGGGCTCCCCTGCCTGCAGCGTCCACGCTGCCAGCATCCACAGGGGACCGAGGATGTGGCCACAGCGTAGCCCATGGGCAATGCCCCAGCAGGGCAAGTGTCCATGCCGGGACTGGACCACCTCCGCAGGCACCCCAAGGGACCCTGGGGCCATATCTGTCTCCCCACCACAAGTCTGACTTTCCCCCCTTGCTCCTTGGTCCCTCAGCATCTGCAGCAAGCACCGGCCACATCACATCCCTGGGGAGGGGTCCTGTGGCAGGCCCTGTCCCACCCCCTGTGCCAGGCAGCTGTGGAGGTCTCCAGTCCCCCCAGCACACACAGGCAGCGATGTCCAGTGCCACCGCACAGACACATGGACAGATGCCACCTCCTGTACCCTCTAAGTGCCCAGTGCTGCCCCAGCCTCCGCCGGGTGGGCAGGGAGGGTGGCAGTGTTGTGGAGTCAGCACAGGGGTCCCACCCCCCAGAGCCCCCACACTCACCATGGATGATGCTGAGCCCCAGCACAGCCCCGTGGCACCCTCTGCCCCGCAGGCAGTGTCCTGTGCCGCCCCAGCCCCTGGGTGCCGCTGGAGCCTGGTCAGGACGCAGCCAGGGAGTGGATGTGGGTCGGAGGGGAGGGGTGGGGGGGTGGGGGGGCCGGACTGCAAGGCCTGGCCCTGCCTCTCCTTCCTCTCCCAGGCAGGCAGCAGGCAGGCAGCAGGCAGGAAGGGAGAGGAGCGGCCACGCTCCAGGATACCGCCCAGCAAGGGGGTGGCAAGCCTGCCACACTGCACCGGCTCTGCTGGTGGCACACTGGGCTGGGCAACCCACTACCACCACCACGATGGGGTGCTGGTAGCCCTGGTGGGGCTGCCCCCATCGCGTCCCAGCACGGGGCACCTCCAGGCTGGAGACAGGGGCACCCCCAGGCTCCTGCCAGCCCCCCAAGCAGATGATGCCCCCCCGGCCCTGGCACCGCCACCCCCCATCCCCCAAATTGGAAGCACTGCCAACCTGCGGACGATCATCTTCAGGGTGCGGTAGGAGCCCTTGATGAGGATCAGGGCCTCCTGGCGGGACCCATACAGCGGCGTCCCACTGATGTTCACCAGCTCGTCGCCCGGCTGCAGCTGGCGGGACAGTGCGGCCTTGCCCCCGTCTTCCACCTGGGTGACAGAGGGGGGCGTCAGGGGGGCACAGACCCCCAGAACACCCCAGAGGGTGTGCCACCGCCACCGGGTGCCAGGGGAGAAAGAGGCTTCAGAAAGGGGGTGCCTGCGCTCTGGGCACCGTGGAGCGATCTGCGGCGCCGGGCTCCCCCCTGCCCCAGTCACATGAATTTCTGAGCAAGGAAAGGGCATCAGGGAGGGGGGGAGAAGAAAAATGTCCCGTCCCAGCAGATTCCCCCGCAGGCGCGGGCAGCACAAGGGCCCTTTGTCCAGCACAGATGCCAGCCCCCCACCGCTGCTCCCGGCCCCACGTCGGCCCTGCCCGGGCACCCGTGGTTATTTCAATGCCCGAAGGATGCCATCGCGCTGTGCGCACCCAGGAGAGCCATCAGCAGTGGAAGCGCCGAGCTGTGCCCAGCCCTGGCACCCACGACCGAAATGAGCCTGGTACCCGGCACTGCGGCAGCTTGGAGGGCACAGGGCCATGGTGCTGCCAGCACGGAGCGGCCCCAGACCATCCCCTCTGCCCCAGCAGGTAGGTGCAGCGCGGGCAGCCCTGAGATGGGCAGTGCCCAGCTGGGGAAGGCAGAGCACCCGGTGCTGGCACTCATTTCTGTCCAGCCTGCCACTCCTGACAGCTGGGGATCACCATGCCCAGCCCCCCACACCAAAGAGCTGGCAAGCAAGCCCAGCTGCTGGGCTGCATGGTGGCAGTGGCGCAGGACCTGGGGTGCCCTGTGCCCCCATGCCCAGCATGGACATGGAGCCTGACCCAGCTGGACCCTACAGCCAGCCACCTGGTGACGGGCAGAGCTGGCCTGGCCCCGTGCCAGGGCTCCTGCGCCCACCCTGCCCACAGGCTCCTCACCCTGCCCTGCCGCTCCTGGCCTGGCAGAGAAATGAGCTCTGCCCGCAGCGCTGTCTCTGCAGCCCAGCCTGGGCGGCAGCCAGGCCCCAGTGCCGGGGGGCACCCATGGCTGCCCAGCCGGCTGGCCACCATGCACATGCCACTAGGCAGCCCTTCCCAGCCTTGCTGCCGGGCAGGGCTCAGGGGGCATCCCCCTGCCTGCAGGCAACATGGCACCTGGGGAGCCAGGAAGGAGCAGCCAGGCCTCCTGCCCAGCCTGGCACTGCCCCATGGCTCTGCTGGGCACAGTTGTGCCCAGAGCCCCACAGCTTTCCCAGTTTTTCAGAGACGTGGGGATTGCAATGCCACAACGTGCCTGCCTGTGCGGCAGGCTGCCCTCCCACCCAGGGGTTGGACGTGGAGCGGAGCAGAGGGGGGAGGCCTGCATGCCTGGCAGGGGGCCCCAGCTGCCTTCGAGGGCTCCCAGGCCCACCATGCACCCGCTGGAGCACCCGGGTTTAACCCCTGCCATGCTGCTGCCTGCCACCAGGCAGCCCTGGTACTGCGGGCAGGCTGCACCTTCACCCCAGTCCCCTGCCCACCCCGTCCTGCCGCAGCCACAGGGCTGAGTCAATGGTGACGGGTCATCCCTCCCTGGTGCAGGACACTGCCAGGGCTGCACCCACGTCTGGGCTACCCCTTGCGCCAGGACGGACATGGCTCAGCCCTGGCATTGCTCACCAGGAGCTAAATCTGGCACAAATAGCCCCTTGTTCTGCCTTCGCCACCAGTGAACTCAGCGCTGGCAGCCAAACCCCGCTGCCTGCTGCCCCGCCTGGCCAGGCCAGCCCCGGGCACTTCCCTGACACCACCCCTGGCGTTCACTCTGGGCCCTAATGGTAGGCACCAGCTGGCTCACAGGCGTATCCATCTGCCTGCCCCAGGAGCGACTTGTCTTAGGAGTCACAGCCACAGCAGTGTCAGAGCTGTGCCCACCTTGCCCCACGCAGAACACCCCGACATGCCGGGGGAGCCTGTGCCGGGGGACACTCAGCAGCCCCACAGAGCCCACACCAGCCCCGCCATGAGACTCTGTCACAGGAAGGGATCCCACCCGGAGCAGGCTCAGAGGCCAAACTGTCTCACGAAGCGCCGACACCCCCTTCCCCTTTCCGGCGCGAGGCCTGGGGCCCCCCGCGCCGCAGGCGGGGGCTGCCCCCTCCCCGCACACACCTCGGCCAGCCGCGGCGGTGGAGCGGGCGCCCCGGGGGACCCTCCCCTGAATGCACAGAGCGCTGGAACAAGCCCCCTTTGTCTGCAGAGCACACGCGGCAGCGGCGGCCGTGCCGGGGGAGCGCGGGGGCCGGCACCCCCGGTCCGCAAGGAGCACCCCCCATTCTCCTTGCAGCGATGGGGACCGTCCCCTGGCCCCCCTGTCCTCTCCTCCAGACCCACCAGCACCCACCGCCCCGGGGCCCGGCAGCGAGTCGGGGGGCGGGCAGCGGCCCCGCCGGCAGGGCCGCGGCTCCCGCCCGCCGGCGGTGGCACCCCGGGGCGCAGGGCAGGGACCGGAGCCACTTTTCCAGCTCCCCCAGACAGACCACGCTGCCCGCGTCCCGGCGCAGGGCGTGGAGGGCCCCGGGGGGGCGGCCAGCCCGGCTCGGGGCAGGGTGGCAGCCCCGGGGCCGCGGCACAGCCCGCCCCGCCAGCACCCGGGCCCGGCAGGACGGTAGCACCGAGCGGGCGGGCAGCCGAACCCCGCGGTGACCGGACGGGCTCCGCGGGGGGACGGGGTGCCGGGGCACCCCCGGCTGCTGCCCGGTTCCCAGCGGGTTTCCCAGGAGGGCGATGCCCCGGCGGGAATCGGTGACCCCCTGCCTGGCGGGACGTCGCGGCCGTGGGACCCCACCCGCGCCCCCCCCACTCCCGGCCGCAGAAGGGACGCGGGCGGACGAACCCCGCGCCTCCCCCGCTCGGCACCGCAGCCTGATGCCAGACCCCTGTCCCGGGCACGGCCCTGCTCGCGCGTGTCGGAGGTGCCGGGACGGGGGAGGACTCCGCTTCCCCCCCCCCCGTGGCCCCCGACGTCACCGCAGAGCCCGGTCCCGGGGGCGCCCGTGGGCACACGAAGGGGTGCAGCCCTCCCCCACCCCGCGGCACCCCGCAGGACGGGACCAAGGGGGACGCAAGGGGGACGCGGGGGCCGACCCCGCCGCCAGCCCAACGGATGTGCCGGAGGAATTTCTTCCTGCCGCGGGGCCCGGGCTGTCCCCCCGCCCCTCGGCCCCTCGGCCCCCGCTCTCCCCCGCGGCTCGGGGTGGCGGGTCCCGGGGCATGTGGATGCGGGTGACCGCCACGGCCCGGCCCCGCCGCGCCGGGACAGGCGACCCCGCGGCCGGAGCTCCCCGCGCCCCCAGCGCCGCCGCGCCCCGGGTGTCCCCCCCGCGCCCCCTCGGAGGCCCCTGGCGGGGGGACGCCGCGGAGCCCACGCGGGACCGCGCCCGGCGGCGCCCACCTTGGAGACGATGAGGGGCTCGCCGTGCTCCAGCCCGCCGCGCAGCGTGAAGCCCCAGGGCGCGCCCCCCTGCAGCTGCACATGCACGTACTGGGGGGCGCCGGGCCGGCCCTCGGCCCGCTCCATGGCCGCTACCGGCCCATCCCGGCCCGGCCCGGCCCGGCCCCGCGCCGCCGAGGAAGTGACACCCCCGCCTGCCCGGGCGGAGCGGCGCGGGGCCGAGCGGTGGGGCGGGGCCGGGCCCGCCAGCACCGGGGCTGCTCCGCCGCCGCCAATGAGGCGCGGGGGGACGGCGGCGATCGGCTCGGCGTGGGACGGTACGGCATGGCACTGCTCGGCAGGGCACGGCGTGGCTTGGCTCGACACAGCATGGCACAGCACGGCATAGCACAGCATTGCACAGCACGGCCCAGCATTGCATGGCATGGTTCAGCATGGCACAGCTCAGCTCAGCATGGCATGGCACAGCATGGCACGACATGACATGGCACGGCTCGGCATGGCACGGCTCAGCATGGCACAGCTTGGCTTGGCTCGGCACAGCATGGCACCGCTTGGCTTGGCACAGCTTAGCACAGCATGGCATGGCACAACTAGGCATAGCATGGCAAGACTCGGATTGGCGTGGCTCAGCTTGGCTCAGCTAGACACAGCATGGCTCAGCTCAGCATGGCATGGCACAGCCTGACTTGGGACGGCTTGGCTCAGCCCAGTTCAGCACAGCCACAGCACAGCTCAGCTTGGCACAATTCAGCTCAGCTCAGCATGGCATGGTGTGGCTCAGCATCGCTCAAGGCACAGTTTGGCATGGCTCAGCTCATGGCATGGCTCCGCACACAATGGCACAGCACAGCACTGTGCTACTCAGCTCAGCTTGGCTTGGCACAGCACGGCTTGTCCCAGCCCAGGAACCTGCACTGAGCTGCTAGGCTCAGCTTGGCATGGCCCAGCCAGTATGGCTTGACTCGGTCCACCACAGTTCAGTTCAGCACGGCACAGCACAGCTCAGCCCTACACAATTTGAGATGGCAAGAGGGCAGCATGGGTTGACTGGTCCAGCATGGTTCAGCCCGGCATGGTTCGGTGCAGCTCAGCTGGGCTGGCATGTTCCGGCTTGGCTCAGATCAGCATGGCATGACACAGGGCTGGCATGGCTCACTTCGGCACAGTGTGGTGCAGCCAGGGGCCTGACCTGGTCTGGCTCCACTTGGCTCAGTGCAGTTCAGCTCAGGTTGACATGGGCAAGCAGGACTGGCGCAGTCCGGCTTGGTGCAGCATGGCTGACCCAGCTTAGCTTGTCGTGGCACGGTTCAGCGTGGCATGACCTGGTTTGGCCCAGCACAGCATGGTGGCACCAGGGCCCAGCACCACTAGGGACAGCTCGTCACAGCTCGGCCTGCGACAGCTGGGCTGAGCACGGCGGTGCGGTGTGGCCAGTAGTTTGGCAGCGCTCTTGTGGGTGCGAGGGGATGCCTGCTCAGTGGCAGTGGGGTGGTGCATCCTCCGCCACAGCCCCCCAGGGCAGGAGGCTCCCCGCGGGTCCCCACCCCGGCAATCACGCTGGCGTCCTGAGCCCCGCTGCCTGCGGGTGAGCACGCGCTGCCGCCTCCTGTCTGGCCTGCCCATTCCGGCCCCCACCCTGTCCTGCCGGGACACCCCGGGGCATACGTGGCTGTATGGCCGTGCTTCCCCTCTGCTGTTCCCCCAACAGGCCCAGGAGGGGCTGCTGTGCCCATTTGGGGAAAATGAGGCAGGGGACAGAGGCGGTGGTCGGCAGCTGGGGTGGTGGGAGTAGGTCGGTGGGTTCCCAGGGGAGCCCGTGAGTCCCGCTCCTCCCCTTCCCGCCCCGGGCCCCGGCTCTTACTCATCTCCTTCCCAGACAGCACAGCCAGCCCGGAAAGCTCTGCCCTGCCAGCAACGCCCGCGGCCCCGGCTGCCTGTGGGCTGGGCGGGTGCAGCACTGTGGCCCGGGAGGGTGGGCTTGCTGTGCCAGGATGGTGAGTGACCCCCAGCCTTGCTCAGACCTGGTGCAGGAAGGGTCCCTCAAGTTTTTCTTGGCAGCCCCCACCCACCGGTGCCTGCCCTGAGCCCTGCCTGTGCCCTGCTCAGCTGGGCTGCAGGCAGCCCAGGACATGTGCCCTATCCTTGTGCCAGGGGGTCCCAGAGCACAGGGTGGTCCCCAGGCTGTTTGTGGCACTGGAACCCACCCAGCAGCAACGCACAGAGCCCCTCTCATGGCCTCAACATGTCCATGCCTGGGCTAACTCTCCTGCTCTCCCCCATGGCCTTGCTGCCCCTCTTGCTGTGCCCCCCACTCATGGATGTCTCCTGCCGTGCCCGGACTTTTCCCGGTCTCCACCGGGCTTGGCTGCCCCCATGCCCTTTCCCAAATGAGTAACCAGGGCTGCCCGGCCAGGCGTGAGGGCTCTGCGCTCTGGATCGTCACGTGGCCCCACACCCCATTAAACACTGCATCCCCCCCCCATGCTGGCACCCCCCCAAATGGCCCTCGCAGCCCTCACCGCTGTGCCCTGCTGGCACCAGGAGGGGTGAGCAGAACCCAGGGCAAGGCAGGCACCAACACACCCCCCAGTTCCTCCCAATGCCCCCGTGCCTGCACCAGTGGTTCCCCAAGCAGAGTGTCTGTGTGTCCCCTGGTCCCCTCTAACCCAGCAGGAGAGCAGCAGTGTCCCGTGGGGCTGGGCACTGCGCCAGGCGCTCTGCTGGGGGCATGGGCCATGGCTGCCTGCACTCAACTCTGTTGTGTGCCCACAGAACCTGCCTCAGGCAAGCACCATGAAGCCACAGAGCGGCACCGGGGCCGGGGGGCAATGCCTCAAATGACCCGTGCCAGTGAGAGGGTGGGCATTGCCCTCACAACCCCTCAGCCTTGGGCAGGTGCTGGCAGAAAGACCTCTGAGCTGGGATGGCCAAGCCCAGCGAAGCTGTGGGCATGGTGATGCCCGCGGGGTGGGTACCACTGGCTGAGCCAGACGCCCTCCATGCCGCTGAGCTCCGGCTCACTCTGCCCACTCATGTGCCTCAGTGCCACGGCCCCGGGGCTCAGTGCCCATCTCTCTGATGGGGACAGCGAGGCACCGGGCAGCCTGGCTCTGGGAGCGGACCCCCAGGCTCTGTGCCCGCTTGCGGCAATGGGCACGAACGTGCTGATCCCGCTGCCGGAGGGTCGGCACAGGGCTGGGGGCGCCGGAGGGGCTCTCACCGCAGCGGAGCTTCCCGCTGGGCTCCAGCCCCCTCCCCTGGGACCCAGGGAGCTCCTGGCCCTTTAAACCCTGATTTGGGCCGTGCCTTTAAAAGGCGCCGGGGGGGCCGGTCCCTCTCGCCCTGCAGGAGGAGGCTGGCCAGGAGCAGGTGGGCTGAGCGAGCTCGTCCTCCCCACCCAGCCCCCCACTTCACTCCCACTCCCTTGCCCCGGCACTTTTACAGCCCCCGTAGCCAGGCTCCTGGCCGGCTGTCTTTGCCCCTGGTCCGGGTTTTAGTCTAGAATTTGCACCCCTTTTTGCATAGAGAGCCTCCCACCTTTCTGTTCCTGTGCCAAGCTGAAGCAGCTGGCACAGTTGTCCTGGCTTGGTAGCAGCCGGCAGCACCCTGGGGTCTGCTCTTGCTGGTGCCCACAACTAGCTCTGCCTCTCCAGGGTGGGAGAAGCATGACCGCAGGCTCCCCCTGATCCTGCTGCCAGCCAGCCCCACCTCGCCCCGCTCACCCACTCTCCTGCACCTATCATGGCTTTGCTCCATCCCTTTGCCAGCCTCCTCCTCCTCCTCCTTGCAGTGCCCCTTTCCCAGGCTGTAAACCAGTCCCTGCTGCCCCCTGGCTCCCTGCCTGGTGTCCCCCCACTGCCCCTCCTTCAGGCCCTGCAAGTGCGGGCACCGGACAGCCAGGGCTGGCAAGCGGGGCCAGCAAGCAGGCAGCCCCTGCGCTACATGCTGAACTTGTACCGGCGTGCTGCCGACCGCGAAGGCCGACCCCGCCGTGGCCGCAGCCTGGGCACCAACACCATCCGCCTCATCTGGGCCAGCTCCCATGGGGGTCAGCCCTGGGCAGGTAAGGAGCAGCGGGACACTGTGGGTAGTACAGGGTCTTAGTGGAGCTGGTGGAGTGGGCTTGAGCCTTGAGGTGTCTCTGCCTGCCTCCTTCCCCCTCTTTACAGTTTCCTGGCAGGGGCTGCCCTTGGCTGTGGGGTCCCCCTTGGCAGGGGGCCCAGGCTATCCCTGCCACAGGGCCAGATGGCGCTGAGATGGGCCATTGTTGCTGGCCCTGCATGCCCCTCTGCCCTTTCTGTCCTGCCTGAAGCTGTGCCAGGCCGGTGGTGTTGGTGCAGAGGGTGGGAATTGTCCCTGCCCTTTCCCCCTCACCCTGCTGGCACCTGGCTGTCACGGGCTTTGAGGGTGATGATGGCCCAGGCTCAGCTGTGCTGCGCAGGGCTGTGGCAGCACCCTGGGAGAAGCCCATGCTGGTGTGGTGCCTGCTGTGCCATACTGGGGGCACTGACTGCTGCTTCCCCACAGGTCGCTGGTATGTGCAGCCCCTCACCTACCGCCTGGAGGGCCAGCCCGAGGCCGAGCACCTCCTCCGAGCCACCATGGTCTACCTGCCCAGCCTGCCGCTGGCCCGTGGTCGCCTCCTCTGTGCACTGGAGTTGGCCACCACTGGCGAGGCACCCGGGACACTGCTCAGCCCTGTCGCCCGCCCCCGCCATGGCTGGGCCGAAGCGGACGTCACCCCATACCTAGTGCCGGGGAACAGCAGCACGGGGAGTCTAGCGCTGCGACATGTGTGTGTGCGTGCCGGACGGGCGGGGGGCCGTGATGCCCCAGCGGCCCCCAGCCACCCCTTCCTCCTCCTCTACCTCAACGATACCCGGGCGGGGCTGCCATCTCCTGCAGCGGAGCCCCACCGGCACCGGCGCGATGCAGGGATGTTGGCCCATGACCTGCCTGGCTACCTGCGGGAGCAGGGAGGGGGGAAAAGCGACTGCTCCCTGCGCCCCTTCCCTGTCAGCTTCGCCCAGCTGGGCTGGGACCACTGGATCATCGCTCCCCACCGCTACAACCCGCGCTATTGCAAGGGCTCCTGTCCCCGCCTGCTCCGCTATGACTACCACGCACCCAACCATGCTGTGGTGCAGAGCTTCGTCCATCAGCTGGTGGATGCCAACGTGCCTCGGCCCTCCTGTGTCCCCTACCACTACAGCCCCATCAGCGTCCTCATGATCGAGCGTGACGGCGGCATCCTCTACAAAGAGTATGAGAACATGATTGCAGAGTCCTGCACCTGCCGGTAACGCCTGCTGCCCTGGCACATCACCCGTGGGCTCTGCCTGTCCCTGCTGGATCTGGACTTTAGGGTTTGTCTTGCTCTGCCTGGGGCGGGTTCATCCCCCACTCCCTGCGTGGCACTGCTCTGCAGGAAGGTTTTACAATGGCATTTTTATGTAAATTGTAGGTTTTTAAAGGCAGTAGCCTGTGCTGGGGCAGTTGCCCTGTGGCATCTGTCCTTCCTGCAGCCCCACGGCCGCTGCCTGTTTTTGGGGGGCAGGGGGGCTTGGCCTGATGCTCCCGGGGAAGAGTTGGGTCCCTGGACTGGGGCACGAAGCTCTTAGGAGGTAGCTGGGGGTTTCCCGGTGGAGCCAGGGTGGGGAGGGAGAGTGGTCCAGGTGTTCCTGTGCTTGGCACCAAGGAGGTGCCATCAGTATCTGGTGCAACCCTGCCCATGGGACTCCTTCCCAGCTCACGTGCACCCCGTTCCTCTCTAGTCCCAGCTGCGACGGCATCTCACTGGGCTGGGAATTGGGCTTGGGGGGGAAGCCCCTCTCCTCCCCTGCAGTTCTACTCTGGAGGACTGTGAAAACTGGAGGGACCTGAGCTGCCAGCTCTGCTCCCAGTGCCAGGGCCAGGCAGCTGCCTGCTCTGGGCTCTGCCCACTGCTTCCTCTGCCACCCCTGTCCTTCACCTCCTTGGCTTGCCCTCTAGCAGGGCTCGGGTCTCACCCTACCACAGGGTTCAGGCCCCCGTTGCGGTGTCCCTCTCCCTTCTCACACCCTTGCTTGGTGTAGGGCTTGGGCTCTGCTGGACTCCCGGCCTGCCCCCGTTCCCGGAGGGGTCGGTCCCACTCCCAGCACCCCTGCCGCCTGACTTTTCTCTATTTATTGCTGACTGTGTAAGTAAATAAATTGATGGATTTTGCTAAAGACCATCTTGGCCTGTTCTTC
Source organism: Chroicocephalus ridibundus (assembly GCF_963924245.1). Classification (NCBI taxonomy): domain Eukaryota; kingdom Metazoa; phylum Chordata; class Aves; order Charadriiformes; family Laridae; genus Chroicocephalus; species Chroicocephalus ridibundus. Next base: position 225,997 of record NC_086292.1, on the reverse strand, counting down.
CTCTGTCCCTAGGGTGCACAGGATGCCCCCCGGGACAGGCTGGTGTAGACTATGTCACCATGCTGCCACCCTTGTGCTTGCTCCCCAATGCGTGCAGGGGGTAAATCCCAGATGGTTCAAGCAGGAGCTGAGAGAAGAGGTTCCCCTGAGCATCGATCCTCCCTGGGCCAGGGGGGACCACGTGTGGTTGCAGGCAGCTGCCTTGGTGGGGCTGGTGACAAGAGAAGCCCCACATCCCCGAGGGACCATGAGCTCGTGGGCTGTCTGTCACTGTGGACAAGGTTGGCTGTCCACAGTTGGCCGTCAGGGTTATTTTGGGAAGGTGTCTGCAGGCAAACCTGCCTGTTCCTGGGCACAATGCCCTGTGTTTGCAAGGCTGGAGCAAAGTTCTCCTTTGAGCTGAGAGACATGGGTGGCAGATGTAATTCTTGTCCCCAGTGCTTGGTGGCACTGTCACCTGTCAGCTGGGTACTGCCTCTGCATCCTCAGCCCGTGGCTCTTGCCAGGGTCTTATCTCTTGGTCTCCAGCCCTGTTACTGGTCCAAGCTCCGTGGGGATGTTTCAGCACTTCTTCCCTCCTGTGGGCATTTGCTGTGGGGCAAGGTGCTGACAGCCCCCATCCCTGCCCTACCCACCAGCCCCAAAGTTTCTCCCCCATCCTGGCAGAGCAAGCACCTGCAGAGCCCCAGGCTCCTCTCCTGCCCCTTGTCCCCACTTGGCCGCATCCCGGCTGCCTCCAGCTGGGAAGCTGTGGCGACGGGAATGTCTTCTGCTTTTTTGGAAGCTCGCAGTCCTGACCCCAGGGGGAAGATTTTCCCTTGTCAATCATTAAGCGTGTGGTGTTGACTCACCCAGGCAAGCGATGATGAAAGGCATGGGAGCTGGGTGTGCTCCCAGCCCTGGGCACCACTGGGTGCCAGCGCCCGGTGCTGCCCCTGGCAGGGACCTGCACCCCTCAGACCTGCTAGGTGCCCGGAGATGGATGGGCACTGGTGTGTGTCTGTCCCAGCCCTGTGTCCTCGTATACACTGTGATGGTGGGCTCTTGTGCCCAGTGGCTGGACCCCTTCCTGGGGGATCCCCAGGCGCCAAGGGGCAGTGTGATCTCCTCTGCGCTGGTGGCGGGGCAGGCACTGCTGAAGGGACGGAGGAGCAGCAGTTCAGGGAAAGAGCCGCTGTCCCTGTCTGACCCCGGCACCGTGCCTGCGTCAGCGCTGGGGCTGCCAGGGCAGAGCCTGGTGGAGAGAGCAGGCTCCCCAGCCACCTCGGGGGTGGCTTTTCCTGGGGGTCCTACGCCCATGTGAACCCCTTGGGCACAGCCTGGCACCCCATCGGTGCCAACCTTGCAGGGAGCATCAGTAGCCCTGGCTTTGGGGACATATGCCCCGCTGCCCCTCGCCTTATGCTCTGGCAGGGGTCTTGCCTGTGGGGCTGCTGTCTGCACTGGTCCCCTGTTCTGCCCAGCCAGCCGGCACATCCCTGCCCCCTTTTGCCCCACTCCCAGCCCCTTCTCCTGCCCCAAACTCCAGGCTGAGTCTTTGCTCTGCCTCCACCAGTCCCCATTTGCTACCCCTGCTGCTGCCCATCCCAAGTGGGCACTGCCATCTTGCATGCCCCATCCTCTGGGGTGACACTGGGCAGGGAGGAGATGATCTGCCCCACATGCCTTAATATCATCAGTGCAAATCAGGGCTGGGCATGGCACAGGGGTACTGGGTGTGGAGCTCACCCGCTGTGGTGCAGAGCTGCCCCCCGGGCTCCCTGTGGGGGCTGTAACTGGAGGCAGATGGTGTTGCTCAGGCACCGGGTGCCTTGCGTGTGCCCCATGGACGCCCTGCAGAGATGCTGGCAGCCCCCAGCCGGGGGGGGTGGGGGGGGTGACATGGGCCTGCCCTGCTGCCTGGGGCCACTCAAATATTTGTGCAGGGCCGTGACCGGGGAGGAGCAGTGCCCAGCAGAGGCACCGGACAGCCGGAGTCAGCAGCACCATGGCAGCCTCTGTCGCGCCAGGTATCATCCGAGGTGGCAGGGCCAGCGGGGCCCCCCCTTCCCCCCTCAGCACTGCCAACGGCCTGGCATTGCTCCTCTCCCTCCTCTTGCTTCTCCCCAGCTCCCTCCAGGTGGGTCTGGGCATGGGGGGTGGGTGCCGGGATCCTGGGGGCTTGGCACCCCCCTCCCCACCCCGTCCACCCCTCTGGGTGCTGCAGGAGCTGTGGGGGGCAGGGGGACAGGCAGCCCCCCGGCTGCCCCGCATGACGCCCTTCTGGAGGATGGTGGGCAGCAGACCCCTGGGTGCCCACTGCCAGCATGGCCTCGAGTGCATCACCAGGGTCTGCAGGTGAGTGGGATCCCTGCCCGTCCCCCGCGTCACCCCCTGCCCAGCCCAGTGTCCCTGGGACCCAAACATATCTCCGTCCCCACAGTGTCTCCAGTCCTGGGACCCCCCCACATACCCCAATGTCCCCAGCTGTCAGGCCCCACAAGTATCCCAACTCCACCAGCTGCCTTGGCTTTGGGAGTCTCCACCCTGGGACCCCCACCCCTGCATCACTCCCCACTGCCCACAGTCCAGAGGCTTCCTGTGCACCCCAGTTCCACTGTCCCACTGTCCCCCAGTCCCACTGCCCCCAGCCTAGGCACCCCCCATGGCCCAGCCCCAGCAGACCCCAGCTTTGCCCCCACCCCAGGTGCTCCAGCCTGGGGATGCCCCCCCTGTAGGGACCCTGGCACAGCACTCATGGCTGCTCTGCCCGCAGGGCCAGGCGCTGTGCCCCACCACGGTACGAGTGCTGACAGCCACCAGCAACCCCAGAAGAGCCCACTCTGTGCTGAGACCACCGGAGACTGGAGCGTGCCCTGTGCTCACCACCAGGACAGGACTCCTCAAGGAAGAACTGCGTCCCCAAGTCCCCCAGGACAACGCCGGGCTCAGACGCTCTGTGCAGGCAATAAATGCGCTGCCCCCTTCCCGTGTCCAGCAGCTCCCTGACCCTGGGTGAGGACAGGGTACACGCGTGCCAGGGCCACCTGGGTGACACAGAGGGGCAGGTGGCACCCGCGGGCTCCTGCCTCTCGCCCAATGGGTGCTGAGTTCGCCGCAGCACCTGCTTGGCTGCCCAAAGGGGTCCCTGGGGTGAGAGGCACAGGGGTCCTCAGGAGCCCACCACACCCACACACTGCTCTGTGTGTGAGCGTTTGTGTGTATGCAGACATCTGCCTGCGCCCATACGTGTAGGTGCATGTATATACCTGTGCCTGTGTGTGTGTGTGCGTGCGTGTGTGCACATATGGTTATGAATGTGCACGGGAAGTATGTGTGTGTGCTTGCGTGTTTGTATGTCTGTGCACATGTAGATGTGCATGTGTGTGTATATGTGGGTATGTATAAGTCTGTACAGCTGTGGATGTACATATGTGTGCACGTGCATGTATTCCTGTCTGCGTGTGTGTATATGTGTGACTGCATGTGCCACATATGTATGTGTGCTGTGTACACATGGAAGTGCAAGAGTGTGTATGTGCAGGTGTGTACACGTGTGTGCATGGGTGTGTGTGTGCACACATGGGTCTGCCGGCCTGTACATGTGTGCCTGTGCAGGCAGGTGTGTGCGTGCATGTGCGCACAGTGGTATGTGCATACATGTGTGCACACCTGTGCCTCTGTGTGTGCCCACACCCATGCACACATCCATGTCTCTCTCTGTCCGTTTGCATGTCTGTGTGTCTGCCCACACACCCACACCAGCATGCATGTCCATGTGTCCATCCGTACGCATGCACTGGCACATGTGTCCATGTGCCTGTCTGTACAATCCCACACCCACTCGTGTGTCCATCCGTAGGTGCACACCGACACGCATGTTTGTCCCTGCACCCATGCATGTGTCCGTGTGTCTGTCCGCAGGTGCAAACCCACATGTGTGTCCATGTGTCCATCCGTAGGTGCACACCCATATGTGTGTCCGTGTGTCCATCCGTCCGTCCGTAGGTGCACACCCACACGCGTGTCCGTCCCTGCACCCACGCGTGTGTCCGTGTGTCCATGTGTCCGTCCGTAGGTGCAAACCCACGCCTGTGTCCGTGTCCGTCCGCAGCGCTGCGCGGCCTCCGCCCGGCAGGGGGCGCTGTCCGACGCCCTCCCGTCGCGCACCCCCTCCCGTGTCCGCCATGGCGGCGGGTCCTAGCGGCTCGGTAGTGAGCGCTCCGCAGACTGGGGCCGCCGCCGGCGGCGAGGATGGCGGGGCAGCGGGGACGGAGAGGCCGCTGCAAAACTGTTGCGGTGCTCGGGGCAGCGTTGGGGGCGCCAGAGAGCGGGCGGCGCCTCGGGGCGGAGTGGGGCGGCGGTGCTGCCAGGACCCGGGGCGGGGCGGGGCGGGGCGGGGCGGTCCCGTCCCGTCCCGTCCCGTCCCGCAGCATCGGTGTCTGTCGCCGCCGCCGCCGGCGCCATGCGTAGCCGGAGCAACTCGGGCGTGCGGCTGGATGGGTATGCGCGGCTGGTGCAGCAGACCATCCTCCGGCACCAGGTGCGGGACCTGCCGGGAGGCGCGGGGGGGCCGGGATTCTCCTCACTGCGGGCCCCGATGCGCCCCGCCGGGCCCTGGGAAGCCGCCGGCTGACCCCGCAGGCCGGGACGGGCGGAGTTAACAGGGAAGAGGGGCCGCGGCCCCTCGGTGTGTCTCCCCTCGGCAGGACGCGGTGACGGGCCTGCTCCCCGCCAGCGCCGACCACCGGGATGCCTGGGTCCGGGACAACGTCTACAGCATCCTGGCTGTCTGGGGGCTGGGCCTGGCCTACCGCAAAAACGCCGACCGCGACGAGGACAAGGCCAAGGCCTACGAGCTGGAGCAGGTAGGAGGGAGTCGGCAGGAGGGAGGGCCTGTGCCGACCGTCCCGGCACGGCCAGTGATACCAGGGAGCCGGCCGTCACCTCCCAGCTGGTTTGCTTTTGGAGCCAAAAGGTGATGGGAGGCTATGCAGTGAGGATGGGGACAGGGCTGTCCCCAGGCACAGGGAGCAGTAGCAAGGGATGTCAGAGCCTGCTCTTCCTAGAGCACAGCCAGAGGATCCAGCCCTCTGGCTCTGGGGTGATCTGGGGAGACAGTCCTTCTCCCAGGGGCTGGGGAGCTGCATTCTGCAGCTCTGTCCTCCCCCTGCACAGCAGAGCAGCTCGGCCTCCATGGCAGGCCAAGAAATCTTGCTTTCCTCTGCTGTCACCGAGGGAGTAGGGGCCATGGAAATATGAGCAAGGGCTCCGGTTACAGATGCCGGAGCCCTGCAAAGGTCAGTGGCCAGCTGATATCCTGAGTCAGGGCTTCTCTTGGCTGCATGGGGATTAACAAGGCTGTTTTCCTTGTTCCTGCAGAGCGTGGTGAAGCTGATGCGGGGGCTGCTTCAGTGCATGATGAGACAGGTAGGGTCTGGAAAACGCCTCCGAGAGTTGAGTGGTCTCCTTAAGGCCCAGCTCTGCCGCAAAGACGGTCAGTCCTAGCAGTGCCAGCTTTCCCCAGCCTTTCCTGACAAGCAGAGGGAAGGCCCCCTTCCAGCGAGTCTTGAAATAAGCTCTGTCTTGGCATCTGTCCGTGGTGTGATGGAAGTCCCAGTGCTTGGGCTGGTGGCCAGCGGAGCCTTTGCCAGCTGCTCCCTGTCTTGTGGTCTGTCTGGCGCAGAGACTCTGCAGCTCTTCTCCCTGAGGGCGTTTGGGTTGACCCTTTTCTGTCCACGCAGTTCAGCAGTGGCTGGTTCAGCTGTGGCTGTGGGCCCTCTATGGCTGCAGCCCTGCACTAGGGTGGCACAGGAGCCTGCACTGACTGCCTTGCTGTGTGGAGGGGCTTAGCCCGGGGGCCGTAGGGTTTCTGCCCTGCCAGGCACGGCTCCACATGCTGGGCTAAAAGTGTGGAGCATCCCTTGGCTGCCAGGCCTCTCTGGAGACAGGGTTTGATGAACCCCTGCATCTCCTTGTCCTTCTCAAGGTAGACAAAGTGGAGGCATTCAAGTACAGCCAGAGCACCAGGGACTGCCTGCATGCCAAGTACAACACCCACACCTGTGCCACCGTGGTGGGGGACCACGAGTGGGGTCACCTACAGATGGATGCCACCTCCCTCTACCTGCTCATGCTGGCGCAAATGACAGCCTCAGGTGATGCTGCTGGGGGATGCCATTTCAGCTTTGAGTGTGCTGATCTCCAGGGCTCTCCATGTTCTTGGTCTGGGTGCCAGGCTGCTGTGATGGCCTCCCTGACCTCACTGTTTTCTTATGCTCACAGCACCTGAGGTGGATTTGCACCTCTCGATGTCCATCTCTCTAAGAGCACCCGTTTGCCTGAAGCCCCAGAGCTGCCATAGCAGGGTGGGAGTGGGGATGGGAGCCAGGCAGGGCATGGCTCCCATGGGGCAGGCGTGCAGTGAGGAGAAGGGGTCTGGCCTGGGTTACTGCAGCCTCTTCCTAGGGATGCCTGTGGGCTTGGAGCCACTAATGTGAATTTCTCACACTGCTTCAGGCCTCCACATAATTCACAGCCTGGATGAAGTCAACTTTATTCAGAACCTAGTGTTCTACATTGAAGCAGCCTACAAAACTGCGGTGGGTAGCCCATGCTGGGGAAGGGGAGCATGCCCTGGGGGTGCAGGTGGTGGGCTGGTATCTAGGGCCAGCTGTGGGTCCCTCCTGAGCCCTGGCAGACAGAGTCCCACGGTATCTGCTGGGAGCACCACCAATGGGTGGGACTCAAAGGCTTTCTGGGTGTGCTGTGAACTGCTGCCTGCTCCAACGTGCTGCTGCCTCCGCACAGGACTTCGGGATATGGGAGCGTGGGGACAAGACGAACCAGGGCATCACCGAGTTGAATGCTAGCTCTATCGGCATGGCCAAGGTGAGGCAGGGAGAGGTGCTGGGTGGGTGCCAGGGAGTGCCAGTGGCCCTGTGCTGCTTTTTTACAGGGAAGGCTGGGCACGTTGAACTATTGAGGCTCAGTGCCCTAGGCAGTGATAGGTTCCTGGGAGACCTTTCTCCTTCTGTGCTGGGATAAAATGTGCCCTTCTTGCCGGAGTTTTGCCTGAACTGGGAGTGAGAAATTAATTGGGGTATGTGGCAAAAACGTCCAGGGTCCTGTTGATTTCTGGCTACCTGTGGCTTTGTAGATGTGGTCACATTCTGATCAGGGTGCTCTGCAGCCACAGCAGGGTTTAAATTTATTTACATTTGGGCAGTGTGTTACACAGAGTGGCTGGCATGGGGTAAGAGCTCTTAGAGATGAGCAGCATGGTGGAGGACTTGTTGCTTTGAGTCTCACCCTGCTTGCAGGCTGCCCTGGAGGCACTGGATGAGCTGGATCTCTTTGGAGCAAAGGGAGGCCCGCAGTCGGTGATACGGGTGCTGTCTGATGAGGTGCAGCACTGCCAGGTGAGAGCCACGCAGGCTTTACACCATTGCAGGATGAACTGTGATCTGCTGGGGCTGCGGTGTGAATGACGCCCAGGCTGGCAACCTAACCACCTCTCCCTCCCCTTCGCCCAGTCCATCCTCCACTCGATGCTGCCCAGGGCCTCCACATCCAAGGAGGTGGACGCCAGCGTGCTCTCTGTCATCTCCTACCCAGCGTTTGCTGTGGAGGACAGTGAACTGGTGGAAATCACCAAGCAAGAGATCATCACAAAGCTGCAGGTGAGTGGCTCTGCCCTTGTCTCGCCCTGCCCAGGAGACAGCTGCAGGCCAAACTGTTGTAGCCCTTTTCCCCCAAAAAACAGGTTTGGGGAGGGGGTGCTGGGGCGTGTTCTCTCCCAGTCTCTGTGACCTGTGGCAGGGGTGTGCAAAAGAAACAGTCCTATGTGCTGTGGCCCTAGGCTGTGATCGTAGTGTCTGAACATGAGGCGAGCGAGTGAGGGGGTATTTGGCCAGAGGATATCCCCCACCCGTGTTTCTGCATTGACGGTACAAGGTATCTCATGCTGTGCTTCCTGCTCAGCACCTCTTTTCCCTCCTTTCCAGGGGCGCTATGGCTGCTGCCGCTTCCTCCGGGATGGGTACAGGACCCCCAAAGAGGTAAGTGTACCCAGCCCAGCTACCTGCCAGAACGTGAGTGCAAAGCAGCAGCTGCCCTGGGTTGCATTTTCAGCTCCCCCAGGTGCAGCACAAGGGCTGTGGTGGGGAGCACTGGGAAGATGAGAGCCCTGAGTAGCCCCAGGCAGTCACAGGCCTGGGCAAGGCTTCTGAAAGTGCCAGAGCCCATTGCAGAGATGGTATATCCAACCCACACCCATAGCAGATAGGCAGAGGCTGTATCTGCCTGCATCTGAGACCTGGTGGTGTTGTATATCTCTTAGGCTGGGGGAAGATGGGACCACTGCCCTGTGTGGGAGCCCTGCGGAGGTGGGCTCTTTCCCTGGCTCTCCCAGGGCTGCACAAGCCCTGAGTGAGGGCTGGAGGCCTGTGGAGGTGACTGTGCAGTGCTGCTTCCGGACAGGCTTGGCTCTGCAGCAGTACTGGAGGTCACAAAGCTGCTTCTGCCTCTGCTGGCACAGCAGGCAGCTTGTGTACTGCCACACTTGGCTCGCAGTGGAGCACGTGGAGACTTTATTCTACTGCTCTGGGGAGAGAAAACAGGAAAATTTTCTAGGGAACAGTCGCATTTGATAACCACAGAACCAGGACACGGTACTCGGAGACTCTTAAATCGTCACTGGCTGTTGGGCCCATAACCTGGTGGGGCTCCTCTGGGCATGAGTGCTTCTGAATTTTTTTCCTCTGCTCTGCCTCTTCAGACCTGACCATAATAGGCAACGTGTGTGGCTGCATCTCTCCAGAGCCAGAGAAAAGCAGCAGCATCTCCAGTCTGACTTTCTTAGCGCTCATGAGCTTTGCCAGCAGCAAAGCTGTGGCTTACTTCTGGGGAGCTGCGAGGCATGGGAAGGGCGGTGTTGCCTGCAGAGGCACTGCAGCTGGTTGGAGTCAAACGGGAGTTTGGGAGCTTGTGTCTGGTGTGCAGGCACTATAGAGAACATCTGCTCCCTTTGTCCCTCCTGTCCTCTCGGCCTGGCAGTCTGCTAAGGCCAGCTCTCTCCCCTCTCTGTAGCAAAAAGAGTTAAAGCAGTTAGCAGGGAGGATTGAGCATGGGTCCCTTGGGGCACCATACCATGCACATCTGGTGTGGGAGGATTTGGCAAAAGCAGCTCTCCATCCTGACCTCATGCCACGTGACAGCCTCACAGTTACACCAAATGGCAGGAGGAACCCTGCTCTCTGTCCCCGCATGACCAGCCCAGGCCCTCGCACCCTGCTGGGCCAGCCTGGTGATGCCTGAGGAGGCAAGCGCTGAGGGGCTGGGGCAGAGAAGGCAAGGTGATGGGGAAGCAGGTGTCCCCAGTGCAGCGAGGGGGACTGTTGTACGAGACTCTGGGGTGCTCTTCTGGGGACTGCGTAGGCTCCCTTTGCCCAGGAAGGGTGAGGCCCTTCAGCATCAGTGCAGGGGGCTTGGGAGGGGGTGTCTTGGAAAAGACACAGCCTGGAGGTGAAACTGCTTTTCGGCTCTGTCTCAGCCATCATCTGCAGAGGAAGACAGAGAGGGTATTTGAGGCTTGGGCCTTGGGGGGAGTAAGAGTCCTGTCAGTTTGAGGGGATCCTGCCACCCACCACTTGCCTTGCTGTCACACCCTCCCTGCAGGACCCCAACCGTCTCTACTATGAACCTGCTGAGCTGAAGCTGTTTGAGAACATCGAGTGTGAGTGGCCTCTCTTCTGGGCATATTTGATCATTGATGGGATTTTCAGTGGAAACATGGAGCAGGTAAGGGAGGCAGGACCTGCCAGGCTGGTGGAAAGAAGTCCCTGGCAAGGGAAGTGTGCGGGGGAATGATGCAGGGAACCATGACCGGGGCAGATCCCCTCCCTTCTCTCCTCAGGTGCAGGAGTACCGGGAAGCCCTTGAGGGGGTTCTCATCAAGGGGAAGAATGGGGTGCGCCTGGTACCAGAGCTGTACAGTGTCCCACCGGATAAGGTGAGTGGTCCTGAGCTATGGTGGCGGTGGGAATGGCTCATTACCAGATAGTTGGATTTTAATTGCTTATTAACACAAATTGTTAGTAAAGCAACACATGTAGTGCATGGAAACCCTGTGTTTAAAAAAAAACAAACAACACAAAACAACAACATGGATTGGAGCTGTTATAAAATCATGTTGTATAAAGAAACTGCTGGAGTCAGAGTCCTCTGAGAGCTCAGGACGTGTGGACCTGGGATGAGGGGGTTGTGCTGAGCTCCCGTTCAGTGGTGAGGGTGTTTGTGTGGGCTTGAGCAGAGAGCAACAGCCTCCTGGTGCTCAGGCTCTCCCCACCAGCATCCGAGAGCATCACCCCAGTGCTCCTGGGGTATGTCAGTCGTTCCGTGGGATGGCCCGTGTTGGTAATTCAAACTCAGTCTGAGCAGCTGATCTGTTGTCTTTTGTGGGTACCTGGGGCAATCATGAGAAGAAGGGAAGAATGTAGCCAGGATATTTTTGACCCTCTGTGGCAAATGCTTTCATAGGCTCTTTTTTTAAGCCTTAAAGTGCTGGACTTCAAAATGCAATGATGATGCTTCCTTCAGCATCCTGTGTCTCTGGATCCCTCCCTGACCTCCTGGCTTGCCTTCCAGGTGGATGAGGAATACAGGAAGCCCCACACTGTGGACAGGATACCCATGGGCAAGCTGCCACTCATGTGGGGGCAGTCCCTCTACATCCTGGGCTGCCTGATGGCCGAGGTATGGCCACCCCTGGTGATGGGGAGGGCTGTGGGGCCAGGCTCTGAGCTCTGAAAGGGCAAATGCTGCCACCCTGAGCCACCTGCCATGGGGAAGTTGTCACCTCCGTCCTCCAGGACTTCTTAAAGGGGGATTGTTTGTAAGCATCACCTGTTCTACCCAGTCCATTAAATGTTCATCTCCTCATACCTCTTTTTCCTCAGGGGTTTCTAGCTCCCGGTGAAATAGATCCCCTCAACCGCCGATTTGCAACTGTTCCCAAGCCTGATGTGGTGGTCCAAGGTGAGGGAAAGGGACTGGTCTGAAACCCTTGTGCCTGGCAGGTCTGGGGACTCTGCCCATGCGGAATTCACGGGGTGGCTCTGGGATGGTGCTGCTGGTTGGCGGCTGGTGCAGCCAGATCTCAGCCCTGTCAAGGTGGGTATAAGATGTGGTGCAAGTTCTTCCACTCCACCTTGCATTACCCCAGAGAAATATAATCTGCTACAGTCTCCTCTGCAGAGAAGTTGAAAACTGTCCTGTCCTCCTGCCACTTGGCAGGGAAAGCTTCGGTGTAGAGTGTTAGGAGGAGCAAGGCAGACCTCTGCAGTGAGAACTCGTTCCCAAAGGGACCCCAGACAGCTGCCTCTACCTGCTGTGGCACCTTGTATGTGTCCACAAAGGCCAGGGGTAGTGCTGTCACACCCTTGTGCCCCTGCCATACTGAGCCTGTCCTCCTCTCTCTACAGTATGCATCCTGGCAGAGACAGAGGCGATCAAAGCTATCCTGAGGAAGGAGAACATCGACGTGGAGACTGTGGCAGAGGTCTACCCCATCAGAGTGCAGCCTGCCCGCATCCTCAGCCACATCTATGCCCGCCTGGGTGAGATGGGCTCCCTGCTCCTTCAGCGAAGGGGGTGCAGAACAGTCTGTCCCATCCCCTGGCACTCCTGCTTATAGATGCTAATGTCCTGCCCTGCTGCTGCCTGCTTGACTGTTGAGGGCTCTGCCACCCATGCCTGGGCCTGGTAAAACTACTTCTGCACAAGGGGAGCTGGGGTGGCAGGCAGTGCTGTTCAGGGCGATTCTGAAAGGCATGAAGCTTTGGCTTTGCAGTTTCACAGTTGCCCTAGGGACAGGCAGGGGCTCTGATCCATGTAGGACAGACCTGGGGTGGCAGGAGCAAACTTTTGTTCCTGTACCCAGATCTCAATGTGGGGGGCAAGCCAGACTACAGTCTGGCAGTCCCTGGCTGAGAGATCCTGTAGCTCAGGTGGGACGGCTGTTGTTCGAGGGTTGGCAGGGCTGAGCATGAGGGGACAGTGTGCTCCAGAGCTCTGCACACTCATTCCCTGACACTGCAACCCCTTGGGCATGGGGCTTGTTGTGCAGGAGCTGGAGACCGAGCTTGGGCCAAGGAGAAACCTGATCTACCGTAGGCTGCACGCGCTGGCTAATTTAAGCCACCAAAAGGCCAAGTGTGACATGGGCAAAGGGAGCAGGGGAATAGCCTGGCAGCTGCCAGGGCTGACATGACCAAGGGGCAATGCTGCTGCTGCACCGTCTTGGGCTCTGGGAGTAATCCAGGAGCAATGGGAACACTGATAGAGCTGTCAGCTTTGGTGGGATGGCCCTGTGCAGGGGGGAACATCCCCAAAGACCCTGGAGGTGTGGCACGTTGCGGAGGTCAGGACGGGCTGTATGTCCCTGTTTCAGCAACAGTCCCTGGGAAGGGCCTGGGTGTCTGTAGCTCCCTGGGTGGGGCTGGGGGACAGATTATCACTGTCCTTAGAGCTGTGCCAGCTCAACACAGGGTTCTGGGGTACCCTGACCATAAACCAATGTTTTCCTCCTGCCTGGTAGCACTGGGGCCTGTCTCTGCTGCTATATCCCCTTTTGTGAAGAGGCTTGCACTAAAACCTCCTCCTTCTGTCCTGTAGGCCGCAACAAGCAGATGTGCCTGACGGGTCGGCCCTACCGGCACATGGGCGTCCTTGGGACCTCCAAGCTCTACAAAATCAGGAAGAACATCTTTACCTTTACCCCACAGGTGGGTAGCATTGCACGGGCTCATTTGCAGCTGTCGAGCAATCTGGAGCTGGGCAGGAGGTTTCTCCACTGGCTTGAGCACTCGAGTTATTCTCAGGGGTGGCTCAACACCCTCTGAACAGTCTGGGAGGGCAGAGCAGCCCCAGCTCCATGGTGTGAAGCAGCGGAGTTGGTGGTCCTGGCTGTGTGCATGCTGGGGGGAGATGGTTTCAGCCTTCTGATGATATGTGTTGGGTGAAAATCCCTTTGCTCACTGTGACAAGGATACGAGGAGGAGGCTGTTGGCAGGACAGGGATCCCTCTGTCTAGCATGGTGCAGGGATGAGCAGGGTTGTGAGCCTAGTGCTGTGGGAAGTGCGTATTTGCTTGGGATAGTCACAGCATGGACCACCTGTGCGGGGCCTGGGTGATGCTGCTGCTGAGCTATACTGTTAGCTCCTTGTAGTCGCTGGTGGCCAGTAGCTGCCCTGGGGTTGAGGGTCCCTTGCTAGACTGTACTGGCACGTACCGGGTGAGGTGGGATCAGCTGTGGGTGCAAAGGAGCATCTCCCCTGGGTGCGCTGTCTGGCTGGCCTGGCTGAGTACCAGTAGGAAGATGTGGGTGGCACCAAGGGGACCTGGTGGCTGCAGGAAGGGCCACTCATGTCTCCTGTTGTCCTCACAGTTCATAGACCAGCAGCAGTTCTACCTGGCTCTTGACAACAAGATGATTGTGGAGATGCTGAGGACGGACCTCTCGTACCTCTGCAGCCGCTGGAGGATGACTGGGCGGCCAACCATCACCTTCCCCATCTCCCACACCATGCTCGGTATAGATCCTCCGGCCTCACAAAGCATTTGGCTAGAGCAGTCCTGGGAAGCAGCCTCTGCAGGAGGAAGAGGGTGGGCAGATATGGGGCCATCTTGGTAACGGGGACACGGTGGAGCTGGAACAGCCAGTAGTGTCCTGTAAAATGCTTACCGCTCAAAGGGGCCACACTGAGTTGGCAGCTGTCCTGGCAGATAGAGGGGCTGCCTGCCAAGCACTAGTGCCTGCAGCTCAAGGGATGTTTGCTGGCATGGAGGTATTCAGTCTCCAGGCAGCTGGGCTTGTTGGGAGGCCTTTTGGGAGCAGGACCAAAAAAATAATCCCCCTGTAAAAGTGTTCTCGGGCTCTTCCTGCATCTTGACTCTTCACTAAGACTAACAACCTGCTAAAGACTTTCCTAGACAACAGGGAGGGGAGAACAGCAAACCAGAAGGAGCAGAGAGCTGCGCAATGGCGCAGATCAAAACTGGCTGCTCTGGAGCAGCTCACAGCTTCCCCATGAGGCTGGTGTAGGGAAGGGGCTCTGTGTTGCTTTCAGGCCTCTTTGGCTCTCCTTGTGTACTTGCAATTCCCTTAGCATCTTGAGTATCCCCTTTCCTGTGGTGTCTTCTGCCCCTGACAGCAGCACCCTCTCTGCTGCCTTGTGTGAAAGCCAGGGACAGAGCAGGGGGCAGTTTGGGTCCTGCTGTCTGGTACTGTCGGCTTCAGCCCAAGGTGAAATCCCAGGAGCCTGGAGTGTGTCTTGGCCTGACTTGGCTGGAATCCAGCCTGAACAGTCCTGAATTTCTCTTTTTGGGTGGTGCTTTTGGTGCCACAGCCTGGCTGTGCCCCCCAAAGCAAGGGTTTGGCTGATGTCATAGTACTTTGTGTGCCTGAATGCCCACCTGGCCCTGTGTTACCTTCTGGGAGCCTGTTTGAGCAGGAGAGCCTGACTGCCTGTGTCTCTGTCCCCAACAGATGAAACTGGCAGCAACGTGCACCCCACAGTGCTGGCAACGCTGCGGAAGCTGCAGGATGGGTATTTCGGTGGCGCAAGGTGAGTGTAGCTTCCTGGGGTACAGGAGGGCTGGTGGCCTCTGAGAGCATGGTTATGAGGGTACCTCCTGGTCGTGAGCTGGGGCTGATGGGGAACAAGCTGTGAAGGATACATTGGGGTGTGCTAGGCTGTAAGTGCACCCCAGGGCTACAGTCCCAACAGAGAAGATGCAAGAGAGGGTATATCTCTTCATGCCATTAAACTTATGGCTGCAGGATCCCTCTAATAGCTTTTGGGCAGCCCGTCCATGCCCACCTGTGACTGGAGGAGTTGCAGGCAGCTAAAGTAGGCACTGGGGCATGTGTACGCTCCTTGGCATCTAAGCCTGGCCTGGATCCAGGAGGCAAAGCCAAGGGTATTGCCTCCCCCTTCCTCTTTGTGTGACCTCCCCTCCTCTCGCCCAGGATCCAGACGGGTAAGTTGTCGGAGTTCCTGACAACATCATGCCGAACGCACCTCAGCTTTATGGACCCTGGGCCAGAGGGTAAGGTCTTTACCAAGAGTTACGAGCTCAGCATTGACAGCTTTGAGGAGCTAGACGCCGAGGAGTGGCTGCATGGCTTGCAGATAGCAGAGGATGGTAAGGGGGAACAGGCCAGTCACTTCTGTGGCATGGCAAATGCCAAACTGAACCGTAAACCCGTAACACCCAACCTCCCTGCCAGTGTCTGCCACTGTGTTCTTCATACACTTGGGTTTTCACCATGTTTCTGTTCCCATCTGACTCTCCATCAATTAACCTTCTGTGGGTGACGCTCATGGTGACACCAGTGGGGTGGGACTGGGTGAGCTGATGCAGCTGTTGTAGCCTCCTGGCCAGAGGGGTTTCCCAGCCAGACGGGGCTGAGACGGGGGGACATGGCCTTGGAGAGCATGGAGAGCACTCCGGAATGAGCTGCTCCAACCTCTGTAGGCTTTTGCGTGGGGAAGAGACAAAGGCTCGGCATCCTGCCTCCGCTTCAGAGATTTGGCTGACGATCTTTGGTGCACAAGTGTCGGCACAGAAAGTGATGGTACAGCGCACGAGATGGTGGGGAAGAGCCACTGAGTCCCCAGGCAATCTTTAAGTGTTGTTTGCCCGAAGCCTTTGACACTTCCTGGGCAGAGCTGCTGTGGGTAGGGTGCCTGAGAGGGCCTTGGCCCATCACAGCGTGATGGACTCACCTTGTCCTGGGACCGTGGTGGGCTGCAAGTTTTGCTCCTCCCCTTGCAAGCAGGTTGGGGTACGTCCTCCTCCTGCGTCCTCCTCCTGCGTGACCTGGTGTTGGTCATCTTCCCAGCCTTCCCATCAGTCTGCTCTGCCTCTGCTGCTCCTGTAGCCAATGTTTGCACTGCTGTGACTCAGAATACTTGTTTCTCTTGCCCTCTTCTCGCTTTGCCTGTGGTCACAGGCGCTGGCATGAGGCATCCCTACCAGGTGTGGAAAGGGAATGCCATGCTATCGGCCTGAGCCGCAGTCAGCAGCTCATCTCCTGGGGCAGACGCTGGAGAGCAGCAAGGCTTTACCCTGGCCCACTGACTGGAAGAGCATCAACAGCTCTGCATTGTAGTGCATTGCCTTGGCATGGGGCATCTCCTGCCCAGGGCATCCCCCTCACTGCTGGGCAGCGCTGTTTTTCCCCAGCTGAGCAGAGACCTCTCTGACTACCCTCCTCTACGAGCAGTTAGCGAGTGGTGGCTCTGGCACTCCTGATGTGGACTGGGAGCAATGCAAGCTGCTGGAGGCTGGGCAAAGAGCAAGGCAGGAGCTGTAACTTCTCCTCTAACTCCTAATTAGAAATAACTGGTAATTTCTAATTAGAAATAACTGTTGCAGAACCCACCCTGCCTTGCTCCTGTGCTGGACTTCTGCTGGGATGAGGCCCTTGCTGTGCTGGGGTCTCCTAAGAGGTCTCTGCTTGGACAGGCTGCCCCTGGCTATGCCTTCCCTTCTTTGCTGGAGGAGTGGAGTGCAAGGGTTTCACCGTGGGGTTTGAGCAGACCCCACTGTCCTTGCGCAGGCTTGGAGCAAGCATGCTGCAGCCCCATCACTTCCTTTGTCCAGGTGGGACTCGGAGGGAGCCCCAGTTTGTCTCCAGCTGGCAGCCAGTGTCCCAGGCAGCAGAGTGGTGCAGGAAAGGGCTGCCATGGCTGCCGAGCTTTGTGAGCCTGGCTGCCGTTGCTGTCCATCTGGCTGCTGGCAGTAGCGCTGCATTGTCGCTTTGTGCAGACAGCAAAGCTTTGCCCTCGCCGAGGCACAGCTGGGGAGCTCCCTAGGGCCCGGGGGTGCCCCACCACAAAGCAGCTGAACCCGCCCTCTTCTGACTCCCCTTCCAGAGGACACATACGACGAGGTTGCTCAGTACTTGGACCACCTGCTGCAGCGCACGGTTCCCCAGTCGAACCTCCCTCCCACCGCCCAGCGGGGAGGGCTGAGCCGCTTCCGGGCTGCAGTCCACACCACCCGCGACCTCGTGTCCCTGGCGTCCAAGGCCAAGGACTTACATGTCCAGAGTGAGTAATTCCAGCACCCTCAGCATCTTTGCTCCAGCCTGGGGCTGAGGCTGAGGTGCTTTGGGAGCTTTCCCAGCTGTGCAATGCTGGGGTCCCCAGGGGAGCATGCCATGGGCTGCAGAGCAACCCAGCCTTTGCCTGGGAAAAGGCACATTGTGTCCATCATGTCAGTCCTGGCCATGGAGTGTCTTGGAGTTGGTGCCTGTGCAGTCCTCATGGAAACTGCTGGACAATAAGGGATGGCAGCTCCCCATGGCATTCCTCTAACTGAGTGTGCAGGGGCTGCTTCTCCCACAGCCAGCTTCTCTGCAGGCGCTGCTGAGGGAGCAGACTGTCACATGTGAGGTGTTTTGGGGCACAACAGTGGTTGTTGGGGTTGAGAAGCGTGCACCAACCTTGGCTTTCTTTTAGATGTTGGGTTGTATGTCCCCAGCAAGATCTTCCAGGCATCCCAGCAGTCGGTTAAGCTGCTGAGTTCACCCCACCAGCACGACATGGATGGCAAGGTGAGCCCTGTCCCTCCCAGAGTGGCCAAGCAGTGCCATCCTTTCAGCTGGCGATGGAGGGTTCTTGTGGGGCTGCACGGGGAAGGCTTGGGGTTTCGCAGGGGAAAAATCCATGGGTGAATGACCTTGGCTCTATAAGCAGACTGTACTTGGTGTGGGGTGCTGGTGGTGCTAACCAGGATTGTGGGTCTTCCTCCAGAGTCACACACTCTATGCAGAGATGAACCTGCCCCGTGATGAGGATGGCAATGTGGACTGCAAGGCACTGGTGGACCAGTTGCGCATCTGCCCCACACTGCAGGAGCAGGCAGACATCCTCTACATGCTCCACATCCTCAAGTACGATGAGCTCCTAGTCCTGCTGGCTCACTGAGCAGAGAGAGCCAACCCACAAAGCCTCGGGGCTGCCAGGGAGCTGCCACAGGGCAAATTCCTGGCTAGAACCCGGCATCCCCTTTACTGCAGGGGGCCTGAGTGGCACACAGGGCTTGACAGCAAGCCTGGCCCCACGGTCAAGGAGCTCCTCACAGAGTTGTACGTGCGCGTGGGGGACACACGCCAGTGGGCACTGATCCGCTACATCTCTGGCATCCTCAAGAAGAAGGTGGAAGCTTTGGATGAGGTAACAACTATGCAGCCAGTCTCTAGTGGGCTGAGGCCTGTCGGACAGGAGGCAGCAGAGCGGGCAGGCAAATTGTAGCTGCATCAGTGCTGTCTCCCTCTGCCTTGTGCTGAGGCCCCAAACCCCGAGCTGTTGGTGATGCCTGGGGTGACCCTTTCTGTCCCCAGGCCTGCACTGACCTCCTGTCTCACCAGAAGCACTTGACGGTGGGGCTGCCCCCAGAGCCACGTGAGAAGACAATCTCCGCGTGAGTGTGGCACCTCTCCCTCCCCACGCGTGCTGGGCTGGGGCTGGATGTGAGCCCGCTGCTCTGGAGTCTGTGGGCAGGAGCAGCTCTGGGTGTCTGTCCCCAGGCTCTATCTCTGCTCTCTGAGCTGTACAGACCAGGAGAGATGCAGGGCTTGCTCTGCTGCCTCTCACCTGCTCTGCCGTTCATTCCCTCCCCAGCCCAATCCCCTACGAGGACCTTGTTCGCCTCATTGATGAAGCCAGCGAGAAAAACCTCAGTGTGTCCATCCTCACCCAGGTGAGGGACCCGGGGCAGTGGGGGACCCCACAGCTGGGCGCCTGCCTTGGCGAGCAGCAGTGGGGTGATCTGCCTCTTGCCTTCCAGGAGATCATGGTGTACTTGGCCATGTACATGCGCACACAACCCGCACTCTTCGCTGAGATGTTCCGCATCCGCATTGGGCTCATCATCCAGGTGATGGCAACAGAGCTGGCACACTCCCTGCGCTGCTCAGGTACATGCAGCAGGGATAGTACCCTGGCTGGGGTGGATGCTGCGGTGCTTGGGGCCTTGTCAGCCAGGAAGAAGTGCTGTTAAAAATGGGCAGCTCAGTGCCAGGATGAGACCCTGCATGAAAGTGTCAGGGTCTGCAGCTAGGACTCTCTTGGGCAGCACAGACAGGTGATTTCACTGCAGTCTCTATTCAGGCATGTGTTGGGCTGGCATGGGGAAGAGTCTCTGTTGTAGGCAGCACCTGGAGTTAGTGTATGTCCTTGGAGGATGAGCTCCTGTACCGGTGCTTCCCCTGCTAACTGAGTGGGGTGTAGGGTAGAAATGTCCCAAGAGGGCTGTGAAGCAGGGTGCAACCACCAAACTTTGTTCTCTCCAGCTGGAGAAGCCACCGAGAACCTGATGAATCTAAGCCCGTCAGACATGAAGAGCCTCCTCTACCACATTCTCTCCGGCAAGGAGTTTGGGGTGGAAAGGAGTGGTGAGTCTCTTGGCAGGGTTGCGAGAGCATCTCTGGGCAAAGCAGAGTCCTGGTGTGGAGCATGGCCAGCTCCACGTGTTCCTAGCTGTGGCGTTGTCCCTGTCCTCCTGCATGTCCAGCACAGCTGCTTCTGCACTGCAGTGGTCCATCGAGAAGCTGTGCTCTTCAGCAGGGTGGTGCTGAGCCAATTTCTGTGGATCAAGCCAAGTCCTGTGGCTACTGGGGCTTTGCTTAGTTTGGCACTTGGCCCGGTCAGGCCTGAACTGAAGCAGTTCTGTGCTATGCTCATGGATCTCTGATGCTGGTTGGGATAGAGGGCAAAGGCGTGCAGAGGTACCAGTGCCTGAGCAGTGACAAGGGACGTCCATGCCCTCAGCTATGGTACCCACTCTGGACCTCTCTTCCCTTCCAGTGCGATCAGTCGACTCATCGCTCACCACCGCTGTCTCCATCTGTGAGGTGGGGGCTGTCGGGGCCACCAAACCTGAGCGTGCTGGCATCGTCAGGCTGAAAAGTGAGATCAAACAGGTGAGGGCAGGTGGTGCAGGCTGCTGCTGCCAGTTTTGTGGGTGACAAGCAGCTACAGGACAGGCAGGATTGATGGGAGAGCAGGAGGGAGCTCGCTCCTGGGCTTTAGAGAGCTTACAGCTGCTTCCAGGAGCTTCTTTTGGCTCCAGTCCTGCCCTGGGGGGAGAATTGGGGTAAATCTGTTAGTGGGGGTTGCTCTGGAAGTGCAGCACAGGGGCTCTTGAGAAGGTGCAGGGGTGGGGAGGACCATGCAGTGTCCCAGGCATGGCTGGTGTCCTGGTGGGTCTCTTCCAGCAGCAGAAACCTCATTTCCTTCTTCTCTTGCAGCAATTGGATAAGCGTAGGCAGTCTCTGACTGGGAGTAAGGTGAAGCCACTGTTGTCCTCCTGCAGCCTCAGCTTTTATCCCTTATGCCACACACCACGGCAGCTTCCGAGCATGCATGAGTTCATGGGCTTTCTTAAACAAACCCGCTGAGTGAGCTGCTGCAGCAATTAGCTGGTTTCCCCTCTCAGCAGGCTCGTGGTTTTTCTGTTCAGGATTGTGGAAGAAGGCTGGCTCCCTGGGAAGAGGTTGGCATTGCTTAATATGCTGTGCGGGCCCAGGGCTAGCACTGCCCCACAGCCTTCGGGGAGCTCCTCTCTGAGTGGGACCAGCCGTGTTTGGACTGGCTGGGAGGAAGGCTTCTCTAAGCCGTGGGTGTACTGGCATTACAACCAGCTGGGAGCTGTGCTCCATAGCTGCTATGGCTGAATAGATCCCATTATACCCACAAAAACTTGCTGAGTGGGATGGCATGATGTTTGCAGTGCCATGGCCAGCAGTATCCCTGCAGGCAGGTCACTGGTAATCACTGGATCCTGCATGTAGCCTCCTCAGCTATTCCTTCTTTGGGGCAAGAGGCTCCTGCCCAGCTACAAATGACAAGGACCTTCTCCGGTGCCTGGTATGTGTCCAGGAGGAGTCCTGAGCCCTCTGAGATGGGGCCTGCAAGGCCCAGGCTGATGCAGCACATTTATGGCCAACCTGCTGTAGCGTGAAGTCTGTCATCACAGAGGGACCACGTATGTGGTGAGGAGGGTTGTCCACAGGCAGCGACCTTGCTGCTGGCCCTCCAATCTGTCTGAGACTAAATCCCTGCCCGTGCCAGCAGCCAACAGAGCAGTAGCAGCCCTGCTCCTGTGTGCTGACTGGCATGAGCCTGCTGCTGCAGCATGGGCATGTGGGGCCCCACAGCTGCTCCGTGCCCTGGCGCAGTCCTTCCCCTCTGATACTAATGTGATAATTTCCACAGCTCGCCTTTCGAAACTGCCTCTCAGTCTCCAGCTAACTGCAGCCCCTGGGATAAATGCCCCATGACCTGAGCTTGGTCCATGCTCCTGCTGCTCTGCTTGCCATGATGGTTGCCCTGCTCTGGCACAGTCTGATTTTTGTCTCTCCCTTTCTCCTTCAGCCCCTCAGTTTGCAGTCCGGGGATGCCGACCTAAAGTCCTCTCTGGTAACCTGTGTTTATTGGCTGCACGCATGGGGTCTGTCCTGTCTGGGCTCCGGGGGGTGCTGCAGTGAGCTAGGGCTGCAGGGTGGGCTTTGCTGGGGGCAGGGGGTGGCAGCTCTGCCCTGGGAACCAGGCTGGGTGAACACAAACTCTTGGGCAGCAGCAGCAGGCTGTGTTCTTGTAGGGTATTTAACTTTGCAGCAGTCTCTGTTGTCCTTGTTTTGTCTGCCCAGTCCACTGGGCACACAGAGCTGCTGGGCAAGGGCTCCTTTTCAAGCATGCTGGAAGACCAGGGCAATAAGGACAGCCGCCAGGGCCAGTGGCAGCGGAGACGGCGGCTGGATGGGGCCCTCAACCGTGTCCCTGTGGGCTTCTACCAGAAGGTCTGGAAGGTCCTGCAGAAGGTGAGCTGGATATCTGGCTTGGCTCTTCTTCATGCATGTGAGTCTGTGGTCCCGGGCACCAGCCTTGCCAGAAGGACTTGGGCACCTGGGGCTGGTCCCCAGTGTTGTGTAGATACGTGCTTTATGGACAAGGCCTGCAGCTGGCCCTGGAAAGCTGGAGAAGAGCTGGAGCTGCCTTGTAGGCACGTAGGACCTACCTCATACTATGCCGACCATTGCAGAGGGGTGCTAGGTCTGCTCAGGTGCTTTACAGGGCTGGAGCAACAGCTGAAGCAACTCTGGGCACAGCTTGTCCTTGGCATGGTAAGCCAGGGAGCAGAGCCCCATGCTGTGTGCGGGAGGGCTCTGGTGGTGATGAACTGATGGGAAAGGAGTGATGCTATGCAATGAGTTAGGAGGTGGAGCTGAGGTGTGTGGGCGGCACGCACCAGTGCTCAGTTAGGAGTGAGCTGGTGGGCTGGACCTACGTGTCTTACCACAGTGCTTCTCCAGGCTATAACCATGGTCACTCCTTCTTGTTCTGCAGTGCCATGGCCTCTCCGTGGAGGGCTTTGTTCTCCCCTCTTCAACAACCAGAGAGGTAGGAGGTTTATGTGAAGGGGAAACAGGGCGGGTTTGTGTTGGGCGCTGGGTTGCCCTTGGCGAGTGCTCAGCGTAGCTCAAGAGTTGTGCTGGTGGTACAATGCTCTAGATGCATTTCTTTCTCCCTCCTTACAGATGACCCCAGGGGAAATTAAGTTTGCTGTGCATGTGGAGTCGGTCCTCAACCGTGTGCCCCAGCCAGAGTACAGGCAGCTGCTGGTGGAGGCTATCTTAGTGCTCACCATGCTGGTGGATATGGAGGTGCACACCATCGGTGGCATCATAGCTGTGGAAAAGATCTTGCAGACAGCCAACGACCTCTTTTATGAGGAGCAGGTAGGGTCCAGGCCTCACACAGAGGCCACAGCCTACACCCAGGGCTGCTGCATGCGTTCCGCATAGCTATTCAGGGTTCACCCACCTGGAGGGTCCCGTCTGTTGTTCCCATTGTGTTCATGGGGCACAGAAAAGCTGTAGTGTCCTCCTCCCACTGCTCACCATCTATGTGTCACCCTGTGAGTGCAATGGAGGATGCTTGGGATAGAAGCTGGTGAAGGGGCTGCCCTTATTCCTAACGCTGCCTTTCTCCTCTCCTCTCCAGAAAGCCCTGGGTGCTGATGACCACATGCTGGAGAGAGATCCTGCAACAGGCATCTGCAGCCTACTGTACGACAGTGCACCGAGTGGTCGATTCGGCACCATGACCTACCTGTCCAAGTCGGTGGCCATGTATGTCTACGACTTCCTGCCCACCGACGGCTGCTCCATGCAGTAGCTCTCACAGCTCCTCTCCCCAGTTTGCAGATGCTGCGGGAGGATTGTTTCATACAGCTTTTAAAGATGGGCATTAGGCTAGTTTGCAGGCAGCCTGCATGGCCATCTCTCCTCCCAGTCCTGGCCTCTTGGTGGGTGAGCAGCTCTCCCAAGAAGCTCCGCAGGAGGCACACGCGCTAAGCTGACCTGTGCCTGCGTGCAGCCTGTGGAGCAAGGGATGGCAGGGAAAGGTTGAGCTTTGAAGCCTGCTTGTGTTAGTAGTGTCTGCCTGCACGGCTCCTCCTGAGCCATCACCCCCAGAGGGGCCTGTGTTTGAGGGTCCCCCTCACCAGGCGTGTGTGCTTGGCACTGCAGCACTCCCTGGCCAGCTCGCACTCTCCCTGCCTCCAGCAGATTTGAGGTTTTTAACCTGTTCTGTGCTGCTTTTTATTCCAAATCCACAGGGTTTATACTAGTGTAGGCTGGAGCTCTTGCTCTTCCTGCTCCTAACGGAAAAGCTTTGTTAGAGGAACGGGGAATGCCACCTGAGTCTCTCCCAGCACACCTAAAATGAAACCAGTCCAGCCCGGCCACAGCTGTGCTGCTTGGAAGCAGGCAGCCCATCAAGTCTCCCTCAGGGGTCCTGTGTGCACAGCTGGGGAGGCTGTGGGAGCCAGGAGCATCCCAAGGTGGGAACAGATACCTGTTACCTTTAAGCTGTGAGCACAGGGCTTCTGGCTGGCTGAGGGATGCTGGTGGCAGCCCCTCTGTGCCATCTGCTCCATCTCTGGCAGTGTCGCTGATGGTTAAGTCACAGGTTCCTGAGTTGATACAGGCCCTGTGAAGCAGTTCCAACTGATGTGGATCAGGCACACCCATCAGAAAGTGGTGGTGGGAATGGAGTTACAGAATAACAGAATGGTTTGAGTTGGAGTGGACCTTTAAAGGCCATCTAGTTGAACCCCTCCACAGTGAGCAGGGTCACCTTCCACTAGACCACTTTGCTCAGAGCACCATCCAACGTGACCTTAAATGTTTCCAGGGATGGGGTATCTACCACCTCTCTGACCAACCTGTGCCAGTCCTTCACCACCCTCAGTGTAAAAAATTCTGTCCTTATATCTAGCCTAAAGGTACCCTTTTTTAGTTTAAAACCATTAGCCTTGTCCTATCACAACAGGCCCTGCTAAAAGGTTTGTCCCCATCCTTCCTGTAGCCCCCTTTAAGTCATGGAAGGCTGCAATAAGGTCTCTCTGGAGCCTTCTCTTCTCCAGGCTGAACCCCCCCAGCTCTCTCAGCCTGTCCTCACAGTGGAGGCGCTCCAGCCCTCGCAGCATCTCTGTGGACTCCTCTGGTCCCACTCCAGCAGGTCCATGTCCTTCTGATGTTGGTGCCCCAGAGCTGGAGGCAGCACTGCAGGGGGGCTCTCCCCAGAGCAGAGCAGAGGGGCAGAATCCCCTCCCTCGCCCTGCTGCCCATGCTGGGGATGAGCCCAGGCTGCAGGGGGCTTTCTGGGCTGCCAGCGCACATTGCCAGCTCATGTCCAGTTTTTTACCCCTCAGTACCCCCAACCCCTTCATCCCCTGGCTTGTGTTGATACCGGGGCTTGCCCTGACCCCAGTGCAGGACCTTGCACTTGGCCTTGTTGAACCTCATGAGGTTCACATGGGCCCGCTTCTTGAGCCTGTCCAGGTCCCTCTGGGTGGCATCCCGTTCCTCAGGCACATCAAGTGCACCACTCGGTTTGGTATCGTCTGCAAACTTGCTGAGAGTGCACTTGATCATACTGTCTATGTCACTGATAAAGATATTGAAGTGTACTTGTCCCACTATGCACCCCTGAGGGACACCACTTGTCACCAATCTCCATGTGGACTTTGAGCTGTTGACCACTACCCTCTGGATGCAACCATCCAACCAATTCCTCATCCACCAAACAGTCCACCCATCAAATCTTTACCTCTCCAATTTAGAGAGAAGGATGTTGTGGGGGACCATGTCAAAGGCCTTACAGAAGTCCAGGTAGACAACATCTTCCCTTGTCCGCTGATGTAGTCACTCCATCATAGAAGGCCACTAGGCTGGTCAGGCAGGGGTTGCCCTTGATGAAGCCATGCTCACTATCTCGAACCACCTTTCTGTTCTCCATGTGCCTTAGCATAGCTTCCAGGAGGACCTGTTCCATAGTCTTCCCAGGCACAGAGTTGAGGCTGACAGGTCAGTAGTTTCCAGGGTCCTCCTTTCTACCCTTTTTAAAAATGTGTGTGATGTTTCCCTTCTAGTCACTGAGGACTTCCCTTGACTGTCATGGCTTTTCAGATATAATGGAGAGTGGCTTGGCAACTACATCAGCCAATTCCTTCAGGACTTTGTGATGCATCTCATCAGGTCCCATAAATTTCTATATGTTCAGGTTCCTCAGGTGGTCATAAACCTGATCTCTTACAGTGGGAGGGACTTTGCTCCCCCAGTCCCTGCCTTGTGGTCCATACACTCAAGAGGTGTGGGGAGAGAGGTTGCCAGTGAAGACCGAGGCAAAAAAGTTTTTGAGTACATCAGCCTTCTCTTCTGTTCTTTCCAGTTTGACATGGTCGTGCTCATTGCTGGGGTATGCTTTGCTTGACCTTCCTTTTCTGGCTGACATACCTGTAGAAGCCCTTGTTATTCTTTGTGTCCCTTGCCAAGTTCAGCTCCAGCTGCGCCTTGGCCTTCTTGACTCCATCCCTACACAACCAGGAAATGTCCCTATACTCTTCCCAGGATACCTGTCCTTGCTTCCACTGCCTGTGCATTTCCTTCTTGCCCTTTAGTTTGAGCAGCAGGCCTCAACTCAGCCATGCCGCTCTCTTGCCCTCTTTTCGTGATTTCTTACATTTGGGGATTGCGAGCTCTTGCGCTCTATGGAAAGTATCCTTAAAGATCTGCCAGCTCTGTTCTGCTCCCATGTCCCTGAGGGCAGTTTCCCAGAGGGTCCTATTCACTGACTCCTTGAAGAGCTGGAATTTTGCTTTCTTAAAATTCAGGGTCCTGACTTTACTCTTCCCTTGACTCATATCTCTCATGACTGCGAACTCTTAACAGTGCATGATCACTGCAGCCCAGGCTGCCTCCAATCTTGATGTCACCGATTAGCTCACTTGCATTGGTGACAATCAGGTCCAGTATCATATCTCCTCTGGTGGGGCTGTCTATTACCTGGCTGAAGAAGTTATCCTCGATGCGCTCCAGGAGTCTCCTGGATTGCCTGCAGCAACAGGCTCAGGGCCCTCACTGGCACCCCGTCCCTCTAATCTTGGTGTGTCATTCTACAGCTTGTCACGGGCAAGCCTAATATTATCCCCCTCCCCTTTCAAGCCTAGTTTAAAGCTCTGTCAATGAGCCCCGCTAGCTCGTGAACAAAGACCCCCTTCCCCCTTTCAGAAAGGTGAAGCCCATCTGACAGCAGCAAGCCTGGTGCTGTATAGGCCATCCCATTATTGAAAAACGCAAAACTGTGGTGGTAATAACCAGCCACGGAGCCACATATTAATAGACTGGGTCTGTCTGTTTCTTCCAGTGTTGTTGCCCATCATCAACAACACTGGAAGAAACAGACAGACACAATCTGTTCTGAGAGGAAAAAACAACCTGTGCTCCAGATTCCCTTACCAGCCATCCCAAAGCCCAAAAATCTCTTTTGATCCACTTGGACTATCACTTGGCATTGTGGCTTCCTTGGCATTGTGGCCACCTACGTGTAAGAGTAGCAGTGGGTAATAGTCCAAGGGCCATACCAGGCTAGGAGGTTTCCTAGTGATATCCTTAACCTGGGCCCCAGGGAGGCAGCAGACTTCCCTGAGGAGGATCTGGCCAGCATATCGGACCCTCGGTTCCCCTTAGAATTCTGAGAGTCACCTACAACTATAACCTGTCTTTTCTTCCTGGTGGAGGTGGCCGTGATACGGGGCTCAGCCTTTCTGACCTTGGTAGCACCTCTGGTGAAGATGGACTGTCATCTACATTAACATTCATTAGGTGGTATTCCACATCTAGCGCCTCGTACCTGTTGTACAGAGGCGCCTGGGAAGGCGAGGCAGGCAAAGGGGGGGGTTCACCTGCTGCCCCAAGCATGGACTTGCCTCCCTTCCCTCTCATTTAAGCTGTTGCCTTCAGCCTGGTGGGGGGAGGATACCGGATCCTTTTTATCTTGGGTTTTTCCTGGTGGTTGTTCCCATTTCTGGCTCGGGGAGGGCAGCACATGGTTCTAGCAGTCTCTCTTTCTGAGACTCCCTGATGCTCCTTAGCCTTTCTACTTCCTATGGTTCCTTTGCCACCACACTGAGCAGATCGTCCCCCTGGTGCCACCTCACACTGCTATTCTCACTGCTGCCATCTGTCATCAGTGACGGGCTCTGGCACTCCCTGCAGCCCAAAACCTGGGTGGCTGCATGTTTTCATGGGAGCTGTGTCTGGGCTGCCGCATCCATCCTGGCGAGTGCAGGGGACACGACTTTCTGCTGGGTGGGTACCACAGCTCAGCTCCTGAGGAGGGTGAAGGCCGCACCTGGAGCTGGCAGTGTCACTGTCCCCTTCCCACATGCCGTGCTGCGCCGCGCTCTGGTTGCCCGCTCTGGTCACTGTGCTCCTGCTCGCTTCCACTCCCCAGGCTGCTTTTATGGGTGTGGGGGCTGCCGTGGCTCTGTGGGCCGAGACCTGCTGCTCCGCTGCGGATCAGGCCGGCTCCGGAGCAGCTCCCCTCGGCGTGTTTTGTGATCTCCTTAAAGCCAGGTTAAGTTCATGGGTTGTCTCTCAGCGCTGCATCCTGAGGTAGCCGATGTTCTGTAATTGTTGCCTGATGATTCTTCCAGGCCTGGTGAACTCTGCCCCAGGCAGAGGGGGCTGCAGCCCCCACCCCGCTGCTCCCTCCGTCCCGAGCATACCGGCAGGAAGGCGGTTTGGGAGCCAGCGGGGTCCCGACGTGGTTTGGGCCTCAAACCGGGACAGCCCGTCTGGGGCGGGGCACGGGGCTGCTCCCTCTCGCGCGGGGCGGGGGGTGGGTGTAGGCCTCCGGCCTTTTTTAATGACCGTTGTTACATTTTTAAAGACAGTCCACCCCCACGAGCTGCGGGCGGTGGGGACCCCCAATAAAATGTCTCGTAGGGTGAGTGTGCGCCCTGCTTTCCTCGCCGGGCGGGGGGGGGGCGGGACGGGACGGGAACTACAGCTCCCGGCATGCCTCGGGGCGGCACGGTGCCTCCCGGCCTGCCCCGCGGCCGGAAGTGCCCGCCGCGGCGTGCCCCGGGCGGCCCGGCCCGGCGTGGCGGCCCCGATGGCGGCGGCCCCGCCGGTCTACGTGTACAGCCCGGAGTACGTGGCCCTCTGCGACTCCCTCTGCAAAGTGCCCAAACGGGTCAGCGCTGCGCCGGGGGCGGGCGGGGAAAGGCGGGGGGTGGCTGTTAACGGGTGTTGGGAGCGCGGTGGTAAGGTCTGGGGTCGGAGAGGAGCCCGCCGGGGAGTCACGGGGCATTGGGGAGGCTGCCGGCACCGGGGGCAGCGGGAGGGTGCAGGGAGCTTGGGGCAAGGGGCGGCGGCGGGGCCCTGGGCGGGAGGAGAGCCCGTCTCTCCCGTCACACCGCCGCTGGCGGCGGGAGCGGGGGCGCAGAAGGGACACTTCCCGGTGCCGCTGTTGGAGAAGCCGAGCGCTGCCGTGCCTTTTCCGGAGACGGCGGGAAGGCCCCCCGCGCCCTCCTGTGCCGCACACCTCCGGGGGAGCCCCTGTCCGGGGACCCAGCTCAGGCTGCTGCCAGTTCAGCTGTGCGCTGGGGAAAAACCACCTTACGCCTTCGATGCGAGTCGTTTCGCCCCAGTGGCTGTGCTTCCGTCACCTGCCCTAGAGCTGCTCTCACAGTCACCGTCTTCTTTTTTTAGGCCAGTATGGTACATTCGTTGATTGAAGCATATTCCTTACTTGACCAGATGAAGTAAGTGCTCCCATTTTCTGTGAAGAGAATATTTTTTTCTCTGCTAAGGTTTGGAAGATAGCGGGTAACTGCGGGTCTTATACTGTCCCCACTGGCAGCGTGATTATGGGAGCCCATGCAGCACGTATTTCTAGGATCTAAGGAAAGTCTGCTTGTTTTGCTAAACGGACAAGATTATGGTAATTATGGCAGGTGTAACATGATTATCCTTCGTGGTCTGACTGAATATAAATTGCCCTGTGCTTTCTCTGTAGAGCATGCTGTCACCCGTTGCTCTCATGGGTCTGCGTGGAAGTGGTGGTGTAGAAACCATCCTTGTTGGCGTGCTCCAAATCCACTGGCCTGTGCTGATGCCGAGAGGGACCGTATTGTTTTGCTGTGTTGTGATTGATTTGGGAGACTTTTTGTGGGGTCTTGGTGCTGTTTGTGAGAGAAGATAAGCTGAGGTCTGAGGCAGAAGAGTGAGAACCCTCCTGCCCCATTAGGCTCTTGACACTGGGAGATATGAAGGGAAAGAAAAAGCTTAGCTTAGCTGCTCTTATGCAGAATCTCATAAAATCTTAAAAAAAACCTGCACTCCAGTTCAGCAGGGCTAGAAAGTCCTATTTGACCTTTTTTGATTTTTTTTTTTAAAGTATTTTTTTCTTTCTGGTCATTTTGGTAGAGCGTGCTTGGGACATGGCTGCAGGTACCATTACCGAGGTGGACCCAAAGGGCTGTTTGCCCTGGCCGTGGGGTGAGAAGTGCTCGGCACCTGGGATACCCTCGAGCTGGGAACTTCTTGCATTCTTCCTGTAGCAATGGAGCTGTACTGCATTGCCTGCGTGCGCTCCCAGAGTCTGAGGTTCGGAGAGGGCTTCAACATGCCGCAAGATTTATTTAGACAGATTGCAAAGCACCCAAACCCCATAAAAGTGATGTGCAAGTTGCTGGCGAGAGAGACGCTCTCTGCTTTGAATGCAGGCGAAGTTAAGAGCATGTGAGGTGCTGCTCAGCTCTTGACCCAGCAGGCTGGTGTCCTGCCGCAGTGCTGGGCTGGGCCTGGATGTTTTCACTCTGTTATTTCCTTTGTGTGTAACCAGAATGTTGGATCTGCTGGGGATTGCTGAAACTAGGAGAACATGCAGAAAAGGGAAAAAAAACTTGATGCAAAGTGGAAAGGTTAATGCAGGCAGACCTGCAGGTGTTCCTCATCAGAGTGGGCACAGCAGACAGTGCCAAGCTGGGGAAAAGGCCTGCTCCAGCTCAGCTGAGCCGCTTTCTCACTCAATGTGACAGTTCGGTGCAAGAGGAGGAAGGGCTTTTGTTTGCTTTTTCAACAGTAACTGGCAAAAGAAGGCTACTTGTCCGAGGAGGTTAAAGCTGGGCATTCCAGCCAAACCCTGGAGCCTCTTGTCCTGACATGCTCCCTTCCTCCTCTCTGTCTAGGGTAGTCAAGCCAAAAGTGGCCTCCATGGAGGAGATGGCGAGCTTCCATACAGATGCCTACCTGCAGCACCTGCAGAAGGTCAGTGAGGAGGGAGATGATGACCATCCAGAGTCTGTGGAGTATGGACTGGGTAAGGACGCATATCTTCAGCGAGTGATTAACTGAGTAGCAGGTCCAGGATGCTTTTTGCTGGCGCTGAGGTTAGACAGAGGGGTGAGCTCAGGTGGGCTGCTGGCTGTTTGTAGAGGGAAGCACTCTTTGATGGGGTGTTGACTGGACCCTGTCAGCCAGCGGTCACCTGTCAGGCTGGCGTTTTCACTCTTGCCAGCAGAGGGTACCATCAGCCTCACACTGCTGCTGCTTGCAGCTCAGCCTGTCCCTGTGTGTACCGGGAGCCACTGCCTCTTGCTGCTGCTTTGAGGATCTTGGGCAGGACAGAAGGCCCTGACATGCCGCCCCTGGAACAGAGCTGAGACTGGCTGCCATAAGCCTACTGTGATGGAGGCACACCTGAACAACGGCCTGAAGCTACAGCCAGGGACCAGAGCGGCTGCTGTTTTCCTGGTGACTTTGCTTACATCTTGAGCAGAGGGCTCTTGCCTGCCTAGACTTAAGGCAGCCTGAGCAATGCAGTAGTGAAAGCAGGTGAGGTGGCTGTGGGAACTGTCTTAGTCTCGGGAACAGGAGGAGCGACCCGGCACTGAGGCAGTGGTGCAGATTCTGCGCTGATCTCATGAGTCTCCCCTAGATCTGCCCTTTACGTTTCTGAAGCTGATCTGTCTGCAGGCAGAGGAGCAGCCCTGGGGTCAGGCCTTGCTGGGGAACGGCTCTAGGGAGGCTGCTGTAGGAATAGGTGAAGATCATATTCTAGCTATAGACCTCCAGCATACCTAGGCTTATCTCATTGGTGGACATCTGTTTTAAGGGGGAGATACATCAGTGACCCTGATAGGGCAGCCAGAGAACTGAGAGTGTTTTTGCAAGATTGGTATGAGGGACCAGTAGGTCAGTCTAGCCAGGCACACAGATCAGAAGCTGGTTCAAGACCCATCCGTGAATAATCTGAGTGGAAGGAAACATTTTGATTCTTGATTTTTGTGGTGGGTTAACCTTGGCTGCCCACCAGGTGCCCATCAAGATGCTTGCTCTCTCCCCCTCCTCAATAGGGTAGGGAGAAAACGCGACGGAAAAGATCATGGGTCGAGTTAAGGACAGGGAGATCACTCACCAGTTACCATCAGGGGCAAACCAGACTTGACTTAAAGAAATTAGTTCAATTTATTGCTAATTAATAACAGAGTAGCATACTGAGAATTTAAAACAAAACTAAAATCACCTTCCCCCTCATCCACCCTCCTTCCCAGACTCAACTTCACTCCTGGCTCTTCTGCCTCCCTCCCAAACAGTGGTGCAGGGGGATGGGGAATGGACATTGTTAGTTCATCACACATTGTCTCTGCTGCTCCTTCTTCCTCATACTCTTCCCCTGCTCCAGCATGGGGTCCCTCCCATGGGAGACAGTCCTCCATGAGCTACTCCAGCGTGGTTCCTTCCCATGAGCTGCAGTTCTTCATGAGCTGCTCCAGCGTGGGTCCCTTACGCAGGGTACAGTCCTTCAGGAACAGGCTGCTCCAGCGTGGGGGCTCACAGGTCCTGCCAGCAAACCTGCTTCAGCGTGGGCTCCTTTCTCCATGGGGCCACAGGTCCTGCCAGGAGCCTGCTCCGGCATGGGCTCTCCATGGGGTCACAACCTCCTTTGGGCACCCACCTGCTTGGGCGTGGGGTCCTCCATGGGCTGCAGGTGGGTATCTGCTCCACCGTGGACCTCCATGGGCTGCAGAGGGACAGCCTGCCTCACCATCATCTTCACCACAGGCTGCAGGGGAATCCGTACTCTGGTGCCAGGAGCATATCCTCTCCCTCGTTCTCCACTGATCTTGGCCTCTGCAGAGTACTCTTCTTCTGCAGAGTACTTCTCTGCAGAGAAACTGCTGTTTCTCTCATGTCTTCTCACTTCTTTTTCCTAGCTGCTGCACAGCATTTTTTACCCATTCTTCAATATGTAACCACAGAAGTGCCACCAGCATTGCTGATGGGCTCAGCCTTGACCAGCAATGGGTCTGTCTTGGAGTCGTCTCTGTCCAACATGGGTGCAGCTCCTGGTGTCTTCTTATAGAAGCCAGCCCTGCAGCTCCCCCCACTACAAAAACTTTGCCCCACAAATCCAATGCAATTTTTTTTCCCTGCTTACGCCTTCTGAATCTGCTGTGCAAGTCTGAATCTGATACATGTTGTGAGGGTTTTGTGCCGTGGCTTTTTGATTGTCCCTGTAACAGAAAGAGCAGCAGTTAAAGAGAGAGCTCAAAACAAAAAGAATGTGCTTCTACCAGAGGAAAAGGCCTGTCATGTCTGACACATGGACTCTTGCCCACAGGTTACGACTGTCCAGCTACTGAAGGGATCTTTGAGTACGCGGCAGCTGTGGGAGGAGCCACCATCACTGCAGCCCAGTGCCTGCTGGATGGCAAGTGCAAGGTAGCGATTAACTGGCCTGGAGGGTGGCATCATGCAAAGAAGTAAGAAAACAATCTCTTCCCTTGTGTTTTCTCACCTGGTGTCTGAACCCTGCCTCCTAGGTCCCAGCTTCCCTGCGAACCCTCAGGGTGCGGCCATCCAGCTGGAAGAGAGAGCGTGGTGTGAGAGGGGTGAGGGAAGGCAGGAGGTAGATAGGAAAGAAGCAGAGTGTAGCGCAGAGGCCTGAGAGCAGGTTGGTACAGCCCAATCCTGGTGCTGTCATGGACTGCAGCGTGGGTCTAGGGCAGATAAATTCAGAGGAGTCCCACCATCCATTGATACTTGGTTATCTCTAGGAGTTCAAGTGGGAATTGAACTCACAAAGCCCGTAGAGAAGGGCTGTGGAAGGGCACACAGTTGGTGCCACTCCCAGCTTGGAAGAGAAGGGGAACATGGCAACATGTTGTCCAAATTCTGTAGCTTTTTTGGTTTAATAAGAAGAGGTTTGAAACTGTGCGGGACCCACCTCTGGTTTCCCTTGTGGTCTCTGGGTGGCTGTTTGCTCTGAGCTGTAGTGTCAGTAACAATCTTCCAGAACGACAGGAGAAGTAAAAATTTCGTCCTTGAATCCTGTGATTCTGGCGTGGTAAAATAATTTGTTTCCAGGGCTTCCCCATTTTCCATGAATATATGTTTTATTTTAACTTATGTCACCCATCTCCCAAGGCCCAGGGTTGAGAAGCAATTGGCACAAGCAGTCGTGTTCCCTGTGCTTCCCAGCCTTGCGTTGAGCTGCTCCTGACCCATCCTTTGATTGCTGCTCGGCCTTGGCCAGGCTCTTCACCTTCCTCTGCCCCACTGTGAGGTGGAGACTTGCAAAGTGAAAGTGACAATGCTGATATCGATGGCGATTGCATTGGTAATGTTCAACCTGACAAACATTGTTTTCACAGAGATGAAGCTTCTGGTTTCTGTTACCTGAATGACGCTGTCTTGGGGATCCTGCGGCTACGCCAGAAATTTGACCGTGTCCTTTATATCGATTTGGATTTGCATCATGGGGATGGTAAGGCGCAGGACAGGCTGCAAACAGCAGAGACACACAGACTCAGGGCGAGGAATGGGAGAAGTCGAGGCCGGTCGGGGCAGTAGGGCTTTATCTGCTGCAAGAGCTGTGGCTTTCCTTCCTTTCAGTACAAGTTCCCTCAATCCATTTCTGCGTTGTCCTGCTTTCTGGATTTGCCTTATGCTGCTTATCAGACCTCTTGAGGGCCTGGGCAGCAGTCTTGTACCTAAAGCAACAAACAGTATCTTGCCATTCCAGTAATCCCCTCTGCCAGGGGCTCTCCAGCAAGTACTTCCCCGAGTCCCCTGTCTGCCATCCCGGCAGAACAGCTGCTGACAGTGCTTAATAGTTTAATGCCACCACGGCAAGAGGGAAGCAGTCAATAGTAAATGTTGCTTTTAAAGAAGGCTCGACGCTATAAAACTAGAGCCAGAGCTGGCCGTGCTCTTTCCTTCAGGGACATTATTTCAACAGCATTTATCATGTCCTGCTCTCCTAAATTTTATGGTGTGTTTCATTTTGCTCTGTTTTCCCCCCGCATTTGGTTTCTGTTAAGTTTGCTGTTACTTCTTTTTCCCTCCCCACCCCAACTATTTTAATGTGTCTTTAAGGAAAAGGAAAGACACGTTGAACCGCAGCAGTGCTAAGAAAAGGCGAGAGAGCCCGGTAGCTCTGGTTCTAATCAGAGTCAAGCCCTAGCCAAGGCATCCCTGCTCAGCTCCCTCCCCCAGCATTGCAGGCCAAGTAGCACAGTCGAGTGCTGCTAATGTGGGCACTGACCTGAGCTACTGAGACCCATTCAGTACTGATTAGCATGAGACCTGCCAATTTCATTCCAGTTATGACCTTTGCTGCAGTTGAATTTGGGTCTCCGTTGATTAAGGATGGATTTATTTAGCCACATCTGTTTTTCTGCTTTGTTCATTCTGTTCCTGCTCTGCTTGCTGCCTCATGTTTATTGAGTGGCTTGTTTGTGTTTAGACTCTGGCATTTATGTGAATGATGCATGAAAGCTTTTTTCTCTTCCCTTTTCTGATAGGAGTTGAAGATGCCTTTAGTTTCACGTCAAAAGTCATGACTGTTTCTCTGCACAAGTTTTCGCCAGGATTTTTCCCAGGCAAGTTGAACGTGCGAGGTTTGTGCTAATTCGGCTCTTGCATCACTGATGAGGCCCCAGCAAAGGCAAGTCCCATCCCTTCTGTCCAGCAGAGCTTTCTCACTGCCTCTCCTGTTAACCCACGAAAAAGAACGAAGAGTGAACTATGCTTGGCATTTCCCCCTTTCTGGCTGTGGCTAAGCTCTGGGCAGAGCCACTGCTGGGCAGCCAGCTGCAGCCCTTGAAAACTGCATGACAGAATTGGCAAAGGGTGAGAACCAGGTCCATCCAACCCTTCCTTTATTGGTGGTGGCAAGTGGAATTTTCCATAAGCATGGCAAAGGTCCTGGCTCTCTGCTCTCATCTGAGACATCCCACACGTTTCTCTTGCTGCCGGTCCCCTTTGCCTCATAATTAACCCTGGGGTGTTTTTGTTTTTCAGGCACAGGTGATGTGACAGATGTTGGCCTGGGGAAAGGCCGCTATTACAGTGTGAATGTACCTATTCAAGATGGCATTCAGGATGAGAAGTATTACCAGATCTGTGAAACGTAAGCCCTCTTGCTCTGATACAGTTTACTTGCATGGGATTTTAGAGAATAAATAACTACCATAAGCGTATCAAATAAGAACTGGGGATGCTTAGGTTCTCTTAACCAAGGCAAAAACATTTATTCAAGGGATCACATGTGTTTCTACTTTAGCAAAATAAAAACGTTGTTGTGAAAGGAACATGTTTTTCTCCAGTATTTGCCTTGTATTTTGGGCTTTGGAGCACAGTGTTGGAAACAGGGTTATTCCCTTTGTGGTGTTTGTAGTACTAAAAACCTGGAGCAAAGCCAAATGTCTGACATGCCCAGTTGCCTTCTGCAAGAGAAAATACTTCTAATAAACTGTCTCCAGAACACTGGCCATGCTGCACCCCAGGATCGGCTAGAGCCGGGCAAAATGTATTTCTGCCTTAAGAGCCATATGGGAAAGAGGAGAGTGAGAACCTAGACAGAACCTTCCTCTGTTCGTCCTGTCCTGGTGAGAGGTGTCTGAGAGTTTAGGATTGTTGTCTTGCCAGACCCTACTCTTCACCATGACTTTAACAGGGGAGAAAAGCCCCTGCATTTGGCTTGCAGCCGTTCTGCTCAGGGCGGTCAATGTAAACGTGTGGTTTGATGCTACCACTAAGCTGATCAGGACTAGATGCCCCCTCCCCGCTGTTATCAGTGATGCTTTTGCCTTGTGATGAGCACTTTGAGAGCTAACCTTACTGCAGGAGAGTAGCAGAGGCAGAAGGCTAACTGGGAGCAGAGGGAGCGTAACTGGTATGAAGGGGGTGGGAGCAGAGAATACAGACACCTTGAGAAGCATCAATGGATCTGAGGGATCAGGGCTATGCTACCAGCATCCCTCTGAGCCACATCTGCGGTAAGCCCCACCACTTCTCCTCTCCACAGTGTGCTGAAGGAGGTGTACGCCGCCTTCAACCCAGATGCGGTTGTGCTGCAGCTTGGGGCAGACACCATTGCCGGAGATCCCATGTGCTCTTTCAACATGACGCCTGAGGGAGTGGGCAAGTGTCTGAAGTACGTCCTGCAGTGGCAGCTAGCAACTCTCATCCTGGGAGGAGGTGAGTGCATGCGCATCCTGCTGTTCACGAGGAAGCAGGTTTGTCGTCTTGCGACCCTTCCTTGAGTGTGTGCCCTGAGGCTCGGGCACTGGCTGGAGGTCAGCAGGGTGACTTCTGGGCAGCCTCAGGAGGGCACTCTGTGGCTCAGTACTGTTTTCACACAGGCCTGAAATCATAGAATAGCTTGGGTCAGAGGTGACCTTAAAGATCATCTAGTGCCAACCCCCCTGCCATGGGCAGGGACACCTCCCACTAGACCAGGTTCCTCAAAGCCCCATCAAATCCTTGATACTGAGAGGTGCAATTCTCAATCCTGACCCTAAGACCTTGAGTTAAAGGCTCCTTGGTTCCACTGGAGGAGAACAGAAGCTGTTAACCCCGATGAACTGACCCTGGCTTCTCATTGGCACCTCTGATTAACATCTCTGTTCATCAGCCCTGCAGCGCTTCTCTTCAAAAGCGAGCGCTGTGTTCCCAAACTTACCTCAGGCATCTGGCAATGAATGAATTCACGTGGATTCAAGCAGGGGCTTGGGAAAAGGACTGGCTGCCTGCACGGTATAGCAGGGCTCTGATACCCAGAGAAAGCTAAGGTTGACTTAGCTCTGTGATGCGGCATAATCCAGTGGGGAGAGCACGGCACAGGCTTTATGGAGTAGAGCATTTCAGAACAGCAAAAGCCACTGTGTGATAGGGAGAGCCCCCCAGATCTGTGCCTGGAGCCATATCAGCTCTAGCTGTTCTCTTTTTTGAGATGGTAGAGATCAGGTAGAGCACATTGAGCCTAAAATTTGATGTGCCAGTGCACATTGTTTTGGAAAGGTTACGAGTGTTCAGTCCTGCTGTGGCATGTCTGTGGGTATGCTGGGAATGGCACCTTTCAGGCAAAAAGAAACCCCAAAACTTTTGGCAAAAACTGAGAGCCAACTATTTGTCAGTTGTGAAAATACCAAGTGTCTTTTTGGTATTTTCACAACTGAAATTGCATATCACACTTTTTCAGTTTGTGAGTATGTCCCACCACTGCAGCTTGTGGAAGTATTTTGAAGGGGAAATTGGGGAAGGAGTCTTGCAAAAAAAAAAAAAAAAAAAAACCCAAACAAAAAACAACCCAACCCAATCAGAAGGGAATGCTAAAAAATACAGTCTTCCTCTCTTTTTAAAGTGGTTTTCTGTCTTACTATTTTAGTGGTCTTTGCTGGGGGAAAAAAAACTTTTTCTGAGTCTCTTGCAGGATTGCTTTCAGCTCAGGTTTCTCCTTGTGAGCTCATGTACCATTGCCATGGAGGTGACCATTACCATACTGACTGTGAAACCTCATTTACTTGTAAAGCAGTTACAAGTTGTACTAATGAGCTTCATATTTATCCTCTCAAACATGACAGTGCTAAAGAGCTCACCAGCTGTTGTGTGAAAGGGGTAAAACGGTTTTGGCAGAAAGTAAACCCCCTTGCATTCTAATACTCCTTACCGAGGTGGGAGGCTAGGTGCAGCTAGGTTTAAATTCTGAGGGATGCCCAATTCACCACTATCAGTCCAGTCGCATTTAATATATTAAACTATTACGATTTGGATACACTAATAGTGGACTGCATCTTCGGTCTAGTCATGCTCATGAACTAACATGGCCACTCTCAAGTCTTTGGTCGTGTTCAATGAGAAACTGAAATGACTAACTGCTTAAATAGTGTGGTTTATTTAAGCAACAGATATATAGGTTCTTATGGGTTGCTGGGGATAAATACACTGTCTGCAAAGCACGTGCAAATAAAAGTATTGTTAATCATACAAAACACACGACAAAGTTATAGACAATACACCCTGGCTGTAAATGTGGGAAAGAGACTCTTTAGAGAGATTTCTAAGTTTCCTGATGAAGCACACGGTATAGTCCAAGTCTTACCCACAGGCGTCTCTATGTGGGGGAAGAAAGGCTCAGCCCGTCGACTGGTCCCAGAAGTCAAAGGCAGTCTGTGATGGAGTCCTCCTTGACTTGTTCACGATGGTGTCTTCCCTGCTAACCCCCCTTTCTTGGGCTATTTTTAGAGTATTTTGTACCTTCAAGGTGCGGTTTGAGTGGCTTTAGTCATAAATACTTTTATTATGATTGGTGTAAAATTATCTCACCTCACATTTAAAGGTATAGTTTACGAAAAATTCAGGGCACAGACTCAAGGAGGAGCGGTCGCACCTTGGAGGCGGATAGCCTTTGGGATGGAGGTGTGTTTTGGTGTCATAATGACACTATAATGAGCAAAGTTTGCACAAAGGACAGCATTTCATCAAAATTCAACAGACTGTTGGCTCAGAGTATCAAGTATGCAGCTTATCAGTTCCATAGGACCATCTCGTTCCCGTATCTGCTGTATTATCACAGGGAGAGACCGTGGACTCTCCATTCCGCTTTGTCCCCCGTGTTGCTTTGCAAGCAATATTGTACAGGGAATCGCAGATGACATGGTGGATTATTCACGTAGCAGCTGCGGCTGTATTCTACCCTAGAAACTTTTTGATTTTATAATGTGTGAACAAAGCTGAATTTTTGATCATTTGAGTAATTATTCCACACCAGCAAATGTCTGGGAATGCGTATTATGCTTTATGGGTTGAAGGCTGGCATTAAAAAGCAGGAATCCCCTGTCTCCACTGCTGCCCTTGCGCTTCTCTCCCTGCTACCTTTTAACACCTTTCCTTGCTGCCAGGAGAGAGCCTAGCACGTGGGGCCAGGGGCTCCCGCTGGGTCTGAGATGGTGGCTGGAGGAGCCTGGCCCGTCCCACACTAGATGTAACTGGGGTTCAGTTTGGGAGGTCTGCCCTTGCATACAGTGTCATTCGGACCTGGCCTCGTGTAGCTAGCAGGTGCAAAATGCAGGTTTTGGCCACAGCTTGATTGGATGAAATAAGCTGAATTCACGTAAACTGCGTGCGTTGCCTCTGCAATTTGTCCCTTCCACTAAAATCTCTCCCTCTCTCTTCCATCTTCCCTTTCCCCACTCTTCCCCTCCAAAATCACAATTCTCGCTGGAGACAGGAGGCTACAACCTTGCCAACACAGCTCGCTGCTGGACATACTTGACTGGGGTCATCCTTGGGAGAACACTGTCCTCCGAGATCCCCGATCACGAGGTAAAGCTCTGACAAACCGTTCCTTCTTGTGCGAGAGCTGAGTCGTTCCACCTAATCCAAACGGCGTCATTGCCACTCAATACTGTTTTGTTGAGACACTCCTGTAACAATAACACACTGTCCTAGCAGCATAGTGGGTGCTTGTTCCCAAAACCCAAGCCTGTCTGCATCTTTTTGCAA
This sequence comes from Chroicocephalus ridibundus, assembly GCF_963924245.1. Lineage (NCBI taxonomy): Eukaryota > Metazoa > Chordata > Aves > Charadriiformes > Laridae > Chroicocephalus > Chroicocephalus ridibundus. Next base: position 185,795 of record NC_086292.1, on the reverse strand, counting down.
GTGATCTCGGGCGCCAATAAACTCCTGTCTCAGATAATTACAGGGAGGGTGGTGAGGGGGAGTCACCTGTTTGCTCAAAGAGCTCTTTGGCTTGAGCGTGTACTTTTGCCAGGAGAGAGCCAGGCCTCTCTCAAGGCTTTGAATTTTAGCCCTGCTTTCATCAACTTACAGAAAGTAACAACCAGGTGCAACTTTGGAGCTTTTCTGACCAGCGGTCTTGCAGTGGGCCGTGGCGCCTGGTGCTGTTCGTGATCCCCTATGAGCTGTCTCAGCTCCAGTGCTGGCACTTTTAATGTCTGGAGTGGGGCTGGACGGCTGGTTGAATGGACACAATCTAGGTCTCAAACAGCACATCAATATTATTGACCCTACAGAAACACACCTGCACGTGCAATGCAGTTCAAGCTTACCGTGACTACAAAGGAGAATTACGGTTTTGCCGTTGTCTAAGGATCTCATGGACCAGTATGCACGAGGAAGTAAAGCATTTGTGTGGGTTCAAACTGGAAATTCATCATTATAGAAACTGGTGATTACAGATACAAGATGTTTTTTGAGGGGTGTCGTGCTTATGATCCTTTAACCAGGTTTCTGCAGAAACAGGTTTTAAACAAGATTGGATCTTTCGTTTATGCAGGCAGTGAAAAGGATGGTTCCGTCTGTAGGAATTAACTGCTGAAGGTGGTTAGGTTTTGCCTGTTTGTTGTTGATCTGAACGGTTTATTTGTTGTGTTAGTGATTCCTGCACCAAGGGCCCTGAAGGATAAGAGCAGTATGCACCTTCCTCCAGGGGTGCTAATCTCTCTGGTGACCAGCGGCAGGACATGAGGAAATGGAGTGAAGCATCAGTAAACTAGTGTGAAATGCTTTCATAAACAAAGTTGAGATCTTTTTGTAAGGTGTGATTATTTTTTTCTTTTTTTTTTCCCCTGGTGGGATTTACAGAATGATGAAGGTGGAGGGAGCACAGCATGCTCGCATGCAGTGGGAGCAAGGTGGCTCACCAGGCAGAGCAGTGGGCTCTCAGACCCAGCCTTCTGGCTGCTGCTGCCTCCTGGAGGCTATTTTCTGGGGAGGAGGTAAACCATGTTGCTCTGTTTTGCACCGAGCTGGGGAGATTTTGCCTCTGTGTGATCGTGTGCTCCGGCTGTGCTTTTGTGCTTTGTGTGAGATACTGTGTATATGCAGGCAGCAGTGAGCCAGCGGCACGTTTGGTGTTGGGGCCCCAGAGTGGTGCTTGCAGGGCACTTTTTGAGCATGATGTGTTGGGGAGGGAGGTGTTTGCAACCAAATGAAAGGAGCTGGCAGCCGGTGACCGGCACAGGGGGTGGTGATAGCACAGGGCACTGCTACTGTGGGAGGAGGTCCTGGGGCAGAATCCCCATTGGCCGGTCTGTAAAGGTCTTCATTCTTGAATTCAACCTCTTATGCGCTTTTCATTGCCAGGGGTCAAAGAGACAAGCTGTGGCCCTGCTAAGATACCACAAACTGAACACAGCTGCGTTCCTGAACTGCTCCTGCCCCTTCTTCCAGGGGTCTCCAGGAGGATTAGAAGCAGGAGAAGCAGCATCTGAGCCCTGTCAAGGGAACAAAAAGCACTTTGTACCTGCTGAACAACCTCTGCTTTGCTCCCCACCCCACCAACTGCCACTGCTGCTCCCAGCAGTGGGCAAACAGGAAGCCAGGCCTTTTTGGGGGAATGGCAGGGGCTTGGGGCAGGGAATGGGACAATTTGCATTGTGAGTGGGGTGTGGGTGTGTGTGCAGAGCTGAAGAGAATTGGGAAGTGGAGTTGGACCCTCTGTAGCAAAAGCTGTTTCCCCTTCCCAGCCCACAACAGCTTTCTTCCCAAACTGTGCATCTGAGACGTGCTGCAAGAAACAGTTGTGTCATGGTTATGCCCACTGCAAGTGGTTTTTTTTTCTCCCCTGGCCTGGACACAGAACTTTGCTCGCTTGACTTGTTGCAATGATCTTAAATAGCATGGGAATGTACAGTCTGGAGGATGGTACCTCCTTCATCATCTCAGGAGAGCAGTGTTGTCCAGGAAGCTGTCAGTCTGTCTGCCTAACTCCTCTCCTCTCTGCTGCAGATAGCAGATGCGGGGGGATGAGTATAAAGAATAGTGCAAACACAGAGTTTCTCTGGATGCTGTTCCAGTTTTCTGGATGTCCAGAAGTGATGTATGGCCAAGAAGTATTCTGCTATCTCTCTATTTGCCCGTTGGTAAGATGTAAGGCTCGGTTTGCAAGAGGATTCAGCATTATTATGGTACTTAGATGTTTAAGCGGGTCCTGGGGGCAGCTCTGGGTGTTCAGCAGTTCTCCAGACCTGTCCTAGTCAAGTGAGACCCTGGGTAAAAAGAAAAGTGCAAGGCTAGCGACTGGCTGTGCACAGTGGGCTCTACGGGACTTGCTGAGTGCATGCAGGAAAGGCGGTGGCTGCTTCTCCAGGTGGCACGTTTTGGGCCATCTTTTTGGTTTCTGTAATTCCTTGCTCTTCATCCGGTACTTGACAGGATTGAATTGGCTGAGCCTCTGGTTCGGAGCGAGGCAGGGATGCCTGGTTATATGCAAAGATGTGATCCAGTATGCACCTTGCATGGGGTAACACTAAAAGTAGGGGCTTTAATCTTGTTCTTCATTAAAATCCTGCCTACCATAAATGAGGCAGGAGCATTACATCTGAGAGCCCACTCTGCCACCTCGGCTTGAATTATCTGGAATATTTTCATCCACCTCATGCAATGAGGATGACAGGTCCAGTGTCTGTAGCACCAAGGTTTCAGGTGATGCAAAGGTCTGTACCCTTGTAACAGATAGAATTCACATGTATGCAGCAGTCTCCATCTGCATCATCTGAGTTTTCGGTCTTCTGGATACTCTTCAACAGTCGGGGAGTTGTGGGTAGGTTATCCTTGCCCATTGCCCCCAGCCTGTGTATTACAGCGTGTAAGTCTTGCTGTGTACAGAAAATGTTGTGGCATTTCTCTGTGTAGAAGATTGCTAAAAGATACCTATGAGGGGGTATATAGGGCTAGTAACAGGTACCAGGACTTTCATTTTAAAAAATAAATTAATTGGAAAATTGCCTGGCTCATGAAAACTGGACATATTAAAAAAGAATTACTTTTAGATATCAAAACTCCCCTTTCAAAGAAAACTGGCACCCAGTGCAGTAACATTCTCTTTTGTTTATTCTTAAGGGCTTTATCTGGTTTGAGATAATGGAAGCCGTTGGGCTTCCACCACTTCCTTTAGGAAAATTCCCATTTTCAAAAAGCTTTCTGTCACAGGAAATGCTCAGATTTTCTGGTTGGTTCCCTCAGGTTGGTTTTGTCCCAGTATCCCCGGTGTCACCGGGCTGTTCTTACCTAACTCTCAGGGCTTAGACCTCCCAGCTGGAGACTCCAGTAGCTCCTCTTGCTGTGTAAAAACTTGGTTCTTCCCATCTCTTCTTCCTTAGTAAAGCCTTTCGGACAACTTTTTGTTCTCATTGGAAACTGCATCTTTGGATTTATAGCTTAAGTCTTTTTCATCCTTTGGAATAAAATGGGAAGCAGTGCAGATGTGCATCAAACCTGGATGTGATTTCTCCAGCTGATTTGCACTTGGTTGCTTGACAGTGGTTTGGGTCAGTGCCTGAATGTCTCTTAGTAAGAAAGTTGGGTTTGGGGCCGCTGTTACGCTGTCTCTGAGACAGACACAAATGCAACAATTTCTGGTTACTTGGTCCCATGTTTTGCTGAGGCTGTCTGACAGAATGGCTTTGTAATAAGATTACAGCAGCAATAAACACCTTCTTTGACATGATTTCTGAAGACCACTCTGGCTTGGAGAGGAGAAAAATTGTTTTCCAAGAGTGGAAAGCTCTGTTGGAGCTTAGCTACAGAATCCCCTCTTAATCCGGTCTAGGTTTGGGTACTTAACTAAATGCAAGTTCCTTTTAACACAGCAACACTGCCATGGGCAGGAGGCAGGAACCTTGCTGCAGTCGGGCAGCTGCAGGCAATCTGCAGTGAAGCTGACATCCTTCTTATTGTTTGTCCTGTTTTCCATGAGATCAGAAGCCATGGCAGATCCCAAGCAGTTTTAGGCTTGTCTTCACTGTAGCTAATGTTGTCTTTTAATTTGGATGCTGTCCCCGATCTGGCTCCTCTCCGCACAGACCAAACTGCCTGATCCTGCTCGTGTGGGCTTTCAGCTGAGGCTGCAGCCTGGTGGCTGCTTTACTCAAACCAATAACTTCCTTGTGTCTGTGGTCCTCCAAGCTCTTGTCACTCATGGAAAAAGAACAGTCAGCTGGAAAAATTGCCAGCTGGATCTGTGTACTCGTCAGTGGGAAATTAATAGCTGAAGCTAATAAACCAGTGAAGCTGTGAAAAGGCCAGTCGTTGTGTTGGATGCGATGGTTTGAGCCTGGCACCAGGAGGGGCCAGCTGGGAAAATGCTGTTACGTGCTGTCCTGGTTCCAGCGGGGATATGGTTAATTTTTCCTGGTATTCCATGACATGTGAGCCATGCCCCCGGCTGGAAGTCACTGCTTGGAGCGGGGCATCCCAGATCGGGGCAGGGAGCGACGGGGAGCGGCGGTTCCATAACCGTGTTTGTATATTCCTCTATCCGTGTTATTGTTGTTGTTTGCTTGTTCCCTTTGCTGTTCTGTTAAACTGCCTTTGTCTCAACCCAAGAGTCTTGCCTTTTTTCTTCCGATTCTTCCCATATTGGGAAGGCCCGAGAGAGCGGCACGTGGCTCTTTGTTGCCATCTGAGGCTAAACCATGACACTTGCTCATTGCAGAAGGCATGCGCAGCCTGAGCGTATGAGGGCCAGTGTGTGTCTTCTTCCCAGCTCTTGGCTTAGCAACTGCAATCTCCACCTCTGTTATGTCCCAGCCTTTGTGTGTGTTAATCTATGCCCGCAGAATCTATTCCCCTTGTCATGGGAATCCCAGTTGGTTGATGAAACTCATGGGAGAGTTGCAGCCAGGTACCTGCACAGCCCCCACATTGGGGCTTCCTGTGGCTCAGCTATTCGGCACATTGCTCTGTCTTCTGGTGAGGGATTTCATGGGCTTTGGCATGCACGAGAGCAGGAGTTTGAGATCTACTAGCCTCTCATCGTCGAGTGGATGTGCAAGCCCTGTCTTAAGGCCAGCGTGGGACAGCTTGTACTGGATAGCATTGTGCTTCTCCCCCAGAGTGTTCATCCAGGGATGGGAACCTACTGCTTCTTAGGAGCGCTGAAACAAGTCTGATTTCTGAGGAAAGCTGCAAGGTGCATACAGGTACCAGTCTCTCCTGGAAGCCTGCTCCTGAACCCTGCCTTTGGGACACAGCACAGTCAGGAATACCCATGTCCAACAGTACATGCACATAGGTCCTTAGCAGAGGGAGATGCTTCTGTAGTAAGGCAGCTATAAGAAATGCTTGTGCTTGAGGCCTGGGGAGAGGTCACGGTGGAGAGCGCAGTGAGAGTGCGCTGATGCAACTCCCTGTGCGGATGCTGGTGGGGAGAAAAATCTCAGGCCTGGCTTTCTGAGACCTCTATGCTCGTTAAGGGCATAGAAACCTGTCTTCTTGTGCCACTGCTTGCCAGCCCCTTCACAATGAAGAGAGGCATATGAGCATGGCAGCACATGGCCCCACATGTTTAACGTCCAAGCGAGGATGGTGGAGGTTTGGTTTGGGCCTCTTAACTTGGAGATGCCATGGGAGCGCTTGGCTGGGTGTTTGGTGGGTGGCTACATGGAGAAGGCAAACTCCATCAAGCAATTCAGTGCCCAGGATGCAGGTGTCCGCCTTCCCTCGAGGATATCTGCGTGTTCTGCAGTGCATCTGGGGTCCTCCTCCTGCCCAACTGCATTTCAGCTTGGATGTGGGGGTGGCTGTATATCCTCTGGCTTCCTCTGAAGCATGGAGAGGGGTATGTCAAGACTTGGCTCTGTTTAAAAAAGCCACAGTGTGAACCAGGAAAGCCTTGTGTAAACAAAAGCAAGCTTCATCCTGTTCTGCATCCATAAGATGGGCTGTTGCCTGTGGAGGGCTTGGACAAAATTAGGATGAAGCTTCCATTCTCCACCTTTGCCAAGGGAGGAGGCTCCCAGCCACCAGCAGATTTGCTGATGGATGCAGGCAGGGTGTGCAGTTCAGTGCAGCGTTTACCAGCCGCCGCGGGCACAGATCTGAGCGCACATGCCGGCCCACTGAGCACTCCATAACACAACTTGCTGCTCTTGCACTCGTGCGCTTCCTATGAGGGATCTGAGTCTGTTAAAGTCAAATGGCTCTTTTCAAGCTGCCTATGGAAGGGATGAGCCAGCTTGGGAGTTGACATCCAAAGTCATCGAGGACCTTTTGCTGTCTGGCTTCTCTTAGTGGCTCTGCTTTACAACAAAGCGATCTGGAAGACCAGTCTTTGCTGGTCACAGTTGTCAGAGCAGAAGACAGTAAGATGGTTGAAGGCAAATATGGTTTTTGCAAGACATGGTTTGGAATAATACTTGTACACCATCGTTGAGAGCCATAGCCCATCTTTCTCTGACATTTACTGAACTTAAAATACACTTTCTATCTTTTTTAGCGGGCTCGTCTTGCAAAGCATGACAGAGAGCAGTCAGATGCCAGGCAGTGCGTTGCCATTGCCTTATTTCAGAGTCATGTGATGGTCACACCTGGATTTTTGACTTGACAAGTTAGTTTAAGCCTTGCAGACCTCACACTTCAGGAGAAGGAGTGTCCTTCTGTTCCCTTCTCTCACTCCATGTGTCATTGCATTTAGAGCAGGCTTTTTTTTCCCCCCTTAGAAGGAACTAGTTGAAGGTAACGTAGTTCCTCACTTTGCTGCTAGTGCAAGTTCCAGGATAGCACTTTGTGTGGCAGCCTGTTTCTCTGTGATTAAGAATGAGATGTCCTCATTTTGCATTAGTCCTGCAGAGCTTGCTAACAGAAACTCCCAGAGCTACAGCTGTGACTGGTTTTGTGTATTTTTCGAGTCCTTCTCGTCAGTATATTTCACCCTCCGTAATCTTTCCACAAGATGGCTCAGGCTGCCTGTGTTGTGCTGTTAGGGTGGGCCGGCGTATTTAAGGTAAACTGGTGGAAGCAGATTTGGCAGGGGGAAAAGTCATGAAGAAAGAGAACTCGTTTGGAGGCTAGTGGGTATGAAATGTTTTACACATCTATGAGATAATCGGAAGGGAAACAACACGTGCTTTCTGTTTATGTGTACATATGTATTTGTGCGCACACAGAGCTCATGTCTCTTTGTCAGATTCCCAGGTTTTTTTCTACTGCTTCTGGCAAAGAACCGCTAATGGTTTAATAGCTTATCGGTGCCTGTGCACAGAAATAAAAGTTGGTACTTCCTGATTTTGTGTTTTCTTTGCTTTAAATAGGAATTCCCATTCTGATTAACACGAAACCTGGAAACTCAGCTGTCAGATCAGTCAGCTTTTTGAGATCAGTGCAGAATTCCTGACAGAGCAGCTTGACGGCAGTCCAGGCACCACTTTCCTGCTGTACAGCCCCAGGGCTCTGCTCACCTCCTGAAGGAAGCTCATGAGAGTGGGTGCCCTGGGACAGATCACTGATGAACCACCTTGCTGTGAAGTGGCTAGGTTGTGCTGCTCTCAATATATTTCAGCCAGGTTTGGCATGTTTTTTCAGTGGTGACAGGCCAAATTCTACCCAGTTACATTCAGCACTTCTCTTCCAGCATTGAGAGGTTTGGGGATGTTCTTTACAGCTCCAGGTCTCGGAATCAAGTTTCTATGAAAGAAAGTCAGTAGTCAGAAACGTGGAGGTCTTTTGGTGGTTCTTTTTTTGTTCATGAGTTTGTAGAGAAGGGCTTGAAAACAAGACGGCTGTGGTCTTGAGATTCAGAAAGCACTTGACTAAGCAACAGTGTAATGGTGTTTAAATACTCTTAGTATGTCTAGAAGGACCAGCATAGAATTTCTTTGAACATCTAGTGCTGATGGTGCAGGGGGTCATGGTCCCTCTGCAGCAGTGTTCACCAATTAACTGTACTAAAAATGAGGGGCAAAATTTAGACTTCTATAAGATGCCTAATTTTTTGCTATTGGCATAGTACTTATCAGATTTGGCATTATTCAGTAGAAAATATCCTTCCCTTTTAAGAACATTATTGTTTTAGCCTTTTTTTCTTTCAATTTCTCTTCACATTTTCCTTTCTCTGTTTCTCATCCTTTTTCCTGGCCTCTATGCCTACTATTTTCTTCCTCCAACATTTCTTTCCCTGCAGTCATTCCACATTCCCATCTCCTGAACCATTACTCCCACCCTCTTTCAGGCCACCAAAGCACTCTGCAGTCATGCTACTACACTGGGCACTGCTGCCTTTCTCTAGGACATCCCGCTGATGGGAAGGAAGACATTTTCAGTCCCAGGTATGCCTCCCTCTGGTTTAAACTTCATCTCCTTTTTGCCTGCTCAAGGCTTTAGGATTGCACATCGAACACTTGTGATTCTCTCCGTTTTGGCATGCATGACTTTTAAAAGGGAGTGGCTGTGAGTTTCCAGGCAAGCTGCTGATTAAGGAGGGGATTTTTAGCTTTCCTTGTGAGTCTTGGTGCTCAACACTTTTTTTTTTTCATCCCTGAAAATGACAGGTTTTTTTCAGGAACAAAAAAGATGTGTTTTCCCCAGCTATAAATAAATGGGTGAGTGAGTAGTGCAGGCGTCTTGTTGTTGCTGGAGCCTGAGCTTGCCTGCTTGCAACATCCTTCTTGTTCTGAGAGATAAGAAACAGAATGAGTCTTTTCTGAAGCACTGAAAACCACCTCTTGAATCCCCTCCAAACTGCAAGAGAGTGGATGGAAGGTGCTTGTACAAACGTGTTGGACAGCTGGGACTGTTTGCTTCAGAGCATTGGATAAGCCAGTTCAAGATTTACCAGACTTGCACTGCTGACCTGCTTTCCGGTGGATGGTGTAAAACGCAGCCAGCCCCAACCTCTCCTGCGTGACTGCACTCTGCAGCCCATACTGGGTGGCTCAGCACATGGAGCTGCTCTACAGGATGTGAGTTATTTAATACCAAAAGCTTCTCAACTGCCATAAACCACATCAGTGCAAAAGTCCAGGTATTTTTGCCCTTTAACATAGACTTTGAAAAACAGTTGCATGAAACTGTATCGGTGCTCTGTTTCACTTGATGCCACAGAAATCAGAGGATGAGGAAGTGTGAAATGATGCCTTTGTCAGGATTAACTCTGCCTCGTTGATTCCCAGGATGGGTGTGCTAGACGATGGTACAAAGTCTGCTGGGCGACTGCCTGTGTAACCAGCAGGTTGTGCAGCCGAGACCAGTTACTGAGATGTGTGCGTTTTCCATGTGCTCTATCATGGACGCTGCAGTCAAGATTTGATGTGTATTTCCTTTTTTTCCTGCAAATAAGCCAGCCTCCTTGGTTTGTGGAGTCAGTGGGCTCTGCCAGTGGAGCCTGTGTGCTCTGGGAGTAGCTGTCTCCAGTTCATGCTACAGGAGCAAACTCAAACCAGACTAGAGACACCGGCTCTCAGTGAGGACCTTACAAAACGTGGTGTTTTCTTCTGCTCTATCCATTTTCAGTCTTTCTAAGCAGGAAAAATGTCAGTGTTCTGTGTCAGTATTTCAGTAGGGGCTTTACGAAGCAATCTCTGGGCAGAGGAGAAGAAAGGAAAATGTTTAGCTATAAAGGGAGATCACTTAAGAGAACTGTGAAAACAGTCTGCTTGAAAAATATACCTCAGTCCCTGGGCTGGCTGGGGAGAAGCTTGGAAGAAAGGGGGCTGGCCTGCTAATTAGCTAAGCATGTGCTCCCATGCTGCACGATACAGCTGGGTGAAGCTCCCATTCAGGCTGGCCCTGGCTCCATCTCTGATGTGAATAGTCGTGGTAATTTTTTAATGAGCTAAGAGCAGTCACAGTGTACTGCAGCTTCCTGCTGCCCCACGTTGGTTTGGGGGACAGACTGGATCTCATTCTCACAGTGTTGAAAGCATAGATCAAAACCCTGACTTGCTAAAAAGGAAAGATTATTCTATTTTTAAACTCAGCTGCCTGGGTCCAATTGTGCAATTGACTCATTGCACAAATGAGTCAATGCAGCTGTCAAAATCTGTCTTTTACTCCCTTTTCAGTGGAATATAGTGTTGGACCACAAAAAAGTCTGGCGGGCAGCACGTGTCCTGCCTTACCCATTCTGTGTGAAGAGCTGATGTGCTTACTGTGCTCCTTAACACTGCGATTCACAGGATGATAAACCTGGCATGATTTCAGGTTTGCTTTCAAATGCTGGACTATAACCTGCAGCATTCAGGAGCCACTTTGCTTTCCTCATCAGTACTGGCATGTTGAGGTCTGCTTGGAGAAGCCCTTGTTGCCCCTGCTAGTGCAGAGATGACAGAATCACAGAATACCAGGTTGGAAGGGATCTCAAGGATCGTCTGGTCTAGCCTTTCTTGGCAAAAGCACCATCTAGACAAGATGGCCCAGCACCCTGTCCAGATGAATCTTAAAAGTGTCCAATGCTGGGGAATCCACCGCTTCCCTTGGGAGATTATCCCAATGGCTGATTGTTCTCACTGTGAAAAATTTTCTTATGTCCAATTGGAATCTCCCCAGGAGTAACTTGTACCCATCACCCCTCGTCTTTTCCATGTAACTCCTTGTAAAAAGGGAGTCTCCGTCTTCTTTGTAGCCACCCTGTAAATACTGGAACGTGGTGATAAGGTCTCCCCTAAACCATTTTTTCTCAAGGCTGAACAAACCCAGTTCTCTCAGCCTTTCCTCATATGGCAGGCTTCTCAGTCTTTGGACCATATTTACGGCCCTTCTCTGGACACTCTCCAGCCTGTCCACGTGTCTTTTGTATAGCAGGGACCAAAACTGAAGACAGCATTCCGGATGTGGGATTATGTTTTCCCAGGTGTGAGACTTGTCCTTGTTGAACTTCATAAGGCTCTTGTTAGCCCACTCGTCCAGCCTATCCAGGCCTTCCTGAAGGGTGGCTCTCCCTTCAGAAATGACCACTTCCCCACTCAGTTTGGCATCATCAGCAAACTTCATCACGGTATGCTGGATCCCATCATCCAGATCACTTATGAAGATATTAAACAGCATTGGGCCCAGTATCAATTCCTGAGGGACCCCACTTGTGACGGATTGCCAGTTTGAACAGGAACTCTTGACCACCACCCTCTGTGTGCGGCCTGGCAGCCATTTCCCTCACCACGACACAGAGCATTTGTCTGGACCGTAACAGATCAGTTTCTCTAGGAGGAGGCTGTGTGGAACCACGTCAAAAGCCTTGCAGAAATCCAGGTAGACAATATCTGCTGCTTGCCCCACATCAACTGAGTAGGTTACTTTGTTGTAGAAGGTGATCGGGTTTGTCAAGCACGATTTTCCCTTGGTGAATCTGTGCTGTCTCTTCCCAATCACATGCTTCATCTGACTTGTGAGAGGCCCCAGGAGGATTCGTTCCATAACTTTACTAGGGACTGAAGTAAGACTGATGGGCCTATAATTTCCTGGATCCTCCGTTAAGCCCTTCTTGTAGATGGAGGTGACATTAACCTTCTTCCAGGCTTCTGGGAAGTCTGCTGATCTCCATGATTTCTCAGAGATTACGGAGAGCAGTCTCACAATGACGTCAGCCAGCTCTCTTAATATCCTTGGGTGGAGAACATCAGGGATTGGATGTTGGTCTTGGGTTGCCAGATATGCTACCTCCAATCTCACCTTTAAAGAAAACCCCAGCCCTGTGCATCATTAGTCACTTGGGAGATTATAATGCTGTGAATTTCCCTATCTTTGGTACAATATCTTTTAAGTCTGGACTAGCTCTCTGTGGGGTGAAGCTCTCCAGGGGTAGCAACAGGACTGATTGTAACTTCACCGCTGAATTTTTAACCCTGCTGTGTCTGCTTCTTCTCTCAGTGCTGCATGCTTGTGAAATAAAACTGCTGGCAATAATTTGTGATTCTGCATTAACATGTAGAGCCCATGTACTGCACATTTTCTCATTCAGGCTCAGTTGCACACTATTGGAGCACTCAGCCAGGAAAGACACATTATTAACCTTGAAGCACGCTGATTTTTCTCCTTCCAGGTGTTTCACACTCATGTCAACGCAGCACTGTGCAAGGGGGCAGGGAGATGAACGGAAGGATATCTGATAGGCAGCACTTGAATTTTATTCATATAAAAAATCAGGTTTGCAGGTAACCATGCGTAAAATGAGTGTCAACATCTTTCCCAAAAAAAGCATTGTGGTAGGGTTGAGACAGCTCTTGGCTGCACCGCTGAGCTCTGCTTCCAAAGCCCTTGAATTGGTAGCGGTTGCAAACTTCAGGTGGACACAGACGCTGCAGAAGCACCTCTTTGATGTAGTTAAGAGTCCCTCAGATGGAGAAAACGTTTTCGCCTTTTCACGAACAGGTACCCATGGGGAGCCTTCCCTCCAGCCTCAGACAGCCAGAGACCTCTCTGCTGACTCTCCTCACCTCTCCTCTTTTCTGCAGTTCTTCACAGAGTACGGTCCTGATTATGTGCTGGAGATCACACCGAGTTGCAGACCAGATCGCAATGAGCCACAGAGAATTCAAGAAATTCTTAACTCTATCAAAGGTGAGTTGTCCAAGCCAACGCTCCTGCTTCAGGCTTACAGGACGTTTTAGAGAGGACTTCAGGAAAGCTCACTGGAGTCTTTCTCGATGACTAGAAACATGAACCACATTGACTTGACTGCTTATCGTGTCCAATGTCTCCTGCTTCACTTGGGAATCTCAGTGTTAGTAGCACGTCAGCTCAGAGCAGTGGGTCCCTGTTAGCAAAAGTTGCCATTGCCTTTCCTCTGGCTGGGCAGATGATCGCAGGGCCTCGTCCTTAGTAGAATCATAGAACAGCCTAGGTTGTAAGGGACTTCAAAGATCATAGAATCATTTAGGTTGGAAAAGACCCTTGGGATCATCGAGTCCAACCATCAACTCCACTCTACAAAGTTCTCCCTTACACCATATCCCTTAACACCACATCTAAACGACTCTTTAACACATTCAGGGATGGTGACTCCACCACCTCCCTGGGCAGCCTATTCCACTGTCTAACCACTCTTTCTGTGAAGCATTTTTTCCTAATGTCCAGCCTAAACCTACCCTGCTGCAGCTTGAAGCCATTCCCTCTTGTTCTATCGCTAATTACCTGTGAGAAGAGACCAGCACCAGCCTCTCTACAATGTCCTTTCAAGTAGTTGTAGAGAGTGATGAGGTCTCCCCTCAGCCTCCTCTTCCTCAAACTAAACAGTCCCAGCTCCTTCAATCGCTCCTCATCAGATTTATTCTCCAGGCCCTTCACCAGCTTCGTTGCCCTCCTCTGCACTCGCTCCAGCACCTCGAGATCTCTCTCATATTGAGGTGCCCAAAACTGGACACAATACTCAAGCTGTGGCCTCACCAGTGCTGAGTACAGGGGGACAATCACCTCCCTACTTCTGCTGGTCACACTATTTCTAATACAAGCCAGGATGCCATTGGCCCTCTTGGCCACCTGGGCACACTGCTGGCTCATGTTCAGCTGCTTGTCAGTTAGAACCCCCAGGTCCTTTTCTGCCAGGCAGCTCTCCAGCCACACTTCCCCAAGCCTGTAGCGATGCATGGGGTTGTTGTGGCCCAAGTGCAGGACCCGGCAGTTGGCCTTGTTGAAGCACATTCCATTAGCATTGGCCCATCGATCCAATCTGTCCAAGTCTCTCTGTAGAGCCTCCCTATCCTCATGTAGATCAACACTCCCACTTAGCTTCGTGTCATCTGCAAACTTGCTGATGATGCACTCTATGACTCTATGTCCTTATCAAGGTCATCAGTAAAGATGTTAAACAGAAATGGTCCCAACACCGAGCCCTGAGGGACACCACTTGTGACCGGCCGCCAGCTGGATTTAACTCCATTGACCACCGCTCTTTGGGACCGCCCGTCCAGCCAGTGCTTGATCCAGCAGATCGTATGCTCATCCAGGCCATGAGCCACTAGTTTTTCCATGAGAATTCTATGGGGAACAGTGTCAAATGCTTTTCGAAAGTCTAGGTAGACAATGTCTACAGCCTTTCCCTCATCCAATAATTGGGTCATCTTGTCATAGAAGGAGATCAGGTTCGTCAGGCAGGACCTGCCTTTCATAAACCCATGCTGACTAGGCCTGATCCGCTGGTTGTCCATTATATGACTTGTAATGGCACTCAAGATGATCTGCTCCATGATCTTCCCTGCTACCGAGGTCAGACTGACAGGTCTGTAGTTTCCTGGATCCTCCTTTCTGCTTTTTTTGTAGATGAGTGCTACATTTGCTACCCTCCAGTCCATTGGGACCTCCCCAGTTAGCCATGACTTCAGGTAGATAATGGAAAGTGGCTTGGCGAGCACGTCTGCCAACTCTTTCAGCACCCTTGGATGTAACCCATCTGGTCCCACAGGCTTGTGTTCGTCCAAGTGGTGTAGCCAGTCACTGATCACTTCCTCTTTAATTGTGATGACAATGCAATCATCTGGTCCAACCTTTCCTGACGTTATCTAGCACCCTGTCCAGTTGCATCTTAAACACCTCTAGCAGCGGGGACTCTATCGCATCCCTGCGAGTTGTTCCAGTGATTGATTGTTCTCACTGTAAAAAAATTTATTTCTTATAACAAGGTGAAACCTCTCCTGGTGCAACTCATACCTGTTGCTCCTTGTCCTCTCCATGTGGGTCCTTGCAGAGAGAGAGCTTGCGTCCTCTCTGTAGCTGCCCTTCAAATACTGGAATACTGTGACAAGGTCCCCCTGAGCCTTTGCTTCTCCAGGGAGAAGAGACCCAACTCCTGGGAGGAAATGCAAATCTGCAGGACTGGTCTGTGCCCGTCCTTTGGAGATGGGTGACTTCAGTGTGCGTCTGTTGAAACGCTTCTTTGGGAATGTTTAGTCCACCGCCTGATCACAACTTGCCCATCTGTCTTGTCCCTGTCCCCAGGAGGGCTGGGGACAGCAAGACAGTGCTCGTCAGCCCTTTTCACTTGCTCTCTGTGCATGCTGTGATGTGTTGGTGTTAGAAGCAGAGTAAGAGGAGGTGGCTGGGAGCTGTGATGGCCCGGGGTGTCCTTTCCCAAGCAGAGGCCAATCCTAGGGAGGGACATCCCCCCTGACCTGTCCAGGAGGGGAGGAGGAACAGCATTGCTCTAGAGCTGGAAGGGAGGGATCTGTGCTTCGTGCTTCTGGCAGCACATCCAGCCTGGAGGAAGGACAAGGCAGCAGGGAGAGTGAGCGTGTGCCCATCCGGTGCTGGCCCATGAACCCTGAACCAGCGATCAGGCTGCAGGAGAGACTCTCAGTGGAGGGAGTGGCGGAGTCTCCCTTTGGTAGTTCCGCAGGTGCGGCTCGGAGGAGGGCAGCAGGGGCCAGCCAGGACCGGTGTCTGTGCTGAGGCTGGGATTCCTGTGTCCCTGCCCGGTCCATCAGACATAGGGGTGGCACCCCTGGCCCAGCCACTACGTCAGGCTGAAATACTAGTGGAAATACCCTTTTCTGCCTTCTTGTGTATTGCAGGGAATCTGAAGCATGTTGTTTAGTGGAAAAGGAAGGCTCAGGTTTCCACAGGAGCATTTCCCATGAGGAAGATGGCGTGTTTATGTGAGCAGCTGGTGAAATTTGTGTCTGCGGGGAAAATTTGGAAAAATTTACTGTTGGTTGGTTGATTGTTTTCTCTTTAAAGAAGAAAAGCTGCTGCGCACCATGAGCACTGTGGCTCTCCCCAAGCAGGAGTGTGGGCCCTCTAGCCACAGCCTTCCAGGGCTGGCAGAGCCTCCCTTGCTCCTTTCTCTTTCCCTTTTTAACACCACAAAGTTTATTCTCACAACTGGTTTTAAATGTTTTTTAAGAGAGGGGCTGCTCAGAGCTGTGAACACTCCACAGCTGGAGCCACACGCTGTGTTGCCTTCTGGCAGGAGCACAGCCCCTGAGCTGCCCTCCCGGGGAGCGGTGCCAGGGCCCAGGGCAGGGGCTGTGCCTCTTACCCACAGAAAGGCACAGCCAAGGTGTTTTTCACTGGGAATTTTTTTTAAATAAAGTATTTGAAATACTCCTCTCCAGCCCTTTCCTTTCTTCCTGCGCCCACCCTGCCTTGCCAGTCCTTTTTCCACAGCAGTTCTTGTGTTCAGTGGAGGTCCAGCCAGTGCTGGAAAACAAAGATCTGCAGTTTCATTTGTGCCTGTCCCTTCCAGCCTCATCACGTAAAGCAGCACAGGACACAAACCTCCCTTGCTCCCCGAGCAATGGGTGGGCTACTGAAATGCTGTGTGGAGGGCCAGATGCCAGGGATGCTCTCCAGAGTGTTGAGGGAGATGCAGAGCAGGGTGGCAGCTCCTGACCCAGGAGATCTCAGGTGAACCTGCAGATGGCCCAGCACTGCATGCGAGCTGCCACTCAGTGTCTCAGCAAGGGGACAGGTGCACAGATATCTGGGGCAGATCCCTCACAGTGCCTCCAGCCATGGAGCCTGGTCTCTCTGCCCTTGTCCCCTCCTTCACCTGGCCTGTGGAGCTTTTATTCGTGCTGTTTCTTTTTAAAGATGTCCAGGCACTGTGGGAAAGCATATTTCCTGTTGCTTTAATTACATTACACTGGAATAAACAGCAAGATGAAGGGACTCCTATCTTGGCCTGGCTTTGTTTTGATCTCTTGTTTTTCACTGCCAATCCAAACAACAGGAAATGCAGCATGGAAGGAGTTCAGCTGGACGTGGCTACTGTGTCCCTGCAGAGTGACTCCTGACCCCCTCCGTCTTCTCCCCATGTCCCCCGGTGCCTGCTGTGGTGGGGTGGGGGAAAAACAGCCTTGTGCAGTAACCGCTGGCAGGAGGGTGATGCTGCCACCAGCACAGCAAAGGCTCTCAGTGCCTGGGGGAGATGTCAGCCCCGCAGATCATTCAGCCAGGAGAAAAGTCGTGTATGAGAGAGCAGAGAAGCCGGCCGGCTGCCCCTTCTGACCCACCTCAGGGGGGAGATGTCAGCCCCGCAGATCATTCAGCCAGGAGAAAAGTCGGGTATGAGAGAGCAGAGAAGCCGGCCGGCTGCCCCCTCTGACCCACCTCAGAGCCCCATGTGCTCTGTCCCCGCACCAGGCACAGACAGCCCTTTGAGCTGCAGGAGCTGCTTCAGGAACACCACTGGGGAAAAAAATTATAGGAAAGACCCCAAGTCCATTGTGGCACTAGATGGGGTTTTGGTGAGGTGCAAGGAGAGCTGCACCCGGGGATGGGACTGTAGGGATATGACACCCTAAACCAGGCAGGTTGCCCACCCACAGACAGCTGGGGAAACTGAGGCATGGAGTAAAGCATCCCCTCCGCCATCTCCATCTACATCCCCGAATGCATAGAGGCAACTGGAGCACAGTTTCGTGCAAAGGGTGGGACAAAGGCTCGGGCGCACCCTCAGTGTCCCCTCAACTGACCCCCTCACACCCAGTCCCTCTCCAGATGGCTGTGGGCACTAGCCCACGTCACCCTCGCCAGCCCTGGCACCAACTGAACCCCCTTCTTCCACCCAGCCTGGACAGGGGGAGGCATGGGGGGTCCCAGCCTGGATGGGGAGTGCATGGGGGTTCCCACCCAAGAGGTTGGGAGGCAGGTGGGAAAATATGGCGGGGTTGGGAGTGTCCAGGCTGGATGAGGAAGCGTGGGAGGTGCTAGGCTGGATGGGGCGACATGGCGGGTCCCAGCCTGAACGGGGAGAACAGGGAGGTACTCAGCCTGGAAGGGGCAGGAGGTGCCGGCACCGCCCGGGGGTCCGTCCCTCCCCGCCCGCCCGCCGGCCCCGCTCCGCTCCGCTTTTCCCCGCGGACCCGGCCACGCCGGGGCCGCTATAAAACCTGCAGCGGCGGCCGCCCGCTCCGTGCGGGGAGCGGAGCCGAGCGGGCAGCGGCGCCGCCCAGATAAGCGCGGCGGGAGCCGAGGCGCCCGCTCCCCGCCCCGCTCCAGCCCCCGCACCCTCGGCTGGGGACCCCGTCGGACCCCATCGGCCGGGGGGGGGCGAGCAGCCCGCGCCCCGCCCCGCTGAGCACCGCCGTGTCCCCGCAGGCCCCGGACGAGATGAGCTCGCTACGGTCGCCCCGTCGGGGGACGAAGGACCGCGCGGTGGCGGCGACTCTGCGCTACCCCGCCGGCAAGGGGGCCGGCAAGCTGCCGGCCTCCGCCGGGGGGGCTCCGTCGGCCCCCACGGCCCCCTTGGCCCTGCGGGCGGGTCCTCGCCTCCTGGCCAGCGTGCACCTCCAGAAACTCAACTGCCGGCACCGCCCCGCGGGGAGGGTCCGGCAACCCCGGAGCCGGGCTCGCTGCCCGGCTGGGGCGCGGGGAGCCGTCCCCCGACGCTGGCCGTCGGCCCCGGCATCATCGACTCGGACACGCCAGACGAGGAGGTGCTGCGGGCGCTGGTACTGGAGCTTAGCCTCGACGCGGCGGGCGAGCTGCCGGAGCTGTGGCTCAGCCACCACGAGTTCGACTTGCCCGCGGACCTGCCGGCCGGCTGCTGAGGCTGGACGGTGGCTGGGGCGGGGGGCGGCTCCCGCGTCGCCCCCACCGAGGACCCGCCGTCCGGTGCCGCTGCCTGCGGTGGTCTCTGGCTGACGCTGCGGGCGGGGGCGTGCAGGGAGCGCTCGGAGCCCAGCCGGGGGTGGGAAGGGGCTGGAGGGGGGCCCGGGACAGTGCCTCCCCCGCTCCCCCTCCCCCCAACGCGGATCCGGCTCGCTGGGCCGGGCAGGCGGAGGTCTCCAGCTGCTGTCTAATAAAATCTGGAAGGACCCTTGTCCCCCCGGCTGTGCCCTGTTCCCTGTCCAGCTCAGCGCTGGGAATGGGGGGGGGCAGACAAGGGGGTCCGTCTCCGCGGGGAACCCCGTGCGAAGCGGCCCGGGGTGGGAGGAGGGTCTGCCCCTCTCAGCTCCCGTGCCTCCTCCCGGCTTTACGGTGGCGCCAGGGGTGCCACCTGCGCGGTGTCCCCATCGTGTCACCCCCAAGGATGGAACCCGGGTCCCGCCCGCACCTCGCTGCGGGGACCCGCCGGGGGACGCCCGGCACAGGGCCGTTTCACTCGGCTGCCTGGCGGGGCGCGAGGGGTGCCCGGGGATGCCGGTAGCCCGGGGGGACACTCGGGAGCCCAGCCGGGGACCGCTGCCCCCCGAGCTGCCTTCGGGAGCGGGCGCTCAGGCCCGGAGTCGAGTTCGGGGGGCTGCGTGGGGTCCCAGCTCCACCCCGGGAGGGGCCGTGGGCGAGGGGAGGGCGATGGCCCGGCACGCGTGTGCCTCCCGACTGAGCTCCCGCGGCAGCCGGGGTACCGGGAGTTTCCGAGCCTCCTCGCCCCCGGCCGGGGGGGAGAGATACGCCACCCCCAACGCTCTCACACCCTTTCCCAAACCGCAGGGGCACAGCGTGAGGGGGGCTGTGCCGCGGCACCGGCGACGGCCGGGAATGATCCGGTCACCTTCCGCACGCCCCCTCCCCGCGTGGTCCCCTGGCACGGACACAGCCGCCGGCTGAGGCCGCACCCTCTCTGCCGTGGCACCGGCCGGCGCTGGGCCTCCGTGCCGGCAGGGGGCGCTCCGCGGCGCTGCCTGCCACGCCCGCGGATATCAGCGGCTGCCCGGAAGGAGCTGCCCTTTCCCGGCGCAGCGCAGCCATGGTGAGAGCGCGGCGCGGCCGCTCCTCGCCGCCATCCGCCGCCATCCCTCCCCCGCCGTGGGCTGCTGCCGCCCCCACCGCCTCGAGGGGCGTGGGAGGGAGCCCGCCAGCGAGGCTGGGGGGGGCCGGGAGCCCGGGGGGGAGCGGGGAGGGACGGCTGAGGGGGGGCCGGGCCTAGCGGCGGCCTGTAACGCATCCCGTCCCCTCCCGTAGGCCCGCGGCCCCAAGAAGCACCTGAAGCGTGTGGCTGCGCCCAAGCACTGGATGCTGGACAAGCTGACGGGCGTCTTCGTGAGTGGAGGGCGGGGGCGGGGGGGGGGTCTGGGTCCGGGCTGCCCGCGGCAGCGGCCTTTCCCGCTCTCTGCGGGCGCAGGCGGCCTCGCACCCTCACCAGGGGTTGCTCAGGCGCGATGCTGGGGGGAGGCGGGGGCGGTGAGCTGGGGCGGTGCAGGGGAGAAGGGGGTGTCTGCTCTTAGGAGGTTTGCGAACAGCATTCCTGTTACGGCGTTTGGAGGGGATTGTGGCAGTGGGGTAGCTGGCTGCTCTTCTTAACCTGCTTGTTGTGTTTTTCCTTCACTGGGGTGCGTCAGTAGATTATTGTACTGTGTTGGGGGCAGTGTTTTGTGAGGCTGGCAAGATTTGGGGAAAAGGTCCTGTGAATACCAGTAGAAGATATCTGCAGCCCATCTCTGCCTGCTTAGCAGTTACATTCCACACAGCTGTCCTCGGGTGCTGCTGAAAGAGCTGTTGGGGCAGTAGCATTCTTCTGCTGGGGACAGTCCATGCTGCTGTTCTGCTTGAGCACCCAGCAGAAAGCTTCTGTTTGCAGGCACCCCGTCCATCCACAGGCCCTCACAAGCTGAGGGAGTGCCTTCCGCTCATCATCTTCCTGCGGAACAGGCTGAAGTATGCCCTGACAGGGGACGAGGTCAAGAAGATCTGCATGCAGAGGTTCATCAAGATAGATGGCAAAGTCCGCACAGACATCACCTACCCTGCAGGCTTCATGGGTGAGCAGGGAGGGCTAGGGCAGGTACCTCAGGCAGCTCTGCTGCACTGGTGGGGGGGATGTTTTGTGAGGCTGACATGGTCTGGGGGGAAGACGCTTTCCCAATGGAGTTGAAGAAAAGAGAAGTATAAGCAGTTGCCATTTAGTTTGGAGTTGTGCACTGCATTGAATACCAAAGCCAAATATCTGTAGCCTATAACTGCCCACTTGCATATGTGTAAATTGCTGTTCAGACTTCAGCCTTTGTCAGTTTTTGCTAATTTGCACTGTATCACAGTAAAAGATGTGAGCCTGTGGTCAACAGACAGTACTAACCTTGTCATTCACAACTGAAGCATTGTTCAGTGGTCCCTCGTTCTTTTTAAACGTGAGTTTTGTACCGAATTACAGTGTTGGGTAATGTACTTCATAACAGCTGCTGCTTTATTTCCCTCTTTGAAATCAGATGTCATCAGCATTGAGAAGACAGGCGAGCATTTCCGCTTGGTGTATGATACCAAGGGCCGGTTTGCTGTTCACCGCATCACAGCTGAAGAGGCCAAGGTGAGGGGCTTCAGCTTGGTGTAAGCATGGGCCCAGGTGCATTTGGTCAGGACAGTGTTTTCTGTTTGGCATCTCCTGAACAGGAGCTGTTGTCTCTCCTCCTTGAGAGCTGAGTCCATGCCACCTTTGAGAAGATCAGGACCTTCACGGTTGGGGTACAAAGCCTTTGCTGGGCGGGGGGGGGAGACATGAGAGCAAATCTCAGATGTCATGAGTGACATGAGAGCAAATCTCAGATGACTGCAGGTGCATTGTCTAGTGCTTGAAATGACCACTTTTGGCATAGGCTGGCTTACCTTTGCAGGGAGCTTTGGGTGGCTCTGCTGTGGTGTGGTGAGCCTTAGCATTGGGCTCTGCAAGCTAACAGTGATCAGAAACATGGTACTGCCTGTGGTGCAAAAGCCTTGAACTCCTTTCTGAGTGTTGTGGAAGTGTTTACAGAGCTGCCCTCTGACCCTGGGTGTCAGGGAGCGACTCCTGCACATGTTTCCTTAACCCAGGCCTATTGGCATGCCTCAGCTATGAGTCTGTGCTCTCCTTCACACGTCCTTCCTAAGGGCAGGCTCTGCAGGCACACAGTGATACTGAGGGGAGAGCTGGCTGTGCTGTAGCCAGCTGTGGTGTGTGCTTGGGGCCTCTGTCCCCCCCATGATGTTGCTTTTACCTTTGTCTGCCACTCCGTGTTGACTTGTAAGTCCCAAAGTGGCTCTGAAGGAGTTGGGGGGGATGTGAAAGGCAGGAGAGAAACCAGGGTGCACTGGAGGAGGGATGCAGATTTCTCTTGGGTCCTGAGGACAGGCAGCCTCTGCCTCCCCTGTGTGACCACGGGCTTCAGGGCAAAATGAAGAAACTGCCTTAGCGTAGGCTTTCCTGGGGAAATGCTGCCAGTGTTTGTGGGGAGGCTGAACCCCAGGGTGGGCAGCTGTTCCTGCAGCCTATGTGTTTTCCAGTGGGGCTGTAGTTTAGCCACGTGTCAGCCCTACGAGAGGTGTTGCTGGGGCAGTGAGCTGGGCAAGTTGCTGCCTGGGCTCCTGTTGTGAGCCCTGGAGTATCTGGGTGTTTAGCTTGGGATCTGAGGTCTGCTGGGGGACAAGAGTCCCCTGGTCTGTGGCGCCACACTCTGCCTCAGTTGAGCAGTGTTGGGTTTTGTTTGCAGTACAAGCTGTGCAAGGTGAGGAAGATCTTTGTGGGCACCAAAGGAATCCCTCATCTCGTCACCCATGATGCCCGTACCATCCGCTATCCAGACCCCCTCATCAAGGTGAACGATACGGTCCAGATTGACCTGGAGACAGGCAAGATCACAGATTTCATCAAGTTTGACACAGGTGGGTCTTGCATCCCATGCAAAACACTGTACTCTTCCCCACTGTGGAGAGCAGTATGGAACTTAAATACAAATGCCAGACATCTTTGCTCTAAAGTAGAGAGGCAGTGGTGGCAGTCTTGGGAAAGGGGTTGTTTCCCTGGGGCATTTCCACCTGGAGCTGGAGCAGGGATTCCTCCCGTGTGGTGGCAGTGGGAGGCATTTGGCGTAGGGACTTGGAGTGATTCCGAAAGCAAGCAGGTGCCAGGTAGAAGCAGTGAGCTGAGAGCAGAGAGCCTGCTTGAACCTGGCTCTCAGAGGGGTGTGAACGGAAAGCTCTGGGCAGCCGTAGGGAGATTCATAGAATCATAGGGTTGGAAGGGACCTCTGGAGATCATCTAGTCCAACCCCCCTGCCAGAGCAGGGTCACCTAGAGCAGGTTACACAGGAACACGTCCAGGCGAGTTTTGAATGTCTCCAGCAATGGAGACTCCCCCACCTCTCTGGGAAGCCTGTTCCAGGGCTCTGACACACTCAAAGTAAAGAAGTTCCTCCTCATGTTGAGATGGAGCTTCCTATGCTCAAGTTTGCCCGTTCCCTCTTGTCCTGTGCCCGGGCATCACTGAAAAGATCCTGGTCCCATCCTCCTGACACCCACCCTTTAAGTATTTATAAGTGTTGATAAGGTCCCCCCTCAGCCATCTTTTTTCCAGACTGAAGAGACCCAAATCCCTCAGCCTTCCTTCATAAGAGAGGTGTTCCAGTCCCCTAATCATCTTGGTAGCTGTCTGCTGCACCTGCTCCAGCAGTTCCCTGTCCCTCTTGAACCGGGGAGCCCAGAACTGGACACAGTACTCCAGGTGTGGCCTCACCAAGGCAGAGCACAGGGAGAGGATGACCTCCCTCGACCTGCTGGACACACTCTTCTTGATGTACCCTAGGATGCCATTTGCCTTCTTGGCCACAAGGGCACATTGCTGGCTCATGGTCATCCTGTTGTCCACCAGGACTCCCAGGTCTCTTTCAGCTGAGCTGCTCTCCAGCAGGTCAGCCCCCAACCTGTCCTGGTGCAGGGGGTTATTCCTCCCCAGGTGCAGCACCCTACACTTGCCCTTATTGAATTTCGTAAGGTTCCTCTTTGCCCAGATCTCCAACCTGTCCAGGTCAGCGTCTTTCCTGGGTCCATTCCTGGGTCTTCGTTGTGGGAGAAGGTTTCAGTTGCAGAGCCGTGAGCAGTACCAGGACAAGTGGTATGGGAACGCCACCATGGTGCTGTCACAACCAAGAAAGTGGTTGGGCGTGTTTGGTACAGGCCCTGGTGCCAGACAGCTGTTTGGCTTCTCAAGGTGTGCTAGGGTTCCTGTGGGATGTAGATGTCACCAGCTGCTCCAGTGGCCTCTCTGTGGCCAGTGTGGCTCTGTCCCTGCCCTTCTCCAGTGGTACTCTTCAAAGAGCCCAAGCAGAAGGCCTTCACCACGGCACCTGGTGCCAGCTCTTGTCACACCTGTCTTCCTTCACCCCAGGTAACCTGTGCATGGTGACCGGTGGTGCCAACTTGGGCCGTATTGGAGTGATCACCAACCGTGAGAGACACCCTGGGTCGTTCGATGTGGTTCATGTGAAGGATGCCAATGGCAATAGCTTTGCCACCAGGCTCTCCAACATCTTCGTTATTGGCAAAGTAAGACTGCGCGGACACCAGGCGGGGGGGTTCTCTGCTGCTGTTGGGGGCTGCTGGCTGAAGCAGAGAGGCCTTGATGTTCTCTGCGGGCAGCTGCCCTCCCGCACAGTGATGCTCCGCTGCTGGCACCAGTTCTGGCACCGCTGCCTGCGGTTCTGCCTGCTCTGCGCTGGCCCCTCTGGGAAGGGGAAGCACGTGTAACTTTAGGAACGGGGACGTTTTCAAGAAGCAGCCCTGTGGTTTTTGAAACCTTCTGAAAGCTGAGTGCTGAGCAGCGTTCAGATCTTGAATGGGACCTGGGCAGCTGCTCTGACTGAGACTGCCCTCCCCACAAGGCCTCTGCTGTCTGACCATCCCCACTGGGCTCTTCGGTCCAGGGTGGAAAAGGGCGGTGTTTGGCTTTTGTCTGAAGTGCAGTCCTCATTGACGTGAGTGCAAGAGGCAGATGTAGGCCTGTACACCTTTGGCGCCTTCCTCAGGGGCTTCTGCTGTGCCAGTGCCATGGCCATGTGTACTTGGCCCAGCATGGGCAGGGGCTGGCTTCTGCTGCTTTTCCCTGCTGAGAGGGAGAGCTCTGTCCCTGTTTCATGATGTAAGGTGGCTGCTTCTCCCTTGCTGCAGGGCAACAAGCCATGGATCTCCCTGCCCCGTGGAAAGGGCATCCGCCTGACCATTGCTGAAGAGAGAGACAAGAGACTGGCAGCCAAGCAGAGCAGCGGGTGAACTCCAGCCCAGGCTGGCAGCGGTCCTTGCGGTATCCTAATTAAACCATTTACCAAATGCCTGTGTGACTGTCTGGGAAGCATCGCAGGGCTTTGGGGAGCCAGGCCTGGCCAGTGCAAGCCCACGCTTTGCTCTCTGCTCATCTGGGGAGGCTGCTGGCGATCACAGTAGCTGCCAGAGCCATCTTGTAGAAAGGCAAGGAGGGGAGCAGTGGGAGAACCTCCAGGCTGCTCTGTCCTTGGGAAAGTGTTGGCACAAACGCTCCTGGACATCGTTCCCAGGGACATGCTGGAGGAGCGGGGGACGGGGAAGAGCCATCTGGGCTCTCTGTGGGGCCGGTGGAGCCAGACAGGCATGAGGCCCTCTGGGACTGAGAAGGGAGGAGAGGCTGTGACCAGCGCCATGGCTGGGTGGTGCATTGGCTGGTTGGGCATCTGGGCTAGGGGTGGCAGTGCCAGTGATGGAGGATGGGCAGCTTTTGGGAGGGACTTGGCTGGGGCAGAGGAACGGGCTGCTGGGGACCCCAGGTACTGCAGGAAAGGCGAGTGCCAAGCAGTGGCCCGGGGATGGGCAGACATGGGCACTGCACAGCAAGGCCAGAGGAGGTCCCAGCTGGTCAGGAGGTGGAGCACTGGAGGCATGGGCCAAGGGTGCAGGCTCTGCTCGGCTTGGAGAAGGGGGAGCCGAGGGGCAGAATGCAGCCCTCATAATCCAAGGGGAAATGGTTAGCGACCTTCTGCATCGCTTAGACACGCACAGGTCTATGAGGCTGGTTGGGACGCACCTGAGGGTAGCTAATGAAGCTGGTGGAACTGGTCACCGACCCACTGCGCTTCTGATCGCCAGGCGGCAGCGGCGAGCGCGATGGGTCGCGCTGTGCTGCGCATGCGCCCGCGCCCGCTGCCCCCCGCTGCAGTACCTGCTTTTGCTCGCCAGGCGGCGGCAGCGAGGGCGGTTAACCGCGGTGAAAAACGCGCGTCGGCGGCTGCCGGCCTGCAGCGCTGCTTTCCGCGCAGGGGAGGGTACCTCCTGCCCGCAGGCCGCCCGGGGGTGGCGGGGCGGGGACCGGGGTCTGGGCAGACTGCGGCAGGGTGCTTGTGCGCTGGTGGGGAGCCGGGTCTGGGCAACACCAGGGAGGTACCCGAGACCGGACGGAAGGGAAGAGGAGAAGAAGGCGGACAGCCCCTTGCCAGAGCTCCGTGGAGTCTCCCTGTCACCACCACCACCAACCCCCCACCACAATCCTCCGAAGATGCAGGCCCACATGCAGGCATAGCAGCTGGTGCCCTCTGAGCTGCAGGAGCCCTGTCTGTCCTCGAAGCAACAGACCTCAGGGAGCACTGTGTTGGGGACAGGCCCTGTAGGGGGTTGATTTTGTGCTGTTGCACACAAAGCTATAAAGTTTTTAAGGAGAAAAAAACGGGTTTGGGTGAGTTCCCTGCTGTCAGGCCTGGCCCCATGGCCCCGTTGCCATGGCGATGGCCCAGCACCTCCACCAGGGTGCCTTCACGATGACAGCTGCTCTGTGCAGACTGTTGGGAGAGGGGGCCAATCAGAGGGCGGGCTGCGTGCTCCGATTGGTCGGATTGCCTCACCGGGGTGAGGCGCGACGGGGAGTGATGGCAGTGATGGACCAATGGAGTGTGGCCTCCCTGATTCTGGGCCTGCAGTGGGGGAACCCCCTCTAACTTGTGGGGAAAAATATCCCAATTAGGGGCTCCCGGGAAAGCTAAATCCACCTGGATTTGTGCAAATCAAAAGGAGAAAAAAAAAATAAATTAATGCAGGAAAAGAAAGATCACCAATTTTTATGTTGTGGATAAAGCACCACCCTTGCCTCCCTCCAGGGTACCCCTCAGACTTGCTGCTGTCACCCTCCCTGGCCCTGGTGCCTCACGCGGAGCAATGCAGCATCCCTGGGGCTTGTTCTGGGGCAAAAACCCCTGTTCCACAGGTTTTTGGTGCAGAGGCACTGGCTGTCACTGCCTGGGCTGCAAGTGCGGACAGGGCAGGGAGATCGGAGCCCCACACCCCAGTAAGTGGTTCCAGTTCCCGGCTGGAGTGAAGCAGGCTGAGAGCGGTCACCGCTCATCACCCTAATGAGCAAAGAGAGCAGGATATTTAAAGTGGTACTGCTGCCCGGTGGCCGAAGGCTGGTCCTGCAGGTGGGGAGCAGCGCATGCGCCGTGGCCACGCCCTGCCTCGGCCACGCCCCCTGTCCGTCTCAGCCTCGCCCCCGGCAGTTTCTGACCACGCCCCCACCCCTTTGGCCACGCCCCCGAGCATCTCCACCACGCCTCCTGTCCCTCTAGGCCACCTCACCGGCCATCTCTAGCCACGCCCCCACCTCCGTCACGCCTCCTGACCCATCCTGGCCACGCCCCGCCCCGGGCCCGCCCAGGCCACGCCTCTTCCCGACTCGGCCATGCCCTGGGCCCCTTTCTGGCCACGACCCCGTCCCATATCTGACACCCTCCCTGCCCCTCCCTGGCCCCGCCCCACCGCACGCTCGATTCTGCTACCCCACCCCCGTGGCCCAAGCGCGGTACCGCGCGGCCGGCCCCGCACGGGCGGCTGCCGGGCGCCATCCCTGGCGGCGGGGGAAGGCCAAAAAAAATCCCAATTTCGGGCTCCTGCGAAAGCCAAATCCACCTCGATTTGTGCAGCCGGAAAGCAAAGAATCCCCCGTTCTCATGCCCAAAAGCAAGGCCGACAACTTTTATGCTGTGGAAAAGCGCTGAAAGCTCCCAAAATCGAATAACATGGGAAAGCGAAAAAAAAAACCCAAAATCAATCTGGGGAAAATAGGGTCCTCCTCGGCCCCGCCTCCTGCGCCGAGCTGCAGTACCGGCTTCTGCTCGCCGTGCAACAGCAAGGAACGCAGCGGCGTGCGCTGTACTGCGCACCCCACCTGCAGTACCGGACCGTGGACGCAAGGCGGCAGTGCGCGCAGTGACGCGCGCCCCCGCCGGGACATCTTCACAATGGCAACCGCTCCCGGGCAGATGGGCGGGAGAGTGGGAGAGCTCCCATTGGTCGGATCACGTTCCCGTGCTTCCATTGGTCAGATCGCCTCGCCAGGGTGGAGCGCGGTGGGGACTGACGGCGACGACGAACCAATGAAACGGGGACTCTTAAGGAGGGGGGCGGGCGGCGGGGCGACTGCCAATGGGCGCGCGCCGTGGGCGGGCCGGGCCGCGGCGCTCTGGAAGCGGAGGGGGCCGGGGGAAAATGGCGGCCAGCTCCAAAGCGGAGCGGGGCAGCCCGGGCGGAAAGCGGGGCCCGGCGGGCAGGTGCTTGGCCAGCGTGGCCGCTGCGAGCATGTCATGAGGTAGCTGGACCGCGTCAAGGTGAGCAGGGAGCGGCGGGGGGACCTGAGGGGGGCCCTGATGGGTGATGGCCTGAGGGGGGACGTTGTCTGGTCGGGGTGGGTGGCTGGCCCCGGCTCCCCGTGGGGTCACTTCGGCCTGGGAGGTTTAAGGTGCGGTGCCGGCGATGCCTCAGAAATAAAGCCCGGCAGGGCGGTAAGAAAGCGGTGCCCGGGCCATGCTAGTGCCATCCCGCAGGGACGTGGGGCCGAATCCCCCGCAGTTCCCTAGCACTCCCCCAAAGTGCCCGTGGGGCCCTGGGGGTGCCGGGTTGTGGGGTGGCTGCGCTCCCTCAGCGTCGCCCAGGGGGACTGCAGAGGGGCAGCTGGTTTGGGGCCCGACCCGGAGACCAGGTCTCTTGCTCCCGGGGCTGGCAAAGGGGCTCGTGTGGCTGGTTTTGCGGCTGAGAAAGAGAGAGAGTTGTGTGGCTTTGTGCTCGGGAACAGGGCTCGAGATGAAATCCGCGCCAGGCCCCCTCTCTGCGCGGAGGGTCCGTCCCGGCCCCGCTCCCGAGGGCAGAGGTGGGGTGGGTGTCCCCCGCCTCGTCACCATTGGCTGAGTATGACAAGCAGGGTCATTTCTCTGCTCTTCTTTAGCCAGGGTCACCTTCTGCAGCACGGAAAGAAAATAATGCACGGCTTATTCCGCTTGCTGATCAGGTAATGGCATGCGTGGGGCTGGAGGAGCAGGGAGACACATTTGCGAGTTCAGGGACGCTACAGATCCTCCATATAAAAGCCGCAGAAAAGGCAAATTTGCTGCCAGTGCAGAAAAGCTGACGAGGAGTTGCAGTGAACAGAGCGTGCCTCCTGCCTGAGCAGGTCCCGTGGTAGTTAGGAATGGTTTCCTTTGGGGTCAAAGCCTGAACTTTCATCTAGGATAAATTAAGAGCTGCCTGTTACTTTTGGTAGGGTCAAGTGTTTCTCTTCTGTTTGCTCATAATTATTTTAGGGGCAAGTGTGAAGTAACCTTTTTTTTTCCTATGTATGACTCAATTTTTACTAGTCCGCGGTGTCAGTCTAGTTAATGTTTGAGGACCTAGATGCCAGTGGAAACATAATGAATGAAACGTGATGGAAACTGATGTGTCGCTTGATTTTTATTCTTTTTTATTATGATTATTTGACTGTGGAGGGCATGTTTTTCTGTGGCTCAATCCACATTGTTCTGTGGAGCCTTCAGTCTAGGACCTTTAGGCAAAAAAAAATTGTTGTTCCAGAAAAGGACCAGTCCTTCCTAGTACTGAGGTGTAGACTCAGAGGGTTTCTTAAGTACACGGTCAGAATGAAAGCCAAACTTCACTGGATGTTGCTGCTGTTGGTCTTCCCTTTCACTAATGGCCCTGCAGCTCCCTCATGGGTGGGAGCTCTGAATCATCATTATTTTTTTTCTAGTGGTTATGCTTAAAAGTTAATTAGTTTGCTCCCAAACATGCCAGTGAATAAAATTGTGATTGTTAAAACCAGAAGAATGACACCACTCTTAGAGATCTTGACTATTTCTGAACACGTATTCATCATGTGCAAATGTCCTCAGGATACAGATCGTCTGTGCTTTGTACTCTGATGAGACAATATGCTGAGACAGGCATGAGCTCCAGCAGACAGGAAAGATACGAGGTTTTAGTCTGTTTGTTTGTTTTCTTTTGTGGGGGTGGGGGGTGTGTGTGCTTTCAAAAACAGAGTGCACTGCTGACTGCAGGTGGCAAAGCTCTTTCGCTGCCTGACGTCTCCTTTTCTTTGTCACTCCTCTTTCGTGGCTACAGCTTTCATTTGGATAATTTTAGAAGAGCGATTAAGCGACTTGCCTATGTAAAAGTGCTGGCGATACCAGGAAGGTAAATACTTGAACCGGTAGCGAATAACTTGGCTACAAGTAGAATTTCTGAAGGAAGAACAGCAGCAGCAGCAGCAGGAAGCAAATTTCAAGTTCCCCAAAAATTGTTTGTGTCCAATGCATCAAAGTTTAATTGCCAAATGTTGTTTGGCAGTACGTGCCACGTGGCTGGTTTTGGTAAACATAAACTTCCAGGAAATTCAGGGTTGTGTGTGGCAAAAGAAGTCCCTCTGTCTGTGTGTCCTGCTCCGTAAATGTCCGGTGGCAGGGCTGTTGTGGGTTACTTCTGATCTGAGCGTCAAGATGCAGTTTTCGGTTTACAGCTTCAGAAACCACATCCCCTGATATGGGTGCAGGTGAAGGTGACCTTGGGCGTGCAGCCTGCGCTCGTGGGGACGCTCTGGAGCTCCTCATCAAACCAGCTGGGTGTGCACAGGCACCCGCAGGGTTGCACTCTGGTCTGAGAATGTGCCGTGCTTTTGGTGTTGGGAGGTGGAAGAGAGTGTGTGCCTGGTAAACCCAAGGGCAGCCAAAAGCTGGGAGGGCCCCTGAGCAGGTTTGGTGACAGTTTGACAAGATCTCCACCGTTGGGAGAAATGGCCTGGAAAAAATCACTGCTTTGTTGCAAGGAGACTGTTTAGAAGGACGGGTGGGTTACCATACCCTTTAACAAAAATATTCAACTCAGGACATATAGGGTGAGGAGACCCAGGCTTTATGAAGACTCACGAAAATGTACATAGGTGTGGGGTTCTGTCGCAGTGTGTATCTCGGAAAGTGGCTCTAGCGCAACTGAAGCTGCCAGTGAGTCAAAAAAAGGCAGGTTTGTCTAAAAAACGCAAAAGCTCCCGTGGCCTGCATCAACAGTTGCACCAGAGATGATGCCAAATGCTTTTTCCTCTGCTCGACTCTAGTCTTTGCAAACGTCCACAAAAGAAGGAAGCTTTAGATTCCTACCCAGCTTTATGCTAAAGGTTTTTTTCTTCTCTCAGCAGAACGTCAACTGCCAGTGTTTCTCCACAGTCACCCTTTCTTCTGCCACGACAGTACAGGACAGATGGAAAGGATCCGGAGTGCTCTGTGAGTACGAGGTGCATCTGCGATGTGCGTCTGCTTTTTTCTTAAGGTCCTTGTCATGTGGACTTTGAGGTTAACATGAAGGCTTGGTTAGCTCTCCTTTTATAGTTTTTGTATGACATATTTTAAGAAAACACTAAAAATAATATAAGGTCTGTTCTGGAACGTGTTATGCCCATGGCAAGGCTTACTTCCCAGCATTTATTTTCTCTTCCTGAAAGCATAATCTTCTCTTTATGTGTGCTTACTGTTAAGCGATGCTGTAAAAAAAATTGTGTACTAAAAGGGGGAAGAAACTGTAAGAGTTCAGATGTTCAGAAGAAGCAGACTCTGTATTCATGATAAAAGCTTTATGCTTTTTCAGTCAGTAAGTCTTTAGGTTATCTTATAGTAGAACTTGAGAAACCTTACTGAGATACTGGCATCTGTCCTAAAGGCGATCGAGGTCAAAGAAGAGACATTTACAAACGGGGACAAAGCAGCGTCGCTTCTGCTTGTTTTCCAGGCATTCCCACGAATCATCAGCAGCCTCATAACTAGTGATGGCGAGTCCTGATGTGGTTTTGGTGAGTTGTTGCTTGCATCATGTCCTTTGTCTGTAACCTGCGGACATTTTGACGTCGGTTGTAAATTGATTTTCTGAAATGGAAATGTTTCTTGCTCAAAGCAGTTGCCTTTTAAGAAGTTCTCGGCAGAGCGGGTCCTCAGAGATGAAGCACTGGGCAGTAGAAGTCATGAGCAACAAGACTTTGCGCTCTCTTTGCATTTCTTTGCTGGCCTTTGGGTTCTCGGTTGTTACAGTCAAGATCTCATAAAACCGTGTTCCTCCATGCATTCAGCACGGCCAAAAGCATTCGCCAGTCTGCTGCTGCTTTTTCGTATCCTGATGGATTGTGGCACTGGGGATTTGATTTCCCCCGCAACCCTCAAGAGTAAAACCATTTGGGAGGGATCTCTTATCTCACTGATTTTTCTATGCTAAATGAAACTTTAAAAAAAAAAAAAAGCTAAAATTGTATAATCACAGAATCACAGAATCTTAGTGGTTGGAAGGGACCTCTGAGATCATCGAGTCCAACCACATAAAAAAAAAAAAAAAGCACCCACCTACTGAACTCCACACCCACAACCCCACACACAACACCCCACCACAAACCAATAATCTTGGGCACTAGAGCATGCCCTGAAGAGCCATGTCTACACGTTCCTTAAATACCTCCAGGGATGGTGACTCCACCACCTCCCTGGGCAGGCTGTTCCAGTGCCTGACCACTCTTTCAGTAAAGTAATTCTTCCTAATATCTAATCTAAATCTCCCTTGCCGCAGCTTCATACCATTTCCTCTGGTCCTGTCGTTATTCCCTTGGGAGAAGAGGCCAACCCCTGCCTCTCTACAGTTTCCTTTCAGGTAGTTGTAGAGGGCAGTGAGGTCTCCCCTCAGCCTCCTCGTCTCCAAACTAAACATGCCCAGCTCCCTCAGCCTCTCCTCATAGGACTTGTTCTCCAGACCCCTCACCAGCTTGGTGGCTCTCCTCTGGACACGCTCCAGCACTTCAATGTCTTTCCTGTAGTGAGGGGCCCAAAACCGAACACAGTACTCGAGGTGAGGCCTCACCAGTGCCGAGTACAGAGGCACGATGACTTCCCTACTCCTGCTGGCCACGCTATTCCTGATACAAGCCAGGATGCTATTGGCCTTCTTGGCCACCTGGGCGTACTGCTGGCTCATGTTAAGCCGGCTGTCCGCTAACACTCCCAGGTCCTTTTCTGCCAGGCAGCTTTCCAGCCACTCAGCCCCAAGCCTGTAGCGTTGCCCGGGGTTGTTGTGACCAAAATGCAGGACCCGGCACTTGGCCTTATTAAACCTCATCCCATTGGCCTTGGCCCATTGATCCAACCTGTCTAGATCCCTCTGTAAAGCCTTCCGACCCTCAAGCAGATCAACACTCCCACCTAGTTTGGTGTCATCCGCAAACTTACTGAGGGTGCATTCAATCCCCTTGTCTAGATCATCAATAAAGATATTGAACAAGACTGGCCCCAAAACTGAGCCCTGAGGGACACCACTGGTGACCGGCCGCCAACCAGATTTTGCTCCATTAATCACAACTCGCTGGGCATGGCCATCCAGCCAGTTTTTTATCCAGCGGAGGGTACACTTGTCTATGCCATGATTCTCCAGTTTCTCCAGGAGAATGCCGTGGGGGACGGTGTTGAAGGCCTTACCAAAGTCCAGGTAGACAACATCCACAGCCTTCCCCTCATCGAGAAAGCGGGTCACATGGTCATAGAAAGAGATCAAGTTGGTCAGGCAGGACCTCCCTTTCATAAACCCATGCTGGCTGGCCCTGATCCCTTGGCTGCCCTTCCCTTGCCTTGAGAGCTCACTCAGGATGATCCTCTCCATGATCTTTCCCGGTACCGAGGTCAGGCTGACAGGCCTGTAGTTTCCGGGATCCTCCTTCCGGCCCTTCTTGTAGATGGGCGTCACATTGGCCACCCTCCAGTCATCCGGAACCTCTCCTGTTGACCAGGATTGTTGATAGATAATGGAGAGAGGCTTGGTGAGCTCTCTTGCCAGCTCCCTGAGAACCTTTGGGTGAATCCCGTCCGGCCCCATAGACTTATGCGTGTCCAGGTGCATAAGCAAATCATTAACTACTTCCTCCTGGATTACAGGGGAGTTGTTCTGTTCTCCATTCTTATCTTCCATCCCAAGAAGCTGAACACCCTGGGGGTAGCTGGTCTGACTATTAGAGGCAAAGAAGGCATTAAGTATCTCAGCCTTCTCCTCGTCCTTGGTTGCAAGGTTTCCCCCCGCATCCAGTAAGGGATGGACATTCTCTGTCACTCTCTTTTTGTTGATGTATTTATAGAAACTTTTTTTGTTGTCCCTTATATTAATTGCCAGGTTAAGTTCCAGCTGGGCTTTTGCCTTCCTGATTTTTTCTCTGTATGACCTAACACGATCTCTGTACTCCTCCTGAGTTGCCTGTCCCCTCTTCCAAAGGTGGTAAACCTTCCTTTTTTCCTTAAGTCCCATCAAGAGCTCTTTGTTCATCCAGGCCGGCCATTTTCCCCACCCTTTGATTTTGCGCCTCATGGGGACAGCCTGCTCCTGGGCCTTTAGGATTTCCCTTTTGAAGAGCGTCCAGCCTTCCTGGGCTCCTTTGTCTCTCAGGACTACCTCCCACGGGACTCTCCCAATCAGGGTTCTGAACAGGCTAAAGTCTGCCCACCGGAAGTCCAAGATGGAGGTTTTGTTAACCCCCTTCCTTACCTCACTATGGATGGAAAACTTAACCATTTCATGGTCACTAAGCCCAAGATGGCCTCCGACCTCCACTTTTGGAGGTTTTTGTTTGTGAACAGTAGGTCTAGCAAGGCACCTCCCCTGGTAGGCTCACCTACCATTTGTGTCAGGAAGTTATCCTCCATACACTCGAGGAACCTCCTAGCCTGCCTGCTCTCTGCTGTGTTATATTTCCAGCAGATGTCTGGTAAGTTGAAGTCCCCAACTAGAACAAGGGCTGGCGTTTGCGAGACTGCAGCCAGCTGCTTATAGAACACCTCATCAACCCGCTCATCCTGGTTGGGTGGTCTATAGCAGACTCCCAGCACAAAATCACCTTTGTTAGCCTTCCCTTTCACCCTTACCCATAAACACTCAACTTCTTCATCACTGGAGTCTATCTCTATAGAGTCAAACAACTCCCTAATGTACAGAGCCACACACCCCCCCCTTCCTTGCCTATTCCTTCTGAAGAGCTTATAGCCACTCATTGCAGCATTCCAGTCATGACCATCATCCCACCACGTTTCCGTGATGGCGACTACGTCGTAGTTGTCCTGCCGCACAGTGGCTTCTAGCTCATCCTGTTTGTTGCCTATGCTACGTGCATTAGCGTAGATGCACTTGACCTGGGCTACTGATTTCCCCCCCATCTTTGGCCTTTGACACTCAGGTTCATTACCAGCGGGCCTGGTTTTATCCCCTTCCCCCTTAACTTTTGGCTTAAAGCTCTGTCCATGAGCTTTGTTAATTCTTAGCCTAGTACCCTTTTCCCCTTCTAGGAAAGGGTTTTCCCATTGTTCTCTAGCAGTAATTTCTAAACGTCTGTCACCTTTCTCTGATGAAATGTCAGAGTGGGAGTCCTCACTAATGTGGTCTCCTTCAAACCGTGGCATGCTTTCCTCAGGTTTAATCTTGACAGGCCCAGTTATCTCCCTTTCCCCCCTCATATCTAGTTTAAAGACCGGTCAATGAGCCCTGCTAACTCCTGCCCCAAAATTCTTTTCCCCCTCTGGGACAGCTGTGTCCCACCTGACAATGGCATGCCAGGTGTCTCATATAGCCACCTGTGTTCGAAAAACCCAAAGCCCTGCCTGTAACACCAGTCCCGGAGCCACAAGTTGATCTGTTGCCTCTTCCTATCAATTTCTTTATTCACAGTTGCCACTGGTGGGATAGAAGAGAAGACAACTTGTGTTCCTGACCCCTTGAGCTGCTGCCCTAAGGCTCTAAAATCTCTTTTATTTGATTTCGGCCTCTTCCTACCCATTTCATCACTACCCACCTGAAATACTAACAGGGGGTAGTAATCAGTGGGGTTTACTAGGTCTGGGAGTTTGTTCGTCACATCCCTGACCTGTGCCCCAGGGAGGCAACAGACTTCCCTGTGTAGCGGGTCAGGGCGGCATATTGGTCCCTCTGCCCCCCTCAGCAGAGAGTCACCCACAACTATGACCTTTCTCCTTTTCCTTTTGGAGCTAGTAGTGAAGTCGGGTCCGCTGTGACGTGTACTTTCTGTCTTCTCTAGTCTTGGTGTGCCATCCTCCTCTCCATCGGCCAGTTCCTCCTGCAGGACTCCATACCTGTTCTGCAGGGGTAACTGGGAAGCTGGGAGAGGTTGGGAGGGGACTCGCCTGCTTCCTCGAGCAGGGACCTGTTTCCATTCCCCCTCTTCTCTGAGATCTTCTGCTGATCCTCCTCCTAATTTACAAACTGACTCGCATTGTTTAAACTGCCACTGCCAAATAGCTGTGGGGTACATTTTATGAGGCGTACATTTTATGAGGCGTACTGAAGCAGTTCGGTATTTGTTGTACTTGTTTAAAATGAGAGGCGACTGAATGTAAAGGGCTATTTTCCCCTGATATTTTAACGGGGAGCTCTAAAGTTCTGCATTTCTGCCCGGCTTTCAGTGGCATGTTTTTTCTGGCAGCCCAGGGAGTTGCCTGAGAGTGGACGGAAGGGAAAAATTATTCCCTGCGTGGAAAAAAATCTTTTTTTTTTTTTTTTTTTTGAGGTTGAATTCCCCAGGAAAGTGTGGAGCCCCAAGGTTTTTAGGGTGATGAAAGCACTGCCAAGGGACAGCAAGGACAAGCCACAGCTTTGCCTCCTGGCACCTTTGGTGTGGGAGCAGTTGCTGGACATTTGATGTTTTTGTCCCAGCCCTGGGAGAGTAAAATAAGGTGTTTTTGAGGATGAAGTTGCCGGGAAAGTAGTGAACGTAGTGAAACGCTTAGGTGTCAGTTCTAAAGGTTTAAAAAGAGAGGTGACTGAATGTTACCGGGTTTTCCCTGATATTATGACAGAGTGCACTGAGATACTTTATTTCTCTTTGGCTTTCAGTGGTGCGTTTCCCTGGCAGCCCAGTAGCATCTCTCTTGGGCAGTGCCACTGGCCAGATGTCCCTCCTCTTTGTGTAACACCCAAAAAAACCTGCACTCAAATTATAACTGTGTATTTTGGAGATGGGTAGTTTAATGGTATCAGTTCACAGCTGTGTGAGTTAAATTAGTGCCAGAGGGAAGTCAAATACTTTTAGAGTATAAGTATTTTTAATGAGTGTATGTAAATGTAGGCACACCTTTTCAGCATGAAGTGAATGACTGAGCTTTGTCTTTATTGCTTCTTTTGCTCTTCATGGTTTGACCCATCCCTCTTGGCTGCATCGACCCAGCGAGCGAGGTGAGCGGCAGTGCTGACGGCAGCAGGGCGAGGGCTGTAGCTGCAGCGGTGGCTCCGTCAGCATGGATTCTGGTTGCGACCCAGCCTGGTCCTGCCGCCCTGCACGCAGGGTGATGGATCTCCCTGTGGCCGTGCTGGGAGGAAGCGGCCAAGCGTTTCCCAGTGCTGGCGAGCGGGTTCTCCCTTACGCTAAGAACGCGTTCAAAATGGCATCGGTTAGCCTTAATCCTGACTTCAAGAGTTGAGCTGGCGCTGGCTTTAGAAGGCTGTGCTGTGTTTGGAGCTGAGGCGTTTCCCTAGAATCCTCCTGTTGCTCAGCTCCTGTCCCATCCCTCGGTCTGAGGGAATTCCTCTACTCTCTTCTCTTCTGCGCTACTTTTTTAGCACGCTGAACTCTAACTGGGGATTTTTGTTTTCCAGGTGCCTTGTTGTAGGTGTCTCATGCTGTTCGAGAGGTGCCCCAGCCCAGGTTTGCAGCCGGTGGCAGAGGCCCCCTGAGGGGAAGGGGCCAGCCCTGGGTCTGGTCGTTGTATTCCTTTTTTGGGGGGGGAATAAAAAAAGGGGACACGTGTGTGTGTGTCTGGGGGGCGATGGTGTCATTGGGGACACTGTGACGTCACCGGGGCAGGGATGCGATGGGTCGGCAGAGGAGCAGGTGAGTGGGGGATGTGGGGGTTACGTGGAGTTCCCCCAGGAGAGGCGTGTGCGCTGTGGCCCCGCCTCCTGCCCGCCCTGGCCACGCCCTCGGCCCGCCTTGGTCCCCGCCCATGTCAGCGCCGTGCGTTGGTTCCGCAGCTCATGTGTATGCGTGGCTTCACGGAGGCCGGTCCGGTGACAGTCTCCAGAGAGCGGCAGCCAGAGGGCAAACCAGGACCGCTGGGACTCTGCTGAGCTCCGCGCTACCTGGAGCGTGATCGGTGCCGCCCGGCCTCGAGAGTGGCCGTATGTGGTGCAGTATCAGCTCTTACACATTACCACGCCCCCGTCAGTGCCCAGCAGTTTTCTGGATGTCCATCTCCATGGCAAGGTGGTCTTCCAGGACCTTGGAAGTGCCCCCTCAGTCCGACGCGTGACTCCATGGCACTTTAGTCCTCCAGGGGCCCCCTCAGTCCTCCGACGTGCATCTCTATGGCACTTTAGTGTTCCAGGAGCCCGTAAATGCTCGTCAGTCTTCTGGAAATCATATGCTTCTAGCACTCATCCAAAACCATAAAACACGATTAACAGTTAAACAGAAAAGTATCTGAAAATCGCAAAAATAAAGTGGCCCCTCCATAACTCTCTTCTCCACAGCAACAACTGGGCAGAAATCAAACAAAAGTGGTAAGAGAATGCGCGCCCCCTAGTGCCGTAAAGCTGTACGGCGCATGGCACCCCCGAGTGCCGTAAAGCGGTACGGCGCATGCGCGCCCCCCGTGCCGTGCAGCTGTACTGCGTATGCGCGCCCGCTAGTGCCGTACGGTTGTACTGCGCATGTGCGGCGCTCTCTGCCGTACAGGGGTACGGCGCATGTGCGCCCCCTAGGACCGTAAAGTTGTACGGCGCATGGCGCCCCCTAGTGCCATACAGCTGTAGTGCGCGTGTGCGGCGCGTTCCGCCGTACAGCTGCACTGAACGTGCGCGCACCCTGTGCAGTACGGCTGCACTGCGCATGCGCGACGCTTTCCGCCGTACAGCTATATTGCGCATGCGCGCCCGCGTCACGGATGGTTGTACTGCGCATGCGCGACGCTTTCTGCTCTGCGGGTGTACTGCGTTTGCACCGCCCCTGGTGCCGCACCGCTTGGTTGGCGTGGCCGCTCGGTCTGGTCTGCCCTGCTTGGCCCCCGTGAACACGTTATGAGGTAGCTGGGTTGCGTGAAGGTGAGCGGAGGGCGGTGGGGAACGTGGCAGGCAGCGGTGGGGGGCTTGAGGGGGCCCCGAGGGATAATTGGTGGGGCTCGGGGGGATCCCCCAGGGGGTTGTGGGGGCTGAGGGTCGGACTTGAGGGAAGCTGTGGGGAGCGGAGGGGCTGGGGGGACCCCGAGGGGTGGTGGAGGGGGCTGAGGTGGGGGGACACGGGTGTTCTGAGCGGGAACGGGGGCGCTGAGTTGTCCCTGGGGAGTGGCTGGGGGGGGGGCAGCGGTCCTGAGGGTAGTGGGGAGGCCTTGAGAGGGGCTGGGGGGTGCTGAGGGGTCCACGATGGGGATTAAGGGATGATTTGGGGGGGGGGGAATGAGGGGGACCTGGGGGGCTGAGGGGGCCCTGAGGGGTGAGGGGGGAGCTGAGAGTGTATTGGGGGCCAACGGGGAGGTCTGAGGGGGTGGCTGGGGGCGTGGGGGGGCTGTGCTGGGGGAGCCCTGAGTTTGGGGAGGGGGGGCTGTGGCCTGAAGTGGGTGCCGAGTTGGAGAGGGGCTGTGAAGGGGAGAGGGGTACGGGCTGAGGGGTGATGGGGGGCAGGGCTGGGGGTGGGAGGGAAGGGTCGAGGCATTCTCCGGCGTTTGGGGGTCCCCGTGACCCTCCACTGTATCGCGTCCTGCAGGACAAGGAGTCCTACAGTGAGCTGTACCTGAGGGTCTGTGAGAGGCTCAGTACCTTCTCCGAGGTCATTGTCTTCGGCTTCAATGGAATGTCTCCCATGATCGGCATGTTTCCCCACCCCCCCAGCGTACACTGCCCCCTCACCAGTTGTTCCTCGGGCGCTTGTGCCGTCGCCGTCCATGTCACAGGTATGGGGATGCTGGGACCCCTCTGGAGCTCTCTGAGACAGTCTGGGACCCCCCAGAGCCCTTTGATACCCCCTAGGATCCTCCTGAGACCCCCTAGAATCTTTTGGTACCCTCTGTCCCCCCCCCAAGAGCTCTGCAGGATGTCCTGCTTTATCTTTATCTTTTCTTTATCTTTTTCTTTATCAGAAAAGGACTTGGGAGTGTTGGTTGACAGCCGGCTGAGTATGAGCCAGCAGTGTGCCCAGGTGGCCAAGAAGGCCAACAGCATCCTAGCCTGTATCAGGAACAGTGTGGTGAGCCGGACTAGGGAAGTGATCATCCCCCTGCACTCGGCACTGGTGAGGCCCCACCTCGAGTACTGCGTTCAGTTTTGGGCCCCTCGCTACAAGAGGGACATTGAGATGTTGGAGCGTGTCCAGAGAAGGGCTACAAAGCTGGTGAGGGGTCTGGAGGACAAACCTTATGAAGAACGACTGAGGGAGCTGGGATTGTTTAGCCTGGAGAAGAGGAGGCTGAGGGGAGACCTTATCACCCTCTACAACTACCTGAAAGGAGGTTGTAGAGAGATGGGGGCTGACCTCTTCTCCCTGGTGACAAGTGATAGGACGAGGGGAAACGGGTTCAAGTTACGTCAGGGGAGGTTTAGATTAGATATTAGGAAACATTTTTTCACTGAAAGGGTTATTAAACATTGGAATAGGCTGCCGAGGGAGGTGGTGGATTCACCATCCCTGGAGGTGTTTAAAAAAAGGGTAGATGGGGCACTTAGGGACATGGTTTAGAAGTGGCTCTTGTCAGGGTAGGTTAAAGGTTGGACTCGATGATCTTAAAGGTCCCTTCCAACCTCAGCAATTCTATGATTCTATGATTCTGTCTTCTCCCAGGACGCCCCTGGGACTATCCGGGACCATCTAGGACTTCTTGTGTTCCCCCCAGGGTTCCCTGGAGCCTTCTGGGATCCCCCACATTCCCCCCAGGACCCCTCTAGGACCTTCCCACACCCCCTCCAGGACCCCACAGATCCCCCCTGGAGCCCCCCAGGACACGCCAGGGCCCTCTGGGACCCCTTGGAGCTCCTCCCCAGTACCCCCCACGTCCCCCTACGACTGTCCTGGGACCATCCTCTTACCCCCTGAGAGCCCCCGAGAGGCCTCCAGGACCCCTGGGACCCTTCTCCACACCTTTCAGGACCTCCTTGAGCTCCCCCGGGCCCCATAGAGCCTTCTGAGAGCTCCCCCCAGTACCCCTCACATCTCTGTGGGGCCCCCTGCATCCCCTGAGAGCCCCCCAGGATCTTCTGGTTCCCCTCATGTTCCCCCCAGGGCTCTCTGGAAACTTCTGTGACCCCTCCAAGCCTTCCAGGATCCCCTGGAGCACTCTGGGTTGCTCTGACACCTGCTGTAGGATCCCCTAGAGCCCCCCAGAGCCCTCTGGGACCCACTGGAGCCCACCCCTGGTATCCCCCACATCCACCTGGGACGCTTCTGCCACCTCCCCCCAACCCCATGAGAGCCCCTCAGAGTCCTCCAGGACCCCCTGGGACCCTTTGTCTTCCCCCAGGACTCTCTGGGACCCTCATGGGACTCCCCACATTCCCCCAGCACTCCCTGTAGCCCTGGGACCCTCACACACCCTCTCTGGCACCCCACACATTGCTGCCAGGATGCCCCAGAGACTTCTAGCGGTGGAGCACCCCCACCGCTACCCCTCACATCCTGTTGGGACCCCCCACACCTCCTGAGAGCGCCCCCAGTGCCTTCCAGGATCCCCTGGAGCCTCCTGGGACCCTCCTGCACCTTTCCTCCGGAGCCCTCCAGGACCCCATGGACCCCTCATATTCCCCCAGGACTCTCTGGGGCCTGGGAACCCCCACATTCACCCCCGGGACTCCCTGGAGCACCCTGAAACCCTCCCACCTTCCCCCTGGGACCCATCCACACCCCCTCAGGACACCCCAGAGCCCGCTAGGACCCTCCTGGGACCCCCCATTCCCCACTGGGAGCCCCTGGACTCCTCCATGGCATGCCCCACATGCCCCTGGGAGCCCCCACGCCACCGGAGAGCTCCCTTAGAGCCGTCTAGGATGCCCTGGGACCCTCCCACACCCCCCCAGGATCTTCAAGGGAGTGTCCCCCATCACTGGCATGTTTCCCCCCCCCAGCGCAGGCTGCCCCCTCACCAGTTGTTCCTTGGGGGCCTGTGCCGTCCATGTCACAGGTATGGGGATGCTGGGACCCCTCCAGAGCTCTCTGATACCCTCTGGGATCCCCCAACCCCCCCAGGATCCCCCTGAGACCCTCTAGAATCTCCTGGGACCCCCTGCCCCCCCCCCCCAAGAGGTCTGTGGGATGTCCTGCTTCATCTTCTCCCAGGACGCCTCTGGGACTATCTGGGACCATCTAGGACCTCTCATGTTCCCCCCAGGGTTCCCTGGAGCCTTCTGGATCCCCCACACTCCCCCCGGGACCCCTCTAGGACCTTCCCACACCCCCTCCAGGACCCCACAGATCCCTCCTGGAGCCCCCCAGGACATGCCAGAGCCCTCTGGGACCCCCTGGAGCGCCTGCTGGTACCTGCCACGTCCCTCTGGGACCCCACCCCCTGAGAGCCCCCCCAGGGCCCTCCAGGATCCCCCTGGGACCTGTCGTGTTCCCCCAAGACTCCCTGGAGCCTTCTGGAACCCCCCACGTTCCCCCTGGGACCCTCCCACACACCCCCCCCAGAACACACCAGAATCCCCTGGGTCCCCCCTAGGACACCCCGGAACCCTCTGGGATCCGTTGGAGTCCCCCCCGGTACCCCCCACATCCCACTGCGACCCCCATTACACCTGCTTCCCCCTCCCAGGGGACACCAGCTCCTGCCAAATGCTCTGGGAGCGCTGGAGCCTGACAGCATCTCGGCAAAGGAGAGATGAGCGAGGAAGCGAGCGGGGACCCCCTGGATGCAGAGAGGAGGATAAAGGAGCTGCGGAGCAGAGACCAATGGGGGCTCGGATGGGACGAGAGAGAGGGAAAGAGAGATGAAGTGCCACAAGGTGCCCCAGAGATGGAGGAAGGTATTTGCTCTAAAGCTTTAAAAAGAGGGAACTGAAT
This sequence comes from Chroicocephalus ridibundus, assembly GCF_963924245.1. Lineage (NCBI taxonomy): Eukaryota > Metazoa > Chordata > Aves > Charadriiformes > Laridae > Chroicocephalus > Chroicocephalus ridibundus. The sequence continues at coordinate 142,774 of NC_086292.1, read as the reverse complement.
GTAACGGATTTTTTTTACCCCTGATATTTAGACAGCATGCTCTAAAGTACTTTATTTCTGTCTGGCTTTCAGTGGCGTGTTTCCTCGGCAGCCCAGTAGCATCTCTCTCAGGCAGTGCTGCTGGCCAGATGTCCCTCCTCGTTGCATAGCACACAAAAAAACCTTGTAGTCCAATTATAACTATGTATTCTGGAGAGAGCTAGTGTTATGGTATCAATTCCCAGCTGTGGAAGTGAAATCAGTGCCTGAAGAAAGTCAGTACTTTTATAGCATAAGTATTTTTATTCGGTGTATATAAACCTAACGCACACCTTTTCACCGAAAGGGAAGGGACAAGGCATTTCCCAACACCAGCGAGAAGGTTTACTGTTATGCTAAGAACGTGTTCAAAATGGCATCGGTTAGCTTTAATCCTGACTTCAGGAGTTGAGCTGGCGCTGGCTTTTGAAGGCTGTGCTGTGTTTGGAGCTGAGTTGTTTCCCCAGAATCCTCCTGTAGCTCAGCTCCTGTCCTGTCCCTCTGATGGAATTCCTCTACTCTCTTCCAGGCTATTTTTTAAGATACTGAGCTATAACTGGGGATTTTTGTTTTCCAGGTGCCTCGTTGTAGGTGTCTCGTGCTGCTCGAGAGATGCCCCAGCCCAGGTTTGCAGCCAGTGGTGGAGCCCCTCGCCCCGAGGGGAAGGGGCCAGCCCTGGGTCTGGGCGTTTTGGGGCTTTTTTGAGGGGGGAATAGAAGGGCGTCTGTCTGTGTGTGTGTCTCGGGGGGTGATGGTGTCATTTGGGACACTGCGACATCACCGGGGCAGCGATGATGCAGCAGAGGAGCAGGTGAGTGGGGGACGTGGGGTTACGTGAGGGTCTCCCAAACGAGGTGGTTCACAGCCCCAAAACATCTGAAAATCTTGGGATGCATTAAAAAAATGTGAAAACCTGTTAACTATGGGCACGAGGCACTGAAATAGAGAACAATCTCTCATTTATATATGAAAAATATATATACTGAGAAATAATATTATGTATGTAAAATAAGTTCAAAATAAAAACCTCTATGTCTAAGGATTCTATGATTCTGTGCTTGTGTTATATAAAAGATCCTAGAAATAAAAATATTTTAAAAAATGTATTTATAAAAAGATATTAGTGTCAAAATAGATGTGTAAGCAGACAGTCTAAATAGATATTCTGTATCATAAATGTTAAAATCTTAAGCAGATTTTCTACATAAGTGCAAACAGGTGATATAAATCCCTAAATAAATAGTGTAAATAACTAAGGGGTGCTGCCGCCCGGCGGCTGAAGGCTGGTCCTGCAGGTGTGCGCTCCTCCGTGCGCTGTGGCCGCGCCGCCGGCTCGCCTTGGCCCCCGCCCCCGCGGCGCTGTGCGTTCTTCCGCAGCTCGTGCGCATGCGCGGCTTCGCGGGGGCCGTTCCGGCGCCGGTCTCGAGAGCGCGGCGGCCGGAGGGCGAACCAGGACCGCCGGGACTCCGTCGAGCTCTGCGCCACCTGGAGCACGATCGGTGCAGCCCGCCCGGCTTCGAGAGCGGCCGTCGGCGCTCCAGTGTCGGCTCTTACGCGTTACCGCGCCCCCGTCTGTGCCCGGCAGTTTTCCTGTTGTCCATTTCCATGGCCCCTCAGTCCGCCGACGCGCCTCTCTATGGCACTTTAGTCCTCCAGGGCGCCGCTCAGTCAGCCGACGCGCCTCTCTATGGCACTTTAGTCCTCCAGGGCGCCGCTCAGTCAGCCGACGCGCCTCTCTATGGCACTTTAGTCCTCCAGAGCGCCGCTCAGTCAGCCGACGCGCCTCTCTATGGCACTTTAGTCCTCCAGGGCGCCGCTCAGTCCGCCGACGCGCCTCTCTATGGCACTTTAGTCCTCCAGGGTGCCGCTCAGTCAGCCGACGCGCCTCTCTATGGCACTTTAGTCCTCCAGAGCGCCGCTCAGTCAGCCGACGCGCCTCTCTATGGCACTTTAGTCCTCCAGGGCGCCGCTCAGTCAGCCGACGTGCCTCTCTATGGCACTTTAGTCCTCCAGGGCGCCGCTCAGTCAGCCGACGCGCGTCTCTATGGCACTTTAGTCCTCCAGGGCGCCGCTCAGTCAGCCGACGCGCCTCTCTATGGCACTTTAGTCCTCCAGGGCGCCGCTCAGTCCGCCGACGCGCGTCTCTATGGCACTTTAGTCCTCCAGGGCGCCGCTCAGTCAGCCGACGCGCCTCTCTATGGCACTTTAGTCCTCCAGGGCGCCGCTCAGTCAGCCGACGTGCCTCTCTATGGCACTTTAGTCCTCCAGGGTGCCGCTCAGTCCGCCGACCCGCCTCTCTATGGCACTTTAGTCCTCCAGGGCGCCGCTCAGTCCGCCGACGCGCCTCTCTATGGCACTTTAGTCCTCCAGGGCGCCGCTCAGTCAGCCGACACGCCTCTCTATGGCACTTTAGTCCTCCAGGGCGCCGCTCAGTCAGCCGACACGCCTCTCTATGGCACTTTAGTCCTCCAGGGCGCCGCTCAGTCAGCCGACGCGCCTCTCTATGGCACTTTAGTCCTCCAGGAGCCCAGAAGTGCCCGCTCAGTCCTCCCACGCTCGTCTCTATGGCACTTTAGTCCTCCAGGAACCCTCTCAGTCCTCCCACGCGCCTCTCTATGGTACTTTAATCCTCCAGGACGCCCCTCAGTCAGCCGACATGCCTCTCCATGGCACTTTAGTTCTCCAGTACGCCCCTCAGTCCACTGACGCGCCTCTCTATGGCACTTTAGTCCTCCAGGACGTCCCGCAGTCTGCCGACACGCCTCTCCATGGCGATTTAGTCCTCTAGGATCCAGGAAGTGCTCATCAGTCTTCTGGAAATCACCTGCTTCCAGCACTCTTCTAAAACCATAAAACATGATTACCAATTAACCACAAAATATCTGAAGATCACAAAAATAAAGTGACGCCTGCAGAACTCTCTTCTCTACAGCAACAAGTAGACAGAACTCAAACAAAAGTGGTAAGAGAATCACCAGAGGCAAGTGCCCAATAGAAATAAAAATGACTGTTGCTTTGCCTGCTGGGAACTTAAGGCATAAGAAAAGGAGCTCCTGCTCCTGTGGCCGCCTTTTTGTCTTTGGGGGGGGTGTGTGGTGTGTGTTGGCCCCGCCCCTTTCTCCAGGGGACTGTGGGAAGGGCGGTGGGCGGGGCCCGATGGCAGTGGGCGGGGCCCGGGGTATATGAGCCACAGGCTCCGCTCAGGAGCTCGTTCTGCTGCTGGGCTCCTCTGGGGTCAGTGCTCTGCTGGTCCTTCGCTTGGCTGCAGCTTTGGGGCAGGCATGTTTTGGTATTTAGGGAGGCAGAGGTAAGAAGGCTGAGCTAAGACCTTCAGGACCAGTACATATCCTGCCACCTGTATAGTAGAAAGTTGACTGCTATGCAGCTTTTTTGTTTCCTTTTTTTCAGGTCAGTAACTTTGTGATGAGTGTTTAGGGGATGCCCAGATGGTTTAATAGTGTGCTTTCCTGTATTCTAGGAGGGCTGCATTTTCCTAGAATTCCTAACTTTATTGAAGATGGGCCAGAGATTTTTTCCACCGGTTTTGCAGTGTGCTGTGTGAGTTGCTGATCTTGTTTCTCTTAATTGGGTTGATGATGAGATTATATTGTAGGGGTTAAGGTGAGCATTTTGTATGCATCTGCATATTGTACTTTAGCACTTCTCAAGAAAGCAGCAGGGATGTAAGGCATAGTGTCATTCAGGGTATGGCATGGCTCATCACCTTTCCCCATTGCCCAAAGAGTGACGTGGTGTCCCTAGAGTTTTTGCAGCTTGCAGCAGGCCCCTCGTAGATTGTGTCAGGGCATTACTTATTTTGTGGGTCTATAGCAGAGCCCAGAGTCTGTGGGAAGACAGAAGATAGGAGGTGCCTGCTGAACACAGGGCATGGCTCAGAAGAGCAGCTCCTGAGGAGTGGCTGACACAGGGGTTTCAGGGTCACAAATATAGAATGGGAGCTGTCAAGAAGAAGTGGGGGTCCTTCCCTGACAGTTGAGGAGAAGAGGTTTCTAAAAGTTTTGGTGCTGGGGGTTGGCTAAGAAATGGAGGCAGGTTCAGCAGTCTTTATCATATGGGTTTTGCATTTGGATTTGGGTGTCAAGAGGGTCTGGTCTGTTCTAGTCCCTTCCATTTGAGGTGAGCTGGATAGTATTGAGGAGGAGCATGGGACTGGTGATTTCACAGAAATGCAATGGTAATTTTGTGTTTGTTGGTATCTTAGGTGTCATAAGTAATTGCTGCTGCAGCCTCTGACTCTAGAATCGGCGTGAAACAGGTGAGCAGATTGCCATGGCACCTCTGAGGATGAGGGTGCTGTAGAAGAGCTTGGCCTCTACTATCAGGGTGGTCACTGCTGGAGCCATGGTTTCTTTTTGTTTTACAGTTGAAGAGGAACCTGGTGACTGCAGGAACACATCAGTTAGCTGTTTGTTGTGGGTTCTTTGTCAAGGATGAATTCCGACCCCTGGCTGTCTGAAAGCTAAGTAGAGGCACAGGCGCTGGAGGGGGGCCAAGGTTGACAGTTTCAGGGAGGAGTTTTCAAGTCAGGGTAGAGCAGAAGGCTATCCAGGAGGAGTGTCCTCTGAGTAGGTAAAGGGAGTGGGTTACTCTTCAGCACAAAGCTAGTGTGTGCTGGGCAGGGCAGTTCTAGCCTGTGTCTGTTGTTGTGTAGTTTGTGTGCTCTGTCTTCTGTGTCTTGGACTTTCCTTAGGTTTTGATATCCTCGTTTCTCTTTGCACTCAAGGGGCACAGCATGTGCCTTGGGCAGCCCCTGTAGAGTCTCGAATGCCTGTGCTAATTGGCAGAGCGCCCAATGGGCACTTCTTGCATAACAATTTTAAAGTGCAGATCGGACTTGCCTCTTGGAAGTTTCTAGATGGTCCTCTTTTGCAGCATCGTTCGTGGCTGCATGAGCAGCTCTGTTCTCTGAGCTACAGCAGCTCTAGCCATCTGCTTTTATGAACTGGGATTTCTTCCCTGCATCCTTACATTCTCAGGTCTTGAAGCCAGGCTTCCTGCACATATGTCATCTCCATTTTGACAGGAACTTCTTGGAATGGGCTGTTACATTTGACTCTTTTATGATTTTTATGACTTTGCCACAGAGCCTCCTCACGTCCGTGCTGTGGCCATTGGTCTTCTTGCCCAACAGCATCTCTTGTCTGAAAGTCATTCTTCTTGTGGAGAGTTTTCTCTCATCTTGGAGTCACGTTGTTGTCTATAGTGCTGTGTGGTGTTGGGCTGCATGTGGGTGTGTTTGGCGTGGAGCTGCCCTGCCTGGGGGTGTAGAGTCAGGGGTAGGTGGAACAGCAATAAGAGTCTATGGGTAATATGTTGATCTGCCAAGACTGTTTAGCCAAAGGTTGTACAGTCATCTGGGATCAAGCAGCCATTGGCAGGGACAGTCATTTCCATAGTGTGTTATAGGAATGATTGGAGCCTCCTGCTTCACTAATGTTTGGCAGTAGTGAAGCAGATTGAAGGTGTTAAGGCTTGTATGTGTGGGGATTAATGTTGGGTCCAATTTTTTTTTAATGGCAGGTTGTAGTTGGAGCCTAGATGATATTCCTAAATGGAAACAAGACCCCTGGAATTGTTCAGCTACTGATCAGCATCTGGGTGACTTGTTTACTAATTTTTTCAGATGCAGAGGGACAAGATGTGCACCAAAGAGTCATGGAGAAGGCAAGCGGGACCCTGTAAGAAGGTGGGTCAGTTCACGGTGCTGGAGGGAAGATGTGACTGGTGGCTATATCATTATATTATGGCTTGGTGGTGGGGTGTGGGTTGTTTTTTTTTTTTTTTTTTTTCATTTTGAAGGTATGAAGTGATGAGTAAAGCAGGATATTGGCACCAGATGTGACTCTCGGGCAAGGTGGTCAATGAATAGTGGGCTGAAGCAGCAATTCTTCTCAGATGTTATATTGTGGGTGAAGTTTTTAGTGTCCTTTGTGTCTGTTTTACAGGTAGTTTGTAAGCCTCAAAGCAGCAGCCCAAAACCATGGAGGGCAGGTGAGCGAGAGGCCAGGGTAAAGGAGTAGGAGACAGGAATGGCTGTAGGCAGGCTGTGGTGTCGGGCAGTGTGTCAGCATATGTCTTTTGGTTGGCTTTTTTTTTTCAGGTGCAGGATGCAGGCTCAGAGGGACTAAGCCGCATGCTGATGAGCGTGCTGAGAAGGTGAGGCGGTTGTGGGCCACATTGGTGTCTTAATAGTGAAGTATTATACGGCAACCTGGTTAATTATTTATCTTCTGGTTTTGCAGGTGCCCTGTGAGCCATCTTTGGAAGTGGGTGAGCATTAGAGGTGAGCCGAGGCAACAGTGAGGAGGAGCTTGTGGCTGGTGATTTCTCACATGTGCAACAGTAATTTTGTTTCTTGGTATCTCAAGCAATGATGGCCACAGCATTTGACTCTAGAAGGAGCAGCTGAGTGGAATCCCATTGTGCTTTTGAGGAAGGGGAAATTGTGGAAGAGGTTGGCGGTGGCCTCTCTGAAACTTCTTGCTGTCACTGTTTGGTTTTCTTTAATTGTAGATGATGATGATGATGATGAACCTGGTGACTACAGGAATGTCCCAGATAGTCGATGTGCTGTTTTTTTTTTTTTTCTGTCGACATCAGATTTAAGACCTCCAGCCCTCTGAAAGCTAAGTTGAGTGGCCAGGGCTGGGGAGGGGCTGGAAAGGGAGAAGTTTGTGATTTGCAGGGAGGCCTCTTAAAGTTAGAGAAGGGCAGAGGGCTGTCCTGGAGCCATCCCCTTTGAGCAGGTAAAGGGAGCGGGTTAGTCTTCAGCACAATGCTAGCATGAGCCGGGCAGGGTGGTTCCAGCCTGCATCTGTTGTGTTGTTTGTGTGGTCTGTCTTCTGTGTCCTAAACCTTCCTTGGGTCTCCATGCTCTCTTTACACTTGAGGAGCACAGCCTGTACTTCAGACACCATCCCAAGAGTCTTGAATGCCAGAACTCATTGGCACTGCCCCAGTCAGGCCCCACTTTTCTTGCATTATAAGCTTAAACAGTGGATCGGCCTTGCATCTCGGAAGTTTCTGGGTGGTCCTCAACTGCAGCATTGTTCCTGGCTGCATGAGCAGCTCTGTTCTCTAGCCATCCATTTTCAGTGACTGGGACAGTCTGTTGCATTGGGTTTAAGTGACAAGGTTTTGTTGGCTGAGTTGTGGGGGGCAGGGGTGGGTTCTGTGAGAAGACACCAGAAGCTCCCCCCATATTGGGCACAGCCAGCTCAGAGAGGGACCTGCTGCTGGTCAAAGCTGAGCCCATCAACAACACTAGCCAGGAGTGGAGCAGAGAGTCCCTGCAACACGTGGCAGCCCCGCTGTTGGAGCGGAAAAAGAGTGCGAGGAGGAAGGAGCAGCAGAGACAATCCTGACTCCCTGACACCTCCATTGTCTGGGGGTACGATGTAGAGAAGTCGTGAGTGAAGATGATACCAGAAAAAGAGAGGGGTGGTGGGAAGGTGTTTTTTTTAAATTTGTTCTTATTTCTTATTTGATTGACAATAAGTGAATTTCCCCAAGTTGAGTCTGTTGGTTTTGTGACTATGAGCGATCTCTTGGTCCTTGTCTCAACCTACAAGCTTTTTCATTTTAACTTCTCCCCTTGTCTCGTTGAGGAAGGGCAATGATAGAGAGGCTGGGTGGGTACCCAGGGGCCAGCCAAGGTCAATCCACCACAGATTACTTCTATTAAGCTTTGTGTCCTTGTCTTTTAATACTTGACTATGTTTCTTTTACCCAATCTCTTTTAAAACTTTATTTCTCTCTTTCCATCCCTTTCTTTTAAATTCTTGCCTAGGTTTGTTGAACCCAGTTTGCTTCTAAAATTTTCTTGCTACTTTTCCCTCTCTCTGTCTCCCCAAATTAATTTTAATTTCTTTCCCATGTTCTTGTACCCTGTCGCTTTTCATAATTCTCTTCCTCTATCTCTTTCTATGCACTTCTGCATGCCTATCTCTTAAGTCTTTGGTAGGATTCTCATATCCTATGCCTTTCAAAATTTTGTGTCTATATCTCCTCCTAGCCATCTCCCTGCCTATAATTCCCAATTCTCCCCTCTATTTTCAGCACACTGTAACTTTTTTCATTTTTTTTCTGCATCTGCCTGTCATTTTTTTGCTTATGTTTCTTGTACCCTGTCGCTTCTCAAAATTTTCTTTCAATGTGTACTTCTGCCAGGGTGCCTGTTTCTATTTTGTATTTCTTGATCATATTTCTTTTCCCCTGCTCCTGTGTGTTGTCTCTTCTTATCCTGCTGGTTACTTCCACCTCTCTCCCCTGGTCCCTGTCTGTCTCATTTATTTCTCTATCTCTCGTGGTTTTTTTGCTTTTTTCTTCCCTTTTGTCCCTCTGTCCTGCCGCCTTTGGGCATTGAGCCTTGTAGCCAACTCACTGCCGGGATTTCTTGGGCACATTAAGGAATAAACACTTCCTGCCTCCTCTGCGCCCCTGGAGGCACTTGCTGCCCCCAGGGTGCAGAGCTCATTGCTGGGGGCAGGCTCAGGGGAGGGGGTGATGTGCTGTGGGGCTTTGGCAATGGCCTCTCTTCCCAGTGGGCTCCAGCTGGGGCTGAGGCAGCCCAGGTGAGACCCATGAGGGGAGGATGGGCTGGGCTGGGCCAGGCTCAGGTTCAGCCAGTGAGGCTGAGGTCGCAGCTGGCTCTGCTGTGCCGAGGGGCCTGCCTGGCCACAGCTGCCTGCTGGAGCTGGCTGAAGAGTGACACAAAGGGGGTTCCACAGGCATGTGCCTCCAGCAAGGCACAGACGGTTCCCACGGCAAGGAAGGATCCCTCCCAGCCATCCCCCACGGAGCGCACCACCAGCACAGAGCGCCAGGAGCTCGCTGCCTGTCGTCTGCATGTGTGAGCCACCGTGCCTCTGGGATGCCTCATGGGAGAAGAGCATCGAGGCACCCACCACCCACTCCTAGGCAGGCAAGGGTCAGGCTGCCAGCACCACCGAGGAGCAAGGGGCAGAGAGAGAAGCCTCTGGGCCATAAAGTCTCCCACCTGCGCCAGGAGCTGTGGTGAGTCACATGCCCTCTCATGTGTGTCCAGGCCCTTCCCTGCCATGCTTCTTGTGATCTCTGCCCGTGTCCTTGCCTGTCCTAGACTCTGGCTCCCCAAAAGTTTTTGCTCTTCTGCCAATGCCACCCTGTACTCCGTCCCCTTCTCCATTTCCTTTCTGTGCCTCTGCCTTCCCAGCTCCCTATCTGCTATTATTTCATTCTTCCCACACTGCCTTCTTCACTATTGCTTGTGAAAATTGCATTTGTAGGTCTCCCTCTACCCAGTGACCCATCTCTATTTCCAGTGACTCCCTCTGCTCCACCCCCCCATCCCTCTTCCACTGTCCTCTGTCTGTGGCTGTTGGTCCAACTCTATCTCCTGCTATTTAACTTTCTAACTACCTGTATGGCCAGTGCCCCGTTGCTTTCCAAATTTTCTTTCTGTGTCTCCACTTACCCAGGTCCCTGTCTGTGTTTTTTAATTCTTTTTGCCTGTCCTCTACTTTGTTACTTTTAAAATTTTGTTTCATTGTCTTTATTTATTCAGGTTGCTGACCCTATTTTTTTCTCCCTCTTTTCTTGATCTGTTTGGTTTTTAAATTTTCTTACTATGTCAACTTTTATCCAGTTTGCCATCCTCACCTTTTAATTTTTCCTGTCTTTCTCTTACCACCTCACTTTAAAAATTCTCTGTCTACTTTTATGAACCTGCCAATACCGATTTTTCTTTGTTCTGCATTGGTTTTGTACTTCCTTGCCTGTAAACATTTTTATTTAGTTTGCTGTCCCTATGTTTTTATCTTTTTTTCCTTTCTTTCCATAACCACTCTTGCTTTTAAAAGGTTCTTTCTGTCCACTTTTATCTCATTCACTGTGTATATTTTTAATTTTTTATTTCATTAATGCAGAGCCTTTTTAGAATTTTCTTTCTACATCTCCATTACACTTTGCATTCCATATTTCCTAGTTATTTCCTTTTGTTTCCCCAATCCCCATCACTTCTTAAATTCCTTACTTTTATCCTGTTTATCTTTATTGCTTATCTTTTCTTTTAATTATTTCTTGTCTTTTCTTACTGCCATCGCATTTAAAAATTTCTTTCTACATCTGTTTTTGTTCACCATCCCTATTTTGTAATATTTCTCTTTATTTACCCTACCAGCTAGCACTTTTTAACTGTTCTTACTATGCCTACTTTTGTTCCCTTTGCTGTCATTTTAAAATTACTTATTGTCTTTCCTTAGTGCTGTTGCTTTTTAATTTTTCCTTCTACATCTCCGATTTAGTTTGCCATTGTTATTTTGTAATTTGTTTCCTTGCTTCTTTAATCATGGATGCTCTTAAGATTTTCTGTCTACATTTGTCTCCTTTGCCGTCTTCAGTTTTAATTATTTCTTGTCTTTCCTTAGCACATTCTGGTTTTTGATTTTGAGTTCACTGTTTCTATTTTTTAATTTTTTTCCTTATTTTCTTAATCCCTGTTACTTACAAAATTATGTCTGAGCTCTTTCCCTCAGAAACCCGTCCTCAGGTTTGTTTGCGCCTCAGAGCCCTCCTATCATCCTCTGCACCACCTAGGATGCTTCCATTTGGTCCCCGGCCTCCTGAGGACATCTGTACTCCGTTGCAATCCCCCCCGGACTTCCTCCTCATGTCCCTGTACCTTCTTTGGTCTCTCTGGCCCATTCAGGACCCCTCTCATGGTGTCACAACCGCTATAGATGCCTTCAGGGTTGCCCTCAGTACATCTTCATCTTTGTCGTGGACCTCGCACACCCCTCTCCTTCCCTCAGAAGGCTTCCCGACTCCATATCTGCGAGCCGGTGTCCAACACTGAAGTTTTGCTTAGCATAAGCACCTAGACTGGTGAAGCCTTACCTGCAAGATGTAACCCAGCAACATAGCAAACTTTGGCTGAACTCCTTCTTAGTCCTAGAAGGATGGATAGTAGTTTTGTTTTACTTTGATACATTGTAACTTAACTAACACAATGAAATTGTATAAGTAACATCAAGGAAGATTATATGCTTAACGTTATGAACTATGGTGACCGTTATGATCAAAGGAAAGGGAACTCTAATTCTTGGAAATGAAAAAAGGGACCATTCTATCCCAAGTCAGCAGAAGGAGGATAAAATACAGATGCAGATGTGACAAAGAGGTCACAAAACCAGGTCAGAAGGTAAAAGCATTTGCACCAAAACTCCAGTCATCAAAGAGGACACATAATGGCTGAACAATTTTATCAGAGATGAGACACACGCTTGTCATGTGAACAGGGGAACAAACTGCTTATGTCATAGATTTTGAGGCTTTACAAAGCACAGGAAAAGTATTGAGGAGGTCCCTCTTCCGAGGTATCCAGCTCAAGCTGTATTAAACCGACTCTGTGGCAGAACCCAGGTCCGAATTGTCCTTTACAGTTGGAGGCTAAGACTGGATCCAGCCGCACCCAGACTCCTCTCCGAGAAGGAGTTTAGAAAGCAAGGGAGTCCAGTCTGAACGTCACTGCTCGTCAGGAGGGTCTTCCCAGGCTCTTCTTCAACACCCAGCCCCATTCTTCTGTCTTCTTCTCACCCTGCCTCTATTAGTTCCCTGGCCTCCAAGGCAACATTTACTCAGTTCAGATTCCCCCTGGATTTAATCATCATGCTTCCTATCATTTTTCTGTCTCTCTGGCTCCATCGGGACTTTTCTTCTCCTGGTCACGATGCCCCCCAGGAGTTTCCTGGCCCTCCACATCCATCTCGTAGCATTTTAGGTGGGTCCATCTTTGAGTCGTAGAGCTGTCATTTGTTCCTCTATGCTACCTAGGATTCCTATGTTCAGTCCCCGGCCACATGGGAACATCCATACTCCCCTCAGATGATCATCCGAGTTCGTCCTTGTCCTCCCCAGCCTTCTTTTGTCTACCCGCCCTGCTCGACGCCTCTCCACCCTCACAAAGCTTCCCAAGACCTTCCTCAAACTCCACAGCCTCTCCTAGCATTTTACCTCCTCATGTCTCTTGTTCCATCAGAGCTTCTCATCTTTCTTTGCTACATGGCGCCCCATCATGTTTCTCTCTGCCATCGAGGGCATCTCCGTTCAGTTCCTCTCTCATTCATTCATGTAGTTTGCCCAGACCCCCTCCCAAGACTCCTAAGCCCTCGCTGCGTCTCTGAGCCTTCTTTTCCTACCCTGCCCCCTCATAATGCCCCTGCTTTCTAAAGCTGTGTCCTCCGAGTCCTTTCTCATACCCCACAGCACTGCCAGCACTTCAACTCCCTTTTGATTTTGTTTTTTTTTTTTTTTGCGCTCTTCAAAGTGCCCTTAACTTCCTCTTTGCTGTTTAGGATGCCTTCATTCTGTCCCCAGCCCCCTAACATCATCTGTACTTTGTCAAAATCCCCTTCAGAGTTCTGCCTTGTTATCTCTGAGGCTTACTGGTACTCTCCCACTCCCATCGCCGAGCTCTCATGAGATATCCCCTATGCCCCAGAGGGCACTTTGAACCCCTCTTTTTCCCTCAGAACCTTTCCAGAGTCTGCAACCATTAACCCCATCAGTCTTTTGGTTCTCTCATCTTTTTGGTGCACTTGCAGTCCATTCCGAGGGCAACCATATTTTGCTCGATTCCCTTTTGAGCTCATCATATCCCAAGACATCTTTGGTTTCTCTGGCCCCTTCGGGACCTCTCTAATCTCTCTGACAAGGCCTCTCATTCTGCCAGAGCCTTTTCCAAAATCATCTCTGTGCTCTAGAGCAGTCTGTTTGGTTTCTGCATTATATTATGTTTCTATTTTGTATCTGGTACCCTAACAATGTCTGTCATAGGCTCAGATCTTTTCTTAGCCTTTATCTACTTTTATCAATATGTTTGCCATGATTATTTTTGTTGCCTTTTACAACTTATTTTTGTTCTAGCTACTTAGATGTTAATTAATGTACTTTATGCAGTTTCAGGTACATTACTTATATTTCCATGCTTTTTTGTTGCTTTCTGTCTTTTGTGACTGAAGTAGCACTACTGAGTAAATAAGTCAAAAAGAGATCATCAATATGACTCAAAATTGCTTCTAATTTAGAGTAAATAACTTATTTTGTAGAGCAAGATATTGTTGAGAATGTTTTCTCATAGAATCTGATTCTGTTTTGTCATTCAGTCCCATCCAGAATACAGTTCTGGCAGAAGCTCAGTAATGCACATGGTCTTACTAGAAACAAAGAATAAGCCCATAGTAGTATGTTGGGATTTTTTTTTAAATGATACTACAGTACATAAATTGTGGTGGTTTTTTTTCTATCTATGTTCCACAAAAAAACCAACCTAATTGCCTACCTGGTCATGTTGTTGATGTAATAGATAAAGTTGTAGTAAAACGGCAGGTATCTCTTCTTCTACTAAAGGTCACTCTCTTCCTTTGCCATCTCACACATTGTAAAGTTAAGGCAAATAACAAAACATGCTGCTCCTCTGGGCACTTTTATGCTTCTGTGAGGTTGGCCCCGCCCTTTACCCAGAGGATTGTGGGAAGGGCAGTGGGCGGGGCCCGGGGTATATGAGCCACAGGGTTGGGTCAGGAGCTCATTGTGTTGCTGGGCTTTTCCAGGGTGAGGGATCTGTGGTTTGTTAAGTAAAGTGCAGCATTGGAGCTTTTTCAGGTGTTTGGGTAGCTCTCTTTTAATGTTAAGACTAGTATAGGTAAGAAATTAGAGGTAAGACTTTTCAACTAATGTAAGGCTTAATGCCATATATAGTAGAAAATGGACTTGTATGTTACTTTTCTTGTGTGTTTTTTTTTTTTTTTCAGAACAGTAGTTTTGCAATGGGTGTTTAGTGTGGCTAGGTGGTTTAATAGTAGTCTCTTTTTTTTTTTGTTATTCCAGGTGCTGTGTGTCTTACTGTAATTCCTCACTTTGTTGAAGATAGAATTCTGTTTTTTTTCTAGTTTTGTACAACACTCTTTTAGTAATTGTTTTTATTAGCCTTAATTGGTCCAGTTATGAGATTATTGAGTGGGAGTTAAGATGAATGTCTTGTATGTGTATATACATTGTATTTTAGCATTTTGAGGAAGCGGTAGGGATGTAAGGCATGTTGCCTTTCAGGGTATGGGACAGCTCATTGTCTTCCCCAGTGGTATGCAGAGTATCATAGTGGCCCTAGAGCTGTTCTGGCTTGTGGCAGGCCCCTGGTAGATCATATCAGGGCTTCACTGATTTCATGGATCTGTAGCAGAGCCTGGAGTCTGTAGTAATACACAAGATAGGAGGTGACTGCTGAACACAGGGCAGGGCTTGGAAGAGCAGCTCCCAAGGAATGACTGATGCAGGGGCTTAAGCCAGCCAATGGAGGGCAGGAGCTGTCAGGAAGAAGTGGGGTCCTTTCTTTGATGGCTCAGGAGAAGAGAAGGGGTTTCTAAAGTTTTGGCGCTGGGGGATGGCTGGGAAAGGGAGGCAGGTTCACGATTCTGTCTTAGACAAGTTTTGCAGTTGGGTTTGGGTGTTGATGACATCTGGTCTGTTCTAGCCTCTCACATTTGAGGTGAGCCCGATAGTAGTGAGGATGAGCACAGAACTGGTGATTTCACATAAGCGTATTGGTTATGTTGTGTTTCTTGGTATCTTAGGTGCCATAAATAATTGTCACTGCAGCTTTGGCCTCCAGAATCAGTGTGGAGCAGGCGAGCGGAAGGCCATGGTGTTTGGGAGGATGCGGGTATTGTGGAAGAGGTTGGCATCTCCTCTCAAGATGCTTATTGCTGATGCTGTGGTTGCTTTGGGGATTCATGTTTTTTTATTTCCTTTTGCAGAGGAAGAGGAGGAAGCTGATGACTGCAGGAAGATATCAGATGGCTGTTTTTTTGTGGATTGCATCAAGGATGGTTTCTGACCCCTGGCCATCCACAAGCTAAGTTGAGACACTGGTGCCCGAGAGGGGCCAAGGGGATGAGGTTGACAGTTGCTGAAAGGGGTCTTTGAAGTTAGCGTAGGGGCGAGGGCTGTCCTGGGGCCCAGTCCCCTTTGGGCAGGTAAAGGATGTGGCTTACTGTTCAGCACGATGCTAGCACATCCCGGGCAGGGCAGTTCCAGCCTGTGTCAGTTGTCATGTTGTTCGTGTGGTCCGTGTTCTGCGCCTTAGACCTTTCTTGGGTCACGAGGTCATCTTTTAAGCTCCAGGAGCACAGCGTGGCGCCTCAGGCACCCTCCCTAGGGTCTCGAATGCTTGCACCCCTGCGCATAGCACCATTCGGCTGCTGGTCGTCTTGCATTAGAAGCTTAAAGCATGCTTCAGTCTTGCGTCTTGGAAGCTTCAGGACAGCCCACTTCTGCGACTGGGTCTTCTTCCCTACGTCATTACATTCTTAGGTCTTGAAGCCAGTCTTCCTGCGCATACATCTTAGCAGTCTTGACAGTCCCTCCTTATCACAGATGATGACGTTGTAAACTTTGTTTCAGGGGCTTCCATAGAGCCTCTTCACATCACCACTGTGGTCTCCAGGTCTTCTTGCCTGATGGTGACTTCCATCCAGGTGTCATCCTTCTTGCTGGGAGTTTTCTCTCATTCTTGAGGCGTGTTGTTTTTAGCATTCTGTGTAGTCTTGGTCTCTGATTGTGTGTGTCTGTGTCTGGCTCGGAACCCCCCTGCCCAGGTGTGCAGAGCTCAAGGCAGGCAGAATAGTGACAAGAGTCTATAGTTAATATGTGGATCTGTTGAGACTGAGGCAAAGGTTGCGTAGTCATCTGGAATTGATTAGCTCTCAGTAGGTTGGGTGCATGGGTGTTTCATTAGTGGGTGTTGGCATAAGCAGAGCCAAGTCAGAGAGGCTGTTTATGGATAGTGAAGGAGATAATATCTCAAAGATGTTCAGGCTGCTTTGTGTGGGGTGTAATGTTTGTGGGCTTTTTTTTTTGATGGCAGGCTGCTGTTGGCCCTAGTTGAACAGTGTTTCTAAGTAGAAACAAGACCTTTGGAATTAAGCTACTGCTCCGCATTAGGGTAATGTTTGATATTGTTTATTTGTTTTTTTTAGAAGCAGAAGGATGAGATGGGCAGAGTGACTCAGGGGAACCGAGAGGAGCGCTGTACGGAGGTGGCTTGGCATGAGGTATTAAAGGGAAGATCTGAACGGTGGCTCCATGAATACAATTGGGCACTACTTTTTTTCATGTGAAAGTGAGGTTGCGTAGCCATGTGCTACTGTGCTGGACTGAGGTACAACAGAAGCAGTTTTCCTTTCAGTAATTCTACTTTTCAGGTAAGTCTCTTCCAACTAACTGAACAGGCTGAAGATAATGACGTCTTTTTCAGGTAGTATCCGCTTCCAGATTGCTAAGAGCATATATTTACACTTAATGCCAAGGGATGCTATGTGGAGAGGCTCTTGCTTATACTTATTGCTGTAACAGTGCAGCTCTGCTAACTTTTATGTATGCCCTGTTGATGGGTTGGAAGCAGAAAAGCATAGAGGGGTTGCACCCATGGTGAAGAGTAGATGGGACCGGTGACCCGAATCTGACTGATGGGGTATTGCATCCCATCATCATCACGCTCAGTATAAAAGCAGATGGATCAAAGGGGTCGGTACCTTTCCTTCAATGGCTGGTGTCTGAGGACTCTGCTGTCTGTTTGACATCCTTCAATCCCGATCTGTGCATTCATGCAACCAGATCCAGAATCCGGTTCCAATCCATTGGCAAGTCCGTTCTTGGACTTTGCCCATGCCTGCCGGTGAAGCGATGGGCATCCTGGGAGCTTGATACTGGGTTGTGTATATATTTTACCTATTTTATTTTTTCCTGTTGTCTCTCCTTGGTGTTACTTTTCTCTTTACATTTCATTATGAAAGAGTTCAGTTTCTTTTCCAGCTCCTAAGTCTCCCTCACATTCTTTCTTTCCTTCCTCAGGAGAGAAGTTAAAAGAGAGCACCTGTCACTTGGTTTAATGCCCAGCCTGAGCTGCAACAGCAATGACAGATAGGGCACTGGAAGAGACTTGGCCGAGGAGAGCGGCGACCTAGAGCATCGGTTCATTCTCAGCTGCTGTATTACAGGTGGTGCACAAGCCTCTGCACTCTGTCTGTCGGTCCTATTCAGAATGTGGTTCTGGCAGAAGTTGGGTAATGTAGGAATGTATCTGAGAGAAAATGGCCATGTGAGCCAGCCTCCCTACTGTGAGAGACTAGATTAAGGGCAAAACAGGTGGTAGAAGATGGAATTAGTACATGGGGGAAAAACGGGAACTGAGAAGGTAGAAAACATGTTGTGCTAATGACTAAGCAGTTTACTATGTGAATTCTTGTAACCAATCTGATGTGTGAATGAACTGCATGGACAGCGTGTGGACAGTGTAACTAGCTAATCAGAAATAAGCAAGTGGCATGTACAGCTACAACACAGGGTATAAAAGATGATGATCTGTGCTTAATAAACGGCTTCTGTTGACTCACGTTGGATCGTCTGGAGTCCAGTTATTTCTCCTCAGATGGTGACCCCGACGTGATACCGATCGGCACTTGGCTTGAGCAATGGAATGCGAGGGGCGGAAGACCCAGAAGGAGATCCACTGGCTGGAGGATGGCTCAGCTGGACTGAGACCGGGCGGATTGGGTGGCAATCCGGAATAGAGGAAACAGACGATGTGGCCACAGACACCCAGAGAGAGGTGAGCAGCCGGGGCAGGAGATGGGGCAACAAGTAACAAAAGAAGAAGGGGCTATATTAAGACTTCTCCTGCATATCCTCTCTAAGAGATGGGTGAAATACGATGAGTGTATGCTCCGAAGGTTGTTAATCTGGTGCGGAGAGAACGCATTCGCACCAGAGCCCCAAACAGCTTTTAAACCAGAAATATGGGAGGCTGTTGGGGAAAAAACTGTGGGAAGTGATAAGTAAAGGAGACAAAGAGGCATCACCGTTAGCGACAACATGGTGGTTGGTGTTATCGACCTTACAAGATATGAAGGTGGAGCGAGCCACGGCAGCCGGGGCTTTTGCAGCATTACAGCCCACGGGAGGGGGATTGAACAGGCCAGGTCCGAAGGTCTGGGACAATCCCCTGCTGATCCCCTCTGCTCCACCTGAGGCCGATGGAGGAGGCAGAATGTCAGCAGAGAAGGACAGAGCCGGAGCTGTTTGCTCCTGCCATTGCCCGCCTCGCCCCCTCCCCTCCCCAGTCGCCTCCCTGAGATAGAAGTGCTGGTTTTGTATGTCTGCTGTGTAAGTGTGTGTGGGCGCCAGCTTATACCTGCTGATCAGCATGTGTGCTACTGCTTGCTTTTTGTTGTGTGCAGTGTTGTTAGGTGACTCCACTTGGGCAGGTGTTCTGCCCAGTGTGGTACTGTTGTCGTATGCAACTAGGGCTGACGCTCCGTCAAGTGAAGAAGTTTGTATATACACAATGTTTAGATGTAAGGCAAGCGCACCCCAGGTAGATACACCAGGATGGGCTGTAGAACCGATGGAAGCCCTGTAATATTGGGGGAGTTTTCACCAGCCGACACGTTTATGGTCTCGGGAACAACTTGCCCGTGCAGGGCGTATCACTGGTGGTTTGTTGTTTGTCTATAAGATCATGGTTGATTGGGAAAAGGAGTTGAGCCAAAATCTATAGGATGCTCTGTAGGAAAATGAGAAACTTAAGGAAAAATGAGAAACTGAGCTCTTGTTGCAAAGGCAGACTTTTATGTCAGTCGTAAGTGATGGGGGGGGGGGGGGGGGGGGGGGGAAGAAAGGAGGGGGGAGGAAACCAAACAGGAACAATTAGATGGGAAATGTGCCACATTAGCACAAAAGTATGCCATACGCATTACGAGAAAGCATCAGAAAAAGAGAAATAGGACACCTGATTCAAAGCAGTACCATAGAGATATGTTCTTGGTTTTTTCCTATATGTGTCTATGTTATTGCATGCCTTAGTAGATTGCTCTGTGTTATACCCTGCGAGACTAAAATGAACCCAGCAGAAGCGGTCTCTTGAGAAAGGGGGGGGAAATATGGGAAAGCAACGGAAGATCGGTGAGGAGGATTGTAAATACACTCAAGGGACGCACACCTGGGTGCTGGAAAACACATATATCACACCAATTGTTATTCAGTCTCAGGTGCTGGCAAGAAAAACGTTTGGATGACATAAGCCTGTAATGGACTCTCAGACACCTTATCTAGCTGCTTGAGAATCTTGGCCTGTTGTGGAAGAAGATCAAAGCACAGTACCAGCAAGAACAGGGAGTCCGCATGCGCTCTTGCTAACAAGGACTCTCTTGCTGCCGAGGATTCTTGATAACAAGGACTCTCTTGCTGCCAAGGATAAGTTTAACAATGCTACTAGTTCAGCTATTTCTGAGTTATTGCTAGATGTAGATAGTATTCGATATGCGACGCTGCAAAACAGAACTGCTACTGATTTTTTGTTTTCAGCTCACAGACATGGTTGTCAAGATTTTAAAGGACTGTATTGTATGAATCTAAGTGACCACTCCAAATCCATCCATGCCCAGTTGCAGGAACTGCACCGACCAAACCAGCAACTTGTGGAGGCCACTGGGTGAAATCTCTTTGCTGGATCCACTTGGGGATGGGGTTGGTTGAAGCAAATGATGCTCATGGCCTGTGTGGAAGGAATTTGTCTGTTATGTTTAGTATGCTGTTTGCCGTGTTTAATAAGCATTATACGATCAGTTGTAGGTGCCGCTTTGCATCGTACCCTTGTACGAGTTGTAGAATATGTTGCTCTAAAAACCATGTGTGTATCCATGAGAACCTGACCTTCACAGAAGAAGATAACAAGAAGGGATTACAACAATGTAGTGATGTATCAGACAGCCGCTGTTAGCAAAGCTGGATCATGAGTTTAGTGAGACTCGCTGCATATGCTGGCCACGCGTGCAGTGACTCTAGCCTGTACTTTTCTACTCGATCCAGTGCAGGAGGGTCTGGTGGGACTTGCTGCGTGCACTGGCCATGCATGCAGTGACTCTAGTCTGTACTTCTCCACTCAGTCCAGTGCAGGATATAAGGGGGCTGTCTCGGGTCAGAGAGGGGGAGAGAGACATGAGCTGAGCGAGGGCAAGAGAGACATGAGCACACTTTGAAGATACAGGGGATGCCCTGAAGCACTGTGTCTGCCCCCGCCCCCCCCTAAGTTCTATGTATTATAAGCACCTTAAATTGGGGTGCATGCTAACCACAGATAATACTGCAACAAATAGAAGTTGTGAGCAAGACAATTCTGTAGTGATTTGTACTTCTCATCCGTATGTTTGCTTCGGCTCAAAATACAAGTATACAAGAATGTAATCAATCTTATTGTGTAAATTTAACACGAGTAAGGTATAAAACAGCAGCAATATGGATAGGGAACTGGCAAAATGCATTAAAACCACATCTTTCTCTGTATTGTGATTGGGAGTACAACTCTCAAAGACTTTGTGTTACATCTCTCCCCTGGAATATGTTGCTACATGGCTGAGAAATGGTTAAACACCATCTCCAAGGTGCTTTTGACATGTCGTTGCAACAAAATATTCGTCCTTTACATGATCAGCTAAAAGCTCAAATACTAAAGATTCAAGACTTAATGAACTGCAACGTATTTGAAATATTACAAAAGGATTTCTCGTGGGTAAATCCAAAGAAATTGGATTTCTGGGCTAAATTTAGGAATCTGGGTATTTATTGCCTTAGCAGGGTTCTTTTTGATTCTGTTTTTGATTGTGTTTAGTATATAACCCGCTAAGAGCATCACAATGAGTAGAAGAACAAGTCATGGCGACCTTGTTAATAAATGGTCTGGTGTTTAACAAAAAGGGGGAGATGTGGCAGATCTACGAGCAGAGGCCTGCGTACGGCCAGAGACACAGTGAGCAGAGCACACAGGAAACATAGAGCCAAGAGAACAGTTCATACCTTCACTCCATCCTGTGATGACCATATAACATTTTCGAATCTCGGACAAAGAATAGGGCTAAGTGTTCTTCCTTCGCTAGGAACAGCAATGGCATTGAATATGTTGAATAAGATAGGGCGTTGGGCAAGTAAACAGATAAACCTTACAACTGAAATCATATCTAGCTTGTTTACTGATGTTGATAGCATTCGGCATGCTACGTTGCAAAATCGAGCGGCTATTGATTTTTTGCTGTTAGCTCAGGGTCATGGATGTGAAGATTTGGAAGGTATGTGTTGTATGAATCTTTCCGACCACTCATCATCCATTCATAAGCAGTTATGGGATATGAAGGATAACATGTCCAAATTAAAAGTGGTCAAAAATGGTTTCGATGATTGGTTAAGCTCATGGGGTATAACGGGATGGTTATCAGACTTACTAAAGCAAGGGCTCATGCTATTGTTGGTTATATTATTATTGATTATGGTAGCCTTGTGTGTTCTCCGCAAAGTGACTGACATGATAGAAAATGCCATGCATAAGGTCTGGTCGGCTCAAGAAGAAAAAGGGGGTATTGTAGGAATGTATCTGAGAGAAAATGGCCATGTGAGCCAGCCTCCCTACTATGAGAGATTAGATTAAGGGCAAAACAGGTGGTAGAAGATGGAATTAGTACATGGGGAAAAACGGGAACTGAGAAGGTAGAAAACATGTTGTGCTAATGACTAAGCAATTCACTATGTGAATTCTTGTAACCAATCTGATGTGTGAATGAACTGCATGGACAGCATGTGGACAGTGTAACTAGCTAATCAGAAATAAGCGAGTCGCGTGTATGGCTACAACACAGGGTATAAAAGATGATGATCTGTGCTTAATAAACGGCTTCTGTTGATTCACGTTGGATCATCTGGAGTCCAGTTATTTCTCTTCAGGGCATGGCTAGGAAAGGGAGGTGGGTTCATGATTTCTTCTCGGACAGGTTTTGCAGATGGGTTTGGGTGTCGTCGGAGCCTGGTGTGCTCTAGGCTCTTGCATTCGAGGCGAGCCAGATAGTATCGAGCTGGGGCACGGGACTGGTGGTTTGGCAGAAGC
Organism: Chroicocephalus ridibundus; assembly: GCF_963924245.1. NCBI lineage: Eukaryota > Metazoa > Chordata > Aves > Charadriiformes > Laridae > Chroicocephalus > Chroicocephalus ridibundus. The sequence continues at coordinate 120,771 of NC_086292.1, read as the reverse complement.
GTAGTGCTAATGTTGTGTTTCTTGGTATCTTAGGTGCTGTGAATAACTGTTGCCACAGCGTCAGACTCTGGAATTGGCGCTGAGCAGCCAAGCAGAATGCCTCAGAGTTCATGAGGCTGAGGGTGGTGTGGAAGAGGTTGGTATCTCCTCTCAAGATGCTTATTGCTGGTGCTGTGGCTGCCTTTGGGATTACTTTTTCTTTTCCTTTTGCAGAGGAAGAGGAGGGACCTGGTGACCAGAGGAACATATTGGATGGCTGTTTTTTGTGGACTGCATTAAGGAAGGATTCAGATGCCCGGCCCTCCGAAAGCTTAGTTGACAGTCAGGCGCTGTAGAGGGGTGGAGGTGGACAATTGCAAAATGGGATCTTTGATGTTAGCGTAATAGGGGGGGGCTGTCCTGGGGCACAGTGTCCTTTGGGCAGGTAAAAGATGTTGCTTACTGTTTGTCATGATGCTAGTGTGTCCCTGGCAGGGCAGTTCCAGCCTGTGCATGTTGTTGTGTTGTTCATGTGGTACGTGTTCTGTGTCTTAGACCTTTTTTGGGTCTGAAGGTCACCTTTAAGGTCCAGGAGCACGACATGGCGTGCCGGGCGCCATCCTTAGGGTCTCGAACGCTGGGACCTGTGGGTGTAGCACCATTTGACTGCTGGTCTTCTTGCATTAGAAGCTTAAAGCGTGTATCGGTCTTGCGTCTTGGAAGTTTCCGGGTGGCCCACTTCCACGACTGGGATTTCTTCCCTGCGTCATTACGTTCTTAGGTCTTGAAGCCAGGCTTCCTTCGTATACATCTTATCAGTCTTGACATTCCCTCCTTATCACAGATGATGACGTTATAAACTTTGTTTCAGGGGCTTCCATAGAGCCTCTTCACATCACCACCGTGGTCTCCAGGTCTTCTTGCCTGACGGTGACTTCCATCCGGGTGTCATCCTTCTTGCTGAGAGTTTTCTCTCGTCTTTGATGCACTTTGTTTTTAGCTTTGTTTGTAGTGTCTGTCTGTAACTGTGAGTGTTTGGCTCGGGGCCGCCCTGCCTGGGTGCGTAGCATCCAGGGTGGGTGGAATTGTGTGGAGAGTCTATATGTAGTATATGAATCCCTGTAGATCGGGGCAAAGGTGTGAGAGTCATCTCAGGGTAGCCATCGGGAGGCTGTGTGGATAGCTCTTGCATTTTTGTTGTTTGGGAAGAGCAGAGGCATGTTAGAAAGGCAATACAGCAGTAGTGAAGAAGAGTTCATGTCGAAGAGGGTATGGCTGCTTATCATGCGGACTTTTTTTGTCATTTTCTTTGTGTAAGGTTGTATTTGGACCTTAAATGGTATTTGTAAAAAGGTGCAAGACTTTGTTATTATGACCTTATCGCTCTCTGCCTCGGGGTGATTTCGCTGATGTTCTTGCAGATGCAGCGGGACAAGCTTGGCAGGGCAGCGTAGGAGAGGGGAGCAATGTAAGAAGGTGAGTCAGCACGTGGTATTAGAGAGACGATGTGGCTTTGAGTAGTATATGTATTGGTTCTTTTCAATTTGAAGTCTTGAAGCAATGAATGACATGGGATGTGGGGATGGGGATGAGTCAGTCAAGGTCAGCAGCGGTGGGTGGGCTGAAGTATCGCATCTTCCTCAGATGGAGCAACTTTCAAGTTTTAAGCAACCTATGCTGGTTGAGTTTTACAGGCGGTTTGCAATCCTTCAGGTTGCACGCCTCGGGAGGATGGGCAGGCAAGGTGAGGGAGCAGGAGGTGGTAATAGGTTCGCACATGTTAGGGTTTTGGGTGGTATCTCTCCCGTAAGCTCAACAGTAATATTGTGTGTCTAGGTGTCTTAGGTTCCAGAACCAGAGAGTGCCACAAAGTCTGAATCCCGAATCTCTGTGGAGCAGGTGAGTAGAAGGGTACGGCGCATCTGATGTGGGGGATATTGCAGTACAAGTTAGTGTTGACAGACGCAATGGTGCCTGATGGCACCATTTTGTGGAAATTGGGGTTCCCTTGTTTGTTTTTGCAGGTGATGAAGAGGAAACCCAGCAACTCCGCGATGAATCGATTTGATACATGGTAACTTTTTTTTCTTGTTGAGCAGGGCTCCAGAGTCCCGGCTCTCAGAAAGCGAAGTTGAGGTACCGGTGGCGGAGCTTCCTCAGGGAGGGGAGGGGATAGGGTTGGAAATAGCAGCGAGGCATTTAAAAGTTAGCGTGGCACTCCAGGCTGTCCAGGAGCGGTCCCCTTCAGGCATGTAAGTGGAGCGGTAATTGTCCTGAACGTATGTGAAACTATCTTGCATTACACTGCCTTGTGTGTGTTTAGCCTGGAATCGTATTGCTCTGTAGTGTTCTCGTCTGCAGTCTCAGATGGTCTAGCATGGTAACGCCTGTATTCCGTTACGTCTTGCACTGTATTGCTAGGTCATTTTCTTGACAGCCATCTGAGACTGTCATGTTGTACTGTTCGCCATGTTGTTACTTTGATGTATTGTTCTGCATCTGACTGTATTGGATTGCCCGGCTCTGTATTGTTTTTGCGTTGTGTTGCTCTGTAACTGTCTTGACTGCTATCTGAGAATGTCTCGCATTGTATGCTTATGTATCTTTTGTTTTGTGTTGTCTTGTGTATTCAAAATAGTATTGCATTGCCCGACACCGTATCGGTTTCGCATCGTAGCGCCCCGTAATTGTCTTGAGTGCCACATCGGACTGCATTGCATCATATAGTTCTGTATTTTGTTTGGCATTGCATCAGTCTGTATTTTAAGTTGTATCACTTTGGCTGCCCATATCTCGGTTTTGCGTTGTATCCCTTAGTCATTGTCTTGATTGCCATCTGAGATGATCAGGCATGGTAACCTTCCATATTTTGTTTTGAATCGCATGGTTGCGCATTTGAACCTCTGTTGTGTCACCTGGCTGTGTTTTGGTTTTGCAGCATATGGCTTTGTCATTGTCTTGACAGCCGTCTGATATATTCTGTTATCGTACCGCACGGTATTGTGGATTTTTTTTATTCTCTTGTTCTTCCTTTGACCGCGTATTGCATTTTTCTGCCCTGTATCATGGTACGTCTTGAATCGTTTCAGTCTGTCGCTGTTTTGACTGTCACGTGAGACACTCTGGCATTGTATCCTTAAGTATTTGGTTTTGTATTTGAAGGCTGTGTATTTGAAATTGTATTGCATTGTTTGGCGCTATTTCAGTTTTCCATCGCATCACTCTGTATTTTCCTTAACCGCCATCTGAAACCATCTCGCACGGTATTGTTCCGTATGTTGTTTCTTTAACAGATTGTTTTGTATGTGACCATATATTGTGTTGTTGGGCAGGGTGTTGTTTTCGCATTATATTGCTCTGTAATTTCCCTGATGGCCGTCTGGGATGGTTTTGCAGGGTACCGCCCCGTATCGCGTTTCGTCTTGCATTGCATTGCCCCGTAATCGTCTCGACTGCCGTCTCAGGCCATCTGCCATTGTAATCGCTGTATTGCAGGTTTTTTGATTCATCGTTCTTAAGTTACCCTATGTATTTTATCGTATTACCCTGTATTGTGTTACGTCTTGCATGGTATTGCTCTGTATATGTCTTGACTGCCATCTGAGACTGTGGAGTTGTACAGTTCGATATGTTGTTTCTGGAACGGATTGTTTTGTACCTGACCATATATTGCATTGCTGGGCAGCGTGCTGTTTTTGCATTACGTTGCTCAGTAATTTCCTCGACTGCCATTTGAGACTGTCTTGCATCGTAAGCATAAGAATTCGGTTCCATATTATATTGTTGTGTATTTGAAATAGTATTGCTCCGCCTGGCTCAGTATCGGTTTTGCATCGTGTTGCCCTATCATGCTCTTGACTGCTATGCGATCTATTCTGGCATTGTACCACACTGTATTGTGGGTTTTTTAAGTGGTTGTTTTTTGACTGTGTACTGCCTTGTACCGCCCTGTATTGTGTTACGTCTGGCATTATATTGCCCCATTTTAGCCTTGACTGCCTTCTGATCTATTCTGGTATTACACTTTAATGTATTCTGGGTTTTTTAATCAGTTGTTCTTCGTATGGCTGCGTATTGTCTTGTTACTGCCTCGTATTGTGTTGTGTCTTGCATTGTATTGCTCTGTCACTGTCTTGACAGTCATGTTACACGTTCTGTCCTAGGACTGCACTGTATTGTGAATTCTTTAATGGGTTGTTGTTTCTTTGACTGTGTATCATCTGGTAGTGCCCCGTATTGAGTTACGTCTTGCCTTCTATTGTTCTGTCATTGTGTTGACTGACCTCTGATATATTCTACCATTGTATGGCACTGTACCGTCAATTCTTCGATTGGCTGTTCTTTATTTGATTGTATGTTGCCTTGTACTGCCCTGTGTAATGTTAGGTCTTGCATTGTATCGCCCTGTCGTTGTCTTGCGAGTTATTTTAGTCTCCAGCACTGTATTGTGAAATTTTTAATGGGTTGTTTGTTATTTGACCACTGTTGCGATGTGACCCCCCCTTTTCCCCCTTTTTCGCCCAGGCTGCTGCTCGAGCAATAACAACCAGCGTGAGTTGCTATGAGTGGCACTTGAACTTTGTGGGATGGCTGGCAACAGAGTCAAAACACTCTAAGTTGGTTAGTTTGCTATATAACGAGTGGACAGACCAAGAGCCCTTTGAGCTCTCTTGCAATGCAGCAGCCTGTTCGCCAGCATCTCCCCTGGAGCGGGGACACTCACTTAAGGTTCTGCTCTTCGAGGCTGAGAGATGCCATGCCGTAACAGAGTATCGGTAAGTGACTAATAGCATGCCAAACTTTACAATTTAACTCAGCGATATAATGGATTGATGGCGCAGCTAAAATCCTTTAGAGGTAAACCGTTGCCCAAGTCCAGGGCAAGGATCGGATCCAGCCGCACCTAGACTCCTCTCCGAGGAGTTTAGAAAGCAAGGGGGTCCTTTCCAAGCCTTGTGACTCAATGGGAGGGTCTCCTTAACAGATAGTGTGACCGTGGCCCCTAGGCAGTAAATAATCCGGGGTACATGGCCATGGAATCTGGTGAAGCGCTGTCACGTGCACTGCTACCTTTGTTGAATCACTGTGTGTGTGTTTCTAAATGTTTCTCTACTTTTCTCTTAGGAGTGAAGTTAATTGCTCCGATTGTCACAACCGCGTATTGCCTTGTCCGGCCCTGTACGGTGTTAAGTCTTGCATTGTTATTGCCCTTTCGTCTTGACGGTCACTTCAGAGATTCTGTCCTAGGACTGGACTGTATTGTGATGTCTTTTATGGGTTCTTGTGTGGCTGTGTATTGCCTCATACTGCCCTGTATGGTGTTATGTCTTGCACAGTATCACTCTGTTGTTGTCTTGACTGTCATCTGATCTATTCTGCCATTGTACGCCACCATGTTGTCACTTCCTTCATCAGCTGTTTTTTATTTGACAGTATATTGCACTGTACTGCCATGTACGCTGTTACGTCTCGCATTGTATTGTCCTGTCAGTGTCGTGTTTGTGATTTTAGACTTTGTGTTTAAAAATTTCACAGTCCACTGTAGTCCTACAATTGGCTGTTGTTGATTTAACTGTGTATTTGTTAAACAATTCTCAATCCCGTGCAGTCCTATAACTGTTTGCTGTTTATTTGAGCGGGTATTGGGTTGTACTGACACGCATAGTGATATGTCTTGTGTTGTATTACCCTTTCATTGTTTGGATTGTCATTTCAGCCATTGTGTTAAAAAATTCTCAATACCGTGCAGTTCTAGAATCGTTTTCTTGTTATTTCACCATGTATTGGGTTGTAGTGCCCGGTATACTGTTAGGTCTTGCATTGTATTGCCCTGGAACCATCTTGATTGATATCTGATATATTCTCGCATTGTAGTACACTGTCTCGTCAGTTTTGTAATGGGTTGTTCTCTGTTGGACTGCATATTGCATTCTACTGCCCCCTATAATGTTATGTCTTGGATTCTATTGCTCAGTCATTTTATCGACTGCCATCTGCGACTGGGATTGCAGCACACTCGTCTGTGGGTTTTCGATCGGCGGTTCGTTATTTTGACTACCTATTGCCTCGTCCTGCCCCGTGTTGTGTTTTGTCTTGCATTGTATTGCCCTGTAATCGCCCTGACTACCATTCCGGTATGTACCGCTCGGTCTTCCGGTTTTTTTTAAACGTTTGTTCTTTATTTGGCTGCGTATTGCATTGTAGTGCCCTGTGTGGTGTTCTGTCTTGCATTGTATTGCCCTGTCGTTCTCTTCACTGTCATTGTAGACGCTCTCGGACAGTAGCCATCTGTATCATGGGGGTTTTACCGGGTGCTCTTTCTTTGACCATGTATTGCCGTGTTACCGCCTTTGTGTTGGGTCTCGAATCGTGTTGCCGCGTCATTGTTTTGACTGCCATCTGATGCATCTTAGCATTATACTGTCCTCTATTGTCTTATGTTGTGCATTGTATTGCTCTGTCGTTATCTTGCCTGCTGTCTCACATCTGTTGGCATTGTAACACACAGTATTGTGGGTCCCTTCGTCGGTTCTATATTGGACTGACTATTGCACTGTACTGCACTGTCTAACGTTACGTCTCGGATTCTGTTGTCCTGTAACTGTCTCGACCACCACCTGATGCTCCGTGGGATAGTGCTGCCCTGTATGTTGGGGTTTTGACAGGTTGTTCTTTCTTTAATTCTGTTTTGCATTGTGCTGCCCTGTGTTGTGTTGCGTTTGGCATTGTATTGCCATGTAATTGTCCTGAGTGCCACGTGATATATTCTGGCATGGTACCGCACTGTGTTGTGGGGTTTTTTTAAGGGGTGGTTGATGTGAGTGTGTCTTGCCTTGTACTGCCCCATATCGTGTTTTGTCTTGCGTTGTATTACCCTGTCATTGTCTAGAAGGTCATTTTATACGTTCTGTCAGAGGACTGCACTGTATTGTGACTTCTTTAATAGGTTGTTTCTTTGACCGTGCAGTGTCTTGTAGTGCCCCGTATCATGTTATGCCTTGCGTTGTATTGCTCTGTTGTTGTCTCGCCTGACATCTGATAGATACTCTGCCACTGTATGGCACTGTACTGTGAATTCTTTCCTTGGCTGTTCTTTATTTGAATGCATATGGCGTTGTACCGCCCTGGATAGCTTTGTCTTGCATTGTATTGCCCTGACGATGTTGTCTTGCTTGTTATTTTAGATTGTCTGAGATTGTACTGCACTGTATTGTGAGTTTCTGAATTAGTTCTTCGGTTGTGTGTTCCATCGTAGCGTCCTGTATTGTTATGCATTGCATTGCATTGCCCCATCATTGTTTTGATGGTCACTGTAAACATTGTCGTAGGACTGCACTGTATTGTGGGTGTGTTGATCGGTTGTTCTTAATTTGGCTGCGTATTGCCTTGTGCTGCCCCGTGGTGTGTTATGTCTTTCATTGCATTGGTCTATCATTGTTTCGACTGTTGTTTTAGACTGTCTGGGATTGTACTGCACTGTATAGTGAATTATCGAATTGGTGGTTCTTTGTTTGACTGGTGTGGTGGTGCGGTGCCCTCCTCCCCGGTTTCCCACCCCCTCACCCCCGCAACCCCCTTTTCTCCCCTCCCCGCAGGCAACAGAGTCAACACACCGTCTGGCGTGGGGACTTTAGATATTTTTTTTTTCCCAGGCTGATCTGACTAGAAGTCAATTAGCTGCCTCTACAACTAGTGGGCAGGACAAGAGCCCTTGGAGCCTTCCTGCCCGGCAGCCGCCTGTTCGCCACCTCCTCCGCTTGAGCAGGGATGCTCATGTAGGGTTCTGCTCCTCGAGGTTGAGAGATGCCTTGCCGCAGCAGAATCTGGGTAAGTGACTAATAGCATGCAGAACTTTGCAATCTTAGCTGAGCGATAGAACGGATTGATGGAGCAGATACAATCCTTTAGAGGGAAACGGTTCCCAAGGCCGGGGCAGGGATCGGATCCAGCCGCACCTAGACTCCTCTCCGAGAAGGAGTTTAGAAAGCAAGGGGGTCCTTTCCAAGCCTCATGACTCAAGGGGATGGTCTCCCTGACAGCTTGTCTGACCCTGGCCCCTAGGCAGTAAATAACCCGGGGTACGTGGCCGTGGAATCTGGTGAAGCGCTGTCACGTGGGCTGCTACCTTTTTTGAATCACTGTGTGTGTGTTTCTAAACGCGCTCTGTTCTCTAGCCATCTATTTTCAGTGACTGGGACTTCTTCCCTGCATCCTTAAGATCTTAGGCCTTGAAGCCAGGCTTCCTGCACATACATCTTCTCAGTTTGAGAGTCATTTTGTGTGGGGTGTAATGTTTGTGGTTTTGTGTGTGTGTGTTTTTTTTTTTTTAACGGCAGGTTGTAGTGTTACTCTGGAAGGCATTTCTAAGTCAAAACAAGACCTTGTTGTGGGGTGGGCGGTGTGTGTCACACAGCGTTCCCCCTAAAAGTGGAGGGAGAGCATCTAGGAGGAAGATGCAGAGCTGGTGGTCGGGGAGAGGCTCAGGGGAGGGGGTGATGTGCTGTGGGGCTTTGGCAATGGCCCCTCTTCCCAGCAGGCTCCAGCTGGGGCTGAGGCAGCCTATTTGGGACCCATGAGGTGAGCATGGGCTGGGCCAAGGGCTTAAAAAGAAAGGCTGCCCTGGGGATGGGTCTGCTTCGCCAAGGGCCTCTAGCTTCCAAGTGGGCTGCCTGGGCACAGCTGCCTGCCAGCGCTGGCTGAGGAGTCAAACGAAGGGGGTTCTGACAGGTAGGTGCCTCCAGCCAGGAACAGACGGTCCTCGCAGCGAGGAAGGATCCCTCCCAGCCATCCCTGACAGAGCGCCCCACTAGCACAGAGCACCGGGAACTCGCTGCCTTCATCGGCTGCGCGTGTGAGCCTCATGGGACAAGAGCATTTCTCCCTGCCCGCTCCTAGGTGGGCAAGGGTCAGGCCGCCAGCACCACAGAGGACGAAGGGACAGAGAGAGAAGCCTGTGAGCAGCGAAGGTCTCCCACACATGCCAGGAGCTGCGGTGAGTCATGTGCCCTCTTGTCCATGTCCAGGCCTTTCCCTGCCATGCCTCTTCCGATCTAGGGAAGTGATCATCCCCCTGTACTCGGCACTGGTGAGGCCCCACCTCGAGTACTGCCTTCAGTTTTGGACCCCTCGCTACAAGAGGGACATTGAGGTGTTGGAGCGTGTCCAGAGAAGGGCTACAAAGCTGGTGAGGGGTCTGGAGGACAAACCTTATGAAGAACAACTGAGGGAGCTGGGGTTGTTTAGCCTGGAGAAGAGGAGGCTGAGGGGAGACCTTATCACCCTCTACAACTACCTGAAAGGAGGTTGTAGAGAGATGGGGGCTGACCTCTTCTCCCTGGTGACAAGTGATAGGACGAGGGGAAACGGGTTCAAGTTACGTCAGGGGAGGTTTAGATTGGATGTTAGGAAACATTTTTTCACTGAAAGGGTTATCAAACATTGGAATAGGCTGCCGAGGGAGGTGGTGGATTCACCATCCCTGGAGGTGTTTAAAAAAAGGGTAGATGGGGCACTTAGGGACATGGTTTAGAAGTGGCTCTTGTCAGGGTAGGTTAAAGGTTGGACTCGATGATCTTAAAGGTCCCTTCCAACCTCAGCAATTCTATGATTCTATGATTCTGTCTCTGCCTGCTGCCTTGCTTGTCCCGGCTTCTGGCTCCCCAAAGCTTTTTGCTCTTTTGCTTAATGCCAGCATGTTCTTTCTCCCCTTCTCCATTTCCTTTCTGTGCCTCTGCATTTCCAGCTCCCCATTCGCTATTATTTCATTCTTCCCACACTGCCTTCTTCGCTATTGCTTGTGAAAATTGCATTTGTAGGTCTCCCTCTACCCAGCAACCTGTCTCTATTTCTAGTGACTCCCTCTGCTCCACCCCTCATCCCTCTTCCAGTGTCCTTTCTCTGTGGCTGTCCGTCCGACTCCACCTCCTGCTACTTAATTTGCTACCTACCTGTATGGCCAGTACCCCGTTGCTTTCCAAATCTTTTTCTGTGTCTCCGTTTACCCAGATCCCTGTCTGTGTTTTTTAATTCTTCTTGCTTGTCCTCTACTTCGTTACTTTTCCAATTTTGTTTCTTTGTCTTTATTCAGTTTGACCCTATTTTTTTTTTTGCTCCCTGTTTTCTTAATCTGTTTGTCTTTTAAATTTTCTTTCTATCAACTTTTATCCAGTTTGCCCTTTTCACCTTTAAATTTTTCCTGTCTTTCTCTTACCCCCTTGCTTTAAAAATTCTCTGTCTACTTCTATGAAGCTGCCAGTACCAATTTTTGCCTGTTCTGTATCGGTCTTGTACTCCTTTGCATTTACACTTTTTTATTTATTTCGTTCTTGCTATGTTTTTAATTTTTTTCCTTTCTTTCTGCAATCAGCCTTGCTTTTAAAAGGTTTGGTTTTTTTTCCATTTTTATCTGGTATATTTTTAACTGTTTTCTTATTTCTTTAATGCAGAGGCTTTTTAGAATTTTCTTTCTACATCTCCGTTGCAGTTTGCCGTCCATGTTTCCTAATTATTTTGTTTTGTTTCCCCAATCCCCATCACTTCTTAAATTTTGGGGTTTTTTTGTCTTGTTTGTTGTCTTTATGGCTTATCTTTTCATTGAATCATTGCTTGTCTTTCCTTTCTGCTGTTGCATTTAAAAATGGTCTTTCTACATGTGTCCTTGTTCGCTGTCCCTATTTTGGAATATTTCTCATTATTTACTCTACCGGCTACCACTTTTTCAGTGTTCTTGCTATATATACCTTTGTTCTCTTTGCTGTCATTTTAAAATTATTTATTGTCTGTCTTTAATGCTGTTGCTTTTTAATTTTTTTCTACGTCTCCGATTTAGTTTGCCATTGTTATTTTGTAATTTGTTACCTTGCTCCTTTAATCATGGACGCTTTTAAGATTTTCTGTTTACGCTTATCTCCTTTGCTGTCTTTATTTTTAATTGTTTCTTGTCTTTCCTTCGTGCCCTCTGTCTTTTTTATTTTCTTTCTAAGTGTTTCGAGTTCACCATTTCTATTCTCTAGGTTTTTTTTTTATTTTCTTAATTCCTGTGACTTATAAAATTTTATGTCTGAGCTCTTTCTCTCAGAAACCCGTCCTCAGCTGTGTTTGTGCCTCAGAGCCATGTTATCACCCTCTGTGCCATCTAGGATGCTTCTGTTTGGTCCCCAGCCTCCTGAGAACATCTGCACTCCGTTCCACTGCCCTCCCTCCACTTTCCTCCTCGTGTCCCTGTACCTTCTTCCGTCCCTATGGCCCATTCAGGACCCTTCTCATCATGTCACAACAGCTATCGATGCCTCCGAGGTTACCATGAGCACATATTCAGCTTTGTCATGGACTTCGCACACCCCTCTCCTTCCCTCAGAAGACTTCCCAAGTCCATATATGTGACACAGTGTCACACACCGAAGTTTTGCTTAGACCTGCGGAGCCTTGGGCTGCAATATGTAACCTAGCAGCATAGCAAACTTTGGCTGAACTCCTCCTTAGTCCAAGAAGGGTGGATAGTGGTTGTGTTTGAATTTGATATATTGGAACTTAACTAACACAATGAAATTCTATGAGTAATATTAATGAAGAGCGTATGCTTAACATTACAAATTTGAGTGACCGTTATGATCAAAGGAAAGGGAACTCTAATTCTTGGAAACTAAGAAAGGGACCTTTCTATCCTGAGTCAGCAGAAGGATGAGATACAGGTGTGAGATGGGACGAAGATATCAGAAAACCAAGTAAGAGGGTAAAAGCACTTGCATCAAAACTCCAGTCATCGAAGAGGACATGTAAGGGCTGAACAATTCAATCGGAGAAGAGACACGCACTTCTCACGTGAAGACAGGCACGAATAGCTTATGTCACAGACTGTGAGGCTTCACAAAGCACAGGAAAAGTATCGAGGGGGTCCCTCGGCTCGAGCCATATTAAACCAAGTCTGTGACAGAATTTGTTGCCGAACTGTTCTTTACAGTCGGAGGCTAAGACTGGATCCAGCCGCACCTAGACTCCTCCCTGACAAGGAGTTTAGGAAGCAAGGGCTTCCGGTCTGAATGTCACTGCTCGGCAGGAGGGTCTCCTCGGCTGTTCTTCAACACCCAACGCTGTTCTTCAACACCCAACGCTGTTCTTCAACACCCAACGCTGTTCTTCAACACCCAACGCTGTTCTTCTGTCCTCTCCTCCTTATAGCCGTGCAGCTATTAGTTCCCTGGCCTCCAAGGCAACGTTTACTCAGTCTGGATCCCCTCCAGATTTAATCATCACGTTCCCTGTCGCTTTTCTGTCTCTCCGGCTCTGTCGGGACTTTTCTTCTCCCGGTCACGATGCCCCTCGGGAGTTTCCCGGTGACCGGCATGCATCTCATAGCATTTTAGGTGGGTCCGTCTTTGAGATGTAGTGCACTCATTTGTTTCTCTGTGCTACCTAGGATTCCCGTATTTCGTCTCCAGCCACCCGGGAACATGCGTACTCCCCTCAGATGATCATCCGAGTTCCTCCTAGTCCTCCGCCCAGCCTTCTTTTGTCTATCAGCACCCCTCGATGCCCCTTTTTTCACCCTCACCAAGCCTCCCGAGACCTTTCTGGAACTCCACAGCTCCTCATAGCATTTTATCTCCCTTTCTCTCTCTCTTGTTCCATCAGAGCCTCCCGTGCTTCTTTGCTACGTGGCGCCCCTTCATCTTTCTCTCTACCATCGAGGGCGTCTCCATGGAGTTCCGCTCTCACTCCTTCGTCTGTAGTTTGTCCGTACCTCTTCCTGAGGCTCCTAAAGCCTTGCTGCGTGTCCGAACCTTTTTTTCCTACCCTACCCCCTCAGAACGCCTGCGCTTTTTAAAGCCTTGTCTTCCGAGTCCTTTCTTATATTCCACAGCACTTCAGCTCCCTTTCGATTTTGTTCTTTTTGTGCTCTCCAGAGCGCCCTTAACTTCTTCTTTGATGTTTAGGATGCCTTTATTCTGTCCCCTGACGTCATCTGTACTTTGTCAAAATTCCCTTCAGAGTTCTGTCTTGTTATCTGTGAGGCTTATTCGGTCTCTCAGGCGGGGACTTGTCCGCTACCATCGCCGAGCTCTCGCAAGATATCCCTTAAGCGCCAGAACCTCATTTTAGCTCTGGAGCGCACTTTGCACCCCTTCTTTCCCTTCAGAACCTTTCCCAAGTTTGCAACGGTTAATGCCATCAGTCTTCCTGTTCTTTCTTGCTTGTGGTGCGCCTGAAGTCGGTCCCCTGAGGACAATCGTACTTTGCTCGATGCCCTGTTGATCTCATCGCATCCCAAGATATGTTTAGTTTCTCTGGCTCCTTCAGGACCTCTCTAATCTATGCGATAACGCGTCTTGTTCTGCGAGAACCTTTTCCAAAGTCATCTATGTGCTCTAGAGCCTTGTGTTTGGTTTCTGTGGTATAATATTTTTCTACTTTGTATTGGGTTTCCTAAAGATGTCTACCATAGTCTCAGATCTCCTCTTAGCCTTCATCTACTTCTATCCATATGTCCACTATGATGATTTTTGCTGCCTTTTACAATTTGTTTTTCTTCTAGCTACTTAGATGTTAATTAGGGTGCTTTATGGAGGTTCAGGAAATACGTGACTTGTATTTCCATGCTTTTTTGTTGCTTTCTGTGTTTTGGGACTCAAGTAGTGCTGTTGAGTAAAAAGTCAAAGAGAGATTATCAACATGACTTTAAATTGCCAGCAATTTACAGTAAATACCGTATTTCACAGAGGAATATGTTTTGGAGAAAGTTTTCTTACAGAATCTGATTCTGTTTTGTTACTCATCCCATCCACAAAGGGCTTGCTGGCAGAAGTTCAGTAGTGCACGCGGTCTCGCTAGAAATAAGGAATGACCCCATAATAATATATCGTGTTTGGGTTTGTATTTTTTCCTTTTTGAAGGACACTTAAGTACCTAAATTGAAATGATAATGTTATCATTGCATTGAATAAACTACTTTGCTATAGAGATTAGTCTGACGTTTATTTTTTTCCTATCTACATCCCGTAAAAAAATAATTTAATTGCTTACCTGGACACATCATTGATGCAATAGATGTAGCTGCAAGCACTGTCACGTGCACTGCTACCTTTGTTGAATCCCTGTGTGTGTGTGTTTCTAAATGTTTCTCCCCTTCTCTCTTAGTAGTGAAGTGAATCGCTCTGCCTGCCACAACCGCATATTGCCTTGTCCGGCCCCGTGTGGTGTCACGTCTTGCGTTGTATGGCTCTGTTGTTGTCTTGACTGTCATCTGATCTTTTCTGCCATTGTATGCCACCGTATTGTCACTTCCTTCATCAGCTGTTTTTTATTTGACGGTGTATTGCATTGTACTGCCATGTACGCTGTTACGCTGTCTCGCATTGTATTGTCCTGTCATAGTCGGGTTTGTGACTTTAGACTTTGTGTTTAAAACTTTCACAGTCCACTGCAGTCCAAAAATTGGCTGTTGTTTATTGAACTGTGTATTCGTTAAACAATTCCCCATCCCGTGCAGTCCTAGAATTGTTTGCTGTTTATTTGAGCGGGTATTGGCTTGTGCTGACCCGTATAGTGCTATGTCTGGTGTTGGATTACCCTGTCATTGTTTGGATTGTCATTTCAGCCATTGTGTTACAAAATTCTCAAGACTGTGCAGTTCTGGACTCGTTTTCTTTGTATTTCACCGTGTATCGGATTGTAGTGCCCGGTATAGTGTTAGGTCTTGCGTTGTATTGCTCTGGACCCGTCTTGATTGATATCTGATATGTCCTCTCATCGCAGTGCGCTGTCTCGTCGGTTTTGTATGCAATTCTAGAATCATTTTCTTTGTATTTCACCGTGTATCGCATTGTAGTGCCCGGTATACTGTTAGGTCTTGCATTGTATTGCTCTGGACGCGTCTCGAATGATATCTGATATTTTCTATCATTAGAGCGCGCTTTCTCGTCAGTTTTCTAATGGGTTGTTCCCTGTTTGACGGCAGATTGCATTCTACCGCCCCCTATAATATTGTCTTGGATTCTGTTGCTCAGTCACTTTATCGAGTGCCATCTGCGACCAGGATTGCAGCGCACTCGTCTGTGGGTTTTCGATCGGCGGTTCATTATTTGACTACCTCTTGCCTCGTCCTGCCCCGTGTTGTGTTTTGTCTTGCATTGTATTGCCCTGTAATCGCCCTGACGACCGTCTGGTCCGTTCCGGTATGTGCCGCTCGGTCTTGCGGTTTTTTTAAACGTTTGTTCTTGATTTGGCTGCGTATTGCCTTGCAGTGCCCTGTATGCCGTTCTGTCTTGCGTTGCATTGCCCCGTCGTTCTCTTCACTGTCATTGTAGACACTCTGGGATAGTAGCCATCTGTATCGTGGGGGTTTTACCGGGTGCTCTTTCTTTGACCACCGAGTATTGCCGTGCTACCGCCTTTGTGTTGGGTCTCGAATTGTATTGCCGCGTCATTGTTTTGACTGCCATCTGATGCGTCTGAGCATTAGACCGTCCTCTGTTGTCTTACGTTGTGCGCTGTATTGCTCTGTCGGTATCTTGCCTGCTGTCTGACATCTGTTGGCGCTGGAACGCGCAGTATTGTGGGTCCCTTCGTGGGTTGTTTATTTGACTGACTATTGCACTGTACTGCGCTGCGTAATGTTACGTCTCGGATTCTGTTGTCCTGTAACTGTCTTCACCGCCACGTGACGCCCTGTGGGATGGTACTGACGGGTATGTAGGGGTTTTGTCAGGTTGTTCTTTCTTTCATTCTGTTTTGCATTGTGCTGCCCTGTGTTGTGTTGCGTTTGGCATTGTATTGCCATGTAATTGTCCTGAGTGCCACGTGACGTATATTCTGGCAGGGTGCTGCACTGAGCTGTCGTTTTTTTTTAAGGGGCGGTTGTTGATGTGAGTGTGTTTTGCCTTGTAGTGCCCTGTATCGTGTTTCGTCTTGCGTTGTATTACCCTGTCATTGTCTAGACGGTCTTTTTATAGACGTTCTGTCAGAGGACTGCACTGTATTGTGACTTCTCTAATAGATTGTTGTTTGTTTGACCGTGCAGTGTCTTGTAGTGCCCCGTATTGTGTTACGCCTTGCGCTGTGTTGCTGTGTCGTTGTCTCGACTGCCATCTGAGTGATAGTCTGGCGTTGTATGGCACTGTACCGTGAATTCTTTCCTTGGCTGCTGTTTATTTGATTGTGTATGGCGTTGTACTGCCCTGTGTAACTTTGTCTTGCATTGTATTGCCCTGACGTTGTCTTGCTTGTTATTTCAGCTTGTCTGGGATTGTACTGCGCGGTATTGTGAGTTTCTGAATGAGTTCTTGGGTTGTGTGTTCCATCGTAGCGTCCTGTATTGTTAGGCATTGCATTGCATTGCCCCATCGTTGTTTTGACGGTCACTTGAAACATTCTGTCGCAGGACTGCACGCTATCGTGGGTGTGTTGATCGGTCGTTCTTAATTTGGCTGCGTATTGCCTCGTGCTGCCCCGTGGTGTGTTATGTCTTGCATTGTATTGGTCTATCATTGTTTCGACTGTTGTTTTAGACTGTCTGGGATTGTACTGCACTGTGTTGTGAATTATTGAATCGGTTGTTCTTTGTTTGACCGGCGTGGTGGTGCGGTGCCCTGCCCCCCGCCGTTTCCCACCCCGTCACCCCCCCAACCCCCCTTTCTCTCCTCCCCGCAGGCAACAGAGTCAACACTCCTTCTGGAGTGGGGACTGAGCTATTTTGTTCCCAGGCTGATCTGACTAGAAGTCAATTAGCTGCCTCTACAGATAGCGGACAGGAAGAGAGCCCTTGGCGCCTTCCTGCCCGGCAGCGGCCTGTTCGCCACCTCCTCCGCTTGAGCGGGGACGCTCACGTAAGTTTCTGCTCCTCGAGGTTGAGAGACGCCTTGCCGCAGCAGAATCTGGGTAAGTGACTAATAGCATGCAGAGCTTTGCAGTCTTAGCTGAGTGATAGAACGGGTTGATGGCGCGGATAGAATCCTTTAGAGGGAAAGGGTTGCCCAAGGCCGGGGCAAGGATGGGATCCAGCCGCAGCTAGGCTCCTCTCGGAGAAGGAGTTTAGAAAGCAAGGGGGTCCTTTCCGAGCCTCGTGACTCAAGGGGAGGGTCTCCCTGACAGCTCGTCTGACCCTGGCCCCTAGGCAGTAAATAACCCGGGGTACGTGGCCGTGCAATCTGGTGAAGCGCTGTCACGTGCACTGCTACCTTTGTTGAATCCCTGTGTGTGTGTGTTTCTAAATGTTTCCTTCTCTCTTAGGAGTGAAGTGAATCGCTCTGCCCGCCACAACTGCATCTTGCCTTGTCTGTCGCCGTGTGGTGTTACGTCTTGCGTTGTATGGCTCTGTTGTTGTCTTGACTGTCATCTGATCTATTCTGCCATTGTATGCCACCGTATTGTCACTGCCTTCATCAGCTGTTTTCTATTTGACGGTGTATTGCATTGTACTGCCATGTACGCTGTTACGCTGTCTCGCATTGTATCGTCCTGTCAGTGTCGGGTTTGTGACTTTAGACTTTGTGTTTAAAACTTTCACAGTCCACTGCAGTCCGACAATTGGCTGTTGTTTATTGAACTGTGTATTTGTTAAACAATTCCCCATCCCGTGCAGTCCTAGAAATGTTTGCTGATTATTTGAGCGGGTATTGGGTTGTGCTGACCCGTATAGTGCTATGTCTGGTGCTGGATTACCCTGTCATTGTTTGGATTGTCATTTCAGCCATCGTGTTAAAAAATTCTCAAGACCGTGCAGTTCTGCACTCGTTTTCTTTTTCTTTCACGGTGTATCATATTGTAGAGCCCGGTATACTGTTAGGTCTTGCATTGTATTGCTCGGGACCCGTCTTGATGGATATCTGATATGGTCTCTCGTTGCAGTGCGCTGTCTCGTCGGTTTTGTAATGGGTTGTTCTCTGTTGGACTGCATATTGCATTCTACGGCACCGTATAATGTTATGTCTTGGATTCTATTGCTCAGTCATTTTATGGAGTGCCATCGGCGACCGGGATTGCAGCGCACTCGTCTGTGGGTTTTCGATCGGCGGTTCATTATTTGACTACCTCTTGCCTCGTCCTGCCCCGTGTTGTGTTTTGTCTTGCATTGTATTGCCCTGTAATCGCCCTGACGACCGTCTGGTCCGTTCCGGTATGTGCCGCTCGGTCTTGCGGTTTTTTTAAACGTTTGTTCTTGATTTGGCTGCGTATTGCCTTGCAGTGCCCTGTATGGCGTTCTGTCTTGCGTTGCATTGCCCCGTCGTTCTCTTCACTGTCATTGTGGACACTCTGGGATAGTAGCCATCTGTATCGTGGGGGTTTTACCGGGTGCTCTTTCTTTGACCACCGAGTATTGCCGTGCTACCGCCTTTGTGTTGGGTCTCGAATTGTATTGCCGCGTCATTGTTTTGACTGCCATCTGATGCGTCTGAGCATTAGACCGTCCTCTGTTGTCTTACGTTGTGCGCTGTATTGCTCTGTCGGTATCTTGCCTGCTGTCTGACATCTGTTGGCGCTGGAACGCGCAGTATTGTGGGTCCCTTCGTGGGTTGTTTATTTGACTGACTATTGCACTGTACTGCGCTGCGTAATGTTACGTCTCGGATTCTGTTGTCCTGTAACTGTCTTCACCGCCACGTGACGCCCTGTGGGATGGTACTGACGGGTATGTAGGGGTTTTGTCAGGTTGTTCTTTCTTTCATTCTGTTTTGCATTGTGCTGCCCTGTGTTGTGTTGCGTTTGGCATTGTATTGCCATGTAATTGTCCTGAGTGCCACGTGACGTATATTCTGGCAGGGTGCTGCACTGAGCTGTCGTTTTTTTTTAAGGGGCGGTTGTTGATGTGAGTGTGTTTTGCCTTGTAGTGCCCTGTATCGTGTTTCGTCTTGCGTTGTATTACCCTGTCATTGTCTAGACGGTCTTTTTATAGACGTTCTGTCAGAGGACTGCACTGTATTGTGACTTCTCTAATAGGTTGTTGTTTGTTTGACCGTGCAGTGTCTTGTAGTGCCCCGTATTGTGTTACGCCTTGCGCTGTGTTGCTGTGTCGTTGTCTCGACTGCCATCTGAGTGATAGTCTGGCGTTGTATGGCACTGTACCGTGAATTCTTTCCTTGGCTGCTGTTTATTTGATTGTGTATGGCGTTGTACTGCCCTGTGTAACTTTGTCTTGCATTGTATTGCCCTGACGTTGTCTTGCTTGTTATTTGAGCTTGTCTGGGATTGTACTGCGCGGTATTGTGAGTTTCTGAATGAGTTCTTGGGTTGTGTGTTCCATCGTAGCGTCCTGTATTGTTAGGCATTGCATTGCATTGCCCCATCGTTGTTTTGACGGTCACTTGAAACATTCTGTCGCAGGACTGCACGCTATCGTGGGTGTGTTGATCGGTCGTTCTTAATTTGGCTGCGTATTGCCTCGTGCTGCCCCGTGGTGTGTTATGTCTTGCATTGTATTGGTCTATCATTGTTTCGACTGTTGTTTTAGGCTGTCTGGGATTGTACTGCACTGTGTTGTGAATTATTGAATCGGTTGTTCTTTGTTTGACCGGCGTGGTGGTGCGGTGCCCTGCCCCCCGCCGTTTCCCACCCCGTCACCCCCCCAACCCCCCTTTCTCTCCTCCCCGCAGGCAACAGAGTCAACACTCCTTCTGGAGTGGGGACTGAGCTATTTTGTTCCCAGGCTGATCTGACTAGAAGTCAATTAGCTGCCTCTACAGATAGCGGACAGGAAGAGAGCCCTTGGCGCCTTCCTGCCCGGCAGCGGCCTGTTCGCCACCTCCTCCGCTTGAGCGGGGACGCTCACGTAAGTTTCTGCTCCTCGAGGTTGAGAGACGCCTTGCCGCAGCAGAATCTGGGTAAGTGACTAATAGCATGCAGAGCTTTGCAGTCTTAGCTGAGTGATAGAACGGGTTGATGGCGCGGATAGAATCCTTTAGAGGGAAAGGGTTGCCCAAGGCCGGGGCAAGGATGGGATCCAGCCGCAGCTAGGCTCCTCTCGGAGAAGGAGTTTAGAAAGCAAGGGGGTCCTTTCCGAGCCTCGTGACTCAAGGGGAGGGTCTCCCTGACAGCTCGTCTGACCCTGGCCCCTAGGCAGTAAATAACCCGGGGTACGTGGCCGTGCAATCTGGTGAAGCGCTGTCACGTGCACTGCTACCTTTGTTGAATCCCTGTGTGTGTGTGTTTCTAAATGTTTCCTTCTCTCTTAGGAGTGAAGTGAATCGCTCTGCCCGCCACAACTGCATCTTGCCTTGTCTGTCGCCGTGTGGTGTTACGTCTTGCGTTGTATGGCTCTGTTGTTGTCTTGACTGTCATCTGATCTATTCTGCCATTGTATGCCACCGTATTGTCACTGCCTTCATCAGCTGTTTTCTATTTGACGGTGTATTGCATTGTACTGCCATGTACGCTGTTACGCTGTCTCGCATTGTATCGTCCTGTCAGTGTCGGGTTTGTGACTTTAGACTTTGTGTTTAAAACTTTCACAGTCCACTGCAGTCCGACAATTGGCTGTTGTTTATTGAACTGTGTATTCGTTAAACAATTCCCCATCCCGTGCAGTCCTAGAAATGTTTGCTGATTATTTGAGCGGGTATTGGGTTGTGCTGACCCGTATAGTGCTATGTCTGGTGCTGGATTACCCTGTCATTGTTTGGATTGTCATTTCAGCCATCGTGTTAAAAAATTCTCAAGACCGTGCAGTTCTGCACTCGTTTTCTTTTTCTTTCACGGTGTATCATATTGTAGAGCCCGGTATACTGTTAGGTCTTGCATTGTATTGCTCGGGACCCGTCTTGATGGATATCTGATATGGTCTCTCGTTGCAGTGCGCTGTCTCGTCGGTTTTGTAATGGGTTGTTCTCTGTTGGACTGCATATTGCATTCTACGGCACCGTATAATGTTATGTCTTGGATTCTATTGCTCAGTCATTTTATGGAGTGCCATCGGCGACCGGGATTGCAGCGCACTCGTCTGTGGGTTTTCGATCGGCGGTTCATTATTTGACTACCTCTTGCCTCGTCCTGCCCCGTGTTGTGTTTTGTCTTGCATTGTATTGCCCTGTAATCGCCCTGACGACCGTCTGGTCCGTTCCGGTATGTGCCGCTCGGTCTTGCGGTTTTTTTAAACGTTTGTTCTTGATTTGGCTGCGTATTGCCTTGCAGTGCCCTGTATGCCGTTCTGTCTTGCGTTGCATTGCCCCGTCGTTCTCTTCACTGTCATTGTAGACACTCTGGGATAGTAGCCATCTGTATCGTGGGGGTTTTACCGGGTGCTCTTTCTTTGACCACCGAGTATTGCCGTGCTACCGCCTTTGTGTTGGGTCTCGAATTGTATTGCCGCGTCATTGTTTTGACTGCCATCTGATGCGTCTGAGCATTAGACCGTCCTCTGTTGTCTTACGTTGTGCGCTGTATTGCTCTGTCGGTATCTTGCCTGCTGTCTGACATCTGTTGGCGCTGGAACGCGCAGTATTGTGGGTCCCTTCGTGGGTTGTTTATTTGACTGACTATTGCACTGTACTGCGCTGCGTAATGTTACGTCTCGGATTCTGTTGTCCTGTAACTGTCTTCACCGCCACGTGACGCCCTGTGGGATGGTACTGACGGGTATGTAGGGGTTTTGTCAGGTTGTTCTTTCTTTCATTCTGTTTTGCATTGTGCTGCCCTGTGTTGTGTTGCGTTTGGCATTGTATTGCCATGTAATTGTCCTGAGTGCCACGTGACGTATATTCTGGCAGGGTGCTGCACTGAGCTGTCGTTTTTTTTTAAGGGGCGGTTGTTGATGTGAGTGTGTTTTGCCTTGTAGTGCCCTGTATCGTGTTTCGTCTTGCGTTGTATTACCCTGTCATTGTCTAGACGGTCTTTTTATAGACGTTCTGTCAGAGGACTGCACTGTATTGTGACTTCTCTAATAGGTTGTTGTTTGTTTGACCGTGCAGTGTCTTGTAGTGCCCCGTATTGTGTTACGCCTTGCGCTGTGTTGCTGTGTCGTTGTCTCGACTGCCATCTGAGTGATAGTCTGGCGTTGTATGGCACTGTACCGTGAATTCTTTCCTTGGCTGCTGTTTATTTGATTGTGTATGGCGTTGTACTGCCCTGTGTAACTTTGTCTTGCATTGTATTGCCCTGACGTTGTCTTGCTTGTTATTTCAGCTTGTCTGGGATTGTACTGCGCGGTATTGTGAGTTTCTGAATGAGTTCTTGGGTTGTGTGTTCCATCGTAGCGTCCTGTATTGTTAGGCATTGCATTGCATTGCCCCATCGTTGTTTTGACGGTCACTTGAAACATTCTGTCGCAGGACTGCACGCTATCGTGGGTGTGTTGATCGGTCGTTCTTAATTTGGCTGCGTATTGCCTCGTGCTGCCCCGTGGTGTGTTATGTCTTGCATTGTATTGGTCTATCATTGTTTCGACTGTTGTTTTAGACTGTCTGGGATTGTACTGCACTGTGTTGTGAATTATTGAATCGGTTGTTCTTTGTTTGACCGGCGTGGTGGTGCGGTGCCCTGCCCCCCGCCGTTTCCCACCCCGTCACCCCCCCAACCCCACTTTCTCTCCTCCCCGCAGGCAACAGAGTCAACACTCCTTCTGGAGTGGGGACTGAGCTATTTTGTTCCCAGGCTGATCTGACTAGAAGTCAATTAGCTGCCTCTACAGATAGCGGACAGGAAGAGAGCCCTTGGCGCCTTCCTGCCCGGCAGCGGCCTGTTCGCCACCTCCTCCGCTTGAGCGGGGACGCTCACGTAAGTTTCTGCTCCTCGAGGTTGAGAGACGCCTTGCCGCAGCAGAATCTGGGTAAGTGACTAATAGCATGCAGAGCTTTGCAGTCTTAGCTGAGTGATAGAACGGGTTGATGGCGCGGATAGAATCCTTTAGAGGGAAAGGGTTGCCCAAGGCCGGGGCAAGGATGGGATCCAGCCGCAGCTAGGCTCCTCTCGGAGAAGGAGTTTAGAAAGCAAGGGGGTCCTTTCCGAGCCTCGTGACTCAAGGGGAGGGTCTCCCTGACAGCTCGTCTGACCCTGGCCCCTAGGCAGTAAATAACCCGGGGTACGTGGCCGTGCAATCTGGTGAAGCGCTGTCACGTGCACTGCTACCTTTGTTGAATCCCTGTGTGTGTGTGTTTCTAAATGTTTCCTTCTCTCTTAGGAGTGAAGTGAATCGCTCTGCCCGCCACAACTGCATCTTGCCTTGTCTGTCGCCGTGTGGTGTTACGTCTTGCGTTGTATGGCTCTGTTGTTGTCTTGACTGTCATCTGATCTATTCTGCCATTGTATGCCACCGTATTGTCACTGCCTTCATCAGCTGTTTTCTATTTGACGGTGTATTGCATTGTACTGCCATGTACGCTGTTACGCTGTCTCGCATTGTATCGTCCTGTCAGTGTCGGGTTTGTGACTTTAGACTTTGTGTTTAAAACTTTCACAGTCCACTGCAGTCCGACAATTGGCTGTTGTTTATTGAACTGTGTATTCGTTAAACAATTCCCCATCCCGTGCAGTCCTAGAAATGTTTGCTGATTATTTGAGCGGGTATTGGGTTGTGCTGACCCGTATAGTGCTATGTCTGGTGCTGGATTACCCTGTCATTGTTTGGATTGTCATTTCAGCCATCGTGTTAAAAAATTCTCAAGACCGTGCAGTTCTGCACTCGTTTTCTTTTTCTTTCACGGTGTATCATATTGTAGAGCCCGGTATACTGTTAGGTCTTGCATTGTATTGCTCGGGACCCGTCTTGATGGATATCTGATATGGTCTCTCGTTGCAGTGCGCTGTCTCGTCGGTTTTGTAATGGGTTGTTCTCTGTTGGACTGCATATTGCATTCTACGGCACCGTATAATGTTATGTCTTGGATTCTATTGCTCAGTCATTTTATGGAGTGCCATCGGCGACCGGGATTGCAGCGCACTCGTCTGTGGGTTTTCGATCGGCGGTTCATTATTTGACTACCTCTTGCCTCGTCCTGCCCCGTGTTGTGTTTTGTCTTGCATTGTATTGCCCTGTAATCGCCCTGACGACCGTCTGGTCCGTTCCGGTATGTGCCGCTCGGTCTTGCGGTTTTTTTAAACGTTTGTTCTTGATTTGGCTGCGTATTGCCTTGCAGTGCCCTGTATGCCGTTCTGTCTTGCGTTGCATTGCCCCGTCGTTCTCTTCACTGTCATTGTAGACACTCTGGGATAGTAGCCATCTGTATCGTGGGGGTTTTACCGGGTGCTCTTTCTTTGACCACCGAGTATTGCCGTGCTACCGCCTTTGTGTTGGGTCTCGAATTGTATTGCCGCGTCATTGTTTTGACTGCCATCTGATGCGTCTGAGCATTAGACCGTCCTCTGTTGTCTTACGTTGTGCGCTGTATTGCTCTGTCGGTATCTTGCCTGCTGTCTGACATCTGTTGGCGCTGGAACGCGCAGTATTGTGGGTCCCTTCGTGGGTTGTTTATTTGACTGACTATTGCACTGTACTGCGCTGCGTAATGTTACGTCTCGGATTCTGTTGTCCTGTAACTGTCTTCACCGCCACGTGACGCCCTGTGGGATGGTACTGACGGGTATGTAGGGGTTTTGTCAGGTTGTTCTTTCTTTCATTCTGTTTTGCATTGTGCTGCCCTGTGTTGTGTTGCGTTTGGCATTGTATTGCCATGTAATTGTCCTGAGTGCCACGTGACGTATATTCTGGCAGGGTGCTGCACTGAGCTGTCGTTTTTTTTTAAGGGGCGGTTGTTGATGTGAGTGTGTTTTGCCTTGTAGTGCCCTGTATCGTGTTTCGTCTTGCGTTGTATTACCCTGTCATTGTCTAGACGGTCTTTTTATAGACGTTCTGTCAGAGGACTGCACTGTATTGTGACTTCTCTAATAGGTTGTTGTTTGTTTGACCGTGCAGTGTCTTGTAGTGCCCCGTATTGTGTTACGCCTTGCGCTGTGTTGCTGTGTCGTTGTCTCGACTGCCATCTGAGTGATAGTCTGGCGTTGTATGGCACTGTACCGTGAATTCTTTCCTTGGCTGCTGTTTATTTGATTGTGTATGGCGTTGTACTGCCCTGTGTAACTTTGTCTTGCATTGTATTGCCCTGACGTTGTCTTGCTTGTTATTTCAGCTTGTCTGGGATTGTACTGCGCGGTATTGTGAGTTTCTGAATGAGTTCTTGGGTTGTGTGTTCCATCGTAGCGTCCTGTATTGTTAGGCATTGCATTGCATTGCCCCATCGTTGTTTTGACGGTCACTCGAAACATTCTGTCGCAGGACTGCACGCTATCGTGGGTGTGTTGATCGGTCGTTCTTAATTTGGCTGCGTATTGCCTCGTGCTGCCCCGTGGTGTGTTATGTCTTGCATTGTATTGGTCTATCATTGTTTCGACTGTTGTTTTAGACTGTCTGGGATTGTACTGCACTGTGTTGTGAATTATTGAATCGGTTGTTCTTTGTTTGACCGGCGTGGTGGTGCGGTGCCCTGCCCCCCGCCGTTTCCCACCCCGTCACCCCCCCAACCCCCCTTTCTCTCCTCCCCGCAGGCAACAGAGTCAACACTCCTTCTGGAGTGGGGACTGAGCTATTTTGTTCCCAGGCTGATCTGACTAGAAGTCAATTAGCTGCCTCTACAGATAGCGGACAGGAAGAGAGCCCTTGGCGCCTTCCTGCCCGGCAGCGGCCTGTTCGCCACCTCCTCCGCTTGAGCGGGGACGCTCACGTAAGTTTCTGCTCCTCGAGGTTGAGAGACGCCTTGCCGCAGCAGAATCTGGGTAAGTGACTAATAGCATGCAGAGCTTTGCAGTCTTAGCTGAGTGATAGAACGGGTTGATGGCGCGGATAGAATCCTTTAGAGGGAAAGGGTTGCCCAAGGCCGGGGCAAGGATGGGATCCAGCCGCAGCTAGGCTCCTCTCGGAGAAGGAGTTTAGAAAGCAAGGGGGTCCTTTCCGAGCCTCGTGACTCAAGGGGAGGGTCTCCCTGACAGCTCGTCTGACCCTGGCCCCTAGGCAGTAAATAACCCGGGGTACGTGGCCGTGCAATCTGGTGAAGCGCTGTCACGTGCACTGCTACCTTTGTTGAATCCCTGTGTGTGTGTGTTTCTAAATGTTTCCTTCTCTCTTAGGAGTGAAGTGAATCGCTCTGCCCGCCACAACTGCATCTTGCCTTGTCTGTCGCCGTGTGGTGTTACGTCTTGCGTTGTATGGCTCTGTTGTTGTCTTGACTGTCATCTGATCTATTCTGCCATTGTATGCCACCGTATTGTCACTGCCTTCATCAGCTGTTTTCTATTTGACGGTGTATTGCATTGTACTGCCATGTACGCTGTTACGCTGTCTCGCATTGTATCGTCCTGTCAGTGTCGGGTTTGTGACTTTAGACTTTGTGTTTAAAACTTTCACAGTCCACTGCAGTCCGACAATTGGCTGTTGTTTATTGAACTGTGTATTCGTTAAACAATTCCCCATCCCGTGCAGTCCTAGAAATGTTTGCTGATTATTTGAGCGGGTATTGGGTTGTGCTGACCCGTATAGTGCTATGTCTGGTGCTGGATTACCCTGTCATTGTTTGGATTGTCATTTCAGCCATCGTGTTAAAAAATTCTCAAGACCGTGCAGTTCTGCACTCGTTTTCTTTTTCTTTCACGGTGTATCATATTGTAGAGCCCGGTATACTGTTAGGTCTTGCATTGTATTGCTCGGGACCCGTCTTGATGGATATCTGATATGGTCTCTCGTTGCAGTGCGCTGTCTCGTCGGTTTTGTAATGGGTTGTTCTCTGTTGGACTGCATATTGCATTCTACGGCACCGTATAATGTTATGTCTTGGATTCTATTGCTCAGTCATTTTATGGAGTGCCATCGGCGACCGGGATTGCAGCGCACTCGTCTGTGGGTTTTCGATCGGCGGTTCATTATTTGACTACCTCTTGCCTCGTCCTGCCCCGTGTTGTGTTTTGTCTTGCATTGTATTGCCCTGTAATCGCCCTGACGACCGTCTGGTCCGTTCCGGTATGTGCCGCTCGGTCTTGCGGTTTTTTTAAACGTTTGTTCTTGATTTGGCTGCGTATTGCCTTGCAGTGCCCTGTATGGCGTTCTGTCTTGCGTTGCATTGCCCCGTCGTTCTCTTCACTGTCATTGTGGACACTCTGGGATAGTAGCCATCTGTATCGTGGGGGTTTTACCGGGTGCTCTTTCTTTGACCACCGAGTATTGCCGTGCTACCGCCTTTGTGTTGGGTCTCGAATTGTATTGCCGCGTCATTGTTTTGACTGCCATCTGATGCGTCTGAGCATTAGACCGTCCTCTGTTGTCTTACGTTGTGCGCTGTATTGCTCTGTCGGTATCTTGCCTGCTGTCTGACATCTGTTGGCGCTGGAACGCGCAGTATTGTGGGTCCCTTCGTGGGTTGTTTATTTGACTGACTATTGCACTGTACTGCGCTGCGTAATGTTACGTCTCGGATTCTGTTGTCCTGTAACTGTCTTCACCGCCACGTGACGCCCTGTGGGATGGTACTGACGGGTATGTAGGGGTTTTGTCAGGTTGTTCTTTCTTTCATTCTGTTTTGCATTGTGCTGCCCTGTGTTGTGTTGCGTTTGGCATTGTATTGCCATGTAATTGTCCTGAGTGCCACGTGACGTATATTCTGGCAGGGTGCTGCACTGAGCTGTCGTTTTTTTTTAAGGGGCGGTTGTTGATGTGAGTGTGTTTTGCCTTGTAGTGCCCTGTATCGTGTTTCGTCTTGCGTTGTATTACCCTGTCATTGTCTAGACGGTCTTTTTATAGACGTTCTGTCAGAGGACTGCACTGTATTGTGACTTCTCTAATAGGTTGTTGTTTGTTTGACCGTGCAGTGTCTTGTAGTGCCCCGTATTGTGTTACGCCTTGCGCTGTGTTGCTGTGTCGTTGTCTCGACTGCCATCTGAGTGATAGTCTGGCGTTGTATGGCACTGTACCGTGAATTCTTTCCTTGGCTGCTGTTTATTTGATTGTGTATGGCGTTGTACTGCCCTGTGTAACTTTGTCTTGCATTGTATTGCCCTGACGTTGTCTTGCTTGTTATTTGAGCTTGTCTGGGATTGTACTGCGCGGTATTGTGAGTTTCTGAATGAGTTCTTGGGTTGTGTGTTCCATCGTAGCGTCCTGTATTGTTAGGCATTGCATTGCATTGCCCCATCGTTGTTTTGACGGTCACTTGAAACATTCTGTCGCAGGACTGCACGCTATCGTGGGTGTGTTGATCGGTCGTTCTTAATTTGGCTGCGTATTGCCTCGTGCTGCCCCGTGGTGTGTTATGTCTTGCATTGTATTGGTCTATCATTGTTTCGACTGTTGTTTTAGGCTGTCTGGGATTGTACTGCACTGTGTTGTGAATTATTGAATCGGTTGTTCTTTGTTTGACCGGCGTGGTGGTGCGGTGCCCTGCCCCCCGCCGTTTCCCACCCCGTCACCCCCCCAACCCCCCTTTCTCTCCTCCCCGCAGGCAACAGAGTCAACACTCCTTCTGGAGTGGGGACTGAGCTATTTTGTTCCCAGGCTGATCTGACTAGAAGTCAATTAGCTGCCTCTACAGATAGCGGACAGGAAGAGAGCCCTTGGCGCCTTCCTGCCCGGCAGCGGCCTGTTCGCCACCTCCTCCGCTTGAGCGGGGACGCTCACGTAAGTTTCTGCTCCTCGAGGTTGAGAGACGCCTTGCCGCAGCAGAATCTGGGTAAGTGACTAATAGCATGCAGAGCTTTGCAGTCTTAGCTGAGTGATAGAACGGGTTGATGGCGCGGATAGAATCCTTTAGAGGGAAAGGGTTGCCCAAGGCCGGGGCAAGGATGGGATCCAGCCGCAGCTAGGCTCCTCTCGGAGAAGGAGTTTAGAAAGCAAGGGGGTCCTTTCCGAGCCTCGTGACTCAAGGGGAGGGTCTCCCTGACAGCTCGTCTGACCCTGGCCCCTAGGCAGTAAATAACCCGGGGTACGTGGCCGTGCAATCTGGTGAAGCGCTGTCACGTGCACTGCTACCTTTGTTGAATCCCTGTGTGTGTGTGTTTCTAAATGTTTCCTTCTCTCTTAGGAGTGAAGTGAATCGCTCTGCCCGCCACAACTGCATCTTGCCTTGTCTGTCGCCGTGTGGTGTTACGTCTTGCGTTGTATGGCTCTGTTGTTGTCTTGACTGTCATCTGATCTATTCTGCCATTGTATGCCACCGTATTGTCACTGCCTTCATCAGCTGTTTTCTATTTGACGGTGTATTGCATTGTACTGCCATGTACGCTGTTACGCTGTCTCGCATTGTATCGTCCTGTCAGTGTCGGGTTTGTGACTTTAGACTTTGTGTTTAAAACTTTCACAGTCCACTGCAGTCCGACAATTGGCTGTTGTTTATTGAACTGTGTATTCGTTAAACAATTCCCCATCCCGTGCAGTCCTAGAAATGTTTGCTGATTATTTGAGCGGGTATTGGGTTGTGCTGACCCGTATAGTGCTATGTCTGGTGCTGGATTACCCTGTCATTGTTTGGATTGTCATTTCAGCCATCGTGTTAAAAAATTCTCAAGACCGTGCAGTTCTGCACTCGTTTTCTTTTTCTTTCACGGTGTATCATATTGTAGAGCCCGGTATACTGTTAGGTCTTGCATTGTATTGCTCGGGACCCGTCTTGATGGATATCTGATATGGTCTCTCGTTGCAGTGCGCTGTCTCGTCGGTTTTGTAATGGGTTGTTCTCTGTTGGACTGCATATTGCATTCTACGGCACCGTATAATGTTATGTCTTGGATTCTATTGCTCAGTCATTTTATGGAGTGCCATCGGCGACCGGGATTGCAGCGCACTCGTCTGTGGGTTTTCGATCGGCGGTTCATTATTTGACTACCTCTTGCCTCGTCCTGCCCCGTGTTGTGTTTTGTCTTGCATTGTATTGCCCTGTAATCGCCCTGACGACCGTCTGGTCCGTTCCGGTATGTGCCGCTCGGTCTTGCGGTTTTTTTAAACGTTTGTTCTTGATTTGGCTGCGTATTGCCTTGCAGTGCCCTGTATGCCGTTCTGTCTTGCGTTGCATTGCCCCGTCGTTCTCTTCACTGTCATTGTAGACACTCTGGGATAGTAGCCATCTGTATCGTGGGGGTTTTACCGGGTGCTCTTTCTTTGACCACCGAGTATTGCCGTGCTACCGCCTTTGTGTTGGGTCTCGAATTGTATTGCCGCGTCATTGTTTTGACTGCCATCTGATGCGTCTGAGCATTAGACCGTCCTCTGTTGTCTTACGTTGTGCGCTGTATTGCTCTGTCGGTATCTTGCCTGCTGTCTGACATCTGTTGGCGCTGGAACGCGCAGTATTGTGGGTCCCTTCGTGGGTTGTTTATTTGACTGACTATTGCACTGTACTGTGCTGCGTAATGTTACGTCTCGGATTCTGTTGTCCTGTAACTGTCTTCACCGCCACGTGACGCCCTGTGGGATGGTACTGACGGGTATGTAGGGGTTTTGTCAGGTTGTTCTTTCTTTCATTCTGTTTTGCATTGTGCTGCCCTGTGTTGTGTTGCGTTTGGCATTGTATTGCCATGTAATTGTCCTGAGTGCCACGTGACGTATATTCTGGCAGGGTGCTGCACTGAGCTGTCGTTTTTTTTTAAGGGGCGGTTGTTGATGTGAGTGTGTTTTGCCTTGTAGTGCCCTGTATCGTGTTTCGTCTTGCGTTGTATTACCCTGTCATTGTCTAGACGGTCTTTTTATAGACGTTCTGTCAGAGGACTGCACTGTATTGTGACTTCTCTAATAGGTTGTTGTTTGTTTGACCGTGCAGTGTCTTGTAGTGCCCCGTATTGTGTTACGCCTTGCGCTGTGTTGCTGTGTCGTTGTCTCGACTGCCATCTGAGTGATAGTCTGGCGTTGTATGGCACTGTACCGTGAATTCTTTCCTTGGCTG
Organism: Chroicocephalus ridibundus; assembly: GCF_963924245.1. Classification (NCBI taxonomy): domain Eukaryota; kingdom Metazoa; phylum Chordata; class Aves; order Charadriiformes; family Laridae; genus Chroicocephalus; species Chroicocephalus ridibundus. The sequence goes on along the minus strand of NC_086292.1, from coordinate 89,959 downwards.
CTGTTTATTTGATTGTGTATGGCGTTGTACTGCCCTGTGTAACTTTGTCTTGCATTGTATTGCCCTGACGTTGTCTTGCTTGTTATTTCAGCTTGTCTGGGATTGTACTGCGCGGTATTGTGAGTTTCTGAATGAGTTCTTGGGTTGTGTGTTCCATCGTAGCGTCCTGTATTGTTAGGCATTGCATTGCATTGCCCCATCGTTGTTTTGACGGTCACTTGAAACATTCTGTCGCAGGACTGCACGCTATCGTGGGTGTGTTGATCGGTCGTTCTTAATTTGGCTGCGTATTGCCTCGTGCTGCCCCGTGGTGTGTTATGTCTTGCATTGTATTGGTCTATCATTGTTTCGACTGTTGTTTTAGGCTGTCTGGGATTGTACTGCACTGTGTTGTGAATTATTGAATCGGTTGTTCTTTGTTTGACCGGCGTGGTGGTGCGGTGCCCTGCCCCCCGCCGTTTCCCACCCCGTCACCCCCCCAACCCCCCTTTCTCTCCTCCCCGCAGGCAACAGAGTCAACACTCCTTCTGGAGTGGGGACTGAGCTATTTTGTTCCCAGGCTGATCTGACTAGAAGTCAATTAGCTGCCTCTACAGATAGCGGACAGGAAGAGAGCCCTTGGCGCCTTCCTGCCCGGCAGCGGCCTGTTCGCCACCTCCTCCGCTTGAGCGGGGACGCTCACGTAAGTTTCTGCTCCTCGAGGTTGAGAGACGCCTTGCCGCAGCAGAATCTGGGTAAGTGACTAATAGCATGCAGAGCTTTGCAGTCTTAGCTGAGTGATAGAACGGGTTGATGGCGCAGATAGAATCCTTTAGAGGGAAAGGGTTGCCCAAGGCCGGGGCAAGGATGGGATCCAGCCGCAGCTAGGCTCCTCTCGGAGAAGGAGTTTAGAAAGCAAGGGGGTCCTTTCCGAGCCTCGTGACTCAAGGGGAGGGTCTCCCTGACAGCTCGTCTGACCCTGGCCCCTAGGCAGTAAATAACCCGGGGTACGTGGCCGTGCAATCTGGTGAAGCGCTGTCACGTGCACTGCTACCTTTGTTGAATCCCTGTGTGTGTGTGTTTCTAAATGTTTCCTTCTCTCTTAGGAGTGAAGTGAATCGCTCTGCCCGCCACAACTGCATCTTGCCTTGTCTGTCGCCGTGTGGTGTTACGTCTTGCGTTGTATGGCTCTGTTGTTGTCTTGACTGTCATCTGATCTATTCTGCCATTGTATGCCACCGTATTGTCACTGCCTTCATCAGCTGTTTTCTATTTGACGGTGTATTGCATTGTACTGCCATGTACGCTGTTACGCTGTCTCGCATTGTATCGTCCTGTCAGTGTCGGGTTTGTGACTTTAGACTTTGTGTTTAAAACTTTCACAGTCCACTGCAGTCCGACAATTGGCTGTTGTTTATTGAACTGTGTATTCGTTAAACAATTCCCCATCCCGTGCAGTCCTAGAAATGTTTGCTGATTATTTGAGCGGGTATTGGGTTGTGCTGACCCGTATAGTGCTATGTCTGGTGCTGGATTACCCTGTCATTGTTTGGATTGTCATTTCAGCCATCGTGTTAAAAAATTCTCAAGACCGTGCAGTTCTGCACTCGTTTTCTTTTTCTTTCACGGTGTATCATATTGTAGAGCCCGGTATACTGTTAGGTCTTGCATTGTATTGCTCGGGACCCGTCTTGATGGATATCTGATATGGTCTCTCGTTGCAGTGCGCTGTCTCGTCGGTTTTGTAATGGGTTGTTCTCTGTTGGACTGCATATTGCATTCTACGGCACCGTATAATGTTATGTCTTGGATTCTATTGCTCAGTCATTTTATGGAGTGCCATCGGCGACCGGGATTGCAGCGCACTCGTCTGTGGGTTTTCGATCGGCGGTTCATTATTTGACTACCTCTTGCCTCGTCCTGCCCCGTGTTGTGTTTTGTCTTGCATTGTATTGCCCTGTAATCGCCCTGACGACCGTCTGGTCCGTTCCGGTATGTGCCGCTCGGTCTTGCGGTTTTTTTAAACGTTTGTTCTTGATTTGGCTGCGTATTGCCTTGCAGTGCCCTGTATGCCGTTCTGTCTTGCGTTGCATTGCCCCGTCGTTCTCTTCACTGTCATTGTGGACACTCTGGGATAGTAGCCATCTGTATCGTGGGGGTTTTACCGGGTGCTCTTTCTTTGACCACCGAGTATTGCCGTGCTACCGCCTTTGTGTTGGGTCTCGAATTGTATTGCCGCGTCATTGTTTTGACTGCCATCTGATGCGTCTGAGCATTAGACCGTCCTCTGTTGTCTTACGTTGTGCGCTGTATTGCTCTGTCGGTATCTTGCCTGCTGTCTGACATCTGTTGGCGCTGGAACGCGCAGTATTGTGGGTCCCTTCGTGGGTTGTTTATTTGACTGACTATTGCACTGTACTGCGCTGCGTAATGTTACGTCTCGGATTCTGTTGTCCTGTAACTGTCTTCACCGCCACGTGACGCCCTGTGGGATGGTACTGACGGGTATGTAGGGGTTTTGTCAGGTTGTTCTTTCTTTCATTCTGTTTTGCATTGTGCTGCCCTGTGTTGTGTTGCGTTTGGCATTGTATTGCCATGTAATTGTCCTGAGTGCCACGTGACGTATATTCTGGCAGGGTGCTGCACTGAGCTGTCGTTTTTTTTTAAGGGGCGGTTGTTGATGTGAGTGTGTTTTGCCTTGTAGTGCCCTGTATCGTGTTTCGTCTTGCGTTGTATTACCCTGTCATTGTCTAGACGGTCTTTTTATAGACGTTCTGTCAGAGGACTGCACTGTATTGTGACTTCTCTAATAGGTTGTTGTTTGTTTGACCGTGCAGTGTCTTGTAGTGCCCCGTATTGTGTTACGCCTTGCGCTGTGTTGCTGTGTCGTTGTCTCGACTGCCATCTGAGTGATAGTCTGGCGTTGTATGGCACTGTACCGTGAATTCTTTCCTTGGCTGCTGTTTATTTGATTGTGTATGGCGTTGTACTGCCCTGTGTAACTTTGTCTTGCATTGTATTGCCCTGACGTTGTCTTGCTTGTTATTTCAGCTTGTCTGGGATTGTACTGCGCGGTATTGTGAGTTTCTGAATGAGTTCTTGGGTTGTGTGTTCCATCGTAGCGTCCTGTATTGTTAGGCATTGCATTGCATTGCCCCATCGTTGTTTTGACGGTCACTTGAAACATTCTGTCGCAGGACTGCACGCTATCGTGGGTGTGTTGATCGGTCGTTCTTAATTTGGCTGCGTATTGCCTCGTGCTGCCCCGTGGTGTGTTATGTCTTGCATTGTATTGGTCTATCATTGTTTCGACTGTTGTTTTAGGCTGTCTGGGATTGTACTGCACTGTGTTGTGAATTATTGAATCGGTTGTTCTTTGTTTGACCGGCGTGGTGGTGCGGTGCCCTGCCCCCCGCCGTTTCCCACCCCGTCACCCCCCCAACCCCCCTTTCTCTCCTCCCCGCAGGCAACAGAGTCAACACTCCTTCTGGAGTGGGGACTGAGCTATTTTGTTCCCAGGCTGATCTGACTAGAAGTCAATTAGCTGCCTCTACAGATAGCGGACAGGAAGAGAGCCCTTGGCGCCTTCCTGCCCGGCAGCGGCCTGTTCGCCACCTCCTCCGCTTGAGCGGGGACGCTCACGTAAGTTTCTGCTCCTCGAGGTTGAGAGACGCCTTGCCGCAGCAGAATCTGGGTAAGTGACTAATAGCATGCAGAGCTTTGCAGTCTTAGCTGAGTGATAGAACGGGTTGATGGCGCGGATAGAATCCTTTAGAGGGAAAGGGTTGCCCAAGGCCGGGGCAAGGATGGGATCCAGCCGCAGCTAGGCTCCTCTCGGAGAAGGAGTTTAGAAAGCAAGGGGGTCCTTTCCGAGCCTCGTGACTCAAGGGGAGGGTCTCCCTGACAGCTCGTCTGACCCTGGCCCCTAGGCAGTAAATAACCCGGGGTACGTGGCCGTGCAATCTGGTGAAGCGCTGTCACGTGCACTGCTACCTTTGTTGAATCCCTGTGTGTGTGTGTTTCTAAATGTTTCCTTCTCTCTTAGGAGTGAAGTGAATCGCTCTGCCCGCCACAACTGCATCTTGCCTTGTCTGTCGCCGTGTGGTGTTACGTCTTGCGTTGTATGGCTCTGTTGTTGTCTTGACTGTCATCTGATCTATTCTGCCATTGTATGCCACCGTATTGTCACTGCCTTCATCAGCTGTTTTCTATTTGACGGTGTATTGCATTGTACTGCCATGTACGCTGTTACGCTGTCTCGCATTGTATCGTCCTGTCAGTGTCGGGTTTGTGACTTTAGACTTTGTGTTTAAAACTTTCACAGTCCACTGCAGTCCGACAATTGGCTGTTGTTTATTGAACTGTGTATTCGTTAAACAATTCCCCATCCCGTGCAGTCCTAGAAATGTTTGCTGATTATTTGAGCGGGTATTGGGTTGTGCTGACCCGTATAGTGCTATGTCTGGTGCTGGATTACCCTGTCATTGTTTGGATTGTCATTTCAGCCATCGTGTTAAAAAATTCTCAAGACCGTGCAGTTCTGCACTCGTTTTCTTTTTCTTTCACGGTGTATCATATTGTAGAGCCCGGTATACTGTTAGGTCTTGCATTGTATTGCTCGGGACCCGTCTTGATGGATATCTGATATGGTCTCTCGTTGCAGTGCGCTGTCTCGTCGGTTTTGTAATGGGTTGTTCTCTGTTGGACTGCATATTGCATTCTACGGCACCGTATAATGTTATGTCTTGGATTCTATTGCTCAGTCATTTTATGGAGTGCCATCGGCGACCGGGATTGCAGCGCACTCGTCTGTGGGTTTTCGATCGGCGGTTCATTATTTGACTACCTCTTGCCTCGTCCTGCCCCGTGTTGTGTTTTGTCTTGCATTGTATTGCCCTGTAATCGCCCTGACGACCGTCTGGTCCGTTCCGGTATGTGCCGCTCGGTCTTGCGGTTTTTTTAAACGTTTGTTCTTGATTTGGCTGCGTATTGCCTTGCAGTGCCCTGTATGGCGTTCTGTCTTGCGTTGCATTGCCCCGTCGTTCTCTTCACTGTCATTGTGGACACTCTGGGATAGTAGCCATCTGTATCGTGGGGGTTTTACCGGGTGCTCTTTCTTTGACCACCGAGTATTGCCGTGCTACCGCCTTTGTGTTGGGTCTCGAATTGTATTGCCGCGTCATTGTTTTGACTGCCATCTGATGCGTCTGAGCATTAGACCGTCCTCTGTTGTCTTACGTTGTGCGCTGTATTGCTCTGTCGGTATCTTGCCTGCTGTCTGACATCTGTTGGCGCTGGAACGCGCAGTATTGTGGGTCCCTTCGTGGGTTGTTTATTTGACTGACTATTGCACTGTACTGCGCTGCGTAATGTTACGTCTCGGATTCTGTTGTCCTGTAACTGTCTTCACCGCCACGTGACGCCCTGTGGGATGGTACTGACGGGTATGTAGGGGTTTTGTCAGGTTGTTCTTTCTTTCATTCTGTTTTGCATTGTGCTGCCCTGTGTTGTGTTGCGTTTGGCATTGTATTGCCATGTAATTGTCCTGAGTGCCACGTGACGTATATTCTGGCAGGGTGCTGCACTGAGCTGTCGTTTTTTTTTAAGGGGCGGTTGTTGATGTGAGTGTGTTTTGCCTTGTAGTGCCCTGTATCGTGTTTCGTCTTGCGTTGTATTACCCTGTCATTGTCTAGACGGTCTTTTTATAGACGTTCTGTCAGAGGACTGCACTGTATTGTGACTTCTCTAATAGGTTGTTGTTTCTTTGACCGTGCAGTGTCTTGTAGTGCCCCGTATTGTGTTACGCCTTGCGCTGTGTTGCTGTGTCGTTGTCTCGACTGCCATCTGAGTGATAGTCTGGCGTTGTATGGCACTGTACCGTGAATTCTTTCCTTGGCTGCTGTTTATTTGATTGTGTATGGCGTTGTACTGCCCTGTGTAACTTTGTCTTGCATTGTATTGCCCTGACGTTGTCTTGCTTGTTATTTCAGCTTGTCTGGGATTGTACTGCGCGGTATTGTGAGTTTCTGAATGAGTTCTTGGGTTGTGTGTTCCATCGTAGCGTCCTGTATTGTTAGGCATTGCATTGCATTGCCCCATCGTTGTTTTGACGGTCACTTGAAACATTCTGTCGCAGGACTGCACGCTATCGTGGGTGTGTTGATCGGTCGTTCTTAATTTGGCTGCGTATTGCCTCGTGCTGCCCCGTGGTGTGTTATGTCTTGCATTGTATTGGTCTATCATTGTTTCGACTGTTGTTTTAGGCTGTCTGGGATTGTACTGCACTGTGTTGTGAATTATTGAATCGGTTGTTCTTTGTTTGACCGGCGTGGTGGTGCGGTGCCCTGCCCCCCGCCGTTTCCCACCCCGTCACCCCCCCAACCCCCCTTTCTCTCCTCCCCGCAGGCAACAGAGTCAACACTCCTTCTGGAGTGGGGACTGAGCTATTTTGTTCCCAGGCTGATCTGACTAGAAGTCAATTAGCTGCCTCTACAGATAGCGGACAGGAAGAGAGCCCTTGGCGCCTTCCTGCCCGGCAGCGGCCTGTTCGCCACCTCCTCCGCTTGAGCGGGGACGCTCACGTAAGTTTCTGCTCCTCGAGGTTGAGAGACGCCTTGCCGCAGCAGAATCTGGGTAAGTGACTAATAGCATGCAGAGCTTTGCAGTCTTAGCTGAGTGATAGAACGGGTTGATGGCGCGGATAGAATCCTTTAGAGGGAAAGGGTTGCCCAAGGCCGGGGCAAGGATGGGATCCAGCCGCAGCTAGGCTCCTCTCGGAGAAGGAGTTTAGAAAGCAAGGGGGTCCTTTCCGAGCCTCGTGACTCAAGGGGAGGGTCTCCCTGACAGCTCGTCTGACCCTGGCCCCTAGGCAGTAAATAACCCGGGGTACGTGGCCGTGCAATCTGGTGAAGCGCTGTCACGTGCACTGCTACCTTTGTTGAATCCCTGTGTGTGTGTGTTTCTAAATGTTTCCTTCTCTCTTAGGAGTGAAGTGAATCGCTCTGCCCGCCACAACTGCATCTTGCCTTGTCTGTCGCCGTGTGGTGTTACGTCTTGCGTTGTATGGCTCTGTTGTTGTCTTGACTGTCATCTGATCTATTCTGCCATTGTATGCCACCGTATTGTCACTGCCTTCATCAGCTGTTTTCTATTTGACGGTGTATTGCATTGTACTGCCATGTACGCTGTTACGCTGTCTCGCATTGTATCGTCCTGTCAGTGTCGGGTTTGTGACTTTAGACTTTGTGTTTAAAACTTTCACAGTCCACTGCAGTCCGACAATTGGCTGTTGTTTATTGAACTGTGTATTCGTTAAACAATTCCCCATCCCGTGCAGTCCTAGAAATGTTTGCTGATTATTTGAGCGGGTATTGGGTTGTGCTGACCCGTATAGTGCTATGTCTGGTGCTGGATTACCCTGTCATTGTTTGGATTGTCATTTCAGCCATCGTGTTAAAAAATTCTCAAGACCGTGCAGTTCTGCACTCGTTTTCTTTTTCTTTCACGGTGTATCATATTGTAGAGCCCGGTATACTGTTAGGTCTTGCATTGTATTGCTCGGGACCCGTCTTGATGGATATCTGATATGGTCTCTCGTTGCAGTGCGCTGTCTCGTCGGTTTTGTAATGGGTTGTTCTCTGTTGGACTGCATATTGCATTCTACGGCACCGTATAATGTTATGTCTTGGATTCTATTGCTCAGTCATTTTATGGAGTGCCATCGGCGACCGGGATTGCAGCGCACTCGTCTGTGGGTTTTCGATCGGCGGTTCATTATTTGACTACCTCTTGCCTCGTCCTGCCCCGTGTTGTGTTTTGTCTTGCATTGTATTGCCCTGTAATCGCCCTGACGACCGTCTGGTCCGTTCCGGTATGTGCCGCTCGGTCTTGCGGTTTTTTTAAACGTTTGTTCTTGATTTGGCTGCGTATTGCCTTGCAGTGCCCTGTATGGCGTTCTGTCTTGCGTTGCATTGCCCCGTCGTTCTCTTCACTGTCATTGTAGACACTCTGGGATAGTAGCCATCTGTATCGTGGGGGTTTTACCGGGTGCTCTTTCTTTGACCACCGAGTATTGCCGTGCTACCGCCTTTGTGTTGGGTCTCGAATTGTATTGCCGCGTCATTGTTTTGACTGCCATCTGATGCGTCTGAGCATTAGACCGTCCTCTGTTGTCTTACGTTGTGCGCTGTATTGCTCTGTCGGTATCTTGCCTGCTGTCTGACATCTGTTGGCGCTGGAACGCGCAGTATTGTGGGTCCCTTCGTGGGTTGTTTATTTGACTGACTATTGCACTGTACTGCGCTGCGTAATGTTACGTCTCGGATTCTGTTGTCCTGTAACTGTCTTCACCGCCACGTGACGCCCTGTGGGATGGTACTGACGGGTATGTAGGGGTTTTGTCGGGTTGTTCTTTCTTTCATTCTGTTTTGCATTGTGCTGCCCTGTGTTGTGTTGCGTTTGGCATTGTATTGCCATGTAATTGTCCTGAGTGCCACGTGACGTATATTCTGGCAGGGTGCTGCACTGAGCTGTCGTTTTTTTTTAAGGGGCGGTTGTTGATGTGAGTGTGTTTTGCCTTGTAGTGCCCTGTATCGTGTTTCGTCTTGCGTTGTATTACCCTGTCATTGTCTAGACGGTCTTTTTATAGACGTTCTGTCAGAGGACTGCACTGTATTGTGACTTCTCTAATAGGTTGTTGTTTGTTTGACCGTGCAGTGTCTTGTAGTGCCCCGTATTGTGTTACGCCTTGCGCTGTGTTGCTGTGTCGTTGTCTCGACTGCCATCTGAGTGATAGTCTGGCGTTGTATGGCACTGTACCGTGAATTCTTTCCTTGGCTGCTGTTTATTTGATTGTGTATGGCGTTGTACTGCCCTGTGTAACTTTGTCTTGCATTGTATTGCCCTGACGTTGTCTTGCTTGTTATTTCAGCTTGTCTGGGATTGTACTGCGCGGTATTGTGAGTTTCTGAATGAGTTCTTGGGTTGTGTGTTCCATCGTAGCGTCCTGTATTGTTAGGCATTGCATTGCATTGCCCCATCGTTGTTTTGACGGTCACTTGAAACATTCTGTCGCAGGACTGCACGCTATCGTGGGTGTGTTGATCGGTCGTTCTTAATTTGGCTGCGTATTGCCTCGTGCTGCCCCGTGGTGTGTTATGTCTTGCATTGTATTGGTCTATCATTGTTTCGACTGTTGTTTTAGGCTGTCTGGGATTGTACTGCACTGTGTTGTGAATTATTGAATCGGTTGTTCTTTGTTTGACCGGCGTGGTGGTGCGGTGCCCTGCCCCCCGCCGTTTCCCACCCCGTCACCCCCCCAACCCCCCTTTCTCTCCTCCCCGCAGGCAACAGAGTCAACACTCCTTCTGGAGTGGGGACTGAGCTATTTTGTTCCCAGGCTGATCTGACTAGAAGTCAATTAGCTGCCTCTACAGATAGCGGACAGGAAGAGAGCCCTTGGCGCCTTCCTGCCCGGCAGCGGCCTGTTCGCCACCTCCTCCGCTTGAGCGGGGACGCTCACGTAAGTTTCTGCTCCTCGAGGTTGAGAGACGCCTTGCCGCAGCAGAATCTGGGTAAGTGACTAATAGCATGCAGAGCTTTGCAGTCTTAGCTGAGTGATAGAACGGGTTGATGGCGCGGATAGAATCCTTTAGAGGGAAAGGGTTGCCCAAGGCCGGGGCAAGGATGGGATCCAGCCGCAGCTAGGCTCCTCTCGGAGAAGGAGTTTAGAAAGCAAGGGGGTCCTTTCCGAGCCTCGTGACTCAAGGGGAGGGTCTCCCTGACAGCTCGTCTGACCCTGGCCCCTAGGCAGTAAATAACCCGGGGTACGTGGCCGTGCAATCTGGTGAAGCGCTGTCACGTGCACTGCTACCTTTGTTGAATCCCTGTGTGTGTGTGTTTCTAAATGTTTCCTTCTCTCTTAGGAGTGAAGTGAATCGCTCTGCCCGCCACAACTGCATCTTGCCTTGTCTGTCGCCGTGTGGTGTTACGTCTTGCGTTGTATGGCTCTGTTGTTGTCTTGACTGTCATCTGATCTATTCTGCCATTGTATGCCACCGTATTGTCACTGCCTTCATCAGCTGTTTTCTATTTGACGGTGTATTGCATTGTACTGCCATGTACGCTGTTACGCTGTCTCGCATTGTATCGTCCTGTCAGTGTCGGGTTTGTGACTTTAGACTTTGTGTTTAAAACTTTCACAGTCCACTGCAGTCCGACAATTGGCTGTTGTTTATTGAACTGTGTATTCGTTAAACAATTCCCCATCCCGTGCAGTCCTAGAAATGTTTGCTGATTATTTGAGCGGGTATTGGGTTGTGCTGACCCGTATAGTGCTATGTCTGGTGCTGGATTACCCTGTCATTGTTTGGATTGTCATTTCAGCCATCGTGTTAAAAAATTCTCAAGACCGTGCAGTTCTGCACTCGTTTTCTTTTTCTTTCACGGTGTATCATATTGTAGAGCCCGGTATACTGTTAGGTCTTGCATTGTATTGCTCGGGACCCGTCTTGATGGATATCTGATATGGTCTCTCGTTGCAGTGCGCTGTCTCGTCGGTTTTGTAATGGGTTGTTCTCTGTTGGACTGCATATTGCATTCTACGGCACCGTATAATGTTATGTCTTGGATTCTATTGCTCAGTCATTTTATGGAGTGCCATCGGCGACCGGGATTGCAGCGCACTCGTCTGTGGGTTTTCGATCGGCGGTTCATTATTTGACTACCTCTTGCCTCGTCCTGCCCCGTGTTGTGTTTTGTCTTGCATTGTATTGCCCTGTAATCGCCCTGACGACCGTCTGGTCCGTTCCGGTATGTGCCGCTCGGTCTTGCGGTTTTTTTAAACGTTTGTTCTTGATTTGGCTGCGTATTGCCTTGCAGTGCCCTGTATGCCGTTCTGTCTTGCGTTGCATTGCCCCGTCGTTCTCTTCACTGTCATTGTGGACACTCTGGGATAGTAGCCATCTGTATCGTGGGGGTTTTACCGGGTGCTCTTTCTTTGACCACCGAGTATTGCCGTGCTACCGCCTTTGTGTTGGGTCTCGAATTGTATTGCCGCGTCATTGTTTTGACTGCCATCTGATGCGTCTGAGCATTAGACCGTCCTCTGTTGTCTTACGTTGTGCGCTGTATTGCTCTGTCGGTATCTTGCCTGCTGTCTGACATCTGTTGGCGCTGGAACGCGCAGTATTGTGGGTCCCTTCGTGGGTTGTTTATTTGACTGACTATTGCACTGTACTGCGCTGCGTAATGTTACGTCTCGGATTCTGTTGTCCTGTAACTGTCTTCACCGCCACGTGACGCCCTGTGGGATGGTACTGACGGGTATGTAGGGGTTTTGTCAGGTTGTTCTTTCTTTCATTCTGTTTTGCATTGTGCTGCCCTGTGTTGTGTTGCGTTTGGCATTGTATTGCCATGTAATTGTCCTGAGTGCCACGTGACGTATATTCTGGCAGGGTGCTGCACTGAGCTGTCGTTTTTTTTTAAGGGGCGGTTGTTGATGTGAGTGTGTTTTGCCTTGTAGTGCCCTGTATCGTGTTTCGTCTTGCGTTGTATTACCCTGTCATTGTCTAGACGGTCTTTTTATAGACGTTCTGTCAGAGGACTGCACTGTATTGTGACTTCTCTAATAGGTTGTTGTTTGTTTGACCGTGCAGTGTCTTGTAGTGCCCCGTATTGTGTTACGCCTTGCGCTGTGTTGCTGTGTCGTTGTCTCGACTGCCATCTGAGTGATAGTCTGGCGTTGTATGGCACTGTACCGTGAATTCTTTCCTTGGCTGCTGTTTATTTGATTGTGTATGGCGTTGTACTGCCCTGTGTAACTTTGTCTTGCATTGTATTGCCCTGACGTTGTCTTGCTTGTTATTTCAGCTTGTCTGGGATTGTACTGCGCGGTATTGTGAGTTTCTGAATGAGTTCTTGGGTTGTGTGTTCCATCGTAGCGTCCTGTATTGTTAGGCATTGCATTGCATTGCCCCATCGTTGTTTTGACGGTCACTTGAAACATTCTGTCGCAGGACTGCACGCTATCGTGGGTGTGTTGATCGGTCGTTCTTAATTTGGCTGCGTATTGCCTCGTGCTGCCCCGTGGTGTGTTATGTCTTGCATTGTATTGGTCTATCATTGTTTCGACTGTTGTTTTAGGCTGTCTGGGATTGTACTGCACTGTGTTGTGAATTATTGAATCGGTTGTTCTTTGTTTGACCGGCGTGGTGGTGCGGTGCCCTGCCCCCCGCCGTTTCCCACCCCGTCACCCCCCCAACCCCCCTTTCTCTCCTCCCCGCAGGCAACAGAGTCAACACTCCTTCTGGAGTGGGGACTGAGCTATTTTGTTCCCAGGCTGATCTGACTAGAAGTCAATTAGCTGCCTCTACAGATAGCGGACAGGAAGAGAGCCCTTGGCGCCTTCCTGCCCGGCAGCGGCCTGTTCGCCACCTCCTCCGCTTGAGCGGGGACGCTCACGTAAGTTTCTGCTCCTCGAGGTTGAGAGACGCCTTGCCGCAGCAGAATCTGGGTAAGTGACTAATAGCATGCAGAGCTTTGCAGTCTTAGCTGAGTGATAGAACGGGTTGATGGCGCGGATAGAATCCTTTAGAGGGAAAGGGTTGCCCAAGGCCGGGGCAAGGATGGGATCCAGCCGCAGCTAGGCTCCTCTCGGAGAAGGAGTTTAGAAAGCAAGGGGGTCCTTTCCGAGCCTCGTGACTCAAGGGGAGGGTCTCCCTGACAGCTCGTCTGACCCTGGCCCCTAGGCAGTAAATAACCCGGGGTACGTGGCCGTGCAATCTGGTGAAGCGCTGTCACGTGCACTGCTACCTTTGTTGAATCCCTGTGTGTGTGTGTTTCTAAATGTTTCCTTCTCTCTTAGGAGTGAAGTGAATCGCTCTGCCCGCCACAACTGCATCTTGCCTTGTCTGTCGCCGTGTGGTGTTACGTCTTGCGTTGTATGGCTCTGTTGTTGTCTTGACTGTCATCTGATCTATTCTGCCATTGTATGCCACCGTATTGTCACTGCCTTCATCAGCTGTTTTCTATTTGACGGTGTATTGCATTGTACTGCCATGTACGCTGTTACGCTGTCTCGCATTGTATCGTCCTGTCAGTGTCGGGTTTGTGACTTTAGACTTTGTGTTTAAAACTTTCACAGTCCACTGCAGTCCGACAATTGGCTGTTGTTTATTGAACTGTGTATTCGTTAAACAATTCCCCATCCCGTGCAGTCCTAGAAATGTTTGCTGATTATTTGAGCGGGTATTGGGTTGTGCTGACCCGTATAGTGCTATGTCTGGTGCTGGATTACCCTGTCATTGTTTGGATTGTCATTTCAGCCATCGTGTTAAAAAATTCTCAAGACCGTGCAGTTCTGCACTCGTTTTCTTTTTCTTTCACGGTGTATCATATTGTAGAGCCCGGTATACTGTTAGGTCTTGCATTGTATTGCTCGGGACCCGTCTTGATGGATATCTGATATGGTCTCTCGTTGCAGTGCGCTGTCTCGTCGGTTTTGTAATGGGTTGTTCTCTGTTGGACTGCATATTGCATTCTACGGCACCGTATAATGTTATGTCTTGGATTCTATTGCTCAGTCATTTTATGGAGTGCCATCGGCGACCGGGATTGCAGCGCACTCGTCTGTGGGTTTTCGATCGGCGGTTCATTATTTGACTACCTCTTGCCTCGTCCTGCCCCGTGTTGTGTTTTGTCTTGCATTGTATTGCCCTGTAATCGCCCTGACGACCGTCTGGTCCGTTCCGGTATGTGCCGCTCGGTCTTGCGGTTTTTTTAAACGTTTGTTCTTGATTTGGCTGCGTATTGCCTTGCAGTGCCCTGTATGCCGTTCTGTCTTGCGTTGCATTGCCCCGTCGTTCTCTTCACTGTCATTGTGGACACTCTGGGATAGTAGCCATCTGTATCGTGGGGGTTTTACCGGGTGCTCTTTCTTTGACCACCGAGTATTGCCGTGCTACCGCCTTTGTGTTGGGTCTCGAATTGTATTGCCGCGTCATTGTTTTGACTGCCATCTGATGCGTCTGAGCATTAGACCGTCCTCTGTTGTCTTACGTTGTGCGCTGTATTGCTCTGTCGGTATCTTGCCTGCTGTCTGACATCTGTTGGCGCTGGAACGCGCAGTATTGTGGGTCCCTTCGTGGGTTGTTTATTTGACTGACTATTGCACTGTACTGCGCTGCGTAATGTTACGTCTCGGATTCTGTTGTCCTGTAACTGTCTTCACCGCCACGTGACGCCCTGTGGGATGGTACTGACGGGTATGTAGGGGTTTTGTCAGGTTGTTCTTTCTTTCATTCTGTTTTGCATTGTGCTGCCCTGTGTTGTGTTGCGTTTGGCATTGTATTGCCATGTAATTGTCCTGAGTGCCACGTGACGTATATTCTGGCAGGGTGCTGCACTGAGCTGTCGTTTTTTTTTAAGGGGCGGTTGTTGATGTGAGTGTGTTTTGCCTTGTAGTGCCCTGTATCGTGTTTCGTCTTGCGTTGTATTACCCTGTCATTGTCTAGACGGTCTTTTTATAGACGTTCTGTCAGAGGACTGCACTGTATTGTGACTTCTCTAATAGGTTGTTGTTTGTTTGACCGTGCAGTGTCTTGTAGTGCCCCGTATTGTGTTACGCCTTGCGCTGTGTTGCTGTGTCGTTGTCTCGACTGCCATCTGAGTGATAGTCTGGCGTTGTATGGCACTGTACCGTGAATTCTTTCCTTGGCTGCTGTTTATTTGATTGTGTATGGCGTTGTACTGCCCTGTGTAACTTTGTCTTGCATTGTATTGCCCTGACGTTGTCTTGCTTGTTATTTCAGCTTGTCTGGGATTGTACTGCGCGGTATTGTGAGTTTCTGAATGAGTTCTTGGGTTGTGTGTTCCATCGTAGCGTCCTGTATTGTTAGGCATTGCATTGCATTGCCCCATCGTTGTTTTGACGGTCACTTGAAACATTCTGTCGCAGGACTGCACGCTATCGTGGGTGTGTTGATCGGTCGTTCTTAATTTGGCTGCGTATTGCCTCGTGCTGCCCCGTGGTGTGTTATGTCTTGCATTGTATTGGTCTATCATTGTTTCGACTGTTGTTTTAGGCTGTCTGGGATTGTACTGCACTGTGTTGTGAATTATTGAATCGGTTGTTCTTTGTTTGACCGGCGTGGTGGTGCGGTGCCCTGCCCCCCGCCGTTTCCCACCCCGTCACCCCCCCAACCCCCCTTTCTCTCCTCCCCGCAGGCAACAGAGTCAACACTCCTTCTGGAGTGGGGACTGAGCTATTTTGTTCCCAGGCTGATCTGACTAGAAGTCAATTAGCTGCCTCTACAGATAGCGGACAGGAAGAGAGCCCTTGGCGCCTTCCTGCCCGGCAGCGGCCTGTTCGCCACCTCCTCCGCTTGAGCGGGGACGCTCACGTAAGTTTCTGCTCCTCGAGGTTGAGAGACGCCTTGCCGCAGCAGAATCTGGGTAAGTGACTAATAGCATGCAGAGCTTTGCAGTCTTAGCTGAGTGATAGAACGGGTTGATGGCGCGGATAGAATCCTTTAGAGGGAAAGGGTTGCCCAAGGCCGGGGCAAGGATGGGATCCAGCCGCAGCTAGGCTCCTCTCGGAGAAGGAGTTTAGAAAGCAAGGGGGTCCTTTCCGAGCCTCGTGACTCAAGGGGAGGGTCTCCCTGACAGCTCGTCTGACCCTGGCCCCTAGGCAGTAAATAACCCGGGGTACGTGGCCGTGCAATCTGGTGAAGCGCTGTCACGTGCACTGCTACCTTTGTTGAATCCCTGTGTGTGTGTGTTTCTAAATGTTTCCTTCTCTCTTAGGAGTGAAGTGAATCGCTCTGCCCGCCACAACTGCATCTTGCCTTGTCTGTCGCCGTGTGGTGTTACGTCTTGCGTTGTATGGCTCTGTTGTTGTCTTGACTGTCATCTGATCTATTCTGCCATTGTATGCCACCGTATTGTCACTGCCTTCATCAGCTGTTTTCTATTTGACGGTGTATTGCATTGTACTGCCATGTACGCTGTTACGCTGTCTCGCATTGTATCGTCCTGTCAGTGTCGGGTTTGTGACTTTAGACTTTGTGTTTAAAACTTTCACAGTCCACTGCAGTCCGACAATTGGCTGTTGTTTATTGAACTGTGTATTCGTTAAACAATTCCCCATCCCGTGCAGTCCTAGAAATGTTTGCTGATTATTTGAGCGGGTATTGGGTTGTGCTGACCCGTATAGTGCTATGTCTGGTGCTGGATTACCCTGTCATTGTTTGGATTGTCATTTCAGCCATCGTGTTAAAAAATTCTCAAGACCGTGCAGTTCTGCACTCGTTTTCTTTTTCTTTCACGGTGTATCATATTGTAGAGCCCGGTATACTGTTAGGTCTTGCATTGTATTGCTCGGGACCCGTCTTGATGGATATCTGATATGGTCTCTCGTTGCAGTGCGCTGTCTCGTCGGTTTTGTAATGGGTTGTTCTCTGTTGGACTGCATATTGCATTCTACGGCACCGTATAATGTTATGTCTTGGATTCTATTGCTCAGTCATTTTATGGAGTGCCATCGGCGACCGGGATTGCAGCGCACTCGTCTGTGGGTTTTCGATCGGCGGTTCATTATTTGACTACCTCTTGCCTCGTCCTGCCCCGTGTTGTGTTTTGTCTTGCATTGTATTGCCCTGTAATCGCCCTGACGACCGTCTGGTCCGTTCCGGTATGTGCCGCTCGGTCTTGCGGTTTTTTTAAACGTTTGTTCTTGATTTGGCTGCGTATTGCCTTGCAGTGCCCTGTATGCCGTTCTGTCTTGCGTTGCATTGCCCCGTCGTTCTCTTCACTGTCATTGTGGACACTCTGGGATAGTAGCCATCTGTATCGTGGGGGTTTTACCGGGTGCTCTTTCTTTGACCACCGAGTATTGCCGTGCTACCGCCTTTGTGTTGGGTCTCGAATTGTATTGCCGCGTCATTGTTTTGACTGCCATCTGATGCGTCTGAGCATTAGACCGTCCTCTGTTGTCTTACGTTGTGCGCTGTATTGCTCTGTCGGTATCTTGCCTGCTGTCTGACATCTGTTGGCGCTGGAACGCGCAGTATTGTGGGTCCCTTCGTGGGTTGTTTATTTGACTGACTATTGCACTGTACTGCGCTGCGTAATGTTACGTCTCGGATTCTGTTGTCCTGTAACTGTCTTCACCGCCACGTGACGCCCTGTGGGATGGTACTGACGGGTATGTAGGGGTTTTGTCAGGTTGTTCTTTCTTTCATTCTGTTTTGCATTGTGCTGCCCTGTGTTGTGTTGCGTTTGGCATTGTATTGCCATGTAATTGTCCTGAGTGCCACGTGACGTATATTCTGGCAGGGTGCTGCACTGAGCTGTCGTTTTTTTTTAAGGGGCGGTTGTTGATGTGAGTGTGTTTTGCCTTGTAGTGCCCTGTATCGTGTTTCGTCTTGCGTTGTATTACCCTGTCATTGTCTAGACGGTCTTTTTATAGACGTTCTGTCAGAGGACTGCACTGTATTGTGACTTCTCTAATAGGTTGTTGTTTGTTTGACCGTGCAGTGTCTTGTAGTGCCCCGTATTGTGTTACGCCTTGCGCTGTGTTGCTGTGTCGTTGTCTCGACTGCCATCTGAGTGATAGTCTGGCGTTGTATGGCACTGTACCGTGAATTCTTTCCTTGGCTGCTGTTTATTTGATTGTGTATGGCGTTGTACTGCCCTGTGTAACTTTGTCTTGCATTGTATTGCCCTGACGTTGTCTTGCTTGTTATTTCAGCTTGTCTGGGATTGTACTGCGCGGTATTGTGAGTTTCTGAATGAGTTCTTGGGTTGTGTGTTCCATCGTAGCGTCCTGTATTGTTAGGCATTGCATTGCATTGCCCCATCGTTGTTTTGACGGTCACTTGAAACATTCTGTCGCAGGACTGCACGCTATCGTGGGTGTGTTGATCGGTCGTTCTTAATTTGGCTGCGTATTGCCTCGTGCTGCCCCGTGGTGTGTTATGTCTTGCATTGTATTGGTCTATCATTGTTTCGACTGTTGTTTTAGACTGTCTGGGATTGTACTGCACTGTGTTGTGAATTATTGAATCGGTTGTTCTTTGTTTGACCGGCGTGGTGGTGCGGTGCCCTGCCCCCCGCCGTTTCCCACCCCGTCACCCCCCCAACCCCCCTTTCTCTCCTCCCCGCAGGCAACAGAGTCAACACTCCTTCTGGAGTGGGGACTGAGCTATTTTGTTCCCAGGCTGATCTGACTAGAAGTCAATTAGCTGCCTCTACAGATAGCGGACAGGAAGAGAGCCCTTGGCGCCTTCCTGCCCGGCAGCGGCCTGTTCGCCACCTCCTCCGCTTGAGCGGGGACGCTCACGTAAGTTTCTGCTCCTCGAGGTTGAGAGACGCCTTGCCGCAGCAGAATCTGGGTAAGTGACTAATAGCATGCAGAGCTTTGCAGTCTTAGCTGAGTGATAGAACGGGTTGATGGCGCGGATAGAATCCTTTAGAGGGAAAGGGTTGCCCAAGGCCGGGGCAAGGATGGGATCCAGCCGCAGCTAGGCTCCTCTCGGAGAAGGAGTTTAGAAAGCAAGGGGGTCCTTTCCGAGCCTCGTGACTCAAGGGGAGGGTCTCCCTGACAGCTCGTCTGACCCTGGCCCCTAGGCAGTAAATAACCCGGGGTACGTGGCCGTGCAATCTGGTGAAGCGCTGTCACGTGCACTGCTACCTTTGTTGAATCCCTGTGTGTGTGTGTTTCTAAATGTTTCCTTCTCTCTTAGGAGTGAAGTGAATCGCTCTGCCCGCCACAACTGCATCTTGCCTTGTCTGTCGCCGTGTGGTGTTACGTCTTGCGTTGTATGGCTCTGTTGTTGTCTTGACTGTCATCTGATCTATTCTGCCATTGTATGCCACCGTATTGTCACTGCCTTCATCAGCTGTTTTCTATTTGACGGTGTATTGCATTGTACTGCCATGTACGCTGTTACGCTGTCTCGCATTGTATCGTCCTGTCAGTGTCGGGTTTGTGACTTTAGACTTTGTGTTTAAAACTTTCACAGTCCACTGCAGTCCGACAATTGGCTGTTGTTTATTGAACTGTGTATTCGTTAAACAATTCCCCATCCCGTGCAGTCCTAGAAATGTTTGCTGATTATTTGAGCGGGTATTGGGTTGTGCTGACCCGTATAGTGCTATGTCTGGTGCTGGATTACCCTGTCATTGTTTGGATTGTCATTTCAGCCATCGTGTTAAAAAATTCTCAAGACCGTGCAGTTCTGCACTCGTTTTCTTTTTCTTTCACGGTGTATCATATTGTAGAGCCCGGTATACTGTTAGGTCTTGCATTGTATTGCTCGGGACCCGTCTTGATGGATATCTGATATGGTCTCTCGTTGCAGTGCGCTGTCTCGTCGGTTTTGTAATGGGTTGTTCTCTGTTGGACTGCATATTGCATTCTACGGCACCGTATAATGTTATGTCTTGGATTCTATTGCTCAGTCATTTTATGGAGTGCCATCGGCGACCGGGATTGCAGCGCACTCGTCTGTGGGTTTTCGATCGGCGGTTCATTATTTGACTACCTCTTGCCTCGTCCTGCCCCGTGTTGTGTTTTGTCTTGCATTGTATTGCCCTGTAATCGCCCTGACGACCGTCTGGTCCGTTCCGGTATGTGCCGCTCGGTCTTGCGGTTTTTTTAAACGTTTGTTCTTGATTTGGCTGCGTATTGCCTTGCAGTGCCCTGTATGCCGTTCTGTCTTGCGTTGCATTGCCCCGTCGTTCTCTTCACTGTCATTGTGGACACTCTGGGATAGTAGCCATCTGTATCGTGGGGGTTTTACCGGGTGCTCTTTCTTTGACCACCGAGTATTGCCGTGCTACCGCCTTTGTGTTGGGTCTCGAATTGTATTGCCGCGTCATTGTTTTGACTGCCATCTGATGCGTCTGAGCATTAGACCGTCCTCTGTTGTCTTACGTTGTGCGCTGTATTGCTCTGTCGGTATCTTGCCTGCTGTCTGACATCTGTTGGCGCTGGAACGCGCAGTATTGTGGGTCCCTTCGTGGGTTGTTTATTTGACTGACTATTGCACTGTACTGCGCTGCGTAATGTTACGTCTCGGATTCTGTTGTCCTGTAACTGTCTTCACCGCCACGTGACGCCCTGTGGGATGGTACTGACGGGTATGTAGGGGTTTTGTCAGGTTGTTCTTTCTTTCATTCTGTTTTGCATTGTGCTGCCCTGTGTTGTGTTGCGTTTGGCATTGTATTGCCATGTAATTGTCCTGAGTGCCACGTGACGTATATTCTGGCAGGGTGCTGCACTGAGCTGTCGTTTTTTTTTAAGGGGCGGTTGTTGATGTGAGTGTGTTTTGCCTTGTAGTGCCCTGTATCGTGTTTCGTCTTGCGTTGTATTACCCTGTCATTGTCTAGACGGTCTTTTTATAGACGTTCTGTCAGAGGACTGCACTGTATTGTGACTTCTCTAATAGGTTGTTGTTTGTTTGACCGTGCAGTGTCTTGTAGTGCCCCGTATTGTGTTACGCCTTGCGCTGTGTTGCTGTGTCGTTGTCTCGACTGCCATCTGAGTGATAGTCTGGCGTTGTATGGCACTGTACCGTGAATTCTTTCCTTGGCTGCTGTTTATTTGATTGTGTATGGCGTTGTACTGCCCTGTGTAACTTTGTCTTGCATTGTATTGCCCTGACGTTGTCTTGCTTGTTATTTCAGCTTGTCTGGGATTGTACTGCGCGGTATTGTGAGTTTCTGAATGAGTTCTTGGGTTGTGTGTTCCATCGTAGCGTCCTGTATTGTTAGGCATTGCATTGCATTGCCCCATCGTTGTTTTGACGGTCACTTGAAACATTCTGTCGCAGGACTGCACGCTATCGTGGGTGTGTTGATCGGTCGTTCTTAATTTGGCTGCGTATTGCCTCGTGCTGCCCCGTGGTGTGTTATGTCTTGCATTGTATTGGTCTATCATTGTTTCGACTGTTGTTTTAGACTGTCTGGGATTGTACTGCACTGTGTTGTGAATTATTGAATCGGTTGTTCTTTGTTTGACCGGCGTGGTGGTGCGGTGCCCTGCCCCCCGCCGTTTCCCACCCCGTCACCCCCCCAACCCCCCTTTCTCTCCTCCCCGCAGGCAACAGAGTCAACACTCCTTCTGGAGTGGGGACTGAGCTATTTTGTTCCCAGGCTGATCTGACTAGAAGTCAATTAGCTGCCTCTACAGATAGCGGACAGGAAGAGAGCCCTTGGCGCCTTCCTGCCCGGCAGCGGCCTGTTCGCCACCTCCTCCGCTTGAGCGGGGACGCTCACGTAAGTTTCTGCTCCTCGAGGTTGAGAGACGCCTTGCCGCAGCAGAATCTGGGTAAGTGACTAATAGCATGCAGAGCTTTGCAGTCTTAGCTGAGTGATAGAACGGGTTGATGGCGCGGATAGAATCCTTTAGAGGGAAAGGGTTGCCCAAGGCCGGGGCAAGGATGGGATCCAGCCGCAGCTAGGCTCCTCTCGGAGAAGGAGTTTAGAAAGCAAGGGGGTCCTTTCCGAGCCTCGTGACTCAAGGGGAGGGTCTCCCTGACAGCTCGTCTGACCCTGGCCCCTAGGCAGTAAATAACCCGGGGTACGTGGCCGTGCAATCTGGTGAAGCGCTGTCACGTGCACTGCTACCTTTGTTGAATCCCTGTGTGTGTGTGTTTCTAAATGTTTCCTTCTCTCTTAGGAGTGAAGTGAATCGCTCTGCCCGCCACAACTGCATCTTGCCTTGTCTGTCGCCGTGTGGTGTTACGTCTTGCGTTGTATGGCTCTGTTGTTGTCTTGACTGTCATCTGATCTATTCTGCCATTGTATGCCACCGTATTGTCACTGCCTTCATCAGCTGTTTTCTATTTGACGGTGTATTGCATTGTACTGCCATGTACGCTGTTACGCTGTCTCGCATTGTATCGTCCTGTCAGTGTCGGGTTTGTGACTTTAGACTTTGTGTTTAAAACTTTCACAGTCCACTGCAGTCCGACAATTGGCTGTTGTTTATTGAACTGTGTATTTGTTAAACAATTCCCCATCCCGTGCAGTCCTAGAAATGTTTGCTGATTATTTGAGCGGGTATTGGGTTGTGCTGACCCGTATAGTGCTATGTCTGGTGCTGGATTACCCTGTCATTGTTTGGATTGTCATTTCAGCCATCGTGTTAAAAAATTCTCAAGACCGTGCAGTTCTGCACTCGTTTTCTTTTTCTTTCACGGTGTATCATATTGTAGAGCCCGGTATACTGTTAGGTCTTGCATTGTATTGCTCGGGACCCGTCTTGATGGATATCTGATATGGTCTCTCGTTGCAGTGCGCTGTCTCGTCGGTTTTGTAATGGGTTGTTCTCTGTTGGACTGCATATTGCATTCTACGGCACCGTATAATGTTATGTCTTGGATTCTATTGCTCAGTCATTTTATGGAGTGCCATCGGCGACCGGGATTGCAGCGCACTCGTCTGTGGGTTTTCGATCGGCGGTTCATTATTTGACTACCTCTTGCCTCGTCCTGCCCCGTGTTGTGTTTTGTCTTGCATTGTATTGCCCTGTAATCGCCCTGACGACCGTCTGGTCCGTTCCGGTATGTGCCGCTCGGTCTTGCGGTTTTTTTAAACGTTTGTTCTTGATTTGGCTGCGTATTGCCTTGCAGTGCCCTGTATGGCGTTCTGTCTTGCGTTGCATTGCCCCGTCGTTCTCTTCACTGTCATTGTGGACACTCTGGGATAGTAGCCATCTGTATCGTGGGGGTTTTACCGGGTGCTCTTTCTTTGACCACCGAGTATTGCCGTGCTACCGCCTTTGTGTTGGGTCTCGAATTGTATTGCCGCGTCATTGTTTTGACTGCCATCTGATGCGTCTGAGCATTAGACCGTCCTCTGTTGTCTTACGTTGTGCGCTGTATTGCTCTGTCGGTATCTTGCCTGCTGTCTGACATCTGTTGGCGCTGGAACGCGCAGTATTGTGGGTCCCTTCGTGGGTTGTTTATTTGACTGACTATTGCACTGTACTGCGCTGCGTAATGTTACGTCTCGGATTCTGTTGTCCTGTAACTGTCTTCACCGCCACGTGACGCCCTGTGGGATGGTACTGACGGGTATGTAGGGGTTTTGTCAGGTTGTTCTTTCTTTCATTCTGTTTTGCATTGTGCTGCCCTGTGTTGTGTTGCGTTTGGCATTGTATTGCCATGTAATTGTCCTGAGTGCCACGTGACGTATATTCTGGCAGGGTGCTGCACTGAGCTGTCGTTTTTTTTTAAGGGGCGGTTGTTGATGTGAGTGTGTTTTGCCTTGTAGTGCCCTGTATCGTGTTTCGTCTTGCGTTGTATTACCCTGTCATTGTCTAGACGGTCTTTTTATAGACGTTCTGTCAGAGGACTGCACTGTATTGTGACTTCTCTAATAGGTTGTTGTTTGTTTGACCGTGCAGTGTCTTGTAGTGCCCCGTATTGTGTTACGCCTTGCGCTGTGTTGCTGTGTCGTTGTCTCGACTGCCATCTGAGTGATAGTCTGGCGTTGTATGGCACTGTACCGTGAATTCTTTCCTTGGCTGCTGTTTATTTGATTGTGTATGGCGTTGTACTGCCCTGTGTAACTTTGTCTTGCATTGTATTGCCCTGACGTTGTCTTGCTTGTTATTTGAGCTTGTCTGGGATTGTACTGCGCGGTATTGTGAGTTTCTGAATGAGTTCTTGGGTTGTGTGTTCCATCGTAGCGTCCTGTATTGTTAGGCATTGCATTGCATTGCCCCATCGTTGTTTTGACGGTCACTTGAAACATTCTGTCGCAGGACTGCACGCTATCGTGGGTGTGTTGATCGGTCGTTCTTAATTTGGCTGCGTATTGCCTCGTGCTGCCCCGTGGTGTGTTATGTCTTGCATTGTATTGGTCTATCATTGTTTCGACTGTTGTTTTAGGCTGTCTGGGATTGTACTGCACTGTGTTGTGAATTATTGAATCGGTTGTTCTTTGTTTGACCGGCGTGGTGGTGCGGTGCCCTGCCCCCCGCCGTTTCCCACCCCGTCACCCCCCCAACCCCCCTTTCTCTCCTCCCCGCAGGCAACAGAGTCAACACTCCTTCTGGAGTGGGGACTGAGCTATTTTGTTCCCAGGCTGATCTGACTAGAAGTCAATTAGCTGCCTCTACAGATAGCGGACAGGAAGAGAGCCCTTGGCGCCTTCCTGCCCGGCAGCGGCCTGTTCGCCACCTCCTCCGCTTGAGCGGGGACGCTCACGTAAGTTTCTGCTCCTCGAGGTTGAGAGACGCCTTGCCGCAGCAGAATCTGGGTAAGTGACTAATAGCATGCAGAGCTTTGCAGTCTTAGCTGAGTGATAGAACGGGTTGATGGCGCGGATAGAATCCTTTAGAGGGAAAGGGTTGCCCAAGGCCGGGGCAAGGATGGGATCCAGCCGCAGCTAGGCTCCTCTCGGAGAAGGAGTTTAGAAAGCAAGGGGGTCCTTTCCGAGCCTCGTGACTCAAGGGGAGGGTCTCCCTGACAGCTCGTCTGACCCTGGCCCCTAGGCAGTAAATAACCCGGGGTACGTGGCCGTGCAATCTGGTGAAGCGCTGTCACGTGCACTGCTACCTTTGTTGAATCCCTGTGTGTGTGTGTTTCTAAATGTTTCCTTCTCTCTTAGGAGTGAAGTGAATCGCTCTGCCCGCCACAACTGCATCTTGCCTTGTCTGTCGCCGTGTGGTGTTACGTCTTGCGTTGTATGGCTCTGTTGTTGTCTTGACTGTCATCTGATCTATTCTGCCATTGTATGCCACCGTATTGTCACTGCCTTCATCAGCTGTTTTCTATTTGACGGTGTATTGCATTGTACTGCCATGTACGCTGTTACGCTGTCTCGCATTGTATCGTCCTGTCAGTGTCGGGTTTGTGACTTTAGACTTTGTGTTTAAAACTTTCACAGTCCACTGCAGTCCGACAATTGGCTGTTGTTTATTGAACTGTGTATTCGTTAAACAATTCCCCATCCCGTGCAGTCCTAGAAATGTTTGCTGATTATTTGAGCGGGTATTGGGTTGTGCTGACCCGTATAGTGCTATGTCTGGTGCTGGATTACCCTGTCATTGTTTGGATTGTCATTTCAGCCATCGTGTTAAAAAATTCTCAAGACCGTGCAGTTCTGCACTCGTTTTCTTTTTCTTTCACGGTGTATCATATTGTAGAGCCCGGTATACTGTTAGGTCTTGCATTGTATTGCTCGGGACCCGTCTTGATGGATATCTGATATGGTCTCTCGTTGCAGTGCGCTGTCTCGTCGGTTTTGTAATGGGTTGTTCTCTGTTGGACTGCATATTGCATTCTACGGCACCGTATAATGTTATGTCTTGGATTCTATTGCTCAGTCATTTTATGGAGTGCCATCGGCGACCGGGATTGCAGCGCACTCGTCTGTGGGTTTTCGATCGGCGGTTCATTATTTGACTACCTCTTGCCTCGTCCTGCCCCGTGTTGTGTTTTGTCTTGCATTGTATTGCCCTGTAATCGCCCTGACGACCGTCTGGTCCGTTCCGGTATGTGCCGCTCGGTCTTGCGGTTTTTTTAAACGTTTGTTCTTGATTTGGCTGCGTATTGCCTTGCAGTGCCCTGTATGCCGTTCTGTCTTGCGTTGCATTGCCCCGTCGTTCTCTTCACTGTCATTGTGGACACTCTGGGATAGTAGCCATCTGTATCGTGGGGGTTTTACCGGGTGCTCTTTCTTTGACCACCGAGTATTGCCGTGCTACCGCCTTTGTGTTGGGTCTCGAATTGTATTGCCGCGTCATTGTTTTGACTGCCATCTGATGCGTCTGAGCATTAGACCGTCCTCTGTTGTCTTACGTTGTGCGCTGTATTGCTCTGTCGGTATCTTGCCTGCTGTCTGACATCTGTTGGCGCTGGAACGCGCAGTATTGTGGGTCCCTTCGTGGGTTGTTTATTTGACTGACTATTGCACTGTACTGCGCTGCGTAATGTTACGTCTCGGATTCTGTTGTCCTGTAACTGTCTTCACCGCCACGTGACGCCCTGTGGGATGGTACTGACGGGTATGTAGGGGTTTTGTCAGGTTGTTCTTTCTTTCATTCTGTTTTGCATTGTGCTGCCCTGTGTTGTGTTGCGTTTGGCATTGTATTGCCATGTAATTGTCCTGAGTGCCACGTGACGTATATTCTGGCAGGGTGCTGCACTGAGCTGTCGTTTTTTTTTAAGGGGCGGTTGTTGATGTGAGTGTGTTTTGCCTTGTAGTGCCCTGTATCGTGTTTCGTCTTGCGTTGTATTACCCTGTCATTGTCTAGACGGTCTTTTTATAGACGTTCTGTCAGAGGACTGCACTGTATTGTGACTTCTCTAATAGGTTGTTGTTTGTTTGACCGTGCAGTGTCTTGTAGTGCCCCGTATTGTGTTACGCCTTGCGCTGTGTTGCTGTGTCGTTGTCTCGACTGCCATCTGAGTGATAGTCTGGCGTTGTATGGCACTGTACCGTGAATTCTTTCCTTGGCTGCTGTTTATTTGATTGTGTATGGCGTTGTACTGCCCTGTGTAACTTTGTCTTGCATTGTATTGCCCTGACGTTGTCTTGCTTGTTATTTCAGCTTGTCTGGGATTGTACTGCGCGGTATTGTGAGTTTCTGAATGAGTTCTTGGGTTGTGTGTTCCATCGTAGCGTCCTGTATTGTTAGGCATTGCATTGCATTGCCCCATCATTGTTTTGACGGTCACTTGAAACATTCTGTCGCAGGACTGCACGCTATCGTGGGTGTGTTGATCGGTCGTTCTTAATTTGGCTGCGTATTGCCTCGTGCTGCCCCGTGGTGTGTTATGTCTTGCATTGTATTGGTCTATCATTGTTTCGACTGTTGTTTTAGGCTGTCTGGGATTGTACTGCACTGTGTTGTGAATTATTGAATCGGTTGTTCTTTGTTTGACCGGCGTGGTGGTGCGGTGCCCTGCCCCCCGCCGTTTCCCACCCCGTCACCCCCCCAACCCCACTTTCTCTCCTCCCCGCAGGCAACAGAGTCAACACTCCTTCTGGAGTGGGGACTGAGCTATTTTGTTCCCAGGCTGATCTGACTAGAAGTCAATTAGCTGCCTCTACAGATAGCGGACAGGAAGAGAGCCCTTGGCGCCTTCCTGCCCGGCAGCGGCCTGTTCGCCACCTCCTCCGCTTGAGCGGGGACGCTCACGTAAGTTTCTGCTCCTCGAGGTTGAGAGACGCCTTGCCGCAGCAGAATCTGGGTAAGTGACTAATAGCATGCAGAGCTTTGCAGTCTTAGCTGAGTGATAGAACGGGTTGATGGCGCGGATAGAATCCTTTAGAGGGAAAGGGTTGCCCAAGGCCGGGGCAAGGATGGGATCCAGCCGCAGCTAGGCTCCTCTCGGAGAAGGAGTTTAGAAAGCAAGGGGGTCCTTTCCGAGCCTCGTGACTCAAGGGGAGGGTCTCCCTGACAGCTCGTCTGACCCTGGCCCCTAGGCAGTAAATAACCCGGGGTACGTGGCCGTGCAATCTGGTGAAGCGCTGTCACGTGCACTGCTACCTTTGTTGAATCCCTGTGTGTGTGTGTTTCTAAATGTTTCCTTCTCTCTTAGGAGTGAAGTGAATCGCTCTGCCCGCCACAACTGCATCTTGCCTTGTCTGTCGCCGTGTGGTGTTACGTCTTGCGTTGTATGGCTCTGTTGTTGTCTTGACTGTCATCTGATCTATTCTGCCATTGTATGCCACCGTATTGTCACTGCCTTCATCAGCTGTTTTCTATTTGACGGTGTATTGCATTGTACTGCCATGTACGCTGTTACGCTGTCTCGCATTGTATCGTCCTGTCAGTGTCGGGTTTGTGACTTTAGACTTTGTGTTTAAAACTTTCACAGTCCACTGCAGTCCGACAATTGGCTGTTGTTTATTGAACTGTGTATTCGTTAAACAATTCCCCATCCCGTGCAGTCCTAGAAATGTTTGCTGATTATTTGAGCGGGTATTGGGTTGTGCTGACCCGTATAGTGCTATGTCTGGTGCTGGATTACCCTGTCATTGTTTGGATTGTCATTTCAGCCATCGTGTTAAAAAATTCTCAAGACCGTGCAGTTCTGCACTCGTTTTCTTTTTCTTTCACGGTGTATCATATTGTAGAGCCCGGTATACTGTTAGGTCTTGCATTGTATTGCTCGGGACCCGTCTTGATGGATATCTGATATGGTCTCTCGTTGCAGTGCGCTGTCTCGTCGGTTTTGTAATGGGTTGTTCTCTGTTGGACTGCATATTGCATTCTACGGCACCGTATAATGTTATGTCTTGGATTCTATTGCTCAGTCATTTTATGGAGTGCCATCGGCGACCGGGATTGCAGCGCACTCGTCTGTGGGTTTTCGATCGGCGGTTCATTATTTGACTACCTCTTGCCTCGTCCTGCCCCGTGTTGTGTTTTGTCTTGCATTGTATTGCCCTGTAATCGCCCTGACGACCGTCTGGTCCGTTCCGGTATGTGCCGCTCGGTCTTGCGGTTTTTTTAAACGTTTGTTCTTGATTTGGCTGCGTATTGCCTTGCAGTGCCCTGTATGGCGTTCTGTCTTGCGTTGCATTGCCCCGTCGTTCTCTTCACTGTCATTGTAGACACTCTGGGATAGTAGCCATCTGTATCGTGGGGGTTTTACCGGGTGCTCTTTCTTTGACCACCGAGTATTGCCGTGCTACCGCCTTTGTGTTGGGTCTCGAATTGTATTGCCGCGTCATTGTTTTGACTGCCATCTGATGCGTCTGAGCATTAGACCGTCCTCTGTTGTCTTACGTTGTGCGCTGTATTGCTCTGTCGGTATCTTGCCTGCTGTCTGACATCTGTTGGCGCTGGAACGCGCAGTATTGTGGGTCCCTTCGTGGGTTGTTTATTTGACTGACTATTGCACTGTACTGCGCTGCGTAATGTTACGTCTCGGATTCTGTTGTCCTGTAACTGTCTTCACCGCCACGTGACGCCCTGTGGGATGGTACTGACGGGTATGTAGGGGTTTTGTCAGGTTGTTCTTTCTTTCATTCTGTTTTGCATTGTGCTGCCCTGTGTTGTGTTGCGTTTGGCATTGTATTGCCATGTAATTGTCCTGAGTGCCACGTGACGTATATTCTGGCAGGGTGCTGCACTGAGCTGTCGTTTTTTTTTAAGGGGCGGTTGTTGATGTGAGTGTGTTTTGCCTTGTAGTGCCCTGTATCGTGTTTCGTCTTGCGTTGTATTACCCTGTCATTGTCTAGACGGTCTTTTTATAGACGTTCTGTCAGAGGACTGCACTGTATTGTGACTTCTCTAATAGGTTGTTGTTTGTTTGACCGTGCAGTGTCTTGTAGTGCCCCGTATTGTGTTACGCCTTGCGCTGTGTTGCTGTGTCGTTGTCTCGACTGCCATCTGAGTGATAGTCTGGCGTTGTATGGCACTGTACCGTGAATTCTTTCCTTGGCTGCTGTTTATTTGATTGTGTATGGCGTTGTACTGCCCTGTGTAACTTTGTCTTGCATTGTATTGCCCTGACGTTGTCTTGCTTGTTATTTCAGCTTGTCTGGGATTGTACTGCGCGGTATTGTGAGTTTCTGAATGAGTTCTTGGGTTGTGTGTTCCATCGTAGCGTCCTGTATTGTTAGGCATTGCATTGCATTGCCCCATCGTTGTTTTGACGGTCACTTGAAACATTCTGTCGCAGGACTGCACGCTATCGTGGGTGTGTTGATCGGTCGTTCTTAATTTGGCTGCGTATTGCCTCGTGCTGCCCCGTGGTGTGTTATGTCTTGCATTGTATTGGTCTATCATTGTTTCGACTGTTGTTTTAGACTGTCTGGGATTGTACTGCACTGTGTTGTGAATTATTGAATCGGTTGTTCTTTGTTTGACCGGCGTGGTGGTGCGGTGCCCTGCCCCCCGCCGTTTCCCACCCCGTCACCCCCCCAACCCCACTTTCTCTCCTCCCCGCAGGCAACAGAGTCAACACTCCTTCTGGAGTGGGGACTGAGCTATTTTGTTCCCAGGCTGATCTGACTAGAAGTCAATTAGCTGCCTCTACAGATAGCGGACAGGAAGAGAGCCCTTGGCGCCTTCCTGCCCGGCAGCGGCCTGTTCGCCACCTCCTCCGCTTGAGCGGGGACGCTCACGTAAGTTTCTGCTCCTCGAGGTTGAGAGACGCCTTGCCGCAGCAGAATCTGGGTAAGTGACTAATAGCATGCAGAGCTTTGCAGTCTTAGCTGAGTGATAGAACGGGTTGATGGCGCGGATAGAATCCTTTAGAGGGAAAGGGTTGCCCAAGGCCGGGGCAAGGATGGGATCCAGCCGCAGCTAGGCTCCTCTCGGAGAAGGAGTTTAGAAAGCAAGGGGGTCCTTTCCGAGCCTCGTGACTCAAGGGGAGGGTCTCCCTGACAGCTCGTCTGACCCTGGCCCCTAGGCAGTAAATAACCCGGGGTACGTGGCCGTGCAATCTGGTGAAGCGCTGTCACGTGCACTGCTACCTTTGTTGAATCCCTGTGTGTGTGTTTCTAAATGTTTCTCCCCTTCTCTCTCATGAGTGATGTGAATCGCTCTGCCTGCCACAACTGCCCATTGCCTTGTACTATTCTTTATGGCATGACGTTTTGCATTGTATTGCCCTGTAATTGCCCTGACTGCTATCTGATCTGTTCCGGCATTGCACTGGTGCGTATTGTGCGTTTTTTAGTCGGTTGTTCGTTATTTGAAGGTGTGTTGCTGCATATTGCCCTGTCTAGTGCTGTATCTTGCATTGTATTGACCCTTCATTCCATTCACTGTCACTTTAGACGTTCTGGGATTGTAGCGATCTGTATTGTGCAGGTTTTATTGGTGGTTCTGTACTTGACCGTGTATTGCCTTGTTACCGCCTTGTATTCTTGCATCTTGCATTGTATTGCCGTGTTATTGTTCTGAGTGCCATCTGATACATTTTGGTGTTGTACCACCCTGTGTTGTTATGTCGTCCATTGCATAGGTCTGTCGTTTCCTCGACTGCTGTCTGACGTATTTTGGCATTGCAGCGCACTGCATTGCGGGATACTTAATTGGTTGTTTATTTGACTCTGTATTTCACGGTACGCCCCTCTCTTTTGTTACTTCTTGCATTGTTTTGCTCTGTCTTGAGTGCCATCTCATTTATTTTTTGTGTTGTCCTGCACTGTATTGTGGTTTGTTTGTTTTAATGGGTTGCTATTTATTTGACTGCGTATTCCATTCTACTCTGTTGTGTACTGTTGCATCTCGGATTGTGTTGCCCCATAACTGTCTCGACCGCCACCTGAGACCGTGTGGGATTGTACCACACCGTATTGTGGGGTTTTGATAGGTTGTTTTTTATATTGTTCTGTATTGCCTTGTAGTGCCCTGTATTGTGTTACATTGTGCGTTGTGTTGCCATGAAATTGTCTTAACTGTTCTTTTAGACTCTCTGGGATTGTATGGCACTCAACTGAGGGTGTTTTTGATCGGTTGTTCTATCTTTGACGACGTATTGCCTTGTAATGCCCTGTATTTTCCTAAAGTCTTGCGTTGTATTGCCCTCTCACCGTGCCGCGAGCCATCTGATGTATTCTGGCATTGACAGGCACTGTATTGAGAGCTTCTTAGGCTGTTGTACTCTATTTGACCCTGTATTGCCTTGTACCGGCCTGTTCGGAGTTACGTCTTGAACTCTATTCCCCTGTGAGTGTCTTTACCGGCACCTGAGACTGTCTGGGATTGTACAGCACTGTATTTTGAGTTTTGTAATTAGTTCTTTATTTGATTGTGTATTTGCTTGTACTGCCCTGTATTCTGTTACGTATTGTATTTTATTGCTGTATCATTGTTTTCTTCATCTTTTGTGACATTCTGTCATAGTACTACACTGTATCATGAATTTTGCGATGGGTTGCTCCTTATTTGACTGTGTATTAGCCTTGTACTGCCCTGTATAATGTTACATCTTGCATGTGGTAAAGTGCCATCACGTGCACAGGTGCCCTTGTGGAATCACTGTGTTTATGTTTCTAAATGCGCTCTGTTCTCTAATCATCTGTTTTCAGCGACTGGGACTTCTTCCCTCCATGGACGTGGGATTTAAGACCTCCAGCCGTCTGAAAGCTAAGTTGAGCGGCCAGAGCTGGGGAGGGCTTGGGAGGAGGGGAGAAGTTTGGGAGTTGCAGGGAGGCGTCTTAAAGTTAGAGAAGGGCAGAGGGCTGGAGCAGTCCCCTTTGGGCAGGTAAAGGGAGCGGGTTAGTCTTCAGCACGATGCTAGCATGAGCCGGGCAGGGCGGTTCCAGCCTGTGTCCATCGTGTTGTTTGTGTGGTGTGTTTTCTGTCCTTCCTTGGGTCTTCATGTTCTCTTTCCACTTGAGGAGCGTGGTCTGTACTTCAGGCACCATCCCTAGAGCCTTGAATGCCTGTACACATTGGCATTGCCCCAGTCAGGTGCTGCTTTTCTTGCATCATAAGCTTAAAGCGCGGCTGGGTCTTTAGAAACTCAGAAGTTTCTGGACGGTCCTCATTTACAGTGTTGTTCCTGGCTGCGGGAGCAGCTCTGTTCTCTAGCCATCCGTTTTCAGTGACTGGGACTTCTTCCATGCATCCTTAAGTTCTTAGGTCTTGAAGACCGGCTTCCTGCGCATACATCATGTCAGTCTGAGAGTCGCTTGTTGTCCCGGGCCATTACGTTGTCCTCATTTCCTGGTCTTTCCCTAGAGGCTTCTCATGTCACCGTCATGGGCCCACAGGTCTTCTTGCCTGATAATCACTTACGTCGGAGTGTCATCCTTCTTGCTGAGAGTTTTCTCTGATATGTGAGGTGCATTGTTTGTAGTGTTGTGTGTAGTGTTGGTCTGTGCTTGTGTGTGGTGGGCTTGGAGCTGCTCTGCCCGGTCGCGTAGAGTCAGGGGTAGGGGGAAGAGCAGCAAGAGTCTATGGGTAATACGTTGATCTAATGATACTGTTGAGGCAAAGGTGGTACAGTCAACTCCCATCAAGTAGCCATCAGCAGGTGGTGTGGGCAGCTCTTTTATTAGGGTTTTTTTTTTTTGGGATGAGCAGAGCTGTTCAGCAGTAGTGAAGGAGACTGCATCTCAAACCTGTTAAGGCTGCTTTGTGTGGGGTGTAATGTTTGTGGGTTTGTGTTTTTTGCTTTTTGTTTCTTTTTTTAATGGCAGGTTGTAGTGTTGCTCTGGATGGTAGTTGTAAATCAAAACAAGACTTTGTTGTGGGGTGGGCGGTGTGTGTCACATGGGGTTCCCCCTAAAAGTGGAGGGAGAGCATCTAGGAAGAAGATGCAGAGCTGGTGGTCGGGGAGAGGCTCAGGGGAGGGGGTGATGTGCTGTGGGGCTTTGGCAATGGGCTCCAGCTGGGGCTGAGGCAGCCCAGGTGGGACCCATGAGGTGAGCATGGGCTGGGCCAAGGGCTTAAAAAGAAAGGCTGCCCTGGGGATGGGTCTGCTTTGCCAAGGGCCTCTAACTTCTAAGGGGGCTGCCTGGGCACAGCTGCCTGCCAGCGCTGGCTGAGGAGTCAAATGAAGGGGGTTCTGACAGGCGGGTGCCTCCAGCCAGGAACGGACGGTCCCCACAGTGAGGAAGGATCCCTCCCAGCCATCCCTGACCGAGGGCACCACCAGCACAGAGCGCCGTGAGCTCGCTGCCTTCGTCGGCTGCGCATGTGAGCTTCATGGGACAAGAGCGTCGAGGCACCCCCTGCCCGCTCCTAGGTGGGCAAGGGTCGTCAGGCTGCCCGCACCACCGAGGACAAAGGGGCAGAGAGAGAAGCCTGTGAGCAGCGAAGGTCTCCCACACGTGCCAGGAGCTGCGGTGAGTCATGTGCCCTCTTGTGCATGTCCAGGCCTTTCCCTGCCGTGCCTCTTCTGATCTCTGCCTGCCGCCTTGCTTGTCCCGGCTTCTGGCTCCCCAAAGCTTTTTGCTCTTCTGCTTAATGCCAGCATGTTCTTTCTCCCCTTCTCCATTTCCTTTCTGTGCCTCTCCCTTCCCAGCTCCCCATCCGCTCTTATTTTATTCTTCCCCCGCTGCCTTCTTCGCTATTGCTTGTGAAAATTGCATTTGTAGGTCTCCCTCTACCCAGCAACCTGTCTCTAATTCCAAACCTGTCTCCCTCTGCTCCACCCCTCATCCCTCTTCCAGTGTCCTGTGGCTGTTGGTCTGACTCCAGCTCCTGCTATTTAAATGGCTGCCTACCTGTATGGCCAGTACCCCGTTCCTTTCCAAATCTTCTTTCTGTGTCTCCATTTACCCAGATTCCTGTCTGTGATTTTTAATTCTTTTTGCTTGTGCTCTACTTTGTTACTTTTCCAATTTTGTTTCATTGTCTTTATTTATTCAGTTGTTTGAGCCTATTTTTTTTTTGCTCCCTGTTTTCTTAATCTGTTTGTTTTTTAAATTTTCTATCAACTTTTATCCAGTTTGCCATTTTCACCTTTTAATTTTTCCAGTCTTTCTCTTACCCCCTCGCTTTAAAAATTCTGTGTCTACTTTTATGAAGCTGCTAATACCAATTTTTTGTTTGTTCTGTATTGGTCTTTTACTCCTTTGCATTTACACTTTTGTATTTATTTTGCTCTTGCTATGTTTTTAATTTTTTTCCTTTCTTTCTGTCATCAGTCTTGCTTTTAAAAGGTTCTTTTTGTCCATTTTTATCCGGTGCACTGGGTATATTTTTAATTTTTTTCTTATTTCTTTAATGCAGAGGCTTTTTAAAATTTTCTTTCTACATCTCCGTTGCAGTTTGCTGTCCGTGTTTCCTAATTATTTTGTTTTGTTTCCCCAATCCCCATCACTTCTTAAGTTTTGGGTTTTTTTTGTCTTGTTTGTTGTCTTTATGGCTTATCTTTTCATTGCATCATTTCCTGTCTTTCCTTTCTGCTGTTGCATTTAAAATTGTCTTTCTACATCTGTCTTTGTTTGCCATCCCTATTTTGTAATATTCCTCTTTATTTACTCTACTGGCTACCGCTTTTTCAGTGTTCTTGCTATGTATACTTTTGTTCTCTTTGCTGTCATTTTAAAATTATTTATTGTCTTTCCTTAACACTGTTGCTTTTAAATTTTTGTTTCTACGTCTCCGATTTAGTTTGCCATTGTTATTCTGTAATTCGTTTCCTTGCTCCTTTAATCATGGACGCTTTTAAGATTTTCCGTTTACACTTATCTCCTTTGCTGTCTTTCTTTTTAATTGTTTCTTGTCTTTCCTTCGTGCCCTCTGTTTTTTTATTTTCTTTCTAAGTGTTTTGAGTTCGCCATTTCTATTCTTTAATTTTTTTTTCTTATTTTCTTAATTCCTGTGACTTATAAAATTTTATGTCTGAGCTCTTTCTCTCAGAAACCCGTCCTTGGCTGTGTTTGTGCCTCAGAGCCCTGTTATCACCCTCTGTGCCATCTAGGATGCTTCTGTTTGGTCCCCAGCCTCCTGAGGACATCTGCACTCCGTTCCACCGCCCCCCTCCACTTTCCTCCTCGTGTCCCTGTACATTCTTCCGTCCCTATGGCCCATTCAGGACCCTTCTCATCATGTCACAACAGCTATGGATGCCTCTGAGGTTACCCTTAGCACATATTCAGCTTTGTCGCGGACTTTGCGCACCCCTCTCCTTCCCTCGGAAGACTTCCCAAGTCCATATATGTGACATAGTGTCACAGCCCAAAGTTTTGCTTAGCGTAAGTACCTAGACCTGTGGAGCCTTGGGCTGCAATATAGAGTCATAGAATCGCTGAGGTTGGAAGCGACCTTTAAGATCATCAAGTCCAACCATTAACCTACCCTGACCAAAACCACCTCTAAACCATGTCCCTAAGTGAGGAGAAATAACTGGACTCCAGACGATCCAACGTGAATCAACAGAAGCCGTTTATTAAGCACAGATCATCATCTTTTATACCCTGTGTTGTAGCTGTACATGCCACTTGCTTATTTCTGATTAGCTAGTTACACTGTCCACACGCTGTCCATGAAGTTCATTCACAGATCAGATTGGTTACAAGAATTCACATAGTAAATTGCTTAGTCATTAGCACAACATGTTTTCTACCTTCTCAGTTCCCATTTTTCCCATGTACTAATTCCATCTTCTACCACCTGTTTTGCTCTTAATCTAGTCTCTCATAGTAGGGAGGCTGGCTCACATGACCATTTTCTCTCAGATACATTCCTACAATACCCCCTTTGTCTTCTTGAGCCAGCGAGACCTTATGCATGGCATTTTCTATCATGTCAGTCACTTTGCAGAGAACACACGAGGCTACCATAATCAATAATAATATAACCAACAACAGTATGAGCCCTTGCTTTAGTAAGTCTGATAACCATCCCGTTATACCCCATGAGCTTAACCAATCATCGAAACCATTTTTGACCACTTTTAATTTGGACATGTTGTCCTTCAGATCCCGTAACTGCTTATGAATGGATGATGAGTGGTCGGAAAGGTTCATACGATACATACCTTCAAAATCTTCACATCCATGACCCTGAGCTAACAGCAAAAAATCAATAGTCCCTCGATTTTGCAACACAGCATGCAAGCTAGATATGATTTCAGTTGTAAGGTTTATCTGTTTTACTTGCCCAACACCCTATCTTATTCAACATATTCAATGCCATTGCTGTTCCTAGCGAAGGAAGAACACTTAGCCCTATTCTTTGTCCGAGATTCGAAAATGTTATATGGTGGTCACAGGATGGAGTGAAGGTATGAACTGTTCTCTTGGCTCTGTGTTTCCTGTGTGCTCTGCTCACTGTGTCTCTGGCCGTACGCAGGCCTCTGCTTGTAGATCTCCATATCTCCCCCTTTTTTGTTTAATACCAGACCATTTATTAACAAGGTCGCCATGACTTGTGCTTCTACTCGTTGTGACACTCCTAGCAGGTTATATACTAAACACAATTAAAAACAGAATCAAAAAGAACCCTGCTAAGGCAATAAATACCCAGATTCCTAAATTTAGCCCAGAAATCCAGTTTCTTTGGATTTACCCACGAGAAATCCTTTTGTAATATTTCAAATACATTGCAGTTCATTAAGTCTTGAATCTTTAGTATTTGAGCTTTTAGCTGATCATGTAAAGGACGAATATTTTGTTGCAACGACATGTCAAAAGCACCTTGGAGATGGTGTTTAACCATTTCTCAGCCATGTAGCAACATATTCCAGGGGAGAGATGTAACACAAAGTCTTTGAGAGTTGTACTCCTAATCACAATACAGAGAAAGACATGTTTTTAATGCATTTTGCCAGTTCCCTATCCATATTACTGCTGTTTTATACCTTACTCGCATTAAATTTACACAATAAGACTGATTATATTCTCGTATACTTGCATTTTGAGCCAAAGCAAACATACGGATGAGAAGTACAAATCATTACAGAATTGTCTTGCTCACAACTTCTATTTGTTGCAGTATTATCTGTGGTTAGCATGCACCCCAATTTAAGGTGCTTATAATACACCTTCGGTTGTTCAGGCCATTCAACAGTTCTTACAAAATGTCGATCTACTGCTGTGGATGACAAAGAAGACATGTTTAGAAAATTTAAAACATGAGTTTCTTTATACAGTCACTCTTGACGTGACATACCTATGGGATTCCCCCTTTTTTGTTTAGCAGGCATGGTTTTTAAAGTATGATGCATATGCTCCACGATTGCTTGCCCAGTCGGGGAATGAGGAATACTGTTGACACGTTTAATACCCCATATCTGTAAAAAAAAAAAAAAACCAAAAAAAACCAAAAACCTGTACTGTAGCGGACACATAAGCTGGTTCATTATCAGTTTTTATAGTTTTCGGTGCTCCCATGACTGCAATGCATTGCAACCAATGTCGAATAACATCACAAGCCTTCTCTCCTGTATGAGCAGTAGCTACAATAAAGTGAGAAAACAAATCAACTGAAACATGTCCAAATTCCATAATGCGCATAACATCGGATTGCCGAAGTTCATCAGGTGTAAACGGGTTATGTCCAAATTCCATAATGCGCATAACATCGGATTGCCGAAGTTCATCAGGTGTAAACGGGTTAACCCCCGCAAATGATAACAGAGGACCCAGTTGCTGACAATTGGCAAAAATACCCACTCTAATGCAAATGCAGTCAGGCTCTTTGCGACTGCATCATCCCACTGTCCTATCAGGGCATAAAGTTGAAATTCTTGTAGGAAGGTGTTCAATGCGTCTTGCAGCAGTAGTAGACTATATCTTATCTTGCAACATGCTGTAATGTCTTCTGAGCTGTTGGGGTTAATGAACATAAAACTTATGGGTGGGGCAGACACAGTGCTTCAGGGCATCCCCTGTATCTTCAAAGTACGCTCATGTCTCTTTCCCCCTCTCTGACTTGAGACAGCCCCCCTATATCCTGCACTGGACTGAGTGGAGAAGCACAGGCTAGAGTCACTGCATGCACGGCCAGTGCACGCAGCAAGTCCCACCACACTCTCCTGCACTGGACTGAGTAGAAAAGTACAGGCTAGAGTCGCTGCATGCGTGGCCAGCGTATGCAGCGAGTCTCACCAAACTCATGATCCAGCTTTGCTAACAGCAGCTGTCTGATACATCACTACATTGTTGTAATCCCTTCTTGTTATCTTCTTCTGTGAAGGTCAGGTTCTCATGGATACACACATGGTTTTTAGAACAACATATTCTACAACTCGTACAAGGGTACGATGCAAAGCGGCATCTACAACTGATCATATAATGCTTATTAAACACGGCAAACAGCATACTAAACATAACAGACAAATTTCTTCCACACAGGCCATGAGTATAATTTGCTTCAACCAACCGCACCCCCATGTCCATCCAGCAAAGAGATTTCACCCAGTGGCCTCCACAAGTTGCTGGTTTGGTCGGTGCAGTTCCTGCAACTGGGCATGGATGGATTTGGAGTGGTCACTTAGATTCATACAATACAGTCCTTTAAAATCTTAACCATGTCTGTGAGCTGAAAACAAAAAATCAGTAGCAGTTCTGTTTTGCAGCGTCGCATATCGAATACTATCTACATCTAGCAATAACTCAGAAATAGCTGAACTAGTAGCATTGTTAAACTTATCCTTGGCAGCAAGAGAGTCCTTGTTATCAAGAATCCTTGGCAGCAAGAGAGTCCTTGTTAGCAAGATCGCATGCGGACTCCCTGTTCTTGCTGGTACTGTGCTTTGATCTTCTTCCACAACAGGCCAAGATTCTCAAGCAGCTAGATAAGGTGTCTGAGAGTCCATTACAGGCTTATGTCATCCAAATGTTTTTCTTGCCAGCACCTGAGACTGAATAACAATTGGTGTGATATATGTGTTTTCCAGCACCCAGGTGTGCGTCCCTTGAGTGTATTTACAATCCTCCTCACCGATCTTCCGTTGCTTTCCCATATTCCCCCCCCTTTCTCAAGAGACCGCTTCTGCTGGGTTCATTTTAGTCTCGCAGGGTATAACACAGAGCAATCTACTAAGGCATGCAATAACATAGACACATATAGGAAAAAACCAAGAACATATCTCTATGGTACTGCTTTGAATCAGGTGTCCTATTTCTCTTTTTCTGATGCTTTCTCGTAATGCGTATCGCATACTTTTGTGCTAATGTGGCACATTTCCCATCTAATTGTTCCTGTTTGGTTTCTTTTTTTTTTCCCCCTCTTTTTTTCTTTTTTCTTTTTTTTTTTTCCTTCCATCACTTACGACTGACATAAAAGTCTGCCTTTGCAACAAGAGCTCAGTTTCTCATTTTCCTATGGAGCATCCTATAGATTTTGGCTCAACTCCTTTTCCCAATCAACCATGATCTTATAGACAAACAACAAACAACCAGCTATACTCCCTGCATGGACGAGCCGTTCCCGAGACCGTAAACCTGTCGGCTGGTGAAAACTCCCCCAATATTTCAGGACTTCCATCGGTTCTACAGCCCATCCTGGTGTATCTACCTGGGGCGCGCTCGCCTTACGTCTAAACATTGTGTATATACAAACTTCTTCACTTGACAGAGTGTCAGCCCTAGTTGCATATGAGAACAGTACCACACCGGGCAGAACACCTGCTCAAGTGGAGTCACCTAACGACACTGCACACAACAAAAAACAAACAGTAGCATACATGCTGATCAGCAGGTATAAGCTGGCGCCCACACACACTTACACAGCAGACACACAAAACCAGCACTTCTATCTCAGGGAGCCGACTGGGGAGGGGAGGGGGCGAGGCGAGCCATGGCAGGAGCAAACAGCTCCAGCTCTGTCCTTCTCTGCTGACATTCTGCCTCCTCCATCGGCCTCAGGTGGAGCAGAGGGGATCAGCAGGGGATTGTCCTAGACCTTCGGACCTGGCCTGTTCGATCCCCCTCCCGTGGGTTGTAATGCTGCAAAAGCCCCAGCTGCTGTGGCTCGCTCCGCCTTCATAGCTTGTAAGGTTGGTAACACCAACCACCATGTTGTCGCTAACGGTGATGCCTCTTTGTCTCCTTTACTTATCACTTCCCACAGTTTTTTCCCAACAGCCTCCCATATTTCTGGTTTAAAAGCTGTCTGGGGCTCTGGTGCGAATCCGTTCTCTCTGCACCAGGTTAACAACCTTCGGAGCATACACTCATCGTATTTCACCCCTCTCTTAGAGAGGATATGCAGGAGAAGTCTTAATATAGCCCCT
This sequence comes from Chroicocephalus ridibundus, assembly GCF_963924245.1. Taxonomy (NCBI): domain Eukaryota; kingdom Metazoa; phylum Chordata; class Aves; order Charadriiformes; family Laridae; genus Chroicocephalus; species Chroicocephalus ridibundus. The sequence goes on along the minus strand of NC_086292.1, from coordinate 49,367 downwards.
TCTTCTTTTGTTACTTGTTGCCCCATCTCCTGCCCCGGCTGCTCACCTCTCTCTGGGTGTCTGTGGCCACATCGTCTGTTTCCTCTATTCTGGATTGCCACCCAATCCGCCCGGTCTCAGTCCAGCTGAGCCGTCCTCCAGCCGGTGGATCTCCTTCTGGGTCTTCCGCCCCTCGCATTCCATTGCTCAAGCCAAGTGCCGATCGGTATCACGTCGGGGTCACCATCTGAGGAGAAATAACTGGACTCCAGACGATCCAACGTGAGTCAACAGAAGCCGTTTATTAAGCACAGATCATCATCTTTTATACCCTGTGTTGTAGCCGTACATGCCACTCGCTTATTTGTGATTAGCTAGTTACATTGTCCACGTGCTGTCCATGCAGTTCATTCACACATCAGATTGGTTACAGGAATTCGCATAGTAAACTGCTTAGTCATTAGCACAACATGTTTTCTACCTTCTCAGTTCCCGTTTTTCCCCCATGTACTAATTCCATCTTCTACCACCTGTTTTGCCCTTAATCTAATCTCTCACAGTAGGGAGGCTGGCTCACATGGCCATTTTCTCTCAGATACATTCCTACACCTAAGTACCACATCTACCCTTTTTTTTTTAAACACCTCCAGGGATGGTGAATCCACCACCTCCCTGGCCAGCCTATTCCAATGTTTAATAACCCTTTTAGTGAAAAAATATTTCCTAATATGCAATCTAAACCTCCCCTGACATAACTTGAACCCATTTCCTCTCGTCCTATCACTTGTCACCAGGGAGAAGAGGTCAGCCCCCATCTCTCTACAACCTCCTTTCAGGTAGTTGTAGAGGGTGATAAGGTCTCCCCTCAGCCTCCTCTTCTCCAGGCTAAACAACCCCAGCTCCCTCAGTCGTTCCTCATAAGATTTGTCCTCCAGGCCCCTCACCAGCTTTGTAGCCCTTCTCTGGACACGTCCCAACACTTCACTGTCCTTCTTTTAGTGAAGAGCCCAAAACTGAAGGCAGTACTCGAGGTGGGGCCTCACCAGTGCCGACTAAATGGGGACGATCACTTCCCTAGTCTGGCTCACCACACTATTCCTGATACAGGCTAGGATGCTGTTGGCCTTCTTGGCCACCTGGGCACGCTGCTGGCTCATATTCAGCCGGCTGTCCACCAACACCCCCAGGTCCTTTTCTGCCGGGCAGCTTTCAAGCCACTCGGCCACAATCCTGTAGCGCTGCATGGGGTTGTTGTGACCAAAGTGCAGGACCCGGCCCTTGGCCTTGTTGAACATCATACCACTGGCCTTAGCCCATCGGTCCAGCCTGTCCAGATCCCTCTGCAGAGCCAACCTACCCTCAAGCAGATCAACACACCCGCCTAGTTTAGTGTGTATGTAATCTAGGAGCATATCAGACTTTGGCTGAGCTCCTCCCTAGTCCAAGAAGGGTGCATAGTAGTTGTGTTTGAATTTGATATATTGGAACTTAACTAACACAATGAAATTGTATAAGTAATATTGATGAAGAGCATATGCTTAACGTTACAAATTTGAGTGACCGTTACGATCAAAGGAAAGGGAACTTTAATTCTCGGAAACGAAGAAAGGGACCTTACTCTCCTGAGTCAGCAGAAGGCTGAGATACAGCTGTGAGATGGGACAGAGATCAGAAAACCGAGTGAGAAGGTCAAAGCACTTGCATCAAAACTCCAGTCATCGAAGAGGACATGTAAGGGCTGAACAATTCAATTGGAGAAGAGACACGCACTTCTCACGTGAACACGGGCAGGAATAGCTTATGTCATAGATGGTGAGGCTTCATAAAGCACAGGAAAAGCATCGAGGGAGTCCCTCAGCTCGAGCCGTATTAAAGCAAGTCTGTGACAGAATTTGTTGCCGAACTGTTCTTTACAGTCGGAGGCTAAGACTGGATCCAGCCGCACCTAGACTCCTCCCTGAGAAGGAGTTTAGGAAGCAAGGCCTTCCAGTCTGAATGTCACTGCTCGGCAGGAGGGTCTTCTCGGCTGTTCTTCAACACCCAACGCTGTTCTTCTGTCCTCTCCTCCTTATAGCCGTGCAGCTATTAGTTCCCTGGCCTCCAAGGCAACGTTTACTCAGTCTGGATCCCCTCCAGATTTAATCATCACGTTCCCTGTCGCTTTTCTGTCTCTCTGGTTCCGTCGGGACTTTTCTTCTCCCAGTCACGATGCCCCTCAGGAGTTTCCCGGCAACTGGCATGCATCTCATAGCATTTTCGGTGGGTCCATCTTTGAGATGTAGTGCACTCATTTGTTTCTCTGTGCTACCTAGGATTCCCGTATTTCGTCTCCAGCCACCCGGGAACACCTGTACTCCCCTCAGACGATCATCCAAGTTCCTCCTAGTCCTCCCCTCAGCCTTCTTTTGTCTATCAGCACCCCTCGATGCCCCTTTTTTCACCCTCACCAAGCCTCCCGAGACCTTTCTGGAACTCCACAGCTCCTCATAGCATTTTATCTCCCTTTCCGTCTCTCTTGTTCTATCAGAGCCTCCCGTGTTTCTTTGCTACGTGGCGCCCCTTCATCTTTCTCTCTACCATCGAGGGCATCTCCACGGAGTTCCGCTTCCACTCCTTCATCTGTAGTTTGTCCATACCCCTTCCTGAGGCTCCTAAAGCCTTGCTGAATGTCCGAGCCTTTTTTTCCTACCCTACCCCCTCAGAACGCCTCCGCTTTTTAAAGCCTTGTCTTCCGAGTCCTTTCTTATACCCCACAGCACTTCAGCTCCCTTTTGATTTTGTTCTTTTTGTGCTCTCCAGAGCACCCTTAACAACTTCTTTGATGTTTAGGATGCCTTTATTCTGTCCCCTGACATCATCTGTACTTTGTCAAAATTCCCTTCAGAGTTCTGTCTTGTTATCTGTGAGGCTTATTCGGTCTCTCGGGTGGGGACTCGTCCGCTACCATCGCCAAGCTCTCGTAAGACATCCCTGTCCTGGTTTGAGGTAAAACAGAATCAATTTTCTGATTTGTAATTTTACTTTTTAGCTGGGCCTCTTCTAACTGACTGAAGTCTGAAATTGACAGAATATCGTTCAGCAACTGTTTACTCTCAGAGTGATAAGTCCTGATTGGGCTCCCCGGTTCAAGAGGGACAGGGAACTGCTGGAAAGGGTGCAGCAGAGAGCTACAAAGATGATTAGGGGACTGGAACACCTCTCTTATGAGGAAAGGCTGAGGGATTTGGGTCTCTTCAGTCTGGAAAAAAGATGTCTGAGGGGTGACCTTATCAACACTTATAAATACTTAAAGGGTGGGTGTCAGGAGGATGGGGCCAGGCTCTTTTCAGTGGTGCCCAGGGACAGGACAAGAGGCAATGGGCACAAACTTGAACATAGGAAGTTCCACCTAAACATGAGGAGGAACTTCTTTACCCTGAGGGTGGCAGAGCACTGGAACAGGCTGCCCAGAGAGGTGGTGGAGTCTCCAACTCTGGAGACATTCAAAACTCGCCTGGACGCATTCCTGTGTAACCTGCTCTAGGTGACCCTGCTCTGGCAGGGGGGTTGGACTAGATGATCTCCAGAGGTCCCTTCCAACCCTATGATTCTATGATTATACCAAGGAATGGTATGCACAAAAGCTCTTGCTTAGACTTATTGCTGTAACAACCAAGGTCAGCTAACTCTGGTGCTTGCCCCATTAGAGGGTCGGAAGCAGAGAAGTGTAGAGGGGTCACACCTGCAGGGAGAAGCAGATGGGACAGGTGACCCAAAACTGACCAACAGAGTATTCCATCCCATCTGCATCACACTCAGTATAAAAGTTGAGGGATCAAAGGGGCAAGAGGGTTCTGGGTCGCTTTTTCTTTAATGGCCGACATCTGAAGAGGACACTGTTTGTCTGCCTTTGATCCCGATCCGAGCACTCCTGACTCTAGTTCTGGAATTCAGCTCCTGTCCGTCACTGACTCCAGTCTGGGACTTACCCTGTGTCTGCTGGTGACGTGATCGTCATCCTGGGAGCTGGATATGGTTTTATATATACAATACTTTTTTCTTTAATGAAAATAATATTAAATAAGAGAATAGTAAATAATAACCGAACAATAAAAATTGAAGTAGTTTAGTTCTTTTTCTAAACTCATAAGTTTCCTAATTCTTCCTCTCCTTTCTGGCGGGGGGGGGGGGGGGGGGGAAGGGCCATCTGTTGTTCTGATTGGCCAATCTGGACAAAATCGTGACAATCCCTTAAGCACTAGAACCTCATTTTAGCTCTGGAGCGCACTTTGCAACCCTTTTTTCCCCTTCAGAACCTTTCCCAAGTTTGCAACGGTTAATGCCATCAGTCTTCCTGTTCTTTCTTGCTTTTGGTGCGCCTGAAGTCGGTCCCCTCCCTGAGGACAATCGTACTTTGCTCGATTCCCTGTTGATCTCATCGCATCCCAAGATATATTTAGTTTCTCTGGCTCCTTCAGGACCTCTCTAATCTATGCAATAACACATCTTGTTCTGCGAGAACCTTTTCCAAAGTCATCTATGTGCTCTAGAGCCTTGTGTTTGGTTTCTGTGGTATAATATTTTTCTACTTTGTATTGGGTTTCCTAAAGATGTCTACCATAGTCTCAGATCTCCTCTTAGCCTTCATCTACTTCTATCCATATGTCCACTATGATGATTTTTGCTGCCTTTTACAATTTGTTTTTCTTCTAGCTACTTAGATGTTAATTAGGGTGTTTTATGCAGGTTCAGGAAATATGTCACTTGTATTTCCATAGTTTTTTGTTGCTTTCTGTATGTTGGGACTCAAGTAGTGCTGTTGAGTAAAAAGTCAAAGAGAGATTATCAACATGACTTGAAATTGCCAGTAATTTACAGTAAATACCTTATTTCACAGAGGAAAATGTTTTTGAGAAAGTTTTCTTACAGAATCTGATTCTGTTACTCACTCCCATCCAAGAAGGGCTTGCTGGCAGAAGTTCAGTAGTGCACACGGTCTCGCTAGAAATAAGGAATGACCCCACAGTAATATATTGGTTTTGGGTTTGTATTTTTTTTCTTGAAGGACACTTAAGTATGTAAGTTTTAATAAAAATGTTATCATTTCATTGAATAAACTACTTTGCTATAGAGATTAGTCTGACTTTTTTTTTTTTCTATCTACATTCTGTAAAAAAATAATTTAATTGCTTACCTGGACGTATCATTGATGTAATAGATGTAGCTGCAGAGGACAAGCAGATAATGTTTTTTCTAGCGAGGGTTACTCTTCAGTACTTTGTAGTTCATAAATTTAAAGCAAATAACAACACCTACTGCACCTTCAGCTGCTTTTATGCTTCTGGGGGTTGGCCCCACCCTTTACCCAGGGGATTGTGGGAAAGATGGTGGGCGGGGCCTCAGGGCCGCAGGCGGGGCCCGGGGTATATGAGCCACAGCTTCAGGTCAGGAGCTCATTCTGGTGCTGGGCTTTTCCACGGTTAGAGCTCTGATGTTTCTTAAGCGTTGTTTTAGAGCTTGTGCAGCTGTTTGGGAAGGCTTGTTTTAGTGTTTAAACTAGTATAGGTAAGATGTCAGAGGTAAGATTTTTCAATGTAAGGGTGGTTGCCATAGAAAGTGGAGATGTATGTTTGTTTTTTTTTTTTTTCCCCATATATTTAGTTTTATAGGGAGCATTTAGTTTGTTTAAATGGTTTAATAGTATGTGTTCTTTTTTTGCTTATGGCAGGTGGTGTGTTTTATTGTAATTTCTGACTTCATTGAAGATAAAACTTTGTACTCTTTTCTAATTTTGATGTACACTATGTTAGTTGGTGTTTTTGTTAGTCTCAATCAGATGCGTTATGAGATACTGGAGCAGGATTTAGCGTGACTGTCTTGTATGTATCCATATATTGAGTTTATCTGTTTTGAGAAAGCAACAGGGTCATAACAGCAGGGACGGCTCACCGTTTTCTTCCAGACCATGTAGGGTATCACAGTGGCCCTGAAGCTTTTGCGGTTTGCAGGCAGTTACCGGTAGGTTTTGTAACAGTTTTCCTGGTTTTCCAGGTCTGTAGCAGAGCCCGGAGTCTCTGTGAAGGCAGAAGACAGGAGGTGTCTGCTAAACACAGGGTAGGGCTCAGAAGAGCAGGTCCTGAGGAGCAGTTGGAAAATAAGGGGCAGGAGTTGTGGGGGAGCAGTAAGCCTCCTTCCCTGATGGTTCAGGAGAAGGGGGGAAGTTTCTAAAGTTTTGGTATTAGGGGATGGCTAGGAAAGGGAGGTGGGTTCATACATTTTTCTTGGACAAGTTTTGTCATTGGGTTTGGTTGTTGATGGTGTCTGGTCTGCTATAGGCTCTCGCATTTGAGGTGAGCTGGATAGTATCGAGGAAGAGCACAGGACTGGTGGTTTGGCAGAAGTGAAGTACAAGTGTTGTTTCTTGGTCTCTTAGGTGCCGTGAATAACTGTCGCTGCAGCATCCGACTCTGGAATCGGTGCGGAGGAGGCAATCAGACTGCACCAGCGTTCAGGAGGCTTGAGGGGTTTTGTGGAGGAGGTCGTCGTCTCTTCTCAGGATGCTTATTGCTGGTGTTGTAGCTGCTTTTGGGATTATTTTTTTCTTTTCCTTTTGCAGAGGAAGAGGAGTAAGCCGGTGACCGCAAGAACGTATCGCATGGTTGTGTTTTGTGGACTACGTCAAGGATGGAATCAGATGGTAGCCCTCCAAAAGCTAAGTTGAGAGACCAGCACCGGAAAGGGGCGGAGGCTGACAGTTGTGTAATGGGGTCTTTGACGTTAGCGTAGTGGGGAGGGCTGTCCTGGGGCACAGTCTCCTTTGGGCAGGTAAACGATGTACCTTACTGTCCAGTATTATATTAACACATCCTGGGCAGGGCAGTTCCAGCTTGTGTGTGTTGCTATGTCGATTGTGTTGTCTGTGTTTTGCATTCTAGACCTTTTCTTGGGTCTCGAGGTCATCTTTAAGCTCCAGGAGCATGGAATGTGCATCGGGTACCATCATTATGGTGTCAAACGCCTGCACCCATGGGCATAGCACCAACCGTCTGCCTCTCTTGTTGCATTAGAATCTTAAAGCGTGCATCGGTCTTGCGTCTTGGAACTTTCCGGACGGTCCACTTTAGCAACTGGGGCTTCTTCCCTGTGTCGTTATGTTCTTAGGTCTTGAAGCTAGGCTTCCTGCATGTCTGTCTTGTCAGGCTCGACAGTCCCTTCTCAGGAACTGTGAAGTTCTACACCTCGTTTCAAGGGGTTCTGTGGAGCCTCTTCACATCGTCACCATCACAGTGCCACAGGTCGTCTTGCCCGATGGTGACTTTGGTCCCGGTGTCATCCTTCTTGCTGAGAGTTTTCTCTCATCCTTGAGGCGCGTCATTTGTAGTGTTCTGTGTAGCGTCAGTCTGTGTGTGTTTGGCTCGGGGCTGCCCTGCCCGGGCGTGTAGTGTACAGGGTAGGCAGAATCACGATGAGAGTCTGTAGTGAATATGAGGATCTGCCTAGACCCAGGCAAAGGTTGCATAGTTATCTCTAATCGATTAGCTCTCGAGAGGCTGCGTGGACGGGTGTTTCATTAGCGGGCGCTGGCATAAGCGGAGCCAAGTCGGAGAGGGTGTTTGCGGCTAGTGAAGGGGACAGTATCTCAAAGATGTTCAGGCTGCTTTGTGTGGGGTGTAATGTTTGCAGGCTTCTCTCTTTTGGATGACAGGCTGTAGTTGGACTTATGTGAACAGGGTTCCTAAGTAGAAAGGAGACCTTTGGAATAAAGCTACTGCTCTGCATCAGGGTAATGTTTGATGTTGGTGTGTTGGTTTTGTTTTTTTTTTTTTTTTTTCAGATGCGGAGAGATGAGATGGACAGGGATACGCAGGGGAGCCGACGGGAGCGCAGGACAAAGGTAGCTTAGGCTGAGGTATTAAAGGGAAGATGTGACCGGCGGCTCCACGAATACATTTGGCCACTTTTTTTCATGTGAATGTGAGGTTACGTAGCCGTGCATGGAAGTGCTGGACTGAGGTTCAACAGAACCAGTGTTGTTTTCAGTCACTTTGCTTTGCAGGTAAGTCTCTTCCAATGAACTGAACTCTCTGAAAATAATAACGTATTTTTCAGGTAGTATCTGCCTTCAGAGCGCCAAGACCTTATATTTACACTTAATGCCAAGGGATGCCGTGCAGAGAGGCTCTTGCTTATACTTATTCCTATAACAGCACAGTGCAGCTAACTTTTATATATGCCCCGTCGGAAGCAGAAAAGTGTAGAGGGATCGCACCCACGGTGAAGAGAAGACGGGACCGGTGACCCGAACCTGACCGATGGGGTATTGCATTCCATCATCATCACGCTCTGTATAAAAGCAGCGGGATCGAAGGGGTCGGTACCTGTTGTCTGGCCTTTGAGGATTCCTCTGTCTGTTCATTGTCCTTTGACCCTGATCTGTGCATTTATGCAACCGGGTCTGGAATCCGGTTCCAGTCTGTCACCGAGTGCTGTCCCGGACTTTCCCCGTGCCTGCCAGTGAAGCAGCGGTCATCCTGGGAGTTACGTATCGGGTTGTGTATGTCCTGTATGCATTTAATTATTTTCTTGTTACTGTTGTCTTTTCTTGGTATTATTTTGCTGTTAAGATTTCATTACAGTTCAGTTTATCTTTCAGTCCCTAAGTCTCTCTCTCTTGTTCTCCTCTGCATCAGGAGAGTAGTTAAAAGGGAGCACGTGTCACTTGTTTTTCTGCGTGGCCTAAGGCACAACAGCAAGGACGGACAGGGCACGGGAGCAGACTCGGCCGAGGAGAGCGGCGGCCCCAAGCCTCGGTTCTTTCTCAGCCGCTGCATTACTGGCAGCGTACAAGCCTCTGCTTGCGCTCTGTCCGTCGGTCCGATCCAGAACACAGTTCTGGCAGACGTCAGGTTATATGTGTCGTCTTGATACAAATGCTGCATGACTCGTTGTGGGGTTTCTTTAACAAGGAAACGAAAGGATATTGACTCTTGATAAAAATATTGTTATTGTGCCTAATGATCTTCTTGCCTATTTAGGTCAGGATGATGTCTTTCTCTTTTTGTCTACGCCCTGCAAAAGTTTAAGTTTCCTTACCTACCGGGCCCTGTTGCTGACGCAATTGACGTAGTTGTAATAAAAGAGGACGTATTGTCATTTCCTCTAAGGGTCGCTTTCTCTGTTTTGGTGTTTTGCATGCCGTACTTCTCAGGCCTGTGAGGAAAGGAGCAGCTGCTCCTCTGGCAGGCTCTATGCCTTGTTGCCCCAGCCCCTTTCCCAGGTGCTGGTGGGAAGGGCGGTGGGCGGGGCCCGGGGTATATAACCCACAGCCTCTGCTGGGGCACCTCATTCCGCCGCCAGGCGTCTCCAGGGTCGGAGCTCCGCCGGTCCTTCAGTCGATTGCAGCTTTGGAGCTGGCTCAGCTCCTGGGGCGGAGATGTTATCCCACTTAGAGAATCGCAGGAAAGAAGCTGGAGGTGGTAAGACCTTGAGGACCAGGTGAGGTCTGGCAGCATGTAGAGTAGAGAGTGGTCTCGTATGCTGCTTCTCTTCCTTGTGGTTTTTCAGGTCAGTCACGTTGTAGTGAGCGTTCCGAGGTGGCGGGATGGTTTAACAGTATGGTTTTCTTTATTCCAGGTGCGGCGTGTTTTCCTGGAAGCCCTGACTGTATTGAAGATGGAATGTTGTTTGATTCCCCTCCCCCACCGCCATGGGTTTTGCTGCATCCCAGGTAAGATAACGATAGCACTTGTCTTAATCAGGCAGATGATGAGATTCTTTCACAGGGCTTGGGTGTGCATCTTGTCTGCAGTCTTAGGCGGAGTTTTCGCATTTCTCAAGAAAGCAGCAGGGACGTAAGGTATAACGTCTTTCAGGGTACGGGACGGCTCATTGCCTTCCCCCATGGTGCGCAGAGTGCCGCCGTGTGCCTGGAGCCTTTGCGGCTGGCGGCAGGCCCCCGGTGTAGGTCGAGTCAGGACTTTGCTGACTCTGTGTGTCTTTAGCAGGGCCCAGAGTCTGTGGGAAGATGGGAGATAGGAGGTGCCTGGCGAAGGCGGGGCTCGGAAGAGCAGCTTCCGAGGAGCAGCCGACGCCGGGGGGTCGGGCTGGCAAATAGCGGGTGGGAGCTGTGGGGAAGAAGTGGGGCTCCTTCCCTGATGGCTCAGGGAGAAGAGAGGGGCTTTCTCAAGTTTTGGCACTGGGGGAGGGCTAGGAAAGGGAGGCGGGTTCATGAGTCTTTCTCGGACAGGTTTTGCAGTTGGGTTTGGTTGTCGACGGAGCCTGGTCTGTTCTAGGCTCTCGCATTCGAGGCGAGCCGGATAGTATCGAGGAGGAGCACGGGACTGGTGGTTTGGCAGAAGTGCAGTGCTAATGTTGTGCTTCTTGGTCTCTTAGGTATGGTGAATAACTGTTGCCGCAGTGTCAGACTCTGCAATTGGCGCTGAGCGGGCAAGCAGAATGCCTCAGAGTTCATGAGGCTGAGGGTGGTGTGGAAGAGGTTGGTATCTCCTCTCAGGATGATTATTGCTGGTGCGGTGGCTGCTTTTGGGGTAATTTTTTCTTTTCTTTTCCTTTTGCAGAGGAAGAGGAGGAAGCTGGTGACCAGAGGAACATATTGGATGGCTGTTTTTTTGTGGAGTGCCTCAAGGATGGATTCGGACCCCTGGCCCTCCACAAGCTAAGTTGAGAGACAGGCGCCTGAGAGGGGACGAGGTTGAGAATTGCATAAAGGTGTTTTTGAAGTTGGCATAGGGGAGAGGTTTGTCCTGGAGCGCAGTCTCCTTTAGGCATGTAGAGGATGCGGTTTACTGTTTGGCGTTCTAGTATGTCCCGGGCAGGGCAGTTCCAGCCTGTGTCTGTTTGTCTCATTTGTGTGGTCTGTGTTCTGGGTCTTAGACCTTTCTCAGGTCTCGAGGTCATCTTTAAGCTCTAGGAGCATGGCATGGTTCCTCAGGCGCCCTCCCTAGGGTCTCGAACACCTGCATCCATGGGCATAGCACCATTCGGCTGCTGGTCTTCTTGCATTAGAATCTTAAAGCATGCATCGTTCTTGTGTCTTGGAAGTTTCTGGGTGGCCCACTTCTGCGACTGGGGCTTCTTCCCTATGTCATTACATTCCTAGGTCTTGAAGCCAGGCTTCCTGTGCATACATCTTGTCAGTCTTGACAGTCACTTTTTATCACAGACGATGAAGTTCTACGCTTTGTTTCAGGGGCTTCCATAGAGCCTCTTCACATCACCACCGTGGTCTCCAGGTCTTCTTCCCGACAGTGACTTCGATCCGGGTGTCATCCTTCTTGCTGAGAGTTTTTTCTCTCATCCTTGAGGAGCGTTGTTTTTAGCGTTCTGTGTAGTCTTGGTCTGTGATTCTGTGTGTGTCTGGCTCGGAACCCCCCTGCCCAGGTGTGCAGAGCTCAGTGCAGGCAGAATAGTGATGAGAGTCTATAGTTAATACGTGTATCTGTTGAGACTGAGGTAAAGTTTGCGTAGTCATCTGGAATTGATTAGCTCTCAGTAGGTTGGGTGCGTGGGTGTTTCATTAGTGGGTGTTGGCATAAGCAGAGCCGAGTCAGAGAGGCTGTTCACAGTTAGCGAAGGAGATAATATCTCAAAGATGTTCCGGCTGCTTTGTGTGGGGTGTAATGTTTGTGGGCTTATTTTGTTTCTGTTTGTTTGACGGCAGGCTGTAGTGGCCCTGGTTGAACAGTGTTTCTAAGCAGAAACAAGACCTTTGGAATTAAGCTGCTGCTCTGCATCAGGGTAATGTTTGATTTTTTTTTTTTCTCCTTTTAGATGCAGAGAGATGAGATGTGCAGCATGAAGCAGGGGAGCCGAGAGGAGCACTGTACGGCAGTGGCTCGGCATGTGGTATTAGAGGGAAGATGTCACTGGCACCTCTATGAATACAATTGGGTACTTTTTTTTTTTCATGTGAAAGTGAGGTTATGTAGCCGTGTGGGAATGTGTTGGACTGAGGTACAACAGAACCAGTTTTCCTTTCCTTAATTTTACTTTTCAGGTAAGTCTCTTCTAACTAACTGAACTCTCTGAAGATAATGACATATTTTTCAGGTAGTATCAGCTTCCAAAGTGCTAAGACCTTATATTTACACTTAATGCCAAGGGATGCTATGCGGAGAGGCTCTTGGTTATACTTATTGCTGTAACAATCTGTGTCAGGTAACTGTGTGCGCCATGTTGGAGCGTCGGAAGCAGAAGAGCGTAGAGGGGTCGCACCCGCAGTGAAGAGCGGACAGGACCGTTGACCCGAATCTGACTGGCGGGGTATTCCATCCCATCCTCATCGTGCTCAGTATAAAAGCAGATGGATCAAAGGGGTCGGTACCTTTCCTTCAACATCCAGCGTCTGAGGACTCCTCTGTCCGTTTGTCATCCTTTCATCCTGATTCATGCGTTTGCGCCACCAGACCCGCACTCCAGTTTCCATCCGTTGCTGACTCCAGTCTCGGACTTTCCCCATGCCTGCCAGTGAAGCGATGGTCACCGTGGGAGCTTGATACCGTGTTGTGTGTATATATTGTATATATTTCCTCATTGTCTTGTTACTGTTGTCTCTTGTTGGTATTATTTTTCTGTTAATATTTCATTACAGTACACTTTCTTTTTTAATTGATAAATCCCTCTCATTCTATTCTCCCTCAGGAGAGAAGTTAAAAGGGAACATCTGTCGCTTGTTTTAATGCCCAGCCTAACCTGGGACAGCGATGACAGGTAGGGCACCCGAGCAGACTCGGGTGAGGAGAGCGGCGGCCCAAAGCGTCGGTTCTTTCTCAGCCGCTGTATTACAGGCAGCGTACAAGCCTCTGCTTGCGCTCTGACTGTCGGTCCTATCCAGAATACAGTTGTGGCAGAAGTTGGGTAATATGCGTGGTCTCACTGGAAGCGCTGTATGACCTGTTGTGGGGTTTCTTTTACAAGGAAGCTAAAGCATGTTGAGTCTTGATAAAAATATTGTTATTGCGCTTAATGATCTACTTTCCTCTGTAGGTTAGTGTGACATGTATCTCTTTCTATCTACGCCCTGCAAAAGTTTAAGTTTACTTCTCTACCCGGTCCCATTGCTGACACAAGTGACGTAGCTGTAGTAAAAGAGCACTTATTGCCACTTCCCGTAAGGGCTGCTTTCTCCGTTTTGTCGTTTTGCACGCTGTAATCTTCAAGCACGTGAGAAAAGGAGCAGCCGCTCCTTTGGCAGACTTTATGCCTTCTGGCGGTGGGCCCGGCCCCTTTCCGCGGTGGTGGTGGGAAGGGGGGTGGGCTGGGCCCGGGGTACAGGAACCAGGGCCTCTGTTGGGGCAGCTCATTCCGCCGCCAGGCGTCTCCAGGGTCAGAGCTCTGCCGGTCCTTCCGTCAATTGCAGCTTTGGAGGCGGCTCAGCTGCTGGGGTGGAGATGTTCTCCCACTTAAGAGAATCGGAGGTATGAAGTTGGAGGTGGGAAGACTTTCAGGACTGGGTGAGGTTTGGCAGCGTGTAGAGTAGAGAGCGGTCTCGTATGCTGTTTCTTTTCCTTGTGGTTTTTCAGGTGGGTCACGTTGTAATGAGCATTCAGAGGCGGCGAGATGGTTTAACAGTATGACTTCTTTATTCCAGGTGCGGTGTGTTTTCCTGGAAGCCCTGTCTGTATTGAAGATGGAACTTTATTTGGTTTCTTTTTTCCACGGGTTTTGCTGTATCCCAGGTAAGATGCCAATAGAATTTGTCTCAGTTGGGCAGACGAGATTACTTTGCAGGGCTTGGGTGTTCATCTTGTCTGCAGCCGTAGATGGAGTTTTCGCATTTCTCAGGAAAGGAAGAGGGATGTAAGGTATAATGTCTTTCAGGGTGTGGGACGGCTTGTCTTTACCCACAGCGTGCAGGGTACGGCATTCAGGAGGGTGATGGTGTTGTGGAGGAGGCATCTCCTCTCGGGATGCTTATTGCGCGTGCTGTGGCTGCTTTTGGGATTATTTTTTCTTCTCCTTTTGCAGAGGAAGAAGAGAAAGCTGGTGACCGCAGGAATGTATCGGGTGGCTGGTTTTTGTGGACTGCATCGAGGAAGGATTTGGATGCCACCCGGGCATCCAAAAGTTAAGTAGATAGTCAGGTGCCAGAGAGGGGCCGAGGTGGACAGTTGCAAAATGGGGTCTTTGATGTTAGCGTAGTGGTGAGGACTGTCCCAGGGCACAGTCATATTTGGGAAGGTACAGGATGTGGCTTACTGTTCAGTGTGACGCTAGCTCGTCCCGGGCAGGGCAGTTCCAGCCTGTGTGTGTTGTCGTGTGGTTTGTGTGGTCTGTGTTCTGCATCTTAGCCCTTTCTTGGGTCTCGAGGTCATCTTTAAGCTCAACGAGCATGGCGTGAGGACTCGGGCATCATCCTTAGGGTCTCGAATGCTCGGATCCGTGGGCATAGCACCATTCGGCTGCCGCTCTTCTTGCGTTAGAAGCTTTTGGTGTGCATCGGTCTTGTGTCTCGGAAGTTTCCGGGCGGCCCGCTTCCATGACTGGGACTTCTTCCCTGCGTCGTTACGTTCTTAGGTCTTGAAGCCAGGCATCCTGCGCATGTATCTTGTTGGGCTTAACAATCCCTTCTTATCAGGGACTGTGAGGTTCTATGCTTTGTTTCAGGGGCTTCCATAGAGCCTCTTCACATCATCAACACCACAGTCCCACAGGCCTTCTTGTCCGATGGTGACTTTGGTCCCGGCGTCATTCTTCTTGCTGAGAGTTTTCTCTCATCTTTTTAGGCATGTCTTTCATGGTGTTCTTCATAGTGTTGGTCTACGACTGTGTGTGTTTGGCTCGGGGCTGCCCTGTCCAGGCGCATAGTGTCCAGGGTAGGCAGAATCACGATGAGAGTCTGTAGTGAATATGAGGATCTTCCTAGACCCAGGCAAAGGTTGCTCAGTCGTCTCTAATCGATTAGCTCTCGAGAGGCTGCGTGGACGGGTGTTTCATTAGCGGGCGCTGGCATAAGCGGAGCCAAGTCGGAGAGGGTGTTCGCGGCTAGCGAAGGGGACAGTATCTCAAAGACAGTAAGCCTGCTTTGCATGGGGTGTAATGTTTGCAGGCTTCTCTTTTTTTGGATGACAGGCTGCAGTTGGACTTATGTGAACAGGGTTCCTAAGTAGAAAGAAGACCTTTGGAATTAAGCTACTGCTCCGCATCAGGGTAATGTTTGATATCGGTGTGTTGTTTTTTCCAGATGCAGAGAGATAAGATGGGCAGGGCGACGCAGGGGACCTGTGAGGAGTGCGGTACGAAGGTGGCTTGGCACGAGGTAATAAAGGGAAGATGTGACCGGCGGCTCCATGAATACAATTGGGTACTTCTTTTATTCATGTGCATGTGAGCTTGCGTAGCCATGTGCTAATGTGCTGGACTGAGGTTCAACAGAACCAGTGTTGTTTTCAGTCATTTTACTTTTCAGGTAAGTCTCTTCCAACTAACTGAACTGTCTGAAAATAATGACATGTTTTTCAGGTAGTGTCCACTTCCAGAGCACCAAGACCTTATATTTACACTTAATGTGAAGGCATACCATGTAGAGTGGCTCTTGCCTTATACTTATTGCTATAACAGCGCAGCTCAGCTGACTTTTACGTACGCCCCATCGGAAGCAGAAAAGCGTAGAGGGGCGGCACCCACAGTGAAGAACGGACGGGCTCGGTGATCCGAATCTGACCAACACGGTATTGCATCCCATCATCATCGTGGTCAGTATAAAAGCGGAGGGATCGAAGGGGTCGGTACCTTTCCTTCGATGGCCGGCATCCGAGGACTCCTCTGTCTGTTTGGCATCCTTTGATCCCGATCGTGCATTTATGCAACCAGATCTGGAATCTGGTTCCCATCAGTTGTGAGGTCAGGTCCTGGACTTTCCCCATGCCTGCCAGCGAAGCGATGGTTATCCTGGGAGCTCCATACTGGGTTGTGTGTATATATTTTGTCTGTGCTACTGTTTTACTGTTATTGTTGTCTTTCCTTGGTACTACTTTTCTGTTTATATTTCATTAGAGTTCAGTTTCTTTTTCAGTTCCTAAGTCGCCCTCAAGAGAGAAGTTAAAAGAGTGCGTCTGTCACTTGGTTTAATGCACAGCGTAATCCATGACAGGAATGACAGATAGGGCACCGGAGTGGACTCGGACGAGGAAAGCGGCGGTCGGAAGGGTCGGTTCTTTCTCAGCCGCCGCATTACAGGTGGCATACAAGCCTCTGCTTGCGCTCTGTCTGTCATTCCTATCCAGAACATAATTCTGGCAGAAGTCAAGTAATACGCGGGGTCTGGCTAGAAGTGAAATATCGCGGGCCCCCCCCAGTATTTTGGGTTTTCTTTTTGAAGGAAACAAAAGGACATTGTGTCTTGATTAAAAACATGGGTATCGGGCCTAATGATCTACTTGCCTGCATAGGCTAGGATGACGTCTTTCTCTTTCTGCCTACGCCCTGCAAAAGTTTAATTAAGTTTACTTACCTACTGGGCCCCGTTGCTGATGCAATCGATGTAGTTGTAACAAAAGAACACGTATTGTCACTTCCTCTAAGGGTCGCTTTCTCCGTTTTGGTGTTTTGCATGCTGTACTTTTCAGGCCTGTGAGGAAAGGCCGCTTCTCTGGCAGGCTCTATGGCTTCTGGAGGTCAGCCGGGCCCCTTTCCCAGGTGCTGGTGGGAAGGGCGGTGGGCGGGGCCTGGGGTATATAACCCACAGCCTCTGCTGGGGCAGCTCATTCTGCTGCCGAGCGTCTCCAGGGTCACAGCTCTGCCAGTCCTTCCGTCGCTCCCATCTTTGGAGCTGGCTCAGCTACTGGGACGGAGATGTTATCCCATTTAGAGAATAGCAGGTAGGAAGCTGGAGGTGGTAAGACCTTGAGGACCAGGTGAGGTTTGGTAGCACGTACAGTAGAGAGCGGCCTCGTGTGCTGCTTCTCTTTCTTGTGGTTTTTCAGGTGAGTCACGTTGTAATGAGCGGTTCGGGGGTGGTGAGATGGTTTAAGGGTACCGTCTTCTGTCTTCCAGGCACGGCCACTTTTCTGGAATCCCTGGCTCTATTGAAGATGGAACTTTCTTGCTGTTTCTTTTTTCACTGGTTTTGCCGTATCGTGGGTAAAACGCCGGTAACATTTGTCTCGATGAGGCAGATGATGAGATTACTTTGCAGAGACTGGGTGAGCATCTTGTCTCAAGAAAGCAGCAGGGACATAAGGTGTAATGTCTTGCAGGGTGTGGGGCGCGTCGTCGCCTTCCCCCACGGTGCGCAAGGTACCGTCGTGTCCCTGGAGCATTTGCGGCTGGCGGCAGGCCCCCCGTGTAGGTTGGATCAGGGCTTCGCTGACTCTGTGGGTCTGTAGCAGAGCCCGGAGTCCATGGGAAGACAGAAGATAAGAGATGATGGCGGAACGCAGGGAGGAGCTGAGAAGAGCCGCTCCCGAGGAGGGTCTGATGCCGGGTGTTCAGGCTGGCAAATAAAGGGTGGGAGCTGTGGGGTAGAAGTGGGGCTACTTCCCGGATGGCTCAGGGAGAAGAGAGGGGCTTTCTAAAGTTTTGGCACCAGGGCATGGCTAGGAAAGGGAGGCGGGTTCACAAGTCTTTCTCGGACAGGTTTTGCAGATGGGTTTGTGTGTCATTGGAGCCTGGTGTGTTCTAGGCTCTGGAATTTGAGGTGAGACCGATAGTATCGAGGCAGGGCACGGGACTGGTGGTTGGCAGAAGCGCAGTGCGCAGGAAGGATTCAGATGCCTGTCCCTCCGAAAGCTTAGTTGACAGTCTGGCGCTGTAGAGGGGCGGAGGCGGACAATTGCAAAATGGGGTCTTTGATGTTAGCATAGTGGCGAGGGCTGTCCCGGGGCACAGTCATATTTGGGAAGGTAAAGGATGTGGTTACTGTTCGGTGTGATGTTAGCGCATCCTGGGCAGGGCAGTTCCAGCCTGTGTGTGTTGTTGTGTCGTATGTGTTGTCTGTGTCTTGCATCCTGGACCATTTTTTGGGTCTCGAGATCATCTTTAAGCTTCAGGAGCATGGAATGTGCATCAGGTGCCATCCTTATGGTGTCGAACACCTGCAGCCGTGGGCGTAGCACCAACCATCTGCCTCTCTTCTTGCATTAGCGTCTTAAAGCGTGCATCGGTCTTGCATCTTGGAACTTTCCGGATGGCCCTCTTTAGCGACTGGGGCTTCTTCCCTGCGTCGTTATGTTTTTAGGTCTTGAAGCTAGGCTTCCTGCACGTCCATCTTGTCAGGCTCGACAGTCCCTTCTCAGGAACTGTGACGTTCTACACCTCGTTTCAAGGGGTTCTGTGGAGCCTCTTCACATCGTCACCAGCACAGTGCCGCAGGCTGTCTTGCCCGACGGTGACTTTGGTCCCAGCGTCATCCTTCTTGCTGAGAGTTGTCTCTCATCCTTGAGGCGTGTTTGTAGTGTTCTGTGTAGCGTCAGTCTGTGTGCGTTTGGCTCGGGGCTGCCCTGCCCGGGCGCGTAGGGTCCAGGGTAGGCAGAATCACGATGAGAGTCTGTAGTGAATATGAGGATCTTCCTAGACCCAGGCAAAGGTTGCTCAGTCGTCTCTAATCGATTAGCTCTCGAGAGGCTGCGTGGACGGGTGTTTCATTAGCGGGCGCTGGCATAAGCGGAGCCAAGTCGGAGAGGGTGTTTGCGGCTAGCGAAGGGGACAGTATCTCAAAGATGTTCAGGCTGCTTTGTGTGGGGTGTAATGTTTGCAGGCTTCTCTGTTTTTGGATGACAGGCTGTAGTTGGACTTATGTGAACAGGGTTCCTAAGTAGAAAGGAGACCTTTGGAATAAAGCTACTTCTCTGCATCAGGGTAATGTTTGATATTGGTTTGTTGCTTTTTTTTTTTTTCAGGTGCAGAGAGATGAGATGGGCAGGGCGACGCAGGGGACCTGTGAGGAGTGCGGTACGAAGGTGGCTTGGCATGAGGTAATAAAGGGAAGATGTGACCGGCGGCTCCATGAATACAATTGGGTACTTCTTTTATTCATGTAAACATGAGTTTGCATAGCCATGTGCTAATGTGCTGGACTGAGGTTCAACAGAACCAGTGTTGTTTTCAGTCATTTTACTTTTCAGGTAAGTCTCTTACAACTAACTGAACTCTGAAAATAATGACGTATTTTTCAGGTAGTATCCACCTTTAGAGTGCCAAGACCTTGTATTTGCACTGAATGCGAAGGGATGCCGTGCAGAGAGGCTCTTGCTTATACTTATTCCTATAACAGCACAGCGCAGCTAACCTTTATATATGCCCTGTCGGAGGGTCGGAAGCAGAAAAGCATAGAGTGGTCGCACCCACGGTGAAGAGAAGACAGGACCGGTGACCCGAATCTGACCGATCGGGTATCGCATCCCATCCTCATCACGATCAGTATAAAAGCAGAGGCATCGAAGGGGTCGGTACCTGTCGTCTGGCCTTCGAGGACTCCTGTCTGTTCCTTGTGCTTTGACCCTGATCCATGCATTTATGCAACCAGGTCTGGAATCTGGTTCCTGTCTGTCACAGAGTCTGGTCCCGGACTTTCCCTGTGCCAGCGGGTGAAGCAGCGGTCATCCTGGGAGCTCCGTATCGGGTTGTGTATGTCCTGTATATATTTAATGTTTTCTTGTTACCGTGCCTTTTCTTGGTATTATTTTGCTGTTAAGATTTCATTATAGCTCAGTTTATCTTTCAGTCCCTAAGTCTCTCTCTTGTTCTCCTCTGCATCAGGAGAGAAGTTAAAAGGGAGCACGTGTCACTTGTTTTACTGCACGGCCTAAGGCGCAACACCAATGACGGACAGGGTCCCGGAGCAGACTCGGCCGAGGAGAGCGGCGGCTCCAAGCCTCGGTTCTTTCTCAGCCGCTGCATTACAGGCTGAGTACAAGCCTCTGCTTGGTCTGTCGATCCGATCCAGAAGGTAGTTCTGGCACAAGTCGGGTTACATGCATCGTCTTGCTAGAAATGCTGTATGATTCGTGGGGTTTCTTTTAAGAGGAAACTAAAGCACATTGAGTCTTGATAAACATATTGTTATTGTGCCTAATGATCTTCTTGCCTATTTAGGTTAGGATGATGTCTTTCTCTTTTTGTCTACGCCCTGCAAAAGTTTAATTAAGTTTACTTTACCTACTGGGCCCTGTTTCTTACACAAGTGATGTAGTTGTAATAAAAGAGCACGTATTGTCATTTCCTCTAAGGGTCGCTTTCTCCGAGTTGGTGTTTTGCACACTGTAATTTTCAGGCCTGTGAGGAAAGGAGCAGCCGCTCCTCTGGCAGACTCTATGCCTTGTGGAGGTCAGCCTGGCCCCCTTCCCAGGTGCTGGTGGGAAGGGTGCTGGGCGGGGCCTGGGGTATATAACCCACAGCTTCTGCTGGGGCAGCTTATTCTGCTGCCGGGTTTCTCCAGGGTCACAGCTCTGCCGGTCCTTCCGTCGCTCCCGTCTTTGGAGGCGGCTCAGCTACTGGGGCAGAGATGTTATCCCATTTAGAGAATCGCAGATAAGAAGTTGGAGGTGGTACTACCTGAAGGACCAGGTGAGGTTTGGTAGCATGTATAGTAGAGAGGGGTGTTGTGTGCTGCTTCTCTTCCTTGTGTTTTTTCAGGTCAGTCCTGTTGTAATGAGTGTTTCAGGGGCAGTGAGATGGTTTAAGGGTATAGTTTTCTCTTTTCCAGGCATGGCATATTTTCCTGGAATCCCTGAGTGTATTGAAGATGGACCTTTCTTGGGGAGGTTTTTTTTTTTTCCACTGGCTTTGCGGTATCCCAGGTAAGACACCAATAGAATTTTTCTAAATTGGGTAGATGAGATTACTACGCAGGGACCAGGCGAGCATCTTGTCTGCAGTCGTAGATGGAGTTCTCACATTTCACAGGAAAGCAGCAGGGCCGTAAGGTATAACCTCTTTCAGGCTGTGGGGCGCCTGTTCACTTTCCCCCACAGTACACAGGGTACTGCCATGTCCCTGGAGCCTTTGCGGCTTGCAGCAGGCCCCTGGTGTAGGTCGGGTCAGGGCTTTTCTGACTCTTTGGGTCTGCAGCAGAGCCTGGAGTCCGTGGGAAGACAGAAGATAGGAGTTGATGGTGTGGCGGTTTGGCAGAAGCGAAGTGGTAATGTTGTGTTTCTTGGTCTCTTAGGTGCTGTGAATAACTATCACTGCAGCCTCGGACTCCGGAATAGGCGCGGAGTGGGCAAGCAGAATGCCACGGCGTTCGTGAGGCAGAGCGTGTCGTGGAAGAGGTTGGCATCTCCTCTCAGGATGCTTATTGCTGGTACTGTGGCTGCCTCTGGGAATTATTTATTCTTTTCCTTTTGCAGAGGAAGAGGAGGAACCTGGTGACTGCGGAAATGTATCGGGTGGCTGGTTTTTGCGGACCGCATCGAAGAAGGATTCAGATGCCTGGCCCTCCAAAAGCTAAGTTGACAGTCAGGTGCCGGAGAGGGGCCGAGGTGGACAATTGAAAAATGGGGTCTTTAATGTTAGCGTAGTGGCGAGGGCTGTCCCGGGGCACAGTCGGGGCACATATTTGGGAAGGAAAAGGATCTTGCTTGCTGTTCAGTGTGACGCTAGCGCGTCCCGGGCAGGGCAGTTCTAGCCTGTGCATGTTGTCATGTCGTTCATGTGGTCTGTGTTGTGTATCTTAGCCCTTTCTTGGGTCTCGCGGTCATCTTTGAGCTCTAGGAGAATGATGTGGGGCCCCAGGCATCATCCTTAGGGTCTCAAACCCTCGGGCCTGTGGGCGTAGCACCATTCGGCTGCCGCTCTTCTTGCATTAGCATCTTAAAGCGTGCATCGGTCTTGTCTCGGACGTTTCCAGACGGCCCACTTCCACGACTGGGACTCCTTCCCTGTGTCGTTACCTTCTTAGGTCTTGAAGGCAGGCTTCCTGCACGTCCATCTTAGCAGGCTCAACAGTACATTCTTATTACGTACCATCACGTTCTACAGTTTGTTTCAGGGGGTTCCGTAGAGCGTCTTCATGTTGACATCATCATCACAATCCCACAGATTTTCTTGCACGACGGTGACTTTGGTCACCATATCATCTTTCTTGCTGAGATTTTTCTCTCATCTTTGAGGCGCGTCATTTGTAGCGTTCTGTGTAGTGTCTGTCTGTATCTGTGAGTGTTTGGCTCGGGGCCGCCCTGCCTGAGTGCGTAGCGTCCAGGGTGGGCGGAGTCATGTGGAGAGTATGTAGTACATGAATCTATGTAGATCGGGGCAAAGGTGTTAGAGTTATCTCAGGGTAGCCATCGGGAGGCTGTGTAGATACCTCGTCTGTTTTGTTTGGAAAGAGCAGAGGCATGTTGGAAAGGCAATACAGCAGTAGTGAAGAAGAGTTCATGTGGAAGAGGGTATGGCTGGTTTTGGTGCGGATTTTTTTTTGTAATTTTCTTTGTGTACGGTTGTATTTGGACCTTAAATGGTATTTGTAAAAAGGTGCAAGACTTTTTGTTGTTATGACTCTATTGCTCTGCCTCAGGGTGATTTCTCTAATGTCATTCTTACAGAAGCAACAGGACAAGCTTGGCAGGGCAGCGTAGGAGAGGGGAGCAATGTAAGAAGGTGAGTCAGCACATGGTATTAGAGAGAAGATGTGGCTTTGAGTACTGTATGTATTGGTTCTTTTCAATTTGAAGTTTTGAAGCAATGAATGACATGGGATGTGGGGATGGGGATGAGTCAGTCAAGGTCAGCAGCGGCGGGTGGGCTGAAGTATCACATCTTCCTCAGAGGGAGCAACTTTCAAGTTTTAAGCAACCCATGTCGGTTGGGTTTTACAGGCAGTTTGCAAGCCTTCAGGTTGCACGCCTCGGGAGGATGGGCGGGCAAGGTGAGGGAGCGGGAGATGGGAATTTGTAGGGTTTCGAACGGTATCTCAGCATGTGTTTCTTTGGTTGGTGTGACACGCAGGGTCAGAGGGGTGATGCTGCACGCCCACTGAGTAGTCCCAGCAAGTGAGGTGGTTGTGGACATGTTGGTGTCTAATAGCCCAGTACTATATTGCAGCTCAGTGTAGTGTTTGTCTTTGGTTTTGCAGGCGCCACAGGCATCCGGAGCCGGACGAGTGTTGGAGGTGAGCTGGGTAGTAGAGAGGTAGTGCATGGGGGTGGTGGTTTCCCGTAAGCTCAACAGTAATATTGTGTGTCTTAGGTGTTTTAGGTGCCAGAACCAGACAGTGCCACAAAGTCTGAATCCGGAATCCATGAGGAGCAGGTGAGCAGAAGGGTACGGCGCATATGATGCGGGGGATATTGCAGTACAACTTAGTGTTGACGGATGCGATGGTGCCTGATGGCACCATTTTGTGCAAATTGGCGTTCCATTGTTTGTTTTTGCAGATGATGAAGAGGAAACACAGTGACTCCAGGATGAATCGATTTGATATATGGTAACTCTTTTTTTTTTTTTTTGTTCAGCAGGGCTCCAGAGTCCTGGCCCTCAGCAAAGTTGAGGTACCAGCAGCGGAGCTTCCTTGGGGAGGGGACGGGACGGGACAGGGTTGGAAATAGCAGCAAGGCATTTAAAAGTTAGCGTAGTGCCCCAGGCTTTCCAGGAGTGGTGCCCTTTGAGCACGTAAGCCGAGCCGTAATTGTCCTGACCGTATGTGACACTATCTCGCATTGCACTGCCTTGTATTGTGTTTAGCCTGGAATTGTATTGCTCTGTAGTGTTCTTGTCTGCAGTCTCAGACGGTCTAGCATGGTAACGCCTGTATTCCTTTGTCTTGCGCTGTATTGCTCGGTCATCGTTTTGACAGCCATCTGAGACTGTCATGTTGTACCGTTTGCCATGTTGTTACTTTGATGGATTGTTCTGCATCTGACTGTATTGCGTTGCCGGGCTCTGTGTTGGTTTTGAGTTGCGTTGCTCTGTAACTGTCTTGACTGCTGTCTGAGACTGTCTTGCATTGTATGCTTATGTATTTTTTGCTTTGTGTTGTGTATTTGAAATAGTATTGCATTGCCTGGCTCTGTATCGGTCTTGCATTGTAGCGCCCCGTACTTGTCTTGACCGGCATGTCAGACTGCGTTGCATCGTATAGTTCTGTATTTTGCATGGCTTTCCATCAGTCTGTACTTTAAATTGTATCACTTCGGCTGCCTGTATCTCGGTTTCGTGTCGTATCGCTTAGTCATTGTCTTGACTGCCATCTGAGATGATCAGGCATGGTAGCCTTCCATATTTTGTTTTGAATCGCACGGTTGTGTATTTGAACCTCTATTGCGTCGCCTGGCCGTGTTTTGGTTTTGCAGCCTACGGTTTTGTCATTGTCTTGACAGCTGTCCGATATATTGTGTCGTCATTCTGCATGGTACTAAGGATTTTTTTTTTTATTCGGTTGTTCTTCCTTTGACCATGTATTGCATTGTTCTGCCCTGTATCACGGTATGTCTCAAATCGTTTCGGTCTGTCACTGTTTTGACTGTCATGTGAGACACTCTGGCATTGTATCCTTAAGTATTTTGTTGTGTATTTGAAGGCTGGGTATTTGAAATTGTATTACATTGTTTGGTGCTATTTCAGTTTTGCATCACATCACTCTGTATTTTCCTTAATTGCCATCTGAAACCATCTCGCACGGTATTGTTCCGTATGTTGTTTCTTTAACGGATTGTTTTGTACGTGACCATATATTGTGTTGTCGGGCAGGGCATTGTTTTTGCATTATATCGCTCTGTAGTTTCCCCGATGGCCGTCTGGGATGGTTTTGCAGGGTACCGCCCCGTATCGTGTTTCATCTTGTGTTGTATTGCCCTGTAATACTCTCGACTGCCATCTCGGGCCATCTGCCATTGTAATCTCTGTATTGCAGGTTTTTTGATTCATCGTTCTTAAGTTACCCTATGTATTTTATCGTATTGCCCTGTATTGTGTTACGTCTTGCATGGTATTGCTCTGCATATATTTTGACTGCCATCTGAGACCGTGGAGTTGTACTGTTCGATATGTTGTTTCTGGAACGGATTGTTTTGTATCTGACCACGTATTGCATTGCCGGGCAACGTGTTGTTTTTGCATTACGTCGCTCAGTAATTTCATCAACTGCCATTTGAGATGGTCTTGCGTCGTACGCTTAAGAATTCGGTTCTGTGTTATATTCTTGTATATTTGTAATAGTATTGCTCCGCCTGGCTCAGTATCGGTTTTGCATCGTGTTGCCCCGTCACGCTCTTGAATGCTATGTGATCTATTCTGGCATTGTACCACACCGCATTGCGTGTTTTTTTTTTTTTAATTGGTTGTTCTTTGACTGTGTAATGCCTTGTACCGCCCTCTATTGTGTTACGTCTTGCATTATATTGCCCCGTCATAGCCTTGACTGCCTTCTGATCTGTTTGGGCCTCGTACCACATTGTATTGCGGGTTTTTTAATTGGTTGTCCTTCATTTGGCTTTATAATGCCTTGTACCGCCCTGTGTTGTGTAACATCTCGCATTATATTGCCCCATTTTAGTCTCAACTGCATTCTGATCTACTCTGGCATCGCACCACACTGTATTGTGTGTTTTTTAATCGGTTCTTCTTTATTTGACTGTGTAATGCCTTGTACTGCCCTGTATTGTGTTACTTCTCGCATTATTGTGTGCTGTCATTGTCTTGACTGCCTTCTGATCTTTTCTGGTATTACAGTTGAAGGTATGCTGGGTTTTTTAATTGGTTGTTCTTCATTTGGCTGCATGGTGCCTTGTTACCACCTGGTATGGTGCTGCATCTTGCATCGTATTGCCCTGTCATTGTCTCGATGGTCATTTTACACATTCTGTCCTAGGACCGCGCTGTATTGTGAATTCTTTCATGGGTTGTTGTTTCTTTGACTGCATCGCCTGGTAGGGCCCCATATCGCGTTACGTCTTGCCTTGTATTGCTCTGTTGTCGTGGTGACTGACATCTGATATATTCTACCATTGTATGGCACTGTACCGTCAATTCTTTCATTGTCTGTTCTGCATTTGATTGTATGTCACCTTGTACTGCCCTGTGTAAGGTTCAATCTTGCATTGTATTGCCCTGTCATTGTCTTGCCAGTTATTTTAGACTGTCTGGCACTGTATTGTGCAATTTTTAACCGGTTGTTCTGTATTTGACCGCTGTTGCAATGTCATCCCCCTTTTTCGCCCAGGCTGCTGCTTAAGCTAAAACGACCAGCAGGAGTCGCTATGAGTGGCATTTGAACTTTTGGTGAGGGCTGGCAACAGAGTCAAAACACTGTAAGTCAGTTAGCTTACTGTATAACTAGCGGACAGACCAAGAGCCCTTTGAGCTTTCTTGCAAGGCAGCAGCCTGTTTGCCATCATTTCCCGGGGACACTCACTTAAGGTTCTGCTCTTCGAGGCTGAGACATGCCTTGCCGCAACAGATTCTGGGTAAGTGACTAGCATGCCAGACTTAGCAATCTTAGCTGAGCGATATAAAGGGTTTGATCACGCAGATATGATCCTTTAAGAGATAAACCGTTGCCCAAGTCCGGGGCCCGGGGCAAAGATCGGATCCAGCCGCAGCTAGACTCCTCTCGGAGAAGGAGTTTAGAAAGCAAGGGGGTCCTTTCCGAGCCTCGTGACTCAACGGGGAGGGTCTCCCTGACGGCTCATCTGACCCTGGCCTGTAGGCAGTAAATAATCTGGGGTATGTGGCGATGGAATCTGGCAAAGTGCCATCACATGCGCTGCTACCTTTGTTGAATCACTGCTGTTAACGTTTGTAAATGTTTTTCTACCTCTCTCTCAGGAGTGTATTTTATCACTGCGCCCGCCACAACTGCATATTGCCGGTGTTATGTGTTGCATTGTATTGCCCTGTCATCTTGACGGTCACGTTAGAGAATCTGTCCTAGGACTGGACTGTATTGTGATGTCTTTCATGGATTGTTATGTGGCTGTGTATTGCCTCATACTACCCCGTGTGGTGTTACGTCTTCCATTGTATCGCTCTGTTGTTGTCTTGACTGTCATCTGATCTATTCTGCCATTTTACGCCACCATATTGTCACTGCCTTCATCAGCTGTTCTTTATTTGACTGTGTATTGCATTGTACTGCCATATACGCTGTTACGTCTTGCATTGTATTGTCCTGTCACTGTCATGTTTGATTTTAGACGTTGCGTTAAAAATTTCAGTCCACTGCAGTCCTACAAGTGGCTGTTTTTTATTTGACTGTGTATTCATTAAAAAGTTCACAACCCCGTGCAGTCCTATAACTGTTTGCTGTTTATTTGACCAGGTATTGGGTTGTACTGATGCGTACAATGTTATGTCTTGCGTTGCATCGCCCTGTCATTGTTTCGTTTGTGATTTTAGACGTTGCGTTAAAAAATTTGCGATACAGTGCCATGCTATAATTTGCTGCTCTTTGACTGCATATTGCCTGGTTTTGCCCACTATACTGTTATGTCTTGCATTCTATTGACATGTTGTAGTCTGGATTGTCATTTTACAGATTGTGTTAAAAGATTCACAATGCGGTGCAGTCCTACAATTGGTTGTTGTTTATATGGCCGCATATTGGATTGTACTGTCTGGTGTGGTGCTACGTCTCACACTGTATAGCCCTGTCACTGTATTTATTGTCAGTTTAGAGATTGTGTTAAAAAAATTCTCAGTACCGTGCAGTCCTACAATCAGTTGCTTTTATTTCACTGTGTATCAGATTGTACCGCCCGGTATATTGTTAGGTCTTGCATTGTATTGCTCTGGAACCATCTTGATTGATATCTGAAATATTCTGTCATTGTAATGAACTGTACTGTCAGTTTCATAATCGGTTGTTCTCTATGTGATTGCCTATTGCATTATACTGCCCCCTATAATGTTAAGTCTTGGATTCTATCGCTCAGTTTTATCAACCGCCATCTGCGACCGGGATTGCAGCGCACTCGTCCGTGGGTTTTTGATCGGCGGTTCATTATTTGACTACATCTTGTGTCGTCTTGCCCGGTATCGTGTGTTGTCTTGAATTGTATTGCCCTGTAATCGTCCTGACTATCTGATCCATTCTGGTGTGTACTGCTCCATATTCCGTGTTTTTTTTTCTCTAAAAGTTTGTTCCTGGTTTGGCTGTGTATTGCCTTGTAGTGCCCTGTATCATGCTGCATCTTGCATTGCGTTGCCCCGTCATTCTCTTCACTGTCATTGTAGACGCTCTTGGACAGCAGCCATCTGTATCGTGGGGGTTTTACCGGGTGCTCTTTCTTTGACCACCGAGTATTGCCGTGCTACCGCCTTTGTGTTGGGTCTCGAATTGTATTGCTGTGTCATTGTTTTGACTGCCATCTGATGCATCTTAGCATTATACTGTCCTCTATTGTCTTACGTTGTGCGCTGTATTGCTCTGTCGGTATCTTGCCTGCTGTCTCATATCCGTTGGCGTTGTAATGCACAGTATTGTGGGTCCCTTCGTGGGTTGTTTATTTGACTGACTATTGCACTGTACTGCGCTGCGTAATGTTACGTCTCGGATTCTGTTGTCCTGTAACTGTCTCGACTGCCACCTGATGCTCCGTGGGATAGTACTGCCCTGTATGTAGGGGTTTTGTCAGGTTGTTCTTTCTTTCATTCTGTTTTGCATTGTGCTGCCCTGTGTTGTGTTACATTTGGCATTGTATTGCCATATAATAGTCCTGAGTGATATATTCTGGCATGGTACTGCACTGTGTTGTGGGTTTTTTTAAGGGGTGGTTGTTTACATGCCTGTGTTTTTTCCTTGTACTGCCCCATATCGTGTTTTGTCTTGCATTGTATTGCCCTGTCATTGTTTCAACAGTCATTTTATATGTTCTGTCACAGGACTGCACTGTATTGTGACTTCTTTAATAGGTGGTTGTTTCTTTGACCGTGCAGTGTCTTGTAGTGCCTTGTATCGTGTTATGCCTTGCGTCGTATTGCTCTGTTGTTGGCTCAACTGACATCTGATAGATACTCTGCCATTGTATGGCACTGTACCGTGAATTCTTTCATTGTTGGTTCTTTATTTGTGTATGGCGCTGTACTGCCCTGGATAACTTTGTCTTGCATTGTATTGCCCTGACGATGTTGTCTTGCTTGTTATTTTAGCTTGTCTGGGATTGTACTGCACTGTATTGTGAGTTTCTGAATGAGTTCTTGGGTTGTGCATTCTATCGTACTGTCCTGTACTGCGTTATGCATTGCATTGCCCTGTCATTGTTTTGACGGTCACTTTTAACATTCTGTCATAGGACTGCACTGTATTGTGGGTGTGTTGATCGGTCGTTCTTAATTTGGCTGTGTATTGCCTTGCGCTGCCGTGTGTTGTGTTATGTCTTGCATTGTATTGGTCTGTCATTGTTTCGACTGTTGTTTTAGACTGTCTGGGATTGTACTGCACTGTGTTGTGAATTATTGAATCGGTTGTTCTTTGTTTGACCGTTGTAGCGGTGTGGTCCCCTCCCCCTCTCCCCCCGTCTCCCCTCCTCACAGGCGACAGAGTCAACGTGCCATCTGGAGTGGGGACCTAGATATTTTTTTCCTAGGCTGATATGACTAAAAGTCAATTACTGCCTCTACAGATAGTCAACAGGACAAGAGCCCTTGGAGCTCTCTTGCAAGGCAGTGGCCCGTTCACCAGCACCTCCCATTGAGCGGGGATGCTCATGTAAGGTTCTGTTCCTTAAGGCTGAGAGATGCCTTGCCGCAACAGATTCTCAGTAAGTGACTAATAACATGCTAAACTTAGCAGTCTTAGCTGAGTGGTATAATGGGTTGATGGTGCAGATAGAATCCTTTAGAGGTAAACCGTTGACCAAGTCCAAGGCAAGGATGGGATCCAGCCGCAGCTAGACTCCTCTCGGAGAAGGAGTTTAGAAAGCAAGGGGGTCCTTTCCGAGCCTCGTGACTCAACGGGAGGGCCTCCCAGACAGCTTGCCTGACCCTGGCCCCTAGGCAGTAAATAATCCGGGGTGCGTGGCCATGGAATCTGGTAAAACGCCGTCACGTGCACTGCTACCTTTGTTGAATCACTGTGTTTATGTTACTATATGTTACACTACTTCTCTCTTAGGAGTGAAGTTAGTCGCTCTGACAGCCAGAACTGCGTATTTCCTCGTCCGTCCCTCTGTTGTGTCACGTTTTGCGTTGTATTGCCCCGTCACTGTTGTGATTGCCATTTGATCCATTCTGTCGTAGCGCACCGTATTGTGAATTTTTTAACTGCCTGTTATTAATTTGACTTTGAATTGCCTTGTGCTGGCCTGTATAACGTAATGTATTGCTTTGTCTTGCTCTGTCGTTGTCTCGATCGACATCTGAGACTGTCTGGCTTTTTAGTGCACCGTATTCTGGGTACCGTAACTGGCTGTTGTTTGACTGCACTATGGATTGTATTGCCCTGTAGACTGTAATGTCTTGCATTGTATTGCGCTGTCACTGTCTTGATTGTCATTTTAGAGATTGCGTTAAAAAAATCACCATACAGTGTAGTCCTGTAATGGGCTGTTTATTTGACTGTGAATTAACAGTATATGGAGCGGTACAAGGTATGTCCTGTGCTGCATTGCCGTGTCATTGCCTTGACTGTCGTTTAAGATACTGTGTTAAAAAATACACAATGCAGTGCAGTCCTGTAATGGGCTGTCCTTTATTTGACTGCTGTGGTGTTGTCATCTCCTGTTTCCCGTGACACCACCCCCCGCCCCCGACTCCCTTGTTTTCCCCTGGGCTGTGGCTCAAGCCGTAACCATCAGTGGGAGTTCTTATGAGCGACACATACTTTGGGGGATGGCTGGCAACAGAGTCAATACGCAGTCTGGAGTGGGGACCTAGATTTTTTTTTTCCCAGGCTGTTATGGCTAAAAATCAATTAGCTGCCTCTATAAATCATGGACAGCCAAAGAGCCTTTTGCGCTTTTCCACACAGAAGCAGCCTGTTCGCCAGCATCTCCCCTTGAGCGGGGAAGCTCACTTTAGGTTCTAGTCTTCAAGGTTGAGAGGTGCCTTGCTGCAACAGAGTCTCGGTAAGTGACTAATAGCACGCTAAACCTTGTAGTCTTAGCTCAGTGGTATAAAGGGTTGATGGCGCAGATAGAATCCTTTAAAGGGAAACCATTGCCCAAGTCCGGGGCTAGGAGTCGGATCCAGCCGCACCTAGACTCCTCTCTGAGAAGGAGCTTAGAAAGCAAGGGGGTCCTTTCCGAGGCTCGTGACTCAACGGGAGGGCCTCCCTGTCAGCTTCTCTGACCCTGGCCCCTAGGCAGTAAATAATCCGGGGTACGTGGCCATGGAATCTGGTAAAACGCCATCACGTGCACTGCTACCTTTGGAGAATCACTGTGTGTGTGTGTTTCTAAATGTTTCTCGACTTCTCTCTCAGGAGTGAAGTTAATCGCTCTGCCCGCAACAACCGCATATTGCCTTGTCTGTCCCCATATGGTGTCGCGTCTCGCCTTGTATTGCCCCGTCATCATCTGGATTGCCATCTGATCCATTGTGTCAAGTAGTGCACTGCATTGTGAATTTTTTAACTGTCTGTTCTTTATTTGGCTACATATTGCCTTGCGCTGGACTGTATTGTGTCACATATTGCACTGTATTGCCCTGTAATTGTCTTGACTGCCATCTGAGACTTTTTGAGATTGTACGGCAGCGTAGTGTGGGTTTTCTGACTGGCTGTTCTTTATTTGACTGGGTATTGCCTTGGACTGCCCTGCACGGTGTTCCGTTTTGCATTGACATTGTCTTGACTGACACGTGGGATTTGCCATTGTACCGCAGTGTGGTTTGGGTATTGTAATTTACTGGTCTTTATTTGACTGTGTATTGCCTTGTACTGACCCATATAATGTTATGTCTTGCACTGTATTGCCCTGTCATTGTCTTGACCGACATCTGAGACTGGCATTGTAGTGTACTGTATTGTGGGTCTTGTAATTGGCTGTCGCTTACTTGTCTGCGTATTGGGTTGTACTGCCCTGTATACTGTAACGTGTGGCATTGTATCGCCCTGTCATTGTCGTAACGGTCGCTTTGGAGATAGTCATAAGACTGCACTCTGTGAATTTTTTTATCAGTTGTTCTTTGTTTAGCTGCATATTGCCTTGTACTGCCCAGTATTGTGCTAGCCTTCCGTTGTGTCGCTCTGTCACTGTCTTGAATGACATCTGATGTTTTCTAACATTTGATGGCAATGTATTTTCAATTTTTCCATTGGCTGTTCTTTATTTGAGTGTGTAGTGCCGTGCACCTCTCTGTATAATGTTATTTCTTTGCACTGTATTGCCCTGTCGTTGTCCTGATTTACTTTAGAGTGTCTGGGATTGTATTGTACTGAATTGTGAGTTTCTTAATTTTTGTTTCTAAATTGGAGCGCTGTGGTGGTGTGATCCCTCCTTTTTTTTTCTCTCCCCACCCCCCAGCCCCCTTTTTTTTTTTCCTCTCCTTCCCTGCCGCTGCCCCCTTTTTTTTTTTCCCCTCTCTTCCCTGCCGCCGCCCTCCGTGTTTTTCTCCTCTGCCCTTCTGCCCCCCTCTTATTTTCCTTTTTCTTCCCACAGCTGCCCCCTTTTTTTCTCTTCTGCCCTTCTACCCCCGCCGGCCGCCCCCATTATATTTTCCTCTCTTCTGCCCCACGGCCGCCCCCATTATATTTTCCTCCTCTTCCCTGCCCCACGGCCGCCCCCATTATATTTTCCTCCTCTTCCCTGCCCCACGGCCGCCCCCATTATATTTTCCTCTTCCTTCCCAGCCAACTTTTTTCTTCTCTTACCCCACTGCCAACCCCCTTTTATTTTCCTCTTCCGCCCTTCTGCCCCCCTTTTTTACTTCTCTTCCCACAGCTGCCCCCTTTTTTCCTCCTCGTCCAGCTCCCGTGTCGCCCCCTTTTTTTCCCCCTCGTCCAGCTCCCGTTTTTGTTTCTTCTCTTCCCACAGCCGCCCCCCTTTTTTTCTTCTCTTCCCACAGCCGCCCCCCTTTTTTTCTTCTCTTCCCACAGCCGCCCCCTTTTTTTTCTTCTCTTCCCACAGCCGCCCCCTTTTTTTTCTTCTCTTCCCACAGCCGCCCCCTTTTTTTTCTTCTCTTCCCACAGCCGCCCCCCTTTTTTTTCTTCTCTTCCCACAGCTGCCCGTTGTTTTTTTCCTTCTCTTACTCCCCAGCCCCCTTCTCTTCCCACTGCTGCCCCCTTTTTTTTCTCTTCCGCCCCTTCCCCCCCTTTTGTTTCTACTCTTCCCACAGCTGCCCATTTTTTTTCCTTCTCTTACTCCCCAGCCCCCTGTTTCTTCTCTTCCCACTGCTGCCCCCCCTCTTTTTCCTCTTCCGCCCCTTTCACCCCCTGGTTTTTTTCCTTCTCTCCCCACAGCCGCCCCCTGTTTTTCTCTCTCCTCACAGCTGCTTCCTATTTTTTACTCTTCTGCTCCTTTGCCCTCCTTTTTTCTTCTCTTCCCACAGCAGCTCCCTTTTTTGCTTACCCCCGCTGCCTGCCTTCTTTTTCCTCCACTTCCTCCCCAGCCCCCCTTTTTCGTCTTCCCACTGCTGCCCACTTTTTTATCCTCTCCGCCCCTCTGCCCCCCTTTTTCTGTTCCCTTCCCTACAGCCGCCCCCTTTTTTCTTCTCTTACCCCCTCTGCCCCGCTTTTATTTTCCTGTTCATCCTGTCTGCCCCCCTTTTTTCCTCTTTTGCCCGTCTGCCCCCCTTTTTTCCTCTTTTGCCCGTCTGCCCCCCTTTTTTTCTTCTTCCCCCGCCAGCTGCCCCCTTTTTTCTTCTCTTCCCCCGTCCAGCCGCCCCCCCTTTTTTCCTCTTCCCCGTCCAGCCCCCTTCTTTTTTCTTGTCTCCCTGTCCAGGCCCCTTCTTTTTTCTTGTCTTCCCACACAGTCCACTCTTTCCTCTTCCCCCCTTCTGCCCCCCTCTTTGTTTTCCCTCCTCTCTGCCCCTCTGTTTTTTCCTCCTCTCCCCTATTCCCCTTTTTTTCTTGTCTTCCCCCCACTGCTTCCTTTTTTTCTCTTCCTCCCCCGCTGCTTCCTTTTTTTCTCTTCCCCCCAGCCTCCCTTTTCCTTCTCTTCCCCCCCAGCCTCCCTTTTCCTTCTCTTCCCCCCCAGCCTCCCTTTTCCTTCTCTTCCCCCCGCCGCCCCCCTTTTTTTCCTTCTTTCCCCCCCGCCGCCCCCCTTTTTTTCCTTCTTTCCCCCCCGCCGCCCCCCATTTTTTCCTTCTTTCCCCCCCGCCGCCCCCCTTTTTTTCCTTCTTTCCCCCCCGCCGCCCCCCTTTTTTTCCTTCTTTCCCCCCCGCCGCCCCCCTTTTTTTCCTTCTTTCCCCCCCGCCGCCCCCCTTTTTTTCCTTCTTTCCCCCCCGCCGCCCCCCTTTTTTTCCTTCTTTCCCCCCGCCGCCCCCCTTTTTTTCCTTCTTTCCCCCCGCCGCCCCCCTTTTTTTCCTTCTTTCCCCCCGCCGCCCCCCTTTTTTTCCTTCTTTCCCCCCGCCGCCCCCCTTTTTTTCCTTTTTTTCCTTCTTTCCCCCCGCCGCCCCCCTTTTTTTCCTTTTTTTCCTTCTTTCCCCCCCGCCGCCCCCCTTTTTTTCCTTTTTTTCCTTCTTTCCCCCCCGCCGCCCCCCTTTTTTTCCTTTTTTTCCTTCTTTCCCCCCCGCCGCCCCCCTTTTTTTCCTTTTTTTCCTTCTTTCCCCCCCGCCGCCCCCCTTTTTTTCCTTTTTTTCCTTCTTTCCCCCCCGCCGCCCCCCTTTTTTTCCTTTTTTTCCTTCTTTCCCCCCCGCCGCCCCCCTTTTTTTCCTTTTTTTCCTTCTTTCCCCCCCGCCGCCCCCCTTTTTTTCCTTTTTTTCCTTCTTTCCCCCCCGCCGCCCCCCTTTTTTTCCTTTTTTTCCTTCTTTCCCCCCCGCCGCCCCCCTTTTTTTCCTTCTTTTTGTCCCCCACTCCCCTTTTTTCGCTTCCCTTCCCCACAGCCAACCCCTTTTTCCTCTTCCGCCCCTCTCCCTTCTTTCCTTCTTTTCGCCCCCCTGCTCCCCTTTTTTTTCCTCCCATCCAGCCCCTCTTTTTTCTTTTCTTCCCCATCACTCCCTTTTCTTCTTCCCTTCCCCACAGTCGACCCCTTTTTTCCTCTTCCACCCCTTTCTCCCCTCCCTTTTCTTCTCTTCCTCACAGCTGCCCCTATATTTTTCCTCTTCCTTCCCAGCCCCCTTTTTCTTCTCTTCCCATTGCCGCCCCCCTTTTTTCTCTTACCCCCTCTACCCCCTTTTTTTCCTCTTCCGCCCTTCTGTCCCCGTTTTGTTTCTTCCTCCTTCCCACAGCCCCCCCTTTTTTCTACTCTTCCCACAGCCGCCCCCTTTTTCTCTACTCTGCCTCCCCAGTCCCCTTTTTTGCCTCTTCCGCCCCTTTCCCCCCCCTCCCTTTTTCTTCCCTTCCCCACGGCCGCCCCTTTTCCCCCCCTCCCTTTTTCTTCCTTTCCCCACGGCCGCCCCTTTCCCCCGCCCCCTTTTTTTATTCTCTCCCCACGGCCGCCCCCTTTTTTTATTCTCTCCCCACGGCCGCCCCCTTTTTTTATTCTCTCCCCACGGCCGCCCCCTTTTTTCCTCTTCCGCCCCTGCCCCTCCGCCCCCCTTTTTTTCTTCTCTCCCCATAGCCACCCCCTTTTTTCCTCTCCTGCCCCTTTTCTCCCCTTTTTTTCCTCTCTGCCCCCTCCCCTTTTTTATTCTCTTCCCACCACCCCCCCTTTTTTATTCTCTTCCCACCACCCCCCCCTTTTTTCTCTTCCCCTGCCGCTCCCCTTCTTTGCTTCTTTTTACCACCCTACTCCCCTTTTTCTTTTCTTCCCCTGCCGCCCCCTTTTCTTCTTGTCCCCACGGCTGCCCCTATTTTTTTCCTCTTTCTTCCCAGCCCCTTTTTACTTGTCTTCCAAACGGCTGCCCCCCTTTATTTTCCCTTCCGCCCTTTTGTCCCTCTTTTGTTTCTTCCTCCTTCCCACAGACCCCCGGTTTTTCTCTCCCCTTCCCACAGCCCCCCCTTTTTCTACTCTTCCCATAGCTGCCAGTTGTTTTTTTTCCTCTTCCTGTCCAGCCCACTTTTTTCTTCTCTTCCCACTGCTGCGCCCTTTTTTCTTCTTCCGCCCCTTCCCCCCCGCCCTTTTTTCTTCTTCCGCCCCTTCCCCCCCGCCCTTTTTTCTTCTTCCGCCCCTTCCCCCCCCGCCCTTTTTTCTTCTTCCGCCCCTTCCCCCCCGCCCTTTTTTCTCCTTCCGCCCCTTTCCCCCCGCCGCGCCCTTTTTTCTCCTTCCGCCCCTTTCCCCCCGCCGCGCCCTTTTTTCTTCCCTTCCGCCCCTTTCCCCCCGCCGCGCCCTTTTTTCTTCCCTTCCGCCCCTTTCCCCCCGCCGCGCCCTTTTTTCTTCCCTTCCGCCCCTTTCCCCCGCCGCGCCCTTTTTTCTTCCCTTTCCCCCCGCCGCGCCCTTTTTTCTTCCCTTTCCCCCCGCCGCGCCCTTTTTTCTTCCCTTTCCCCCCGCCGCGCCCTTTTTTTCTCCTCTTCCTCCCCAGCCTTCTTTCCCTCTTCTGCCCTTTCCCCCCTCTTTTTCTTCTCTGCCCAAGGCTGCCCCCTTTTTTCCTCTTCTACCCCTCTGCCCCTTTTTTCTTCCTTTCAGCCACCCCCTTTTTTTCTTCTCTCCCCACAGCTGCCCCCTTTTTTCCTCTTCTGCCCCTCTGCCCCCCTTTTTTTTCTTCTCTTCCCACAGCCGCCACCTTTTTTTTCCTCCTCTTCCCACAGCCGCCACCTTTTTTTTCCTCCTCTTCCCACAGCCGCCACCTTTTTTTTCCTCCTCTTCCCACAGCCGCCACCTTTTTTTTTCCTCCTCTTCCGCCCCTTTTCAGCCCTTTTCTTCCCTCCCCAAGGCTGCCCCCTTTTTTCTTCCTTTCTGCCCCCTGCCCCTTTTTTCTTCTCTCCCTACAGCCGCCCCCTTTTTTCCTCTTCTGCCCCTTTTCCCCCCTTTTTTGTCTTCTCCGCCCTCTGTCCCCCCTTTTTTTTCTCTTCCCCTGCTGCCCCCCTTTTTTCCTTCTTTTTGCCCTCCTGCTCCCCTTCTTTTCTTCCCATCCAGCCCCCTGTTTTTTTTTTCTTTTCTTACCCTGCTGCCCCCTTTTCTTCTTCTTTTCCGATCGGCCGCCCCTATTTTTTTCCCCTTCCTTCTCAGCCCCCTTTTTTCTTCTCTTGTCATTACTGCCCCCCTTTTTTTCTCTTACCTCCTCTACCCCACTTTATTTTCCTCTTCCGCCCCTCTGTCCCCCTTTTTTTTTCTTCTTCCTTCCCAGCCGCCCCCTTTTTTCTCTCCTCTTCCTCAAGGCCGTGCCCTTTTTTTTCCTCTTATCCCCTCTACCCCCCTATTTTTTCCTCTTCTGCCCTTCTGTCCCCCTTGTGTTTCTTCTTCCTTCCCAGATGCCCCCTTCTTTTTTTCTGCTCTTCCCACAGCCGCCCTTCTTTTTTTTCTGCTCTTCCCACAGCCGCCCTTCTTTTTTCTGCTCTTCCCACAGCCGCCCATCTTTTTTCTGCTCTTCCCACAGCCGCCCATCTTTTTTCTGCTCTTCCCACAGCCGCCCATCTTTTTTCTGCTCTTCCCACAGCCGCCCATCTTTTTTCTGCTCTTCCCACAGCCGCCCATCTTTTTTTCTTCCTCTTCCTCCCCAACCCATTTTTTTTTCTTCCTTTCCCCACAGCCGCCCGTCTTTTTTTTCCTCCTCTTCCTCCCCAACCCATTTTTTTTCTTCCTTTCCCCACAGCCGCCTGTCTTTTTTTTCCTCCTCTTCCTCCCCAACCCATTTTTTTTCTTCCTTTCCCCACAGCCGCCCGTCTTTTTTTTCCTCCTCTTCCTCCCCAACCCATTTTTTTTCTTCCTTTCCCCACAGCCGCCCGTCTTTTTTTTCCTCCTCTTCCTTCCCAACCCCCTTTTTCTACTCTTCCCACAGCCGCCTGTCTTTGTCTCCTCTTCCTCCACAACCCACTCTTTTTCTCTTCCCTTCCCCACAGCCACCCGTCTTTTTTTTCCTCCTCTTCCTCCACAACCCCCTTTTTTCTTCTGTTCTGCTCCTTCCCCCCCTTTTTTCCTCTTCCGCCCCTCTGCCCCCCTTTTTCTTCCTTTCCCCACAGCCGCCCCCTTTTTTTTCTTCTCTCCCCACAGCTGCCCCCTTTTTTCCTCTTCTGCCCCTTTCCCCCTTTTTTCCCTCTTCTGCCCCTTTCCCCCTTTTTTTCCCTCTTCTGCCCCTTTCCCCCTTTTTTTCCCTCTTCTGCCCCTTTCCCCCTTTTTTTCCCTCTTCTGCCCCTTTCCCCCTTTTTTTCCCTCTTCTGCCCCTTTCCCCCTTTTTTTTCCCTCTTCTGCCCCTTTCCCCCTTTTTTTTCCCTCTTCTGCCCCTTTCCCCCTTTTTTTCTACTCTCCCACAGCTGCCCATTGTTTTTTTCCTTCTCTTACTCCCCAGCCCCCTTTTTCTTCTCTTCCTACTGCTGCCCCCTCTTTTTCCTCCTCCGCCCCTTTTCCCCCCACCCTTTTTTCCTCTTCTGCCCCTTCCCCCCCTACCCTTTTTTCCTCTTCCGCCCCTTTCACCCCCTGTTTTTCTCTCCCTACAGCTGCTTCCTCTTTTTTTTACTCTTCTGCTCCTCTGCCCTCCTTTTTTCTTCTCTTCCCACAGCAGCCCCTATTTTCTTACCCCCGCTGCCCGTCTTTTTTTCTCCTCTTCCTCCCCAGCCCCCCTTTTTTCATCTTCCCACTGCCGCCCACTTTTTATCCTCTCCACCCCTCTGCCCCCCTTTTTTCTCTTCCCTTCCCTATAGCTGCCCCCTTTTTTCTTCTCTTCGCACTGCCACCCCCTTTTGTCTCTTAACCCCGTTGCCCCGCTTTTATTTTCCTGTTCAGCCTGTCTGCCCCCCTTTTTTCCTCTTTTGCCCTTCTGCCCCCCTTTTTTCTTCTCTTCCCCCGCCAGCTGCCCCCCTTTTTTCTTCTCTTCCCCCGCCAGCTGCCCCCCTTTTTTCCTCTTTCGCCCCTGCTCCTTTTTTCTTGTCTTCCCGCCGTCCAGCCCCCCTTCTTTTTTCTTCTTGTCTTCCCGCCGTCCAGCCCCCCTTCTTTTTTCTTCTTGTCTTCCCGCCGTCCAGCCCCCCTTCTTTTTTCTTCTTGTCTTCCCGCCGTCCAGCCCCCCTTCTTTTTTCTTCTTGTCTTCCCGCCGTCCAGCCCCCCTTCTTCTTTCTTCTTGTCTTCCCGCCGTCCAGCCCCCCTTCTTTTTTCTTCTTGTCTTCCCACACAGTCCACTTTGTTCCTCTTCCCCCTTCTGCCCCCCTTCTTGTCTTCCCTCCTCTCTGCCCCTCTGTTTTTTCCTCCTCCCCCCATTCCCCTTTTTTCTTGTCTTCCCCCCCGCTGCTTCCTTTTTCCTCTTCCTCCCCAGCCTCCCTTTTTCTTGTTCTCTTTCCCGTCCCATCCACTTTTTTCCTCTTCCCCCCTCCTGCCCCCCTTTTTATTGTCTTCACTGCTCTCTGCCCCCTTTTTTCTCCTCCCCCTCTTTCCCTGTTTTTTCCTTCTCTTCCCCCCGCCGCCCCTTCTTTTTCTTCTGTTCCGCCTCTCTGCCCCCTTTTTTCTTCTCTTCCCCACAGCCGCCCCCTTTTTGTTCTTCTCTAGCCCCGCCAGCCCCCTTTTTTCCTGCTTTCCCCCCCTTTGCTCCCGTTTTTCTTCTTTTCCTCGTCCTCCCCAACCCCCCTTTTTCTTCTCTTTCCCTGCCAGCCCCCTTTTTTGCTTCTTTCCCTCCCCTGCTCCCCTTTTTCTTCTTTTTGCCCCCCCTGCTCCCCTTTTTTTCTTTTCTTCCTGCCCAGCCCCTTTTTTCTTCTCTTCTCCCACTGCCCCCTTTTTTTTTCTTCTCTGCCCACTGCCGCCCCCTTGGTTTTTTTTTCTTATTCCCTCTGCCCCTCTTTTTTTTTTTCTTATTCGCTCTGCCCCCTTTTTTTTCCTTCCGCCCCTCTGCCCCGTTTTTTTCTTTCACCTCTCTTCCCCCCCTTTTTTCTCTTCTCTTCTCCACAGCCGCCCCCTTTTATTTTTTCTTCTCTTCCGCTGTCCCCTTCTTTTTCCTCTCTTCCACGGCCTGCCCCCTTTTTTTCTCTTCTTCCCCCCGTCCCCCTCCTCCCCCCGCCACCCTGTTTCTCTTTTTTCTCTCCCTTTTGCTTTTACTTCTTTTTCTTCCCCAGGTTGCTGTTTGAGCTATAACCATCAGTGGAAGCTGTTATGAGTGGTAGTTCTACTTTGGGGGATGGCTCGCAATACAGGCCCGAGTCTGTCTCCAGTGGGGACCTACATATTTTCTTCCAGTGCTAATGTGACTATAAGTTAATTAGCTTACTCTATCAATAATGGCCAGCCCAAGAGCCCTTTTCCGCTCCCCTGCATGGCAGTGGCCTGTATTGCCGTGTCATTCTCTTCACTGGCATTTTAGACATTCTGGGATTGTCCTCATCTGTATTTGGGGAATTTTATGGGTTGCTCTTCTTGAGCATGCATTGCGTCGTTACCGCCTTGTGCTGTGTTGTCTTGCATTGCATTGCCCTGTTGTCGTTCTGACTGCTATCTGATATATTTTGTCATTGCAGCGCCCTGTATTGTGTTACATTTTGTCTTGTACTGCTCTATCATCCTCCTGGCTGCTGTCCTGCATATATTGGCATTGTCCTGCACTGTATTACGGGTTATTTAATGGGTTGTTTATTTTTGACTGAGTATTGTACTGTACCACCCTGTATTGTGTTATGTCTCACATTGCATTGCCCTGTCATAATCTGGACTGTCATCTCATTTATTTTTGTGTTGTCCCGCCACGGCGTTGTGGGTTTTTTTATCGGTTGGTATTTATTTGATTGCATACAGCATTATATGGCACTGTGTAATGTCGTGTCTTCAATTCTGCCACCCTGTAACTGTCTCGATTGCCACCCGAGGTTGTTTGGAATCGTACTGTTCTTTATTGTGGGGTTTCGATCGGTCGGTCCTTACTTTATTCTGTATTGCATTGTACCTCCCTGTATACTGTCACGTCTTGCATTTTATTACCCTGTCATTGTCTGGACGGTCATTTGAGACTCTCTGTGATTTTACGGCACTGCATTGTGGGTGTATTTGATCCGTTGCTCTATATTTAACTTTTTATTGCTTTGTCCTGCCCTTTATTTTCTGATATGTTGCATTGTATTTCCCTGTGACTGTCCCGAGAGCCATCCGATACATTCTAGCATTGACAGGCACCATATCGCGAGCTTCTTAATCAGTTGTACTTTGTGTGCCCGCGTACCGGCTTGGACTGGCCTGTATGGTGTTCTGTCTCAAATGTTACTCCTCTGTAACTGCCTTTTCTGCCACCTGAGACTGTGTTTGATTGTACTGCGCTGTATTGTGGTTTTTCTTTAATTAGTGCTGTATTGCATTGTGTATTCCCTTCTACTGTTCAGTATTGTGTTACGTATTCCTTTGTATAAGCGTGTCACGGTTTTGACTGTCTTTTGTGACATTCTGTCATAGTACTGCACTGTAATGTCAGTTTTTTGTTTGGTCATTCCTTATT
The DNA here is from genome assembly GCF_963924245.1 of Chroicocephalus ridibundus. Taxonomy (NCBI): domain Eukaryota; kingdom Metazoa; phylum Chordata; class Aves; order Charadriiformes; family Laridae; genus Chroicocephalus; species Chroicocephalus ridibundus. Next base: position 7,925 of record NC_086292.1, on the reverse strand, counting down.
TGATTGCGTATTGGCCTTGAACTGCCCTGTATAATGTTATGTCTTGCATTGCGTTGCTCCGTCATTGTCTTAACTGTCACTGTAGACATTGTGTCCTAGGACTGGAATGTATTGTGGGTATTTTAACAGGCTGTTATTTATTTGACTGTGTTATGGTGTTATGCCTGCTATTATGTCTAGTTTTGTATTGCCTGCTCATTGACTGTCCCTTCAGACTGTCTGGGATTATATTGAACTGTATTGTTAATTTTTTCATCGGCTGTTTTGTATGTGACTTGGTATTACCCTGTACTGCCCTGTATACTGTTGTGTTGCATTGTATTGCCCCGTCAGTGTCTCGATTGTCATTTTAGAGATTGTGTCATAGCATTGCACTGTATTGCGGTTATTTTAATCGGCCATTCTTGATTTGACTGCATATTGACTTGTCCTGCCTGCTATACCGTTACGTCTTGCACTGTATTGCTATGGTATTGTTTTTACTGTCGTCTTAGACATTGTGTCATAGGACTGCACCGTATTGTGAATTTTTTCATCGGCTGTTTTTTTTAAACGACCGCGTATTGCTGTGTAGTGCTCCTGTATAGCCTTACGTCTTGCGTTGTATCGCACTGTCATCGCGTGGACTGTCAATTCAAACCGTCTACGATTAACAAAATTCACAATGCAGTGCAGTACGTTGACTGTTAGTTATTTGACTGCGTATTGCCTTGTAGCGCCCTGTATACCGTGATATCTTGCATTCTGTCATTTTGTCATTGTCTTGACTGACATTTTAGACATGGTGTCATAGCGCTGCATTCTATTGTGGGTATCGGCTGTTACTCATTTGGCCACATATTGCCTCGTGCTGCCCTGTATTGTGGTGTGTATAGCATCGTGTTGCTCTGTGATTGTCTTGACTGTCTTTTTAGACAATCTGTCATAGGACTGCACCATATTGTTAGTATTTTATGTGCTTGGTTTTTTGACCGCGTATTGCCTTGTACCACTGTATAGCGCGATAACTGTATTGCAGTGCCTCATCATTGTATCGATCGTCATTTTAGACATTGTGTCATAGGACTGTGTTGCATTGTTGGTATTTTAATGGGTTGCTTTTCATTAAGCTGCGTATTGCCTTGTACTGCCCTGTGTCATGTCTTGTATCATATGGCCCTATCATTGTATCGATTGTCATTTCAGACCATCTGCAACTGTAGTGCCCTATACAGTTAAATTTTGAATCGGCTGTTATTTATTTGACTGTTTATTGCCTTCTGTTGCTCTGTATAATGCGATGTCTTGCATTGTAGTATTGTCCTGTCATTGTATCGATTTGTCATTTTAGATGTTGTGTCATAGGACTCAATTGTATTGTGGGTATTGTAATTGACTGTTATTTATTTGAACGTGTCTTGTCTTGTACTTCCCTGTATTGTGTTATGACATGTCTTTCATTGCTCTGTCCTTGTTTTGACGGTCATTCTTGACGTTTTGTCATAGGACTGCAATGTATTGCGAATTTTTTAGAGGTTTTTTTTTATTTGACTGGGTATTGCCTTGCAGCGCCCCGTATACTGTCACGTCTTGCATTGTAATTCTTTGTCATTGTCTTGGCTTATTTCAGACCGCCTGGGATTGTACTTCACAGTCTTGTCAATTTTCGACTCAGCTGTTCTTTATTTGACCACGCATTGGCTTGTACCGCCCTGTATGCTGTAATGTCTTCTGTTGTATCGCCCTGTCATTTTCTTGACCGTCATTTCCGAGTTCCCGGGATTGTACTGGAGCGTATTGTCAATTTTTGAGTCCCATGTTATTTATTTGTCTGCATATCGCTTTGTGCTGCCCGGTATACCGTAATGCCTTGTATTGTATTGTCCTGTCATTGTCTCGATTGTAATTTTAGAGATCGTGTCATAGCGCTGCACTGTATTGTGTGTTTTAATTGTTTGTTCTTTGGCCGCATATTGCCTTGTGCTGCTCAATATACCGTTACATCTTGCATCGTATCGCCTTGTCACTGTCTTGATTTGTTATTTTAGACAATGTATCATAGGACTGCACTGTATTGTTACTATTTTATTTGGTGGCTGTTTTTTTGACCATGTATTGCGCTGTACTGCTCTGTACAATGTGACGTCTTGCGTCGTATCACCATGTCATGGTCTCAATCATCCTTTTAGACCTCGTCTCATAGCGCTACAGTGTTGTGTATTTGTTAGCATGCCATTCTTTATTTGATTGCATGTTGGCTTTTACTGCCCCATGTACTGTTACGTCTCGCATCGTATTGCCCTGTCATTTTCCTGACTGTCACTTCAGAGCGTCTGGGATCGTAGAGTAATGTACTGTTAATTTTGCAAACAATTGTTCTTTGTTTGCCCCAGTGATGGCTTTTACTACTTTGTATACTGGTAGGCCTTGCATTGTATCACAGTGTCACGGTCTTGACTGTAATTTTAAATATTGTGTCATTGTCCTGCACTGTTTTGTGGGCATTTTAATCGGCTCTAATTTATTTCACTGCCTATTGCCTCGTACTGCCCTGTATTGTGGTACGTCTTACATTGCATTGCCCCGTGATTGTATCGGTTGTTATTTTAGACACTCTGTCATAGGACTGCACCGTATCATGGCTATTTTACTTGGTTGTTGTTTATTTGGCCATGTATTGCCTTGTACTGCCCCATATCATGTTACACCTAGCATTGTATTGCTCTGCCATTGTCTTGACTGACATCTGATGTCTTCTGCCAGCATACGTCCCGGAGTCGTCAAATCTTTCATCGGCCACTCTTTATTGGACCGTGTGTAGCAGCATACCGTCATGTACAGTGTTACGCCTTGCGTCGCATTGCTCTGCCTTTGTCTTCCTTGTCAGCGGAACCTGTCTGTGAATGTACTGCACCATATTTGGAATTTGTTAGTCGATTGTTAGTTATTTGACACTGCTGTGATGTGATGTCCCCTTGTCCCTAATACTTCTGACATTGAGGTCGTATGTGGAGTTGAGTCCTGCCTTACCAAAGGCACGCAGAGCCAAATGAAAGAATAAAAAAGCCCCAGCCAGTGGATTCCCGCCCCCCCCCCCGCCCCGCCCCGGCTGGGGGTTTTTTTTTCTTCCCCCGGTCCCGGCCCCTCCGTGAGGCGACAGTCGTCGCCAAAGTTTGGGCGGAGGTAGGGCTCCGGGTGGGGTTTTGTCAGGCAGGGACATTTAGGAGCCCCCCGTGAGCAGCGCTCCTGGGGAGCGAAGCCCGCGGGGGGGGACGGCATCTGGCGGTAGGTGGTCAGAGGCAGGCAGGAGCCGAGAGCGGTGGGTGTTTTGTGTGGTCGTTGAGAGAGCGGTGTGCGTGGCGCTTGTGTTTTGGTGGTGGTGTTGCCTTGCAGGTCATAGGTGGAGTTGAGCCTTGCTTACCGAAGGCACGCAGAGCCAAATGAAAGAATAAAAAAGCCCCAGCCGGGGGATTTTTTTTTTTTCCCTCCCCTGGCTGGGGTTTTTTTCCCCCGGTCCCGGCCCCTCCGCGAGGCGACAGTCGTCGCCAAAGTTTGGGCGGAGGTAGGGCTCCGGGCGGGGTTTTGTCAGGCAGGGACATTTAGGAGCCCCCCGTGAGCAGCGCTCCTGGGGAGCGAAGCCCGCGGGGGGGGACGGCATCTGGCGGTAGGTGGTCAGAGGCAGGCAGGAGCCGAGAGCGGTGGGTGTTTTGTGTGGTCGTTGAGAGAGCGGTGTGCGTGGTGCTTGTGTTTTGGTGGTGGTGTTGCCTTGCAGGTCATAGGTGGAGTTGAGCCTTGCTTACCGAAGGCACGCAGAGCCAAATGAAAGAATAAAAAAGCCCCAGCCGGGGGATTTTTTTTTTCCCTCCCCTGGCTGGGGTTTTTTTCCCCCGGTCCCGGCCCCTCCGCGAGGCGACAGTCGTCGCCAAAGTTTGGGCGGAGGTAGGGCTCCGGGCGGGGTTTTGTCAGGCAGGGACATTTAGGAGCCCCCCGTGAGCAGCGCTCCTGGGGAGCGAAGCCCGCGGGGGGGGACGGCATCTGGCGGTAGGTGGTCAGAGGCAGGCAGGAGCCGAGAGCGGTGGGTGTTTTGTGTGGTCGTTGAGAGAGCGGTGTGTGTGGCGCTTGTGTTTTGGTGGTGGTGTTGCCTTGCAGGTCATAGGTGGAGTTGAGCCTTGCTTACTGAAGGCACGCAGAGCCAAATGAAAGAATAAAAAAGCCCCAGCCGGGGGATTTTTTTTTTCCCTCCCCTGGCTGGGGTTTTTTTCCCCCGGTCCCGGCCCCTCCGTGAGGCGACAGTCGTCGCCAAAGTTTGGGCGGAGGTAGGGCTCCGGGCGGGGTTTTGTCAGGCAGGGACATTTAGGAGCCCCCCGTGAGCAGCGCTCCTGGGGAGCGAAGCCCGCGGGGGGGGACGGCATCTGGCGGTAGGTGGTCAGAGGCAGGCAGGAGCCGAGAGCGGTGGGTGTTTTGTGTGGTCGTTGAGAGAGCGGTGTGCGTGGCGCTTGTGTTTTGGTGGTGGTGTTGCCTTGCAGGTCATAGGTGGAGTTGAGCCTTGCTTACCGAAGGCACGCAGAGCCAAATGAAAGAATAAAAAAGCCCCAGCCGGGGGATTTTTTTTTTCCCTCCCCTGGCTGGGGTTTTTTTCCCCCGGTCCCGGCCCCTCCGTGAGGCGACAGTCGTCGCCAAAGTTTGGGCGGAGGTAGGGCTCCGGGCGGGGTTTTGTCAGGCAGGGACATTTAGGAGCCCCCCGTGAGCAGCGCTCCTGGGGAGCGAAGCCCGCGGCGGGGGACGGCATCTGGCGGTAGGTGGTCAGAGGCAGGCAGGAGCCGAGAGCGGTGGGTGTTTTGTGTGGTCGTTGAGAGAGCGGTGTGCGTGGCGCTTGTGTTTTGGTGGTGGTGTTGCCTTGCAGGTCATAGGTGGAGTTGAGCCTTGCTTACTGAAGGCACGCAGAGCCAAATGAAAGAATAAAAAAGCCCCAGCCGGGGGATTTTTTTTTTCCCTCCCCTGGCTGGGGTTTTTTTCCCCCGGTCCCGGCCCCTCCGTGAGGCGACAGTCGTCGCCAAAGTTTGGGCGGAGGTAGGGCTCCGGGCGGGGTTTTGTCAGGCAGGGACATTTAGGAGCCCCCCGTGAGCAGCGCTCCTGGGGAGCGAAGCCCGCGGCGGGGGACGGCATCTGGCGGTAGGTGGTCAGAGGCAGGCAGGAGCCGAGAGCAGTGGGTGTTTTGTGTGGTCGTTGAGAGAGCGGTGTGCGTGGCGTTTGTGTTTTGGTGGTGGTGTTGCCTTGCAGGTCATAGGTGGAGTTGAGCCTTGCTTACTGAAGGCACGCAGAGCCAAATGAAAGAATAAAAAAGCCCCAGCCGGGGGATTTTTTTTTTTCCCTCCCCTGGCTGGGGTTTTTTTCCCCCGGTCCCGGCCCCTCCGTGAGGCGACAGTCGTCGCCAAAGTTTGGGCGGAGGTAGGGCTCCGGGCGGGGTTTTGTCAGGCAGGGACATTTAGGAGCCCCCCGTGAGCAGCGCTCCTGGGGAGCGAAGCCCGCAGGGGGGGGATGGCATCTGGCCGTAGGTGGTCAGAGGCAGGCAGGAGCCGAGAGCGGTGGGTGTTTTGTGTGGTCGTTGAGAGAGCGGTGTGTTTGGAATGTGTGAAGGCTAGGATGCTTCTGGTTTGGTTGCACCAAAAAAAGAAAGAAGTAAGGTGTGATATCTTTTGATGAGATGATGGCTTATAGTGATATGTCAGTAGAATTTACAAGGGTAGCAGATAATTTCAGTGTTGATGTGGAAACAGAGTTGATAGTGGCGGGGTGGGGGGAAGGTAGAAGTAGTTGTGTCAAGAACAGTTCTCATTTGGAGTGTACAGGTACTTGTAGTAATTGTTGTAAATGATCAGGTAAGTTCCATCATGGTGTAGGAGGGAGCCTGGACAAGGTGCAGGTAAATGTAGCTGTGGATAGGTTCCAGGAAAGTCAGGGTTTTAGGTGTTAATAAGTAGTCAACTGGTAGATTTGGCTGTGCTGAGGTATTGGTGTTAAACTTACTCAAAGGTAATTACAGAAGCATAGACTGCTAATAGGACCCAATTAGTGTTGAACCTGAACATTGATTGCAATGAGCTAATAGGGGGAAGTGAAATATGTTTAGGCTGTATTCTGAGGGAAATGTCACACTAAGCCATAAAGCAGGGGAGCCGCTACACGTGAGGTGAAATTCTGTGTATGGGAGCAAGAGCTAGATCTGGTAGGTAAACTACACCTTAATAGGGTTGTGTTGTGGTTTGTGCAGGGCTTGCCTGCCAAATGAAGGAGAGAAGCTTTCTCTGGCCCTATATCTTCAGGGAGAGGGCAGAGATATTTTAGAGCTCAGGAGAAAAAGCTACAGTGTTGTAAGGGAAGAAATATGTATATAATGGAAGAATACCAAGGCAAGTAAGGAGATGTTTGCAATGCATGGCATTCTCTATCAAGCTCCCAGGACAACAACGGCATGGGCAACAGGCACGGGGGAAGCAGCAGGTAGGAGTCTGTGACTGACAGACTTTGGGACATGTTTCTGGATGCACAAATGCAGTCATCAAGATTCAAGGTCTGCATTTACCAACAGTGAAGTTTATGCACAGTAACTTCCATAAGGTTTAGGTGAGAGCAGGACTAGTTCCACTGTCTATAATAAAGCTACATTTTAATTCTCCATTATAAGTTTTGTATTGTCTGTCTGGTGTGTGTTTGAGGCAGACTGCATCAGAATCTTAGCGTGCTTGTTGCTGAGTGTGGCTGTGTCGGAGTTTGAGGGTGTAATTTTTGCAGCGTGACCATGCGTGTGCATGAGTTGGATCTTGCTGGAGTCTGAGGCTGCATGTCCTGGAGTGTGCCTGTGTGATTGCCTGTGCTGGGTGGTGTCGGAGCCTGTGTTAGACTCGGATGTTGCTGGAGTCTGAGGCTGCACGTTCCGGAGCGTGCCTGTGCGGTTGTCTGTGTTTGACTTGGACGCTGTTGGAGTCTGAGGGTGCAGGTTGTGCAGTGTGACTGTGTGTGTGGCAGAGTTGCATGGTGGCGGAGTCTGTGTTTGACTTGGATACTGTTGGACGCTGAAGGTCCACATTGCAGAGTGTGACTGTGTGGTTCCCTGTGTCGGATGCTGTTGGAGTCTGAGGGTGCACAGTCTGGAGTGTGATCGGATGGCTGCCTGTGTGGGATGGTGGTGGAGCCTGAGTTTGACTTGGATGCTGTTGGAGTCACACATTGGGGAGTGTGCCTGTGTGTGTGGCCGAGTTGGGCTGTGGTGGTGGCAGACTTGGACTGTTACTATGTGTGTGTGACTTTGTGTATGGGTGAGCTGGAATCTGGGTGTGCATGTTCTAGAAGGCTCTGGACTCTGAGCATGCATGTGTTGGACTGTGCTTGAGTATGAGCAGTGCTGCTTTGGGTTGTGAATGTCTGTGTGTGTGCGTGTTTTGAATGGTGTGGGACTCTGAGTGTGTCAGAGCTGCATTGTGTCAGATAGTGAGCAGGCATCTTGGATAGGGTGGGAGTTGGCATCCAGATATGTGCTTGTCTTTGGCCATGCCAGAGTCTGTACATGACTCGGACTGGCTGGCAGCCTGCTTGTGTTCATCTGTGATTGAGGCTGAGTTTTTGGATGTCTGATGCTGGGTGTCAGTGTAGTGTTGAGTGCGGTTGATTTTGAGAGAGCCTGTCTGAGAATTTGCTGGAGGGTGTTCAGTTGTCACTGTATGTCTGGTGTGACCAGCATTTTTTTACACGTTGGTCATTGTAAGTAGACATATTTTGAATTGGTAAAAAGCAGCAGTAGGTTTTGGTACAGGGGCTGGTAGTCACTTCAAAAACAAATTAAAAAAAAAAAAAAAGTCACTCCCAGCCCCTGTACCAAAACCTACTGCTGCACCAGTCTTATTATTTTTATTTCTTTTATTACTATAATATTACCCCCCCCCCCCCCC